>NC_138031.1:58912186-59512186 GCF_964106645.2 Podarcis pityusensis
GATTTGCATATTAACAAAACCTCAGTAGGGATGGTTTTCGAGAGATTGATAAAATCACATAATAACATATAATTTAATAAACGAAAAAGCACCACATCCCCGTGGGTCACAAATCATTATCTGATCTGCATTGACTAGACCAGGGTCATAAACGGGTATTTTAATTCAGAAACATGTCTGCTAGGAACCATGGTATAAATACTTCACAATTTTGCTCTGCAAAAGAAAGTACTCATTCAAACAGCACATAGTTATAACTATGGCATTCTCCAACTCAGGTGGCTTTGAAAGTGGACTAGATAAATTCATGGAGTATAAGTGACTACTAACATGGATGGTTATGTTCCACTGCCACTGTCAGAGACAATAGTGCTTCTGCACACCCATTGCTGGAAACCACAGAAGAGCACTCAGGTTCTGCTTGCTCCTGGGGGTCTGGTTGGCCACTGTGAGAACAGGTTGCTGCACTAGACGGTAGGATCAAACAGGGTCCCTATTATGTTCACGAGATCCCACCCCCCTGCGCATCCTCTCAATTCTGATCATAGTAAATAAGTGGACCAGCTGATGCCAATGATGATGGGGCAGCAGTGGCCGTGTAGAGAGAGACCTCTGGAAGAATGGGATCCCTAGGTACCAGGCTAGCTTGTGGCACTGTTGACTCTGGGGCTGTCATTTGAGTGTCATGATTGTGCTGCCATGTAAGTACTATGGCAATAAAAAGACACACATTTAAAAACATGGGAGATGGGAAGTAGCATTATTTTATATATTTTTTTGGGTGGAAGTAGTAGAAATTACTAGTACAATTCTGCACACACACTGCGTATACGTACCACTTGGTCTGCTTGGATTGCAGAGATGGCTACAACAGTTTGTGCAATGAGTCAAATCTACAGACTCTTTCTGCTTGGAGCAGGTAAAAGGTGGAAGGCTGCAAAGCAAGGATCGTGCTCAAAGCCACAAGTTTTTCTTTGGATAACATTCAAGAAGGTTTATCACAGCAGCCTTTAACATGGAATCTGCTTCTGCAAAGCTTTTATTACAAGCTTTAAAGTAGCTTGCAATATGAATTCCCAAAGCTTGCAATAAAATAGTGATTTACCCCCTCCCTCCAATAGAAAAGCATAATGGAAGTTAGGGGCTTTATTTGAAAGGAAAACATGATGCTCGTAATGATTTCCTTGTTCCTTGTTCCTTTATTAATTTTCTCCTAGGCTTGGAGACATCCCCGCTCATTTATAGAAACCATGCAAGCCAGGAAGTTTTTGCTTTGCGATGAAATTGTCCTGTCTGGTTCTCGAAGATAAGCATGAAACAGTTTTCAAGAGTGTAGTCTAGGATGTTATCCAACTGAATTAACAATATAACATTTGTATTTCTTGGCAGCTTTTCAATTTATCAGCCATCTGGTTGTTAAACAAATAAGATGTGGGAAAATTCAGATTGATCATCCATACCGTGATGGAGTTAATGGTGGAGAGATGTGAATGATGAACATTTAGCAGAAGGGTGAGGAACTGAGTCTAGCTGGTGGACCAGATCCTTATCTCCCCACCACCACCATGGACCAAGTTTAAGGTGGGTGGGACATAATGATGCCAGGTGTTTGACACTCACATTGCTGTGAGGATGATCTAACCAACCCCCGGCAATGCAGGAATATGTGGCTGACCCATATGGGGATTGAACCTGTGACCTTGATGTTATCCACACCATGCTCTAACCAAATGAGTTATGTTCTTGTCTGGAGGGAGGCTGTTTCTGATCTTGCATGAATCCATTTCATACATGTCCTCAGGTTTTGCAGCTCCTTTTTGCTCACTTCCTCATAGTATGTGGCATACATTGGGGTACACAACTATTTGCTCAAGCATTTAACAGAAGAGACAGTGGGATAGCAGTTCGCTAGCCCAAAGCATGGGACATGGGTGGCGCTGTGGTTTAAACCACTGAGCCTCTTGGGCCTGCTGATCAGAAGGTCTGCGGTTTGAATCCCCATGACAGGGTGAGCTCCTGTTGCTCTGTCCCAGCTCCTGCCAACATAGTAGTTCGAAAGCATGTCAGTGCAAGTAGAAAATAGGTACCACTGCGCTGGGAAGTTAAACGGTGTTTCTGTGCGCTCTGGTTTCCGTCACAGTGTTGTGCCAGAAGCGGTTTAGTCCTGCTGGTCACATGACCTGGAAAGCTGTCAGTGGACAAACGCCGGCTCCCTCGGCTTGAAAGTGAGATGAGTGCCGCAACCCCATAGTTGTCTTTGACTGGACTTAGCCATCCAGGGGTCCTTTACCTTTACCTTTTACGTATACGAGCATCATCAAGGACTAATGAAAGAGAAGCTGAATGAGAGCTACCACGACTGGGCTCTTATATAAATGGTTGATAGCTTGACCTTCCTGAGAGTTCATCCAATTTGTAATATGATGAGTTGGGTTAAAAAAATCTGCTTAATCAAGAATGTTTACATCTTAAGTACTGGGATAGGCACAGCACTTAATTTTTCAGCTCAGCTGTGGTACAGATGAAGGAGCAACAATAAAGACACACGTTTGAACCCCTGCCTGTTGCTCAGTAATGCATGTGCCCCTGTTTCCCTCACAGAACTGCCTGGGAAAATGGATCATTTGTTAAACTTCTCTGAGATCTGTAGCTGCCGTGAGGGGAATTCGTGCTCTCCTCAAAACTTGCAGCACTCTTAACAAACTACAGTTCCCAGGATTATTTGGAGAAAAACCATGGCTAATGAAAGTGGTATGATACTGCTTTGAATGTAAAGTGCAGATGGGGCCTTATTTGGGTACAACCTAGTCTTCGGTAAGCTACCCAAAACAACTCTCATATATATATATATATAAACTCTCATATAAAATATAAAATCCCCAAACACCGTAAGCTTTGCATTGCATAGGAAATCATCTCCACAGCGACTGCCATCAAGCCCCTCCTCCCCTCTGCAGACATTACATAATGCTCCCGGCCGATATGCTGAATCTGTCTGTACAACAGATAACCTTAATGAGTGACAGTGCTTGGCTTTCTTTTCTCAGCCGCTCCTTCCAGTGAAGGCATATTTGTGTGTGTGTGTGTCTTTTTTCTTCCTCAACTCATCCTTCTCTGCAGCACATATATTTATCATTTCCACTGCTGTGACATTTCCAGCTTGGCTGACAGGCCATGCCTTGTCCCCCACCCACCCGCTCTCTGTAGATTGGTTTGCCTACTCCTAGATTTAAAAAGGTTTAAAGAAACAGCAGGGAGTTGGCAGAGAGAGGATGAGTTGTTTGGAAATGTCAAAAAGTATCAAACTGGCAGCCATGTGGGGAAGATCAGCTCTCCTCAGTCACTCTGGGCCAGAAAGAGATTTCCCTCAGAAAGAACCCAGGAGTGAGTGGGACGTGGAGATGATTTTTTGTTGTATTTGGAGAAAAAGATATATTTCCACTTTCCACAGGATGATAATTTGAGGTCTGAGGAATCCAATATTCACAGCACCCAAGGTAATAAATAGCCCCTGTCTACACACACACACACACACACACACACAGAGGTTTCAGAGTTGCACATAAAAGAAAAATGAAATAGGTAGGATACAAATTGTCTTTTAATAGCAGCAGGAAGCTTTCGTTTCTTCTACTAGTGTTTATTATTCTCAATTTCCTGCCTTCCACAGTTAGCCCTTGTGCTTTTCTGTGATATAGATTTTCATATTTCTTCCTAGGAAGCAAAAGAAACCTAAAAAATATTGATCTTGCAAAGGATCCCCACAGGGGTGACGGCAATAGCTAAGCTGCAAGGATAGTGTTCCTGGAATATAAATAAATTCTCCTCACATATTAAGCCTGCTACTTGAATGTCTCCACTTCTTATAAACTTTTATAGGTTAAGATTGCATTCTTCAAACCAAGTACTACTTCTTGAGCATTCATCCTGATTTGCATGAACAAAACTTGTTTGGTCTTTACTGAAAGTTTCTTTGGAGTTGTTTGTGGGGTAGTTATAGAATAATAAGCATTTATCCTGATTTGCTTGCAGACATTTCTCTCCCATTAATCATTCTTTCATCCTACACATTTCAGTGCATTCCACTGTCACTTTCCTAACTGCATATAGTCCAGGGTTTGTTTGTTTTTTACAATAGATTTGTTGCACTAGCGTAACAGAGCGCTTTAATGGTGCAAACCTAAGTCTTTGGTATGCACTTTGAATCCCTTCTGCAAAACAGTGACCATCTGAAGGCACCCCTAAAGGCCAACACAATCTTGGTCCCAAGACTACTTATTTCATTTGCCGACCATTATTCCTTACCGGAGTAGTCACATTCCTAAATATCTATATATTTCTATCTCAGTAAACCTTTTGAATTCCCTGCAAGTTGAATTAGGAGGGATGATAGATATTTGCTCAGTTAGGGTTATAAATTGAGTTCATTGGCAGACAAGATTTGAAAAGCTGTCAGAGTTCACTGGTCTAGCTGCTATTCTACATTAGCTCTATATGTGGAAAATACCATTTTCTACACTGGCTCTGTATGTTGTGCTATACTTTTAGTGGTGACATGGAGGAATTCAGTGTACCGTACATGTGTAGGAGAGAGAGGTAAGGAGAAAGCGTTCTGCTTTTGTTCTTTCTTTCCAACCAAAATGTCTGTGGAGCTGAAGCCTTTATATTTATTTAGAAGTTAAATTCCATGAAATCAAATGGGCATATTGACTCCCAGGTAAATGTGCATAGAATTATGCACTATTCTCACATTCGCCACACAGTCCTGTGCATACGAGCCTATCCAGACCTTAATCCAGTCTTCATCTGAGGCTCTTCTCTGAAGGAAATTCAGAGGGAGGTTGCCAGGTTAGGAACAGCCATGCCTTGAGATTTCTGAGCCCAAACCTGAGACTGTGGAGTGGCCACCACAGCAATATTTTCTTCACATAGGTCACTTACATTTGTACTTCTTTATCCCAGAATTGTGTGCTCGATAATTATGTTCATTAAATACAGTATTTACATCCCAGACAGCAGATGCATGCTCCTCAAAAGTCGTAGCTTCCCTCTGGTATTCTGAAGCTGGATATTCCCCCTGCCCCCGCCAGCTCTGGATCTGATTTCCTGGAACACATGTAGAGATCAATGTCTTCTGGCCAATAGATGCTTCACTAGATGGCAGTAACAGCTCAGCTTGTGAGCTCGCTTGTTCAGCGGCCTCCTTTCCCCCAGTTTCCTTTGCTTTAAACACACGAGGAAATACAAATGGCTTTGTATGTTGCTGCATGTGGCTTATTCAGAAAAGCTGAATAAGCTGCTTCATTTTGCAAATGATATTTTTGTAAAGCCAAATATTCTTCCTTTTATGAAGGATTTTTTTTATATCTAAAAAAATTAAGATGCAGTGCCATGCTTGAGGATCTTTATGGAAGGTCAGCAATGTAGTTACATATGTCCTTCTCTGCAAACTGAGTCCCAAACCCCTATATGCACCATTACAGATTTTTACAGGCTTCATGTGGTGTGTGCACAAGTGGGGATTCTCTGTCTGACCAATGTCAACTAGGTTTTTATTTTCCCTAAGAAGCCAATTGGTTGGTTGCTCTGTCTAGGGTGAGTGTCTCTTACCAGCTTCTTGTTTGGCAGAAGAGGCAAATGGCAAGGAATCAGAAGAGAAACCCACCCATATGATGAAAATTGCTCAGAAGACTTCTGAAAACTTACCTGATGGCAAATATCAGTTTGATAGATCATCTGTGAGTGTTGAGCTGTGCTGTTATATCTGGTAAAAGGAATAACACCTCCCCCTTCTCACTTTGTACTACTTGTTAACCACCACCACCCCGGCCAAAAAAACCCCTCACTGTGCCACACTTTTACACAACATTTTTTTCATCCATTTGAGGGAGTGCTGGACATATGGCAGCTGGAGAGAAATGAAGATCTCCTCAGAAAGGGCAAGTTGTGGGTGAAATTTCTCAGTTAGAAAATTCAATTTAAAAGGAACCAGCTGAAGGGGGTCACATTTGTCCATTTAGCTCAGCAATTTACCTTTTTAGCTGAATGAGGCGATTGCAGGGTTTTTCTTTGAGAGTATCTTATTTTCTTAAAAAGTTAGAGAAGTCCCACATTTGCTCATAGCAGTGTGGGACTCTTTCCAGCTGAATTTTAGGAAATACTGTATTTTACTTTTTTGCAGAAACACTGCTTAATTTTTTAAACATTCAAATAACCCAGTGCATGATTCAGAGAGATTCTACTTCAGCTTGGATGAGTTGAGTTTTTTTCTGTTGTGAACCGCCCTGGGACCTTCAGATGAAGGGTAGTATTATACAAATTTAAATAATGATGATGATGATGATGTCGTCCAAAAAAGCCTTCCTTGGCCTTTAGTTTGGGATTCATTTGAAATGAAATGAATGTTTACACCTTGGGGAGAAAATGCCTCTTATCATACTATATACTATCATACTATATACTACATTGCCTGCCTCCAGTGTCAGTTTTCCAAATTCTGCGGTTCAACTTTAAAATGGGTTGCTGGGTCAATGTAACCTGATGGAAATAGCTAGTCAATTTATTCAAATTGATAGATGCACTGTTTTGCAGGTCTCCCAGGTCATTAGGATAAATGAGATTGTGGACTGCCCAGCCAAATTTACTGTGGCATGAAGAGCTGCCATCAGAGTTTGGCAGTTTCTTTTGAAAAACATTGGCAGAAGGGGCGTATTTTTCTACTGTACAATTCAGGCTTTCCTCTGGATATCTACGACCTCTGCTGGAGTAGTTCTGGTTAACCTTGGGCAGACTGCTTAATCTCTTTTGGACATTTGTAAAAGCATGAACATAATAATCTGAATTTGCCAACTTTAATACCCACAGGAACAGAATAAGGACAAATAAAGGAGAATAAAACAATGGTAAACAATTAAATTGTTATAATTTGTTTTGCGCTCCTCTTCTTCAAATGATAGGAATGGTGGAAGGTCTGTGGAATTTGAACTGAACTGATAGGAACTTCCTGGCAGCCTTTACAAAGTCCATTTTCTCTAGAGGAAGGAACATGACAAGAGCACTGCTGGAGCAGGCCAATGACCCATGCAGTCCGCCATCCTGTTCTCGCAGTGGCCAACCAGATGCTTGTGGGAAGTCCACAACTATGTCCCAAGTGCAAGAGCTCTGCCTCCAGCATCTGGTATTTGAAAGCATATTGCTTGTGAAAATATTAGCACATTAGTAGACTAGTATACTAATAGTATACAGTCATACCTCGGGTTACAGCTGCTTCAGGTTGCGTTTTTTTCGGGTTGCAGACCGCCGAAACCCGGAAGTACTGGAACGGGTTACTTCCGAGTTTTGGCTGTCGCGCATGCGCAGAAGTGCTAAATCGCAACCAGCGCATGCGCAGATGTGGGTTGCAAATGCTGCGGGTTGCGAACGTGCATCCCACATGGATCACGTTCGCAACCCGAGCATCCACTGTACTAATACTAAAAAGGTAAAGGTACCCCTGCCCGTACGGGCCAGCCTTGACAGACTCTAGGGTTGTGCGCTCATCTCACTCTATAGGCCGGGAGCCAGCGCTGTCCACAGACACTTCCGGGTCACGTGGCCAGCGTGACGAAGCTGCTCTGGCGAACCGGCACCAGAGCAGCACACAGAAACGCCGTTTACCTTCCCGCTATAAAGCGGTACCTATTTATCTACTTGCACTTAGGGGTGCTTTCAAACTGCTAGGTAGGCAGGAGCTGGGACCGAAAGACGGGAGCTCACCCCGCCGTGGGGATTCAAACCGCCAACCATGCGATCGGCAAGTCCTAGGCGCTGAGGTTTTACCCACAGCGCCACCCGTGTCCCGTCGTACTAATACTAATAGTATGCTAATAGATGTGGACGCGGGTGGCGCTGTGGGTTAAACCACAGAGCCTAGGACTTGCCGATCAGAAGGTCGGCGGTTCGAATCCCCGTGACGGGGTGAGCTCCCATTGCTCGGTCCCTGCTCCTGCTAACCTAGCAGTTCGAAAGCACACCAAAGTGCAAGTAGATAAATAGGTACCGCTCCGGTGGGAAGGTAAGTGGCGTTTCTGTGCGCTGCTCTGGTTTGCCAGATGTAGCTTAGTCATGCTGGCCACATGACCCAGAAGCTGTACGTCGGCTTCCTCGGCCAATAAAGCGAGATGAGCGCCACAACCCCAAAGTCGGTCACGACTGGACCTAATGGTAAAGAGTCCCTTTACCTTTACCTTTATACTAATAGAACGATCCAAAGTGGGGCTGGGGATGAGCAAAGCAGAGGATCCTCTGGCACACCTACAGCTTTGCTGGCTCCTGTTGGCGGAGCCAGAAAGTGGGAAGGTTCCAGAGGAAGAGGCTGAGCTAGGACTCTGTGATTCAGCTCTGCCCCTGTAGCAACCGGTTTCTGAACTCTCTCCTGGCTAGTGCTTGCAGGAGCAGTATTGATGGTAGCTTCCTGCTCACCTGTGCTTTGAGCAGGTGCAGTCGTGGCCTCCACTGTAGGAGAGCCTAGGGACATCTGTACAGAATACAGAGTTTGAACAGGTGTTAAGGGATGCGGCAGAAACATCAGTTTCACAGCTACACCATCATTTTGAAATCCTTTTTAAAAAATCCTTATTTCCTTTAGAACCTCTTTAGCAATTCACATTTTTGAACCAGTGGAAAACATGGCAGAGATTGACGCAAACTCTCTCTCTCTCTCTCTCTCTCTCTCTCTCTCTCTCTCTCTGTGTGTGTGTGTGTGTCTTCACTTTTGTGACTGTCAAAAGCCACCTCTGTTTTGGGATAAGCTATCCAGCACTTCCCAAAAGTTCATCTATCCAAGCCCAGGACATAAGAAGGGAAATTGCGCAAACTCTCCACAAGTAACTCCATGGAATTGTACAAACCTTCGGCTTGCCCACAGGTCACAGTTCAGAGAAGCTCCAAAGTTTTAGGAGGTGCAATCCCTGAATATATCTAAGTTTGTTGGGGGAAAGTCCATGACCTGAATGGGCTTTAGCTCAGGTGTGGGGAACCTGTAGACCTCCAGCTGTTGCTGATCTACAACTCCTATCATTGCTGACCACTGGCCATTCTTGTTGGGGCTGATGGGAGTTAGAGACCAGGATAGCCCAGTTGATTAGAGTGCGGTGCTGATAATGCCAAGGTTGCAGGTTCAATCCCCATAAGGGACAGCTGCATATTCTTGCATTGCTGGGGGTGGGCTAGATGATCCTCAGGGACCCTTCCAACTCTATGATTCTAACACCTGAAGGGCTGAAGGTTCCCCACATCTGAGCTAAAGCTTATTCGAGTCCCTTTTATATACTGTTAGTATGCCTCCCCCTATCTGACTGGTAAGAGTCCCACACTAGCTATACCCCCTAAGTAGAGTCACATGGACTGAGGTACGCTTTCAAAGAGTATATACAGGGCATCTCCTAAGCTTTAGGTCATTTGAAACTGGGTGTTTCTGCAAGCTTGGCAAGACAAGCTGAATTTTTACAACTCCCTTTGCTTCAAGGTTTGGGGATTTCTCTGGGTTCTGCCCTGTAAGCAGCCTTTGGGAGTGTTTGCACAGTTCTGTCTGAGATGCGATTTCTGTTCAGGGCTTCAGCACGTTCAATTTCTTAAGATTTGCTGAGCTGTCGGATGAAATGTTCTCCCTCACCGAACATGTAAATTTTGACACGAAAATCAAAATTCACATACTCTCACACACAAATCAGCTGAGCTCTAATATACCGTAAGTTGAGGCACTTTAAATTAGTGAGTGCTATTGTTGAAAAAAATGCTATCATTGACTAGAGTGGTTGATTAATAGAGGGAATGTGTTCTCATGTACAGAAGTGGCAACTCGGACTTTGGAATAAAAGCAAAATGAGGAATGCACCTAAAGTAACATTAATCTTGAAGTGGAATGAGGAAAAACAATCTAAAAATATAATGGTTGCTTGGTTTACCAGCTAGACATCACACCCCTTGCACATAATTGTATACAACTGTATTCTTGTGTATGTAATTAAATGCTTTGTAAAGTACTTTGAACACTGGGTTACATTAAAAGTACCATTAAGACACAATATGCAGTAAACAATGTTTAAAGCAAATGTAGCTAAAGATGCTTGTGTTGGTGAGCAACAATCTCCACCATATTTGGGATTTCAATCCTCAGCTGTTTTTACCGATTAAATGACTGAAATAACATCTAATAGTAAAAATTGAATATGTTTAGTGGAGGAAGGGAACCTTTGTCAAAGACGTTATTTCTAATTTTAAAAAGTGCATCAAACCAGGCGGAGACTGAAAAATAAAATAAAATAATTTAGGAGACTGGAAACAGTTTGTCAAATGGGATTGTGCCAGCATATTAAAGCCATTTTTAATGCATTATTTATAGATATTATTGCACCAGTGCAAGCCACTGAGATCAAGGTCACCCTGTGGACTTCTGGGCAACGGGTCAAGACTTGAGAGGCAATACTGATAAGGCCAGCTGACAGTTTCTTGGACACAACTAGCCGGTTTCTAAGCAGAGCCTTTTCAAACTTTTAATGAACAACGAAAATCTGTTTGCCATGGATCTGCTCATGTCTGCTACCCCAATCTCAGCTCATTAATTACGGCCAGCCGCAGCGCTGGGGCTGGTGTAAGCTCCTATCTCTCCTTCTCCCTGCATCAGTCCTGCAACTCAGCCAAGCCAATGTGCGTGATGGACGTTTCACATGCAATCTCAGGCATTCTTTCTTCCTGAGGCCATGATTCCTCCCCACTTGTCGCCCCCACCAACCCCTCCTTCTGTGATATTTTCCAGCACTTACACTCCCAAAGCTCCACTCCTTTTCGTTAGGCTGGTGTGGATGACAGTGAATTGTAAACTGTGATTGAAGCAGACAGACATCTTGATGCCCATGGCTCCTGGCACCAGAATGTTTAGTAGTAAATGTTTGGCATCTTTCCCTTCCTTGCTCAGTTCAAGTTGATGCTGGCTTCTGGATTCTCTGTGTTGTGCTTTGTGTGGCTTTTTTCTAAAAGGAGGGTCTGAAAACACACAAAAACCCCCACCAAGATAAACACGTGAGCATTCATCACTTTCTTTTCTGGATGTTGACTTGTTCTGCAAACCTTCAGATTTTGGGGGTGAAAGAGGAGGCAACTAACTTTGGCTCCTCCACAAGGGACTCCTGTTTGCCTGTCCCCCATTGCTGGACTCCTGCCATTAACGTACACTGTTATTTCACCCCTCCCAATATCTTACAACTCACCCACCTGGAAATATACTTTGCTCTTTCTGTACATTCCCTTTTGAAATTTTGTTCTGGTGCCACCACTGCATAGGGGTTAGACAGTGGAATTTGCTGCCAAGGAGTGTGGTGGAGTCTCCTTCTTTGTTTTTTTTTTCAAATGATATTTATTGAAAAATTTTTAGAATTACAAAAGAAAACAAGGTAGAAAAAGAGAAAGAAAAAACAAAGAAAAAACAAACCACATCAAACAATACAAATTAATCAAAAGACAAAAGTATACCACAAACATTTAAAAACAAATCCATTATTCTCAAATCCTTAACTGTCATTACCTTCTTTCTTTGACCTCCTCCTCCTCCCTTTTTTTTGTATCCTAGTTGTTAATTGTCGCAGCAAATCCTTTCCATATTTCATAATATTCTGTCATTACATTACCTTAATCTATTTTAATCTTATCTTACTATAGAAAACCTTAAAACCTAAAACTTAAATCTTATTTTTACCAACTTCTCATAACCATAATATTCTTACATAATTCTTTAAACATTTTTGCTAAAGCCAAATAATTTCGTTCCAACATTTTTCTAACATTCATCAGTTTTATAAAACAATCCTAATAATAATTTTTTTTTTTAAAAAATCCAATCTTCATCCAGCGTCTCTTCCTCCTGGTCCCGGGTTTTGTCAGTCCTTTTTATCTCATCAATCTAGCGCATTAACCTGGTAATCTTATATCCAAGGCCCTTAAGTCCTTCCATGTCCCTTCCGCGGCTCTTCTTCATATTTATAACTGTATTTTCCTTTGTCTCCTGCTCCTTTCACTCGTGGGAACTCCAGCTTAGCAATGTTTTTGACCCTTCTCAACAAATCAGCCCCTTTTCCATAGTCCACACTAAACTCCATGTGGTATTTAAGAACATGTTTCAAAGTCTCTCCAAAATTAAGAGCCCCCACAACCCCAAACATCTCACGGCCCATTGCCAGACTTGAAAAGTCCAAACACCCCTGCATAGGGGGGGTCTATCCAACCCCCCATTTCCAAACCAAACCAAACTTTATCTTTCCAAATCTGGCTTTTTCCAAGTTCATTTGTCAAATCCAAAAGCTCATGTTCCTGCTGGGCCACAGCTCCCTCCATCTCTGGCGCCCAAGATTCAGCAACATCCTCTTCCCTCATCTGTTCTGTCAGGGCACACTCCTGATTTAATTCCTGAGTGGACTCCATATAATTTCCCAGTGCCTGCTCAAAATTTTTGATTGCATCAGTCATCAAGTCCGTCTTCTCATGTAGCTGTTCCAGTAGGGCACTTGTTTTACAGAGAGCACACAGCAGAGCTTCTGAATACATTGTCCTGCAAGGTCAGAAGTCTATTCCCACGATCGTAATCTGTAACAGCTGCAAGCTCCCCGATTCAGAATTAGTTACAGTTTCACAGGCTCCCTCTAGGGGATCCTTCTTTGGAGGTCTTTAAGCAGAGGCTTGACGACCATATGTCAGGAGTGCTCTGATGGTGTTTCCTGCTTGGCAGGGGGTTGGACTTGATGGCCCTTGTGGTCTCTTCCAACTCTATGACTCTATGATTCTATGATTCTATGATTCTATGTCTGGTGATTATTGGGCACTGATTAGTCATCCAAAAGGAAGGTTTGTGTACCGGTAGTCAAACTAAGGCAGAAAGCTTAATATTTACCAGGATTAAGGAAAACACACCACTGTCTGAACTAAGGTTGACTTTGAGAGATCTGAGCAACCTCTCCCATACGCAAAATACGATGTGCAGTTTTCATACATGAAACTGAATTCGCTTTGCATTTCACGTTTATGAAATTGGAATGTAAAATCAACACTAACAGCAATCTACTTGGGATGTAGTAGTTGCCCTCCTCTTGCATTCTACTCTACAACATTCGCACGTATGCGTAGCTAGGTTCAAAGGTGCATAAATGTCATGGGTGAGAACTGTTATGCCTATAATGGGCAAACCATTTACTCAGGGTAGCTAGTGCTCTAACACAGTGGCAATGTGTGCAGAAGCTGAGGGCGCCATTGGTCAGGAGCAGCATATGTTGGCTGTGTGAGTCTTTCCTTTCAACCCATTTGCTGTCCTTGCTCTGTATTTGTTTCCTTTTATATACATGCTTCTGGCAGCGTCTCCTTAAGTCAGTTTGCTATGTGGGGGCTGCTGCATCACGACCTGGCCTCTGTGCTCCGTGGTAGCTCTGTGGGCTGTAGCGAGCTTTTAATAAAAATCTATTCCATTGCCACTGACACTTCAGACTGAGGTGGGGAATGCCAAGGGCTGCATTCCCTTCTATGCAATCTTCTAGGGGCCACGTGGCAGTGGTGGGCAGGGCAAGAAGCAGAGCAACAAATGTTGAAGAACACTGTCCCAATCAATCCTATAACCAGTTGGATAGTGCCTTTGTCTTATTTGAGTTGCGACTGAGGTTATTGCTCCATTTCCAGCCTGTGATGGACTCCAGACTTCTGTTTGGACTGTCCACATTTTCACCTTCATTCTGTGTTAAAGTGAAAAAAGATCTAGGTGTCATCAGCATATTAATGGGTACTCTGATGTTTTTCACCCTTGGGTTCCCAGATGTTGCCCAGCATCCCCCAGCAGCCTAGCTGATGGTCAGGGAGGGTGGGAGTTGTAGTTCAGCAACACCTGGGGACCCAAGGATGAATAAAACTGCCCTAGCTTCCTGCTTCATGAGATGCTCAAGAGATCCCTGCTGCTGTGCACCATCCCACATGGCCAAACCAGAGTGATATCTTGACTTATTGCTGTGCGTTGGTGACATGGCCCTTACCTCCCACTTTAACTTGCTTTGCCATATAAACCAAGGGGTCAGGAGATTAGTCTTATCCCAAAGCACCACTAATCCTGGAATTGGAAAATAACAATTTTATATGAGCTTCTTGATTACTTTGAAATAGCAATTCCACCATCGCCACCACCCACTTCCAAAAACGACTTTGTGCAGCAAGTCATATTGTATCTTATCACTGCGCAAACACATTACTACTCGATATGAAATGCTCAAAATTCTTTTCAAAGACTGCGATAAGTCCAGACTTGGTATATTTCATTTCTTTCTAAACACCTCATTACCAGAAAGATATTGAATGGCTGGAGGGAGTTCAGAGAAATGACAAAGAATTATCAAGAGTTTTTGAAGTGCTTTACTTGTGAGGAGGGATTTAAAGAACTACAGGCAAATGTTTTGGCTCTGCTACAACCAAGTTCCTTGGAAAAACATGTGTAAATAACCCCAAGAAATGAATTTCAAGGAGGGGTGGTTATGGAAGTTATGAAAATACACATATATCTCAAAAAGCGTTGGGAAAGACAGGGTGTTAATAACATTTTCGATTACAGATGCTGGTGAAGATCTCTGATCTTCAGCTGGGATATAAGGGAGGGGGAAAGCTTTATGAACCTCTCAAATGAGAGATGAGCTTTATGAAACCCTCAAATTATTCTCAAATTCAGATTAAAATTGTGCTGGAGAAGAATACTAACAGAAACACCCTATTCCCCTCAAAACTCTTTGCCTTCTTTTTAAATCATTGTTACTGGGCAGTGTAGTGGGAATAGCAGCAACTATTCTAGCCCTGATAAGAGATGAAAACAGATTGGGCAGACTTCCGGGGGCGGCGCGAACGACAATGGCGGTCCTCTTCTGAACGGGAGAGGAGGCTCCGCAGGCAACGGGTCGTCCGCTACGGCGAAGCGGAGACCCACATCGGAAAACCCCAGGCGGCAAGAGCCTGGGGTCTTGAGGCTCGGTGGGCGCCTAGAGCGACCCTCCAAGTGCAGAAGGAACCCCGTAAGGGGCTCCGGAGCACGGAGGGGGGTTGCGGCGCTGTGAGCTGTTTCGCAGCCTGAGGAGCGAAGCCGCGCTGCTGCTGTCGGTGAGCGCTGATCCCTTTTCCTGCCAAATTACGGATCCGGACGAAAAAGCAACTAATTTGTGAGTAAAAGACTGAATCACTTGGAATTTGAGATTTTAAAAAGGAAATTTAAATTGGCTTGAACTTGGCTGTGAGCGGAGAGACGTGGAAGCAGGAAGTCCGTCTTCCGCAGCCATTGAACTTGAAAAAAAGCAATCAGCTGGAGGAGTGGAGGCTGAAAAGAAAGAGACTTTAAATTTTACAGATCTAAGCATCTATTTGAACTTGCATTTTAAAGTAAAGACTTCAAGTTAAAGATTTGGGATCTTTATTTGTACTTGACTTTCCTCCTCTTATTGGATTACAAATTTAAAGGTGAAACCCAGAGTCAGGAGCTGCCTGAGTACTAAGGGAGTTGTCAGTACTGCAGATTTGGATACAACATATTGGAACTGGAAACAATCTGAGGGTATTGATACCTTTTAAATTTGAAACATTCTTTTTGGAAATAAATAAGCACTGTCTGCAACAAGGTAACCATTTATAAACTCTGCTAAGTATTTGTATCTGAAGGTTCTTGGACATTAATTTAGACTCTGAAAGATAGATCAAGCTCCCTCTAGAGGACTGGATTATAACAGTGATTTTACATACACTTTTTACTTTCGATTCCCTTGCTGTTTGCTTGCTCTGGACCTTTCCATTCCCATGGGAACAACTCAGTGTGACCTTGACTGATAGATAACGTTGGAATGAGTGGCACAAGAAAAAGAGGGAGAGCTAAACAAACAACTTTAACAACTCTAACCTCAGCCTTACAGACACGCAGATCATCTGTGCCTGCTTTGCCCTCAGAAGTGGAGGGTGAGGGCGAAGCAGAGCAGTTACAATTGGAAGATATGGCCTCAGGAGCATCTGCCTCTATACTAGATAAAATCTTTGAAAAATTGGAAGCTTTGGACAAGAAAGCAGATGCCCAATCAGCAAAGATTGATAAAAATACAGAATGTTTAAACAAATTAACCACACAAGTGACACAGAATGCACAAGCAATTGGACAGCTAACTGAGGCCTCAGCAGAAAATCGGAAATTGACTGAGGACACTAGACAAAGATTTGAAAATTTAGAGCAAGAGGTAAGACCACTCACTAAACAAGTTGGGGAACACCAGATTTATCTCTCGATGATAGAACTGCGAAATCGTGAGAATAACTTAAGGATTAGATCACTACAAGAGGCAGAAGAAGGAAATCTAACTGAGTTTTTGACTAAAGAATTCTCCAAGTTCTGGAACTTGGAAGAAAAGGACTTTAAAATTGTGTCAGCTTTCAGACTTGGAAGATTCATAAAGAAGGAGAGGCCCAGAGATTGTTTGATAACATTGAGATCAAAGGAGGAAAGGGATAAGATTCTGGGATTACACTTTGTAAAATCACTGGAGGTGTTGGACAGAAGAATTGAAATTTATAAAGATATCCCAAGATTACTGCTTGACCTCAGAACCGCCTATTCTGAACTTGTTAAACTACTAAGGAGCAACGCAATTCCATTTAGGTGGGAATTTCCTCAAGGATTATCTTTTACCTTTAGAGGGAGAAAGGTTAAAGTTAGAACACTGGAGGAGAGAGACAAATTCCTGTCTACACACGGAGAGGACCTTCAAAAAAGAATTGAACTACCTGCTGGGCCTGAGGCAACGCCAACACCAACATCAGCACCTGTGGAACCTGAAGTTCCTGAGAAGATACCACCCCTTGAAAAATAACCAGATAATTCAGGATGTCTCTGCAACTGTTGAGCTGGAATATTAATGGCTGTAACATTCCGGAAAAAAGGAAGAAAATATTTCATATATTAAAAAAAGAACAATTGGACATTATTTGTTTACAAGAAACACATGTGACGAGGCTCCACAGAAAAGTGTTAATAAATAAAAGATTGGGCCAGGAATTTGTATCTTCGGACAAAGTTAAGAAGAGAGGCGTAGTGATATATGCAAAAGAGAGCCTGTCACCTAAATTCCTATTTAAAGATGAACATGGAAGAATTTTGGCCATTGAGATACAACATCAAGGAGAGAAAATGCTGATATTAGGAATTTATGCACCAAATGAAGGGAAATCGGAATTTTACAAGAAGTTGCAGGAGACAATGCTGGATTATCTAGACTACAACAACATCATAATGATGGGAGATATGAACGGGGTCGTATCAACTAACATGGACAAGTCACAAAGTCAAAATGTTACAAAAGACGGCAGACTACCTAAAACCTTTTTTGAAATGACTGACAATATGGACTTGATTGACATTTGGAGGACAAAGAACCCACTAGGAAGAGAGGGAACATTCTTTTCTGAAGCCCAACTGACCTGGACAAGAATCGACCAAATATGGATTTCTAGAGGCCTGGCACCTAAGGTTAGAAAAGTGGAAATCTGCCCAAAGACCTGCTCCGACCATAATGCAGTAAAGATGGATATGACACTATTACCAACTGGATCCTTTAGATGGAAGATGAATGACAATTTGTTTAGAGATCAGGAAATTACCAAGAAGGCCCAAAAAGTTTTGAAGGATTATTTTGAGATAAACATGAATAATATGGTGGAAAAAAGAATAATCTGGGACGCAAGTAAAGCTGTAATGAGGGGATTCTTGATACAACAGAATGCAGTGAAGAAAAGAACACAAAATGAGAAAAAAGATAAGATCTTGGATAAAATAAAAGAACTAGAGAAGAAACTAAGAGTGAATCCGAAGTCACAGCCAACTCTGAGAGAAATTAAACTTTATCAAACACAATATTCCAAATTGATAAATCAGGAAATTGAATGGAAGGTTAAATTAATGAAACAAAAAACGTTTGAGTCGGCGAATAAATGTGGAAAACTGCTAGCTTGGCAGTTGAAGAGAAGACAAAGATTAAATACTGTTACAAACTTAGAGGTTGATGGAAAAAATATCCAGAATCCAGTGGACATTAGAAAGTGTTTCCAGAGATATTTCAAAAAATTATATACCCAAGGGCCGCAAGATGACGTTGAGATTAAACAATTTTTGGCAAAAAACGGATTATCTAAATTGTCACAAGAAAATAGGACAATCCTGAATTCTAAAATAACACGACAGGAGATCGAACAAGCTATCCAGAACATGCAACTTGGCAAATCTCCAGGACCAGATGGGCTGACCTCCAAGTACTATAAGACATTGAAAGACTACTTGATACAACCTTTGATGGAGGTCAGCAATGAAATTATGGAGGGGAGGAGGGCACCGGAGTCGTGGAAGGAAGCGTTTATCACATTAATACCAAAGTCGGAAGCTGAAAAGACACAACTTAAGAACTACCGTCCCATCTCTCTCTTAAATGTGGATTACAAAATATTTGCAGACATTTTGGCAAATAGATTTAAAAAAGTTTTAAATGAAGTAATTCATAAGGACCAGGCTGGCTTTCTCCCAGGAAGACATCTGTTTGCTAATACAAGGAACATTATTGACATTTTGGAACTTTTGCAAACAGATATAAATACAAAAGCAGTTTTAATTTTTATAGATGCGGAGAAGGCCTTTGACAATATCTCCTGGAAATTTATGATGGGAAATTTAAAAGAGATGGGAGTGGGACGGGGTTTTGAGAATGGGATTGAGGCGATATATTCAGAACAGAAAGCTAAACTGATAGTTAATAATGTGGTTACGGAAGAGTTTAAAATTGAAAAAGGGACACGACAAGGTTGCCCTATTTCCCCGCTGTTATTTATTTCGGTTCTGGAAGTGCTATTGAACATGATTAGAAGGGACCGGTTGGTGGAAGGAATTCAGGTCGGTCAGAAACAATATAAATTAAAAGCTTTTGCAGATGACCTGGTTTTGACCTTGCAGAAGCCAGAGCCCAGTACGAAAAGAGCATTACAACTGATTAATGATTTTGGTCGGGTGGCTGGATTTAAATTAAATAAACAGAAAACTAAGGTTTTGGGAAAAAACTTGACTAATACAGAGTCAGAACGGTTTCAGAATGAGATGGAACTTAATGTGGTAAAAAAAGTAAAATACCTAGGGGTAAACATAACAGTAAAAAATCTAAGTCTATTTAAGGATAATTATGAAAAATGTTGGACAGAAATTAAGAGAGACTTAGATAGTTGGTCAAAATTGAAACTTTCTTTGTTAGGCCGAATTGCTGCTATCAAGATGAATGTATTGCCAAGGATGTTGTTCTTATTTCAAACACTTCAGGTTTTGGACAAAACGGAGTGCTTTCAGAAGTGGCAGAGAGATATTTCCAAATTTGTCTGGCAGGGCAAAAAGCCCAGAATTAAGTTTAAGATATTAACCGATGCAAAACAAAGAGGGGGCTTTGCCCTGCCAGACTTAAAGTTGTATTACGAAGCCGCAGCGTTTTGCTGGCTAAAAGACTGGCTACTTCTTGAAGACACTGATGTGTTGGATTTGGAAGGGTTTAACAATACCTTTGGATGGCATGCATATTTATGGTATGACAAGGTTAAAGCAAACAAGGCCTTTAAGAACCATATTGTCAGAAAATCATTGTTTAATGTCTGGTCAAAATATAAAGACTTGCTGGAAAATAAAACACCAAGGTGGCTTTCACCTTTGGAAGCCAAGGCCCGAAAAAGACCCAATATGGAGGCTAAATGGCCAAAATATTGGGAAATACTAGAAAAGGATGGAGACAAATGGAAATTGCAGAGTCTAGAGAAAATGAAAGACAAAGTGCGAGATTGGTTACACTACGCTCAGATCAAAGAAGTTTTCAAAAATGATAAGAAATTAGGGTTCCAGGTGGAGAAATCGAAACTAGAAACAGAATTGTTAGAACCAAAGATTAAGGTACTTTCAAGGATGTATAACTTGCTGTTGAAATGGAATACACAAGACGAAACGGTTAAATCGGCTATGATAAGGTGGGCACAGGACATTGGGCATAATATCATGTTTGAGGACTGGGAGAGGTTGTGGATTAATGGATTGAAATTTACTGCATGTAACGCCCTGAAAGAAAATGTAATGAAAATGATTTATAGATGGTATATGACCCCAGTCAAACTTGCTAAAATTTACCACCTGTCTGATAATAAGTGTTGGAAATGTAAAGAGTGTGAGGGAACGTTCTTCCACCTCTGGTGGACTTGCCCTAAAGTGAAGGCGTTCTGGGAAATGATTTATAATGAACTGAAAAAGGTATTTAAATATACCTTCACTAAGAAACCAGAGGCTTTCCTTTTGGGTATTGTCGGCCAAGGGGTGGCAAAGAAGGACCAGACATTTTTTATGTATGCAACAACAGCAGCAAGGATACTTCTCGCAAAACACTGGAAAACTCAAGATCTACCCACACTGGAAGAATGGCAGATACAACTGATAGACTACATGGAACTGGCTGAAATGACCGGCAGAATCCGTGACCTGGGAGAAGAGAGGATTGAGGAGGATTGGAAGAAATTTAAGAACTATTTACAAAAACATTGTAATTTGAGTGAATGCTAAATAAGATGCTAGACTAAAACAACTGAGCACCACTAAATTTAGAAGTTTTTTAAGAAATTAAGTAAGACTGTGAAAATTTAGCTCCTTTTGAGAATTATATGATTATGAAATATAGAAGGGATATAAGATTTTAAATAAGATGATAAATTGCTGACAAAATGTTTTAACGATGAAAATGGGAGCGGGAGATGTGAGGAAGTCCAAAGAAAATGTGAAAATATGTTAAGATCGATGTTACATTGTTTATTATGTCTATTTTTATTGTAAAATTTAATAAATTGCTTTAAAAAAAAAAAAGAAAACAGATTGGATCTAGTAAGCTCTCCCAATGGCTCTTGGGAGTTGTAGTTTTTCTAACAGCTACTGCCACTGCATGCATGGAGGAGTAAGAGACTCTGCCAGTGGCATGTTCTTGTAAGGTTAAAACCATGGTTTCCAGTTACCTCTGAACTGAGCCATTGAGGTGTTGAGCAGGCAGTTGAATGGGAAACAAGTTTACTTCATAGCAATGTACCACCGACTTCTCCTCTGTAGTTAGTTCTTGCTTTATTCAGAGGGGAAACATTCTGATGACAGAATTTAGAGACAATTCCCTTGTGCTGGGTTCTTAAGAATGCCAAAAGGAAGTATTACTGAAAACTGCAAGTAACTAAGCCATCTGCCTCTTTAGTAAAGCTTTTCTTTATTTCTTTATTAATGTTATCATGTTCTCATTCATCTAAAGTAGTCATCACTCATGCATTTCAGTTAAATGGGAAATGTTCCAAACTAGTTAAATGTTAAGCTCTGAACTACCTGCCTATCTGAAATGGTGATCTTGAAACACCTTTGATAGGACTCAGCATGACAATACTTTTGCACCCCCAAATAACGTTATTTAGAGCTGCTGGGAAATCCACCTCACATTTGCCACCTCACTTGAGGGAGCCTTTTTTGTGTTGGCTGCCATTTTTGTTCCTCATAATGTTCTGGAACAATACCATGTCCAGGAAAGAAAAAGCCTACAGGGTTAATGGCGGGTGCTGCTCTGCTGCTGCCACCTTCAGGGGAAAATAGGCTTTACAAAATAAAGGAACAGTCAGCTCTGCTTCTTTTAATGGAGAGGCCAACACGTTCCTCATTAAAAATCCACCACACAGTTTGGTGATTTTTACCTGCCTCCCAAATTTGAGTTGAAAGTTTTTTGGTGTCTAAGTTTGGTTATTAGTTCATGGTGCTTGTTTCAGCTTAGGGCCAAACCAGAAAAGAGAGAGTTTTGCATGCAGTGCTAGTCCTAGTCAGCATAGAAGTGGATAGTCCTGTTTGTTAGCTTTAATGGGTCAACTGTGAGTAAGACTGCCATTGGCTACAACCCATGGTGTGAATTTTTAAAAGCAGTTAACTAGCACTGGGCTTCTGAACTGGATCTGGGCCGTGGTGCTGAGGGCAGAGTTTTAACCTCCTGCCCCCCAGCACAACCCAGAGCTGAAGCCAGGACCAGTGGGTGCTTCCCCTATTGCAGAGAGCAGGTGTGGGGAGACCCGGATTTGGATTGGGACTATGGTGGAGGCAAAACAATAAACGCTCCTCCTCCTATGCCATGCTTCTGATCTGAGTCAGACTGCCTGGACTAGCTATTTGTTGTCCTATACCAAACGGAATTACTAAGCAAATAAGAAATATTGGTGGCAGTGGGCAGATTTTGACCTCACTCAGAGTGCCATATTACCCAAGTCTGCCCCTGGCAGGCTGCATTATTTTGTACAAACTCCACAGTAGCAGAGATCTGAACCATATTTCCATTTTGGCAATTGCGTGCATCTTTCGATCTGCTTGCAGTAAAACAGAGCACACAAAAGAGGCTTTCTCTGTCTTTAGGAATGTAAAGCAGATGATTCTAGGTATTATGCTATCTAATCTACTCTAATCCATCTTGAGTGGCTTCATTCAATTCCTGTTATTCTAGCATCGTCTTAGCATCCATTGCTAAATTTTCTCTTGTCTTTTTGGCCATGGTGGTGCTGGGCAGTGGAATTAAGGAAAAACAGCCCAGCTAGTCCCATCAGTCAAATTGACAGCAAAAGGAAGGTAGCAGACATAGTTTAGAGCTGTCTAGTAAATGGCAACTGTTTGACTGGCAAGAAGCCGTACCAAGCATGCTGTGCCTTTTAAAATAGGTGTCTATTTGGGACTTGGAATGCATTCAAAATCAGGTTGTATCAAAAGTTCTTCCAGATACTTAGAAACCACTTTCAGTAATTAAAGCAGGGAGGAGAGGAGAAATTGGAATGGCCACTTAAAAACCAATTTTGAACTAAAGCTACCAACATAAACTCCTTCCCATGTCGAAGCACCCCGACTTGGATCCAGAGTCCCTGTGAGCAGAGCTCTAAAATGTAGGACACAATGTTATCACCACACTCTGAATTTCCTTTCCCTGCTCCCACCAGAAGCTGCAGATGGACCAGAATGTAGACAGGGAAATGTCAGGGACCAGGAGTCATAGGCTCCCGTTTTTCAGGTGATGGGCCAAAAGACCAACCCCAGATGTGCTGCTACCTGACAAGCCTATGCGTCAAAACCCCTCCAGCCTAAGAATATGGCACTGCCATCCTTGGTCTTCAAGGACTCCACTGCAGAAGGCTGAGGTAGATCAGAGACTTCTCCTCTGCTTCTTCACAGTATTAGACCACTGGAGAGGGCTGGACCCGTTTAATTAAAGCAGCACTTCCCAGTATGGGCAGAGCTAACGATTAGGATGCAGTTGCTGCTCCTGCTGTTGCTCTGCACCTCCCCATCTCTGTTTCTTACTGGAACAAAATCAGAGTTCTGTGGTCCGGGAGCACAGCCTAACCCTTGTCCTGCCTTCCCTTGCTGCCACCTGGATGTGCTTCATTATAGTATAGAGCAGGATACCCCCCTATTTTCTTTATTTTTAAGCACTTAAAGTTCCAAAAATCTCTAAACAGTGGGCAGTTTGAAAAATGAACAATATGCCATTAAAAATAAACATCTCAGCAGGGTTTTTTTTCATTTAAGCTGGAACTCGCCAGAACTCAGTTCCAGCACCTCTCAGGTGGGTGCCATTGCCATTATAAGAGAACAAGGGAGGTGTTCATTGTGGCACCTATTTTTCAAAATAAAAAAATAAAAAATAGCACTGCATATCAGGTTTCAGAAGCCAGGGTGAAGAGGTGTGTCTTCAGCATTCACCCAAAGTTGTACAATGAGTTCTTATATATGTAAAAGCTGCCCAAAGTGGCTGGGGCAACTCAGATGGGCAAATAATAATAATAATAATAATAATAATAATAATAATAATAATAATAGTAATAGTAGTAGTAGTAGCAGCAGCAGCAGCAGCAGAATTGATTTGAGAAGTGTGAATAAGGGGACTTCCGGGTTGGCGCCTCTGGCAATGGCGGATTTCCTCCGATCGGGAGGAATCCGCTCTGTGGAAAAAAGAGTCTGAACCACCACGGCGAGGCGGAGACCCATCAAAAACCACAGGCGGGAGAAGCCTGTGAATGTGGGATTCGGCTGACACCTTTGCGCCCCCCCTACTCGTGGGGAACCCCGGTTTCGGGGATCCGGAGCGACGTGGGGTGAGTGGCGCAGTGCTTTGAATCGACTGCTTCTTTCACGGAGTGAAGCCGCATTGCTGTTGCCGGAGAGCGCTGACTTTTTCCTGTGGACAATTGGATCTTAAATAACTGTCCGTGAGTAGAACGGAAAATTGGATTAAGAAATTTCTTTTAATTTGGCACTGAAGTGGGAAGGTCTAAACAGGAAGTCCGCCTTCCACTTTTTGTAGATAGATTAAAGCAAAGACACGGCAAGTTAGAGTTTAGAAAATCGTCTGTAAAGGATCAATTTTCATCATCTAAAATTACTGAACCCCCCTTGGAAGCAGGAGAAGAGGAGGGATTTTTTCTGGACTGTTTAAACCTGCAGAAGAGAATGTAAAGAAAAACAATTTTCCACCGTCTTGAACCTGGGAGCGGGGTGTCAGGACAGACGTCCTCGGGAAGTTCATTGACTATAGACAAACGTTTTTGACAGACAGTTAAAAGAAGAGAAACATAGTGATTCCATTGTTCCCCTTCGCATCTAAAAGGAACAAAATATTGACAAAATATCTGAAAAAGGAAACTTTGTTGTTAGATCTGCTTTAAAAAAAAGAGAGAGAGAGATGGATACAAATAGAAGCTTTTTCCCCTAGAGGGAGCTTGTGAAACTGTTATTAAATCTGAACTGGGGAGCTTTGCAGCTGCAATAGATTAAGATCGTGGGACCAGACTCTGACCTTGCACAAGAATGTACTCGGAGGCTCTGGTGCTTGCTTTCTGCAAGACAAGTGCTTTATTGGAACAGTTACATGAGAAGACGGATTTGATGACTGTTGCGATCGGAAATTTTGGACAGGTAGTGGGTATCTATATAGAACCCACTCAGGAATTAATCCAGGAGTGTGCTCTGACAGATCAGATGAGGGAGGAGGTTGTTGCTGGACCTTGGGAGGCAGAGATGGAGGGAACTGTGGCCCAGCAGGAACATGAGTTGTTGGATCTGACGAATGAACCTGGAAAAAGCCAGATTTGGAGAGATAGAGTCTTGCTTGGCTTGGAGATGGGGGGCTGGATAGACCCCCCTATGCAGGGATGTTTTGACTTTTCAAGTCTGGCTTTGGGCCAGGAGGAGTTTGGAGTTGTGGGGGTCCTCAACTTTGGAGGGACCTTGAAACATGCTTTTAAAAACCACATGGAGTTCAGTGTTGACTATGGAAAAGGGGCTGATCTGTCGAGAAGGGACAAAAATATTGTCAAGCTGGAGTCTCCACGAGTGAAAGGAGCAGAAGACAAAGTAAAGTACAGTTATAAATATGAAGAAGATCTGCGGAAGGGACATGGAAGAGACTTAAGAGCCTCGGACATAAGGTTACCAGGTTAATGAACTAGATGGATGGGATAGAAAGGACTGACAAAACCCGAGACCAGGAGGAAGAGACGTTGGATGAAGATTGGAAGAAAGTTTTAAAATTTTTTATTTAGGAAAGCTTTGTAAAATTAATGAGTATTAGAAAAATGTTGGAACGAAATTATTTGGCTTTAGCAGAAATGTTAAAAAGAATTATGTAAGAATATGTTATGGTTATGAGAAATTGGTATAAATAAGATTTAAGTTTTAAGTTTTAGGGTTTTTTATGGTAAGATAAGGTTAAAATAGATTAAGGTAATTTAATGACAGAATATTATGAAAAATGGAAAGGATTTGCTGTGATAATTAACAACTAGAATACAAAAAAGGGAGGTGTGAGGAGGTCGATGAAATAAGGTAATGACAGTTAAGGATTTGGGAATACTGGATCTGTTTTTAATTTTTTTTGGTTTATTTTTGCTTTTTGCTTTTGATGTGTTATGTGTTTTGTTTTTGTTTTTTGACTTTGACTTTTATCGATTTGTATTGTTTAATTGCTATTTGTTTTTTCCTTGTTTTTTCCTTCTTTTTTTCTTTGTTTTTTTGTAATTTTAAAATTCTCAATAAATATCATTTTTTAAAAAAAAGAGAAGTGTGAATAAGGTAGTTCCTTATTACAATGAAAAGCACATTTCTTCCCCACAGTGAATGTTTTATGAACTTGTAATGTTATATGTTGTAAGCCACCCTTGGCAGTGTTTTTGCACAAGAAGGGTGGGATAGAAAGGTTTCAATAAAGTAAAGCCCAAAATCTATAATTATCTAAGTGCACCCCTGGTGGCTCCCTGACACCTGTGCCTGAGTATTTAAGGGTGCATATATATTTTCATTCACTTTTTCTTTACATCTGTGCACTGCAGGAAACATTGATATACCCAAGACAAGTAAGATTGTCACATGAAGAGACACACTGAGACAGCTAGAAAGCTGCTGTAACCTCCAAAAAAGGGAGGCAGATCCAAAATGTTTTTATTTCAAATGGAAATACTTCAATGTGTTTTCTTGCCCATAGCTTAAAAGTAGGCTTCATAGATTGGAAAGAACACCTTTAAATGAGGACTTAGCATTTTTTCCACTAACCCCTGGATATCACAGTCAGGCTTCAGGAAATTAATTAAATTTACTTTTAAAAGCTTGAATTTCCCCCAAGTTTTTTTTCCCCCCATTTGAAAGTCAGGCGATCTTTTTATATTCAAGAAAACGCAACCCATTAATGAACAGAAAATGCAAATTTGATAGAGCTCATCACCGTTTTCCAGCCCTGAGAAAATCTTTTGTTCATAAGCAAAAATTAAGTGTGAAAGATAGAGGGAGAGAAATCCCAGCTCCATTATTTGAAAGAATATGTCCCATACTTATCAAGCTTTCTTCCCCTTTTCTTCATCTAGAAGGTTCAATTATATTTGCTTGTTGGTTTTACGGTTCTTAATTATGTAGTTGTCTGTTCTGAAGAACTGAAGATGCTTCTGGGAAATGTTTGGGAGGAAGGAGAGCTTAGGAGGAGGGAAAAGGAGGGGAACTCATTACCTTCTGAAAACAGCAAATCTCTGCAAATGGTCACTGAGGCCAGAGGTCGGTGGTGAAATGAGTATCAGGTGTGAAGAGAATAAAAAATACCCACAGTGAATATAGCTATAGAGCTTAAATTACGTATAAATTTTCTTGGTCACAAAACAACTGGATTGAAAAAGGTACTGAAAAGGAAACACAGTGAGGGGTCTTGACAACTGCTATCAGTATTGGGGGTGGAGGGAGAGAGAGAATGTCTAGTCATTTCTTGCTGAATGTATTGGATGAAGCCAAATGAAATTCCTGAAAATGCTGCTGGCCATTCTGTTTCTGTTTCTGTTTTTAAAAAGGAAAGCTCTTTGATGCCCTACTATTACGTCTGGCGCTTCTTCACTTCCTTCCCCTTTTCAGTCTTCTCTGACAATTGCCACAGGTGTGTCAAACCTCTGCTCTCTGAAGCTCATGGTTCGCAAAAATAAATACTGCCACCACAGTTAATGGTTAGTCAAAATGACTAAAAACCCCAGTCAGTTGCCTGGAAGAGATTGTAGTGTATGTGCAATGTAAGGTTTTTCTCTCCACAACCCACTTTAGCTGCTGGACTTGGAGACCACAGATGAGGCCTTAAGGAGATTTGGTTGTCAAAGTGAACAGAAAGGTCAGATTAGACAAATGCAGGAGCTTCAGGCAGGAGGCCAATGCAGCATCATGCCATGATTTCTTTGTAGAGCTAGATCTGCATGCACAGATAGCCCCAGGACATGTACCAAAGCTTATCTAGCATTGGAACTGTATTCCTTTCAAACCATGTTTATTGCAGTAAGTTCATGCTCTGAACCTGACTGCCTGCCCACTCCCAATGCATACACTTAGGCTGCATACACAATATACCTTTAAAGCACCTTCAAAGCAGATTCTTTTCCTCAGAGAAATCAGTGTGGTGTGGTTTAGTAGTTAGGGCGTTGGACTAGGACCTGAGAGAACAGGGTTCAAATCCCCATTCAGCCATGAAGCTCGCTGGGTGACCTTGGGCCATTCCCAGCCTAGCCTACACTGCAGGGTTGTTGTGAGGATAAAGTAGGGAGGGGGAGAGTTGTGTGCACCATTTTCAGTACCTTGGAGGAAAGGTGGAGCTTCAGTGTAATGATAATGATATAAACAAATGGGCATTGCTACATGTCACTGAAAAGAATAAAGAGGTATGGTGATCTATGATACAAAAAAGTTTCTTACTGGACTAGGGGTAACAGTCAGAACAGAGAACGATGCAAACCATTTCCTCCATAGAAATTCCTTCCATCCTATTCCTTCCATAGCCAATGATGAGTATAATCTTTATGTCTGCAGGCAACATTTTCTGACTTAGGTCTATAGATACAGTCTCGAATTGATGTGGACCTGGTGCAGTTTGTTTCCAGTGTGTGTTTCAGCAGTAGGGTGAGATCTGGCTTGTCAGAAGATTGATTTTACTAAATCCATCCACTCCTGGGTCATTTGACAGTCTGAAAACTTAATCAATATTGCTGCGCACAGGTAATTGCTCATTAGAAAGCCCCCGTCCGCATTCTAGTCTTTTGAGCTTCAGTTTATCATTTCATTTTTGTACATGTCAGAAAAGTACACTTACTTTTCTAAAGCAACATTTGTTCCTGTCAAGGTTAATACCAATTTAATTCCCTTTCATACAGCAGTCTGCATGGCATGTCCTCTTTGGAGAAGAGGTATCGGTCTCGCCTCTGAATCAGTCTAGTCACAATGCTGCCGAAAACATTTTGTAATGTTTTAATGGGTGGATAATTAGTGATTAGTATTGCCTTAAGAATTGTGAAGATTGTGGCTGCTTGTGAAGGAGCAGCAACCAGCACCACACAGGATCAAACCCTTTGCTTATCAGCTGGTAAGTGGGAGGGCTGAACCATGTGCAGTGTTGCTTCAGGGGGCTGAGAAAAAGGAGAGGCTGGTAGGAAGAAGGCAAAGTTGGGTAGCAAAGGCATCCCCCAACTTCTCCCACAAAGATGCAGCTACCTGTTAGATTCCTCCTTTTTGCAGTTTCTCCTTCTTTTCATCCACACCTGTCTCTCGGGAATTCTATCCCTCCCCCAGTGGCACCAAGAAACAGAGAAAAACAAGGTAGAGTCCTTTCTAATGAGTTTATTCATTCATAATAGCGAGAGACAAAAGAATGCAGTCTGCTCCAATAATGGCGTTGCTCCAACTGAGCTCCTCCTCCCTCCTTTCCTAGCAACAGCATTTCCCCTTACGGTGGCTGCCTGTGGCCAACTGTCTCTGAGTCCTCTGTTCCTGCACTCTTAACAAATGCCGAGTTCTGGGAGAAGGGGGGTCAGAAATACTCTCCACTGACAACGTGTCAGCTGGCTGCTCTGTCTCTGCTCCCCTGTCTCTGCCTCCTGTCCCCCTTCTCCTAACACCTCCCAACTCTTCTGTTCGCCTGTCCTTGCGCTGTGACCTTCCTCAAACCCCTGCTGAAAATCAATACCGCTTCCCTCTTTTCTGGAAGCGTCAGGAGAAGGGGGTGAATCTCCATCATTCCTCCTCCATCTCATTCCCTTCTGTCCAGTCCCTTGACTTCCCCTGAATTACTCTGGACCATGCAATTCAACCCATAGTCATCCAGGGCTATTTCAACCCATCTGGACTGATGCCCAGAGTCTCGTGAATCAGTCCAATTTAGTTTTGGTTTCCACCAAATCTGATGCACAGCCTTAGTTAAAGGAGCCTGCCCAATCATTTTGCTGGTCCGTTGCCAACCATATTGCCTGAGAGAAGCCTG
Organism: Podarcis pityusensis; assembly: GCF_964106645.2. NCBI lineage: Eukaryota > Metazoa > Chordata > Lepidosauria > Squamata > Lacertidae > Podarcis > Podarcis pityusensis. The sequence goes on from NC_138031.1 coordinate 58,942,090, forward strand.
AGATAAGGAGAGTGTGATGAAAATGCCTGTTTGCAACCCTCTGTGTTTACCTTTGCCTGTGAGTTCTGGCAGATAAGAAAGCCATGCCTGAAGGCTTGGAACAGTGGAGCCCAGAGAGAATAGAATTCGGCACATGGGTGCCTGTGTCTTCTAATGCAACCTTGGTGAGAGAGCATCTCTCCATCTGTTCAAGCTGTCTTTGCCACTGATGCTCTCCTTTCTCCTCTGCATAATTCTGAAGCAACAGCTACCATGAATCCCCTGGGATTACAAAACACCCTTGACCGGGCTTGAGCAGCAGCTGACACCTGCCAGGTGTCATTTTCAAAATGTCATGCAATTCTGCTGTTCAGAGACTGTAAAATAACACGGAGATCAGGATTACACAGCATCAGTTTACTATATATATATATATATATATATATATATATATATATATATATATACACATATATAGTATATACACACATACACACACGCAAGAAATTGTCAAGTTGCAGAATGCTGGGGAACATTTCTCCTATAAATGTTGTGAACCTAATCTCTCAATCAGCATTGATTTGAAATGCATGTAGGGAGCTCTCCCAGATTTCTTTCTCCTAAGCCCTTGCTTAAATGCTGGAAAAGCAAACCTCCATATTACTTTCATTGAGTAAACAGGATTGTACTTCTTAACCAAAATCTAACAGCAATGAATTGTTTAGGAGTGGTTTCATCGTGGACATCTGGGCTCCAGAAGGCCAGAACCAAAGGCAGAATTAAAACAAGGAAAAGGGATCCCAGTTAAGGAATTATTGGTGCAGAGAAGTCAGGTGAGAGAGAATGGCCACACTTGGAAAACTCTACGCTAAAACTACACTGCTTCTGATTCAGTAGAAGGAGCAGCTAGTTGTATACAGGTACACAAACACCATATTTCTTGTTAACAAAACAATCCCTGATCACCTTCCAGTTTGGGCTCCACGATTGAAACAACCCTGAGCCCTGCCACAATTTCCCAATTGTCATTAGAAAATACCTGAACCTGGTAAAAGGACTACCAGACACCAGAAGGGTCTGTTCTAGGTATGTGGGTCCATAAAAGGGTTCCTGGCTTTAATCAGGAAATGCTGTGTTCCAGAAAAGTATCTCACAGGGACATATGTGATCAGAACCAGAGGGAAGGTTTCATTTCTGAGCAGGGGCCACAGGCAGCAGCAGCAGCATCAGGCAGCAGTCAGGAGAAAGGGAACAGGTGTGTAAACAGAATCTCCATTTGCAAGCCAAATTCCTCAGTATAAGGAGAAAGCTCTGAGGTATGGATGGAGTAGAATTTGGTTCAGTTCACATTTAAAGGTGAACCTACTTAATTCACACCTTTGAAAACTATGCATATCTGAGACACAGCCAGTGGCATAGCGTGGGGGGGGGGCACAGGGCGGTTGCCCTGGGTGCAAATTTGTTAGGGGGTGCAAAATTTCAACACCTGATGCTACCTCAGTACAGCTGTAGGCGTCCATTACTGGACTCTGTGGAAAACGGCTTCTCCGTGTGAACCAGGAAGTGACCTCTCCAGACAATGGAATGACTCTTCTTTTCTTATCTCTGCGCCTGCAATCTCCTGGGTGACACGGACACTGTTAGGCAGTTGAATGCACATGCATACTCCATCCGCTTCCTTCCCTTCCACCTACCCTTTCCGTGCTGCCCCAGGCACTGGCAACCCATGCTATGGCACTGGACACAGCCATCCTTCAAAATGTGTACTTCTTGAAATTTTGCAATGCCATTCTCCAGACATGCAACCTGTACAAACTGTTGTGGAAATATGGAGAATTGAAATTAAGGCTGGGAAAAAATAAGAAACTGAGAGTAATGGACCCTGACAGATTCACCCACCCCTACTCTGAAGCCAGGATATACTGTACAGATGGACTTCAGAAGTCAAACGGAATCTGTTCCGGAAGTCCGTTCGACTTCCAAAAAGTTCGGAAACCAAGGCACGGCTTCTGATTGGTTCCCAATTGCACAGGCGTGCTGGAACCAATAGTGGAAGCTGTGCTGGATGTTCGGCTTCCAAAAAAAGAAAACAAATTTCAAAAACCGGAACACTCACTTCTGGTTTTCGATCCTTTGGGAGCCAGAATGTTTGACTCCCAAGGCGTTCAGGAGCCGAGGTACGACTGTATAGGGCTTAGTGAACAAGGATTGGCCCATGCGGTCAGTTGACCATTGGTACTGCAGCATGGAAGGTGTCCTTAAACCACAAGGCTGCCAGGCTTGCTGAGTTATTTGTGTGCTGGTGGTGCTGGAGAGTGTTTAAGCTATGCTTCCTCCTAGTCATGCTGGCCACATGACCTGGAAGCTGTACGCTGGCTCCCTCGGCCAATAAAGCGAGATGAGCGCCACAACCCCAGAGTCGTCCATGACTGGACCTAACGGTCAGGGGTCCCTTTACCTTTAAGTAAGTAAGTAAGTAAGTAATAATTGTACCCTACCCATCTGACTTGCATGCCCCAGTATTTGTATTGGGAGTTTCTGGGGCAATCCAATAAGTCTCAAGTGGCCTTCCAGAGGAAACCAGAACTGGGTAAGTTCTGTGCCCCTGAAACTTTTCAGCACTCAGAAAAGTAGGATGAGCGTAACAATGTATTCATGAAGAGAATAAACTTTTTTTTAAAAAAAAGATGTATGATGGTTTCAATGAATTTAGAAGTTCTATCAATTGTGTCAAAGCCATTTCTTTCCTCTGCAAGTTCTACACATATAACCGAATTTCTTTGATGGATTGAGGTTAAGTGAATGTATTATAAATATTTATAAAACACAGTCATATTATACATAATTTATATACTACATGGAGAAATGTACTGACAGACAAAATTCACTATGAGATATTGTAAAATGCTTCCACTTCAGCCTTTTCAACAATAAAATGCAATATGTAATATATTTCGTTTGTCACTTTGGATAAGGATTGTGTTTTTAGAGCCCAGTAAAACAGGAACAGAAACTTGAAATAGGGGTCCCCTAACAACTTTCAGCACCCTTAACAAATTGCGGTTCCCAGGATTATTTGGGGGGAGCACAGGACTACTTACAGTGGTATGATACCATTTTAAATGTATAATGCAGATGGGACTTTCGTTTGACTTCTTTAACTGGAAATGCAACATATTATTTATTATTACTATTATTAAATTTATATACCACCCTTTATCAAAAGATATCAGGGCAGTTCATAGAACATATGATCATTATCTTTACTGATGTGGCTCTCCTGATTAGCTGTCAGACTGATTTTGAGTCCTGAAATTCTCAAATAGGTCGGCATATTAGGTTTCAATCAAATTGACTGAGCTGGGAAACCTCCTTCATGTAAATATACTGACTTTTAACCCGCAAAGAAAAGAAAAAAATAGCATTGATACCTGCTGTCAGCACAGAAGCAACTATGCTTTAAAAAATGTGCAAGAATAAACAAATACATTTACTAAAATGTATTGTTTCCATTCTAAGCTCCACGCACTGCAATTTTCGCATAGTGGCTGTCCATTGCTCAATTGTCTACAGAACAGCAAATTGTTTCATTTTATTTAAATTCTGATGCATGTAGTTAAATTGCCAAGAGCCATGAATGACTGCCTGTGTTGGAAACTGCAACTACCTTCATCTTCCATACATTGCTGCAGTGCTTTTTTTCTAAAAAAATGTTTAGGAGTACTCTCATTTTCCTACTCATATTGAAAGAATGCCCCTCAATGAGGCCAAACTTAGATTCACAAAATGTTTAGGGGTATGTGTACCCCTGCTTCTCCCCAGAAAAAGCACTGCATTGCTGGCCTGACTGCATAAACAACCCAAGCTGTAGTTTGGGGGATAACTGATCATTAATACATATGTAAAAATACAGCATAGTTAAGGCATCATCTAAAGCATGATTCTCTTCTAAGACCAAATGCAACAGAGCTACTAGATTTATTATTATCTGGGGGGGGGGGGAAAAGAGGACAAGTTATATTGCATTGGGGAGCTGATGGCTTCTTTCCATCATTTTCTTGGGCTGCGGCTCTCACCCAGCTATGTAAGGTATGACAACACGCCATTCATCTGAAGTGACACTTAGCAAATAGCCTAGTCTTGCCTGGTTAAGTGCACGGTGACTTTTGTCCTTCCACTTTGGTCTTCCTGTTCTCCTGCCAAGGATGGGCAAAGCTGGAGAGCTACCTAGAATGAAGGATAGGCGGTCAGCTATGAGTAAAAAGAAATGGCCTCTCCCCCTGTTTGTGTGTGTGTGTAGAATGTCAGGCAGCTGGGTGGAAAATGACGGCCACAGTCAGGGAGGCATGGTATCCTGATACAGTAAGAAGTACTGATTTGTAGGAAGCCTTAGCCCAGCCATAGGCAAACTCAGCCCTCCAGATGTTTTGGGACTACAACTCTCACCATCCCTGACCACTGGTCCTGTTAGCTAGGGATGATGGGAGTTGTAGTCCCAAAACATCTGGGGGGGGGCAAGTTTGCCTATGCCTGCCTTAGCCAGAGTGTGTGGTATGCAGTTCAATAGAGGGATAATGGCTCACAGTAGCACATCACATTCACAATTATGAGAAGTGTTGTAAGAATCTTTTGGTTGGGGCACCACTCTCCAGAGTTCATTCAAAAGATGAGTGTGACCATATTTGAGAGATGGAGGGAACTGAGTTTGCTCTGCATTTTTAAGTGAAGTTATCTAATTCATGCCACCAGGACTAATATAGGGATTGGAATCTGATCAGATTTCATGCTTTCCTGAATTTTCAGCAAAATTCTTGGCTCAAATAATGTGGCAAAATGTGTAAAAAAAATGATAATATTTCAGAAAAAAAGCATATTTAGAAATGCATACACTGGGAATATAAATTTAAATACATGTTTTGTGATAAAAAATGCATTTGAAAATGTAATTCTGTATTTAAATACTTTTCTTTCTTTTTCTTTTTTGCAAAAAAATATGCAGATTAATGCAGCAACTGGATGGAATGGACTTATGAATAACCAGATGCAAAACAGATATTGATCCATCCACCCCTACTATATTCCACCATGTGGGAGAAGACAAAACTAGGTCCCTCAAGCCATATTTGTATTATTTATATACTAGTATACGTATAATATATCCTACAGAATACTATCATATCATTTTCCTAATCAGAATCAGGCTGCTAACCTATATCAACTTTCCTAGGAGTAAGTCACACTGAATCTGATTGCACTGAATCCTAGCCATGCCTGGGATTGTGCTTCCAGCGACTAATAGCGCTGGAATCCCTATTAAAAAGCTACCAGAACATAGTGGGTACAGAATTGCAAATTTAAAGATCTATGGAATTGCAACCTTCGCTGAATGTGCTATAAACGACAGTAAGTTTGTCAATACTTTCTCATGTTAATAAATTGTTGGCAGGCAACGTTTGTTGAAAGTACTTCTTGCAATATCTAGTCTGAAGGGAGATGCTTGTTTTGCAATCCATTCAAAGGCATTAGCAATGCTCTCGTCACCAAATTTCAAGCTTTGATCTGAGAGATTTGCAACTGTGTCACTTGGCTGCAACAATATTATTTTAAGGCATGACATGAAAAAGCATTTCATTCCTCATTATGAAAGAGAAAACATTTCACCATTATGCTCTCTCCCCCCTGTCTTTCCCAATTTTTTGTTTTTCCATTTTAGGCAGCAGGGCACAAAAATAACACACACACACACACACACACACACACACACACACTTTATCCATTTTCTATTCTTTTCTTTCCCCTGCACCTTAACATCTCTCCTCATAATTCTGTGCATCAGCCCTTTTCATAGAATTGACACCCTCACTTCTCTTGACAGTGTGCTGATTCCCCTCCAACGCAATTGACCAGGCCGATGTGATTGTGGGCCTTTAAAGGTCCCAAGAGAGCCAGAAAAGCAGCTCCCATTTAAAATGCGGAGAGGCTGCATTCAGACAGCACTTTGTCCTATTTCCCCAGTGATTACCTGATAATTTCCACATTTTATGTGATCTTTCATGTCATAAAAACCACTTCTGGAAATGTAGCAGAATTTAGTGGAAGTTTACTGTTCATTTCCATGTTATTTGCTTCCAAATAACCTGAAAAATCCCAGGAATTGTGCATTGTAATTTGGGATTGTTTTTTGGCATACAGTACTTTATGGTGCTGGAGGAGACTCTTGAGAGTCCCATGGACTGCAAGAAGATCAAACGCATCCATTCTTAAGGAAATCAGCCCTGAGTGCTCACTGGAAGGACAGATCCTGAAGCTGAGGCTCCAGTACTTTGGCCACCTCATGAGAAGAGAAGACTCCCTGGAAAAGACCCTGATGTTGGGAAAGATGGAGGGCACAAGGAGAAGGGGACGACAGAGGACGAGATGGTTGAACAATGTTCTAGAAGCTACCAGCATGAGTTTGACCAAACTGCGGGAGGCAGTGGAAGACAGGAGTGCCTGGCGTGCTCTGGTCCATGGGGTCACAAAGAGTCGGACACGACTAAATGACTAAACAACAACAATAAACTTTCCCACTATTTAAAATTTAGTGCAACCTGGTGGCACGTTGATCAAAAAAGCCACAGCACCGTAACGGAAACAGGAAAATGCAGTGTAATCAGAACACTGGAATCTGGGATAGAAGTGCTAGTCCCTATAATCAGGAAAACAAGAATCCCCACATCAGAATGCAACCCTAGTTAATGTACAAAGTAGAACTTTATGTATATTTGGAACAATGTGTGGCTGACACTTTCCTTTGTGTATGCTCCCACATTGTTCTCCAGGGACATCTAAATCTTCTGCCTGTGAGATGCAACTTGCTGAGCGTTCACATAACACACAAGCTTAGAGATGTGATTGCCAAGGGTGCTTTAAGGCAGGTTGCATTTTAGTTTATGAGGTTCCAAAGCCATCTCACTTGAGTCTGCCCACAGCAGTGAGGAGATGGGAGAGGCACTGGATGAAATCAACCAAGGGAGAGTAACCTCTTGCAAGAGTTGTAGGTGCTTGCTGTGATCTTCACACTCTTGTTTGTTTAAGATTTATTCTCCCAACATAAATCTGTTTTGGCCCTGGGTTTCTGTCCTGGGTTTTCATAGCATATATTTCATCTGGGTTTTCATAGCATATATTTCATCTGGGATTTTATTTGTTGTTTAATACACTCTGTCTAGAAGGGTGGGGAAAAGATCTGGTCGGATAGAGGCCCTATAAAATATTTATCACACAATGGGTGAGGGTGTATTGTGAAGTGGAAAGGAATGATGGGATCAACCAGTGATATATGGAGCCTGCATGGGTTACTTTATTATAAGGAGATTATTAATTCATTTGCTGGTGCCACAGTACGAACTGTCTGATTCCCAAATGGCGAAGGCTAAATATAGCTCTTTGCGATGAATTCCTTAAACAGTTAATACCAAACATACTTGCAAGAAGCAGAAGGGGAAGGCATTAATTCATTTAATGTGAATCAAGGAATCAAGGAATCACGTGATTCATTTGACATGAATCAAAGGTGGCTCTCTCTTCCCTTTGACAGCGTCGGCTCACGTTGAAAGGCTCCCAAACAAAACTGAAAGTTTCAGAGAATGGAGGAAGGGCGATAGATCTTCCGTGAAAGAGAATACGGTATGAAGTTGAACAGTCAGGAAAGTTTGGTTTGCGCAGGGCCTTGCCCCAGCATGATATAAAAGCAAGAGAAGAAGAAGAAGAAGAGTTTGGATTTGATATCCCGCCTTTCACTCCCCTTCAGGAGTCTCAAAGCGGCTAACATTCTCCTTTCCCTTCCTCCCCCACAACAAACACTCTGTGAGGTGAGTGGGGCTGAGAGACTTCAGAGAAGTGTGACTAGCCCAAGGTCACCCAGCAGCTGCATGTGGAGGAGCGGAGATGCGAACCCGGTTCCCCAGATTACGAGACTACCGCTCTTAACCACTACACCACACTGGCTCATTGACTCAGTCTCTTCTTAGACAAAAGAACAAGTTAAAGGATTCTCTCTGATACCAAAAAGAGTATTTTAGATGTCTGAAAAAGACCTCCAGATGAGACCAACACAAGGAATATTACGCTTAATTTTATGGTATATAACAGCCCGAGCCAGAGAATACAGGCTATAGATGATTATAGGGCATATTATGAATGGCTCTTACATTATTTCTAGCAAGAGCAATGGACACCACCCACAGGGATTCAATCTCTGTGTTCTCCTGCTGCCCACAGTTCACAGCACATCCTCTGCTACTGGTGCTGAGACAGAGGCAAACACACAATGAAGAAAAGAAAGTAGGACTGGTTAGAGCTTTTGCAACGGGGTGGGGAACCTGCTTAGTCCATGGGCCACGTTCTTTTCTGGGTGACCTTCCAAGGGCTACAGCCACTGGTGGTGGGGCCAGATGTAAAAGTGGGTGAAGCAATTGATGTAAAATTTGCCTAGGGACAGTTTCTACACACTCAGACACCCCTCTCTATCCAGGCAACCAGTCAAGAGCTCAGGATCACATTCCAGCCAGGGGTGGGGGAAACCTCCGAAGAAAGGGGTAAACTATATCGTGATGGGTATTGGCTTGAGGCGAGGGTGTGTGGCTGAGGAGATGTCACATGAGAGTGTCCCAGGGCCACATAGAAAGGCCTGGAGGGCCACATTTGGCTCCTGGCCCTGAGGTTCTCCACCCTTGTTCTACAACCAATTAGTTTCGCTTTGAGAAAAGAGACAATGTGGAATAAGAGGGGAATAAATGTGGTAGCATGATTTAGTAGACTCCACAAGAGGAATTCCATGCATGGCCTGGTAGCAGGGAGCTGTTGTTGTTGTTGTTGTTGCTTGTAAGTCATTTAATGCAAAAGAAAAATATCTAGATGACTTTGGGGGGGGGGAATAAGAGGCAACGTATAGATTACAACAGACAACACGCTACAATACATTCACTCCAAAACTGTAAAACCGACTGAGCAGGAGCAGCAAAACTCTGCAGGAGAAAAAACATCGCCTCAATAAACAACTAGCTAAGCAATAATCTTTTACTTGTCTCCGAGTGGTGGACTTGCTGACTAGAGTTCTTGGCTGATATCAAGATGCCTGAAGACACATGTGATAAGACTACAGCAGTTCAGCGCGATATTGTCATGCCATGGTGCGGTAAATGTTCCTGCATGTTATGGGTGACAATGGAACATGGAAACAGCATCCGTGCAACATATAAAATGCATAGATATTCATCTGAGTCTTCTCTTTAATATATGCCAATCGGTAACAAGAATATATACAAACTGATGGTAGGTTTTTCTAAGTGTTCACAGCTGCAATTAGTAGATCTGCTCCAGGAAGTAAACATGTCATATTAATCCATTTGTTTTCTCCTACTTTATTCAAATGAGCACCTGGTAAAATCCTAAGAACTAAGGAAGGCAGTATTCTGCCCAAGCTGTTCATTAAAGAGCCCTGCTTGTGTTTACTGCCGTCATATATAATCTTGTAATAACCACTTTCAGTCACACAACTTGAGGTCTGCTCTTCTCTGAGCTCAGAGCTAAACAAATTGAACAGTTGCCAGCTGCTATAACACATTTCTTTTATAGATACTGGAGGTTATATCACTTCTTTCTCCAGAACAAGCCACCACCCATGTATCAAAAAGGGCTGCACGATGTGTTCAGAATGTCAATTTTGCATGACCCATGCTAATTTCCCCATGCACATATGGCATATGAAACAGACAATTCAGGCTACCGTCCTAATGCTAAACACACATCCTAGTATGTCCCATTGAACTTGGTGAGTCAAAATGTGTAGGGTCGCAGTGTGGAACAGATTAGGTCTATAGATCAGCCAAATCTTCATGTTTATATCTGTATATTTGGATTTTCCACCAAGGGGGACTCTTTCATGGGACAGCTAATAAAATCACATCAGAACAGTACCTTTCGTTTTGGCTCAAAATCAGAGGGAACTAGGCAAAAGCCCCAAAAGCTGATTTATTTATTTGAGTTATTTGTAAAGCTTAAAGTAATACCATAGTGGGGATACAACAGCAAAAACGCAAGATAAAAATGGATAGAAAAGTTATCACCAAACATCAAGCAGTGCCCACAAGTAAACTCATTCTTCTAGGAAAGCCAAGAGAAAAGAGTGGGGGGAGGATTTTAATATCTGATGAAGCAATGGGGCTAATGCTAATTTAAGTGCAACAAACCATTGCTCTACAAGTCCAGTGCTGGACTGTGCTAAGGGGCCTAGCCTGAAATCATGGAATGAACCTCCAGTGTATGTGATACCACAGGCAGGGGTCTTTGGGGAGCATATCACTCTGATATTCTGGTCCAAAGTTAGGACTTTATATCCCAACAGGTGAATCTTGCAGTTGAGTCTGGTAGCATACTGGTAGCCAGTGCAGTTTCCTCAGCACTGGAGTTATAACCTGACAGAAGGCAACCCCGGTCACAAGCTGTGCCACCCCATTCTATACTAGATGCCATCCCAGATCAAACGTAAGGGCAGCCCCACATAGAACCCATTGAAATAATCAAATGTCTCTGACTTTTACAGAAAATGTGGAGCCCCTTATGACTAGCCCCTGCAGACTACCACAGGGTCTAGGGAGAATTCCAAGTCTTGGTTCCAAGTCTTGGTTGCAAGAGATCTCTGAGCTTGTAGACCAAGTCCAAGTCCCACTGAATACTGCTTGCAAGCCTTCTCTTCCCAGTTTCAGTGAGTGGAGGCACAGCTAGACAGGTCTGTTACCAGTCACGTGGGCTTCGGGATGGATTTGCAGAGAGGGTTGGGACTCTGTGGACATTTCATTTAGTCATGTCATGACTTGATTTTGGTAAGGCAAGCTGAGAGATTCAGAACTTTTGCTAGACACAATAGCTATTTCCAACCTCTATGTTTAGAGGCAATATTCCCCTGAGTAGCAGTTGCTGGAAGCAATGGCAGAGAGCTATTGCTTCCATGTCCTGCTTGTGCGCTTCACACAGACATCAGATTGGAAAAAGGATGCTGTGCTAACTGAAATTCTGGCCTTAGCCAGCAGGGCTCTTTTTGCATCCTTATGGTGCTCTCAAGGCTTAGAAATGGCCCTGACCAGTGGCTTGTAGGCTAACTCAAAGACCTTACAATTCCCTTTGCCAACCTGGTACCCTCCAGATGTTTTGGACTACAACTCCATGAATATCATTGATTTTTTGGGGGGGGGGATTAAAAACCTAAAATAAATTAGACTAAACCATGCTTTGATAAGGCTCGATTGTGTTCTTCAAAACTCATTTACATTTAAATTCCTCAATTTAAGGGTAAATACATTGTGCAAGAAAATAAATAAACATTTAGTATATGTTTAAGTGAATTCAACATCAAGACGTACAATGAGTTCTTGGAAAAAATTTAGAAACCAACCCCCAAAAAAATTGCTCATGAAAAACAAAACAAACAACAAGGAAAAGAAAAAGGAGGCGAAGCTGACAGGGTGTTGTTTACGAGACATTCTGAGGAGGAAGGATTGATTCTGAGGGACTTAATCTGGTTGAAATGAAGATAGACATAGATTTTCCACCTCTGCTTGTTACAACACTATGAGCACAGTAGAGTTGCTGCGTGGGAGCAGAACTGAAGTATTCTGAGTAATTAAATTTGTGCTCTTAGTAGATAAAAGCGAAGGGAGGAAAATACAGAAACATGAACTAGTTGGAACAGAGCAAGAGTGCTTCTAAGTACTGCTTCCATGATGAACTGTGACCCAAATATGGATTTTGCTTTACAGTTTTGTATTGGAGCCAAAACACGACGAGTTGAAAAATTCATTAGACTTATCAGCAGAGACTAAGGTTCAAGTGCAGCCTGAACTGTAGGCCAAATCTCTTCAAGAACCACGGAAGTGCCAAGTCTGAGGTAGGAAAGTGATACACTGTGGGCAGGGAATGGCCTTTCTATAAAAGGAAACAAGACTGAAGAAGGCATTGTTTTTTTCTTCAAGGATTTTTCCTGTGAGTGCCAAAAAGTACATCTTTATTAAATTGCTGAAATTAAGGAGAAATGTTTTGTATTTAAATCCCACCACATGGCCGAGTGGGATGGCTTACAAAAGAGCAATTAATAACAAAAACCCCCACAGCTAATTAAAAATAAAATTGCAATAAAGCAACACCAGCTACTGATTCTGTAATTAAAAGATAGCTAAAACTATAACACAACCTCATAGTAGCAGGTAAAATGCCTCCAAATCTGAACAATAGCGTTGCAAATGTGTGCAAGAAGAACATACCTGCTTTTGTGTCAAATGTGTATAAAATTGTGTTGATGAATAGTGAACGTATGAGAGTGTGTAAAAATGTGTTGCCGTACGTGTCAGGAACTTAATAAAGGCTGACAAATACATCAATGTTTTAAATTTATGAGACCCCGTGGGAAATAGCAGCTATTTTTGCATCATGAACCTGTTTTCCTCCCTTTACACTGGTGGACTAGTAAATGTCCTTTACCTGTAAGTGATGTGAAACAACTGGAACATTTACCAAAGGCACTCAGTTGCCGGTGGTATTTTTCTCTGGCCTTTTTTCAAATCTTAACACATATAGGCAAATGTCAGCATGCTCCCTATTTCTGAAATTTGTCCTCACCTGAATTAGATGACAAACATTCGCATAGTGGTTTTCTTGTTTTTGTTTCTGCATTCCCAGTTATGGATGCTCTCTTGCATACTCTCAGCTATCAAAGACTATTCAAAATGGACAATACACTTTTCATATGTACACATGAATACTATCTATTGTAGAGATGCAATATGAGGCCTGTAGAACTAATCCCATACTAGTAATCCCATACTAGCATTTTTACAGCCTGCAAACATCATTTGAAAAGCCAAGCTATTTTTCTCTCCAAATCCAATCTATATACAGTGGTACCTCGGGTTACATATGCTTCAGGTTACATACGCTTCAGGTTACAGACTCTGCTAACCCAGAAATAGTACCTCAGGTTAAGAACTTTGCTTCAGGATGAGAACAGAAATTGTGCTCCAGTGGCAGCAGGAGGCCCCATTAGCTAAAGTGGTGGTTCAGGTTAAGAACAGTTTCAGGTTAAGAACAGACCTCCTGAACGAATTAAGTACGTAACCAGAGGTACCACTGTACAGTCGTACCTTGGTTTTTGAACAGCTTAGTTCACGAACAACTTGGAACTTGGACATCGCAAACCCAGAAGTAGGTGTTCAGGTTTGCGAACTTTGCCTCAGAAGCTGAACGTCCAGCACGGCTTCCGACTGACAAACATTCGCAAACAATTGGAAGCCATACCTTAGTTTCTGAATGTTTCGGAAGTCAAATGGACTTCTGGAATGCATTGTGTGGACAGGTGGAGTCCCCCCAACCCCAGGCAACTCCCAAGTGGAATAATGGCTCAAGACAACGTGCTATGGGATTAAAATTGGCCACAACTGTATTAAATTTCAGATGTAGGGAGACCTTGCCTCAGGCATTGGGCATTTATCCTTCCTAGTCCCCAGCCGGGGATCTGGAGGACATCAGGGTTATCCAGAATGTGTGGGGATTGGGCTGGCTCTGGAGAACATATGTGTCAGAGCTGCTTCCAGATCCTAGCTCACAGAGGATCACGCTAGCCAGCGATCATTAAATAAAAGTCTTTATTGAGTTACAGTTTCCATTCTCAAGCTGCTGCGTGCAACTCTACGTCTCATGGTTAGATCGGCGAAGCTCCATCTGAGTCTCCGCCCCTTGTACACCAACTTAATATCCTAGCCTTGCTCCACCTTTTCCGCCTGACTGTTCTTCTCTGGGTCCCTCTGCCCCCCGGGGTCTCTTCCTTCCGGGATTCCTCTGACGCTGACGCTGACCCCCCTGACTCTTCTCCCTCCTTTCGGCGGGCTTTAGGACCTGGCTCCCTTTCCGGGCTGCCTACTGCGCCACCTTCCTGTGCATTTGAACTTGGCTCGCGCGCCCAACCTTCCACCTTCCGTCTGACCGTTTCTTCGCTCCCCGATGGAGGTGTGGCCACTCCTGACTCGTGCCCTCCCCCCTGTTGTGAGCTGCCAGCGCTTGATCCCTGGCGCCCTTCCTTTTCCCTGCTCTCTGGCGGTGACGCTGGTCCCGATTTCCAACTGCTCCCCTCTGAGTCCCCTCTGGCTCTATCTTCCTGGGGTGTCCCCCTAGGCTCCCCCCTTGCCCTGGCCACTGGTGCTCCTTTCTGTGAATCTTCTGATTCACTGGAAAGACTCGGAGATCTCGGGTCGTCGTCATCACTCATCTTTTCTTCTGCCTCCTCCCCCTCGCTCTCTGTTTCCTCCCTTGCCCTTGCCTCTGTTCCTGAACCCCTGACATCCATCCCCCCCTCGAAGCCCCCTCTTCCCCCCTCCCCTCCTTCCGGTGCGGGATCTGGGTGCTGCTGTGTCAGGGGAACGAATGTCGGATACAGTTCGCTTCCCGTGGCGGGCCGCCATCCGAAGTCTTCCGGTTCTTCCTCCCTGCTCTCGTTGACGACGGTCACCTCCGCTTCCATCTCTGTGCCGCCGTGCTCGAAACCCGGGTCGTCCCCGAAAACTTCCATGTCCGTCTCTCCCTCGTTGCCTTCTGGAGACGTTGCTCGTCCTGGACCCTCCAGCCACCTTCTGCGGAACTGCTCCTCTGGTCGATCATCCCACCAATACGAGGGTTCTGAAGCAGATCCCGAGGGTGACCCCTCTGGGGAACGGGCGTCTCGTGTCGGTTCCTCGTCCGATTCGAACCCCCGGAACGTGCTGGCTGAAAGCGTGGGCGTGAAAAGCCAGTCGTCGAAAAAGTCTGCTGGCATTGGCCTATGTGGGAAGAGGGCATGAAACTCTTCTTTGAGCAGAGGTTCGTCTAAAGCGTAGCCCGGCACCCAGCTGTTGGCACTGGCCGGGGTGCCCTCCTTGGCGAGAAGGTATTCTACCCCCTCTTCCCCCCATCTGGAGTCCAAAATCTCCGTGACTTCGTTGATGCGCTCCTCCTGTGCCACTCCCCCTTGCCCGGTTCTCTCTCGGAGCGGACCCGGTGCCGTTCCTGGTTCCTGAAACCTGTGAGGTGCCTTGTAGGGAGTGAGCACCGATCTGTGGAACACCGGATGCATTCTGGAACCCTCCGGAAGAGCCAGCCTGAAAGCCACCGGGTTGACCTGTTCTTCGACTTGGTAGGGCCCCAGTTGTTTATGCCCTAGTTTCTTCTTCGCCAACGACCTGGCCGGCACTGCGTGGGCTGCTAACCAGACCCAGTCTCCCACATGGATCTCTTCGCCAACCCTTCTGTGTTTGTCCGCTTGTACCTTGTATGCGTGTTTAGCCAGCTCCAGGTGCCGCCGCAGCTGATCGTGGACCTCCTGCAACTCCGACGCGAACGCATCTGCTGTCTGCGGCTCCCCCTCCCCCATTCTTTCCAGTCCCGGGAAGGTTCTAGGGTGCCTCCCGTTGTTGGCGAAGAACGGCGTGACCCCCGTGGACACGTGCTTCGTGTTGTTGTAGGCGAACTCGGCGAGAGGCAGGTAATCCACCCACGTCGCAGGCTGTTGATTCGCATAACATCTCAGGTACTGCTGCATGATGGCATTGACCCGCTCCGCTTGCCCGTTGGTCTGCGGGTGTCTAGCCGACGCCAGGTTGATCTTGACGTTCAGGAAGCCCATCAGCCTCTGCCAGAAGTTCGAGATGAACTGTCGCCCTCGGTCGGACAGAATAGACCGCGGCAGACCGTGAACCTTGAACACGTGGTCTATGAACAGTTTGGCGGTTTGTTCCGCCGTGGCCACCTTCGCACACGGAATGAAATGTGCCATCTTGGAGAACAAATCCACCACCACCAGCACAGCCGTCTTGCCCCTCGAGCTGGGCAGATCCGTGACAAAGTCCAGGGCCACTCTCTCCCATGGCTCGAACGGAGTTTGCAGCGGTTCCAGCAGTCTGGCCGGCGGTCTGTGCACTGGTTTGGACCTCTGGCAGGTGTCACACCTCGCCACGTAGTCCGCGACTTCCCCTCTCATTCCGGGCCACCAGAAGTCTCTGGCTACTAATTCCACCGTCTTCTCCTTGCCAAAGTGTCCGGCAGTGGGCGCGTCGTGCAGCTGCTGCAGTACCTTGGCGCGAAGTTCGTCTCCCGGCACGTAGATGGCCCCTTTACGGATGAGCAAACCATCTCGCAGCTGGAACTCGTCGGTCGCTGCCGTGCCCCTGTGCACCTCTGCCATCTTTGCTTGCGCGAAGGAGTCATCCTGCAACGCTCGTCGCACCGCATCCAGGTCAACTGTTGCCGCCGCGCACGCCCACACTGTCGGTGCGAAGATGTGCATGGCGGCCGCTGGCGTTGCCTCCTCCAGATACTGTGGCTTACGGGAGAGAGCATCCGCCATGATGTTGGTGTCCCCCGGGACATACTCTATTCGGAAGTCGAAATTCGCAAAGAACTCAGCCCAACGTATCTGCCTCTGGTTCAGGAACTGTGCCGTGCGCCAGTGCTCTAGATTCTTGTGGTCCGTGCAGACCTGCACCGTGTGCTTGGCGCCGATCAGGAAGTGCCTCCACGCTTTGAACGCTGCATGAATGGCCAGCAACTCCCTGTCCCAGATGGTGTAGTTCTGTTCGGACTTGCTGAGCTTCCTTGAGTAAAACGCTCCCGGCCTCCAAACCCCCTGCGGGTCTTTCTGCAGCAGGACTGCTCCCACGGCTCTGTCCGAAGCGTCTGTCTCCACCCTCATCGGCCTGCTGGGGTTGACATGAAGCAGCTGCTCTTCCGACGCGAAGAGACGCTTGAGTGCCTGAAAGGACTGCTCCGCCTGCTCTGTCCAGATGAACTTCTTTTTCTTGGAGCTGAGCGTGTCCGTGATGGCCGCTGTCTGCATCGCAAAGCCTTTGATAAACTTGCGATAGAAGTTCGCGAAGCCGACAAACCGTTGGACCTCCTTCCGGTTGCGTGGGCTTTTCCAATCCAACACTGCTCGGACCTTGGCGCTGTCCATGGCGAGCCCTTTATCAGACAACTTGTAGCCCAGGAAATCCACCTCGGTCACGTCGAATTGGCACTTCTCCAGCTTGGCGTAAAGCCTATGTTGCTGTAGCCTGCTCAGCACTTCCTTGACGTGTCTGTCATGCTCCTGCTGCGATTCCGAAAAGATCAGGATGTCAT
This sequence comes from Podarcis pityusensis, assembly GCF_964106645.2. Taxonomy (NCBI): domain Eukaryota; kingdom Metazoa; phylum Chordata; class Lepidosauria; order Squamata; family Lacertidae; genus Podarcis; species Podarcis pityusensis. The sequence goes on from NC_138031.1 coordinate 58,959,247, forward strand.
CCAAGAAACAGACGCACGTCTTGTAGAGGAGCCCCGCCAACACGTGATGCATGAAAGCTTGAAAAACGTGGGAGCCATTTTGCAATCCAAAAGGCATAACTCTATATTCGTAGGTGCCCAGGGGCGTGAACATGGCTGTCTTCCACTCATCTCCCTCCCGCATGCGAATGAGGTTGTATGCCCCTCGCAGGTCCAACTTGGTGAACACTCTGCCCTTCCGTACCTTTGCGAGGAGGTCGTCGATTCGGGGCATGGGGAAGTCCGATGGCTTGGTCACACTGTTCAAGATGCGAAAGTCCACTACAAGTCTTTTTTGGGGCGTGTCCCGCTTCTTAACAAAGAATACCGGACTGCCCCCCGCTGCCTTGGACTCTCGGATGAAACCGCGCTCCAAATTATGATCTATGAACTCTTTGAGTTCCTGCAGTTCGTCCTCAGACATGGAATACAGCTTCCCTTTGGGCAGCGCCGCCCCCGGCAGCAGGTCAATTTTGCAGTCATATGGTCTGTGGGGGGGTAGCCTGTCTGCCTCTTTCTCGCAGAAAACCTCCAAAAATTCTGCGTACTTGTGGGGAACCGCTTGCAGCGTGCCTAGCTGCAGCTGTGACTCCTCTTCCCCTCCTTCCTGCCTGGGCACGATGCAGTGTTCAGCGCAAAAGGAAGAGCCGAAGGTCAGCTGCCTCTGGTACCAAGCCAGCGTCGGGCTGTGCTTGTCCAGCCAACTCATGCCCAATACAATGGGCGTGTCCGATAGTTGAGTGACATTGAAGCTGATGATTTCCCTGTGATTCCCAAGTCGCATCACCATTGGTGGCGTCTGCTTCACCACTTGCCCCCCTAGCAGCTCCCTGCCATCCACCGTGACAACCTGCAGGGGCAGCGTGGCAGGCAGCAACTGTATAGCGTGCCGGTCGACAAAGTCCTGCCCTATAAAGTCCGCATTGCTTCCGGAGTCAATGGTGATTGGCACGTCCATGGTGATTCCATTGGGCAGCTGGAGCGACGCGGTGAGCTTCACTACCGGTTTGGGCGGGAGGGGGTCCATGGGCTGTAAAATCTCTGGGGACTGCTTCACTGACACGTCTGGCTGGGCCCCAGTGCCTCTTCTTCCAACCAGACTCCTTCGTTTCCCTGCTGTGGTTGTCCTTGCTGCGTTGCTGCAGTTACCATTGCTGAGGCTGCAGTGTGCTTGTGGAGCCTCTGGGGACACTCTTTCGCCATATGCTGTGGATCATCGCAGATGTAACACTTCCTGTTCCCTCTAGGAGGCTTCGCTTTCACTGCTGCCGGTGCTAGGGCTCTGGCTGCTGACTGAGCCCTTGCACCTCCAACCTCCATAGGTTCCGCTCCTCCTCCTGGCGGAGGCGTGGATTGCGCACGCGCTGCTTCTCTGGGAAGGAAGGAGGAGCCCCTGGCTGGTTCGCGCCCTCCACGCCCTTCGTCCCTGCTCCACGGACGTCCTTCCAGCCGCACCCCCACCGCCAGCGCCCTCTGAACGATCTCCTGCGTGGTCCGGGGTCTCTCCCCCCTCGCAATTTCATCTTTAACCGAGCCGTGCAATCCCTCCCAAAACAGGTCTCTTACAGGAGCCGAATCTCTGTCCCATTCCAGGGCACTGACCAAAGCGAAAAAGCGGGCATGGTACTGCCTTACGCTGGCCCTCCCTTGCTTCAGTCCATGTATCTCCTGCCGAGCAAGATCCACGTCAATGCTTGATAAAAAGCACCCATCCATCGCTTTAATAAAGGCATCCGCATTTTGGAGCGCCGGATCCTTATCTCTCCACAAATTGCGCAGCCATGCTTTAGCATCTCCATGCAAATGGGACATGATGAATCCCACCTTCTCTTGCTCATCTCTAAAGTCTTTGTTCAGCAGTTGCAGTGCACACATTACATCTGCTCTAAAGTTGGGGTACTGTTGCAAATTCCCATCGAAGTGAGAGACCAGACCGCCTGTTCGTCTCCCCAACCCAATCCCCTCCGGTTTGGGTGTCAGTTGCCCTTGCTTCGTAAGCACTTCCAACCTGACCTGGAGATCCCTGTAGGCGGCAGCTGCGTCCTCCTCTCTCTTCCTGGATGCAAGAGCCTCGGCATTCAGTCGTGTCACTGCTTCTCTGAGTTCCACTATCTGCTGTTCGGCCGTCATGTTGTCTGCCGTTCGTGAGCTCGCTAGTAGGCACCCGCTTTCTCTCCTCTCCGCGAGGACGTAGATGCCCACAATCTAGGGATGGAGCTTACTGTCAGAGCTGCTTCCAGATCCTAGCTCACAGAGGATCACGCTAGCCAGCGATCATTAAATAAAAGTCTTTATTGAGTTACAGTTTCCATTCTCAAGCTGCTGCGTGCAACTCTACGTCTCATGGTTAGATCGGCGAAGCTCCATCTGAGTCTCCGCCCCTTGTACACCAACTTAATATCCTAGCCTTGCTCCACCTTTTCCGCCTGACTGTTCTTCTCTGGGTCCCTCTGCCCCCCGGGGTCTCTTCCTTCCGGGATTCCTCTGACGCTGACGCTGACCCCCCTGACTCTTCTCCCTCCTTTCGGCGGGCTTTAGGACCTGGCTCCCTTTCCGGGCTGCCTACTGCGCCACCTTCCTGTGCATTTGAACTTGGCTCGCGCGCCCAACCTTCCACCTTCCGTCTGACCGTTTCTTCGCTCCCCGATGGAGGTGTGGCCACTCCTGACTCGTGCCCTCCCCCCTGTTGTGAGCTGCCAGCGCTTGATCCCTGGCGCCCTTCCTTTTCCCTGCTCTCTGGCGGTGACGCTGGTCCCGATTTCCAACTGCTCCCCTCTGAGTCCCCTCTGGCTCTATCTTCCTGGGGTGTCCCCCTAGGCTCCCCCCTTGCCCTGGCCACTGGTGCTCCTTTCTGTGAATCTTCTGATTCACTGGAAAGACTCGGAGATCTCGGGTCGTCGTCATCACTCATCTTTTCTTCTGCCTCCTCCCCCTCGCTCTCTGTTTCCTCCCTTGCCCTTGCCTCTGTTCCTGAACCCCTGACAATATGTTCAAGCAGAGAGCCCACCCCCCGTTTCATTGCCGTCGCAGGAGAGAGCAATGACAACTTCTCGGCATATGGCCAATGCCTTTGCTCAAGACCCCTTTAACAGGGAACCCTGGGATCGCCGCTGCAAGGGGGCCATGGGTCACCACTTCACGCCTCCCCCATTTACGGAAGATAGACTAAAGGATTCCGCCCAAGGCCTGAAACCGCCAAAGTTGTGACGTTTTGCTACGGGAAAGGCAAAACCTGCCAATGCAGGAAAATTCCTTTCCAGCCCTTCAACAGCGACTATGACGTAGCAGCGCCTGAGTGCCTGTGGAGAAGAGGTTAACCTGCAAAAGCATAACTGAGGGAGGGCAGGGTGGGAGAAGCTCTGGAGCCAACTGACGATTCCCAGGTAAGATCTTGTTGGGATACTGCCAGGGAGACAAAGTCCATCATGACTCCACGTCACCTCCGGACGTCCATCGATCTCCCGTAGACACGCAGTATCAGCAATTAGTGACACGAGCTCCAGAAATAGCTTGCCACATTCCAGAGCTGATGCACGCTCTATCAGCAGAATTCACACAGCGAAAGATGCACGCAGGAGAGCATTATTTACAAGTTTATTCAGTGTTGGTCAGAACAAAGAAAACATGACTGCCTGCTTCGGTGTCTCAGGCACAGAGAGAGAAATGAAAGCAATAGACAAAACATAAACTTCCTGTGAACAGGAAATACGCAGACTCTGTGACTCACAAAGCCTGCTCCCTTTTAAGGTGGAACGGAAATATCCTAACAGATCCACCCTCTGTTGTGTGGGCAGGGTGGTGCCTCCGCCTACCTGGCTGATCCCCTGGCAACGCCTCCCCAGGTGGGATTGGGCAATTGACTGAGGTAGGCGAAGACCTCCAGGTATCCAGCCTGGGAAGGGCAAAGCCAGCCCGTACTGCCAGGAGCCGCATGAGATCCAGACCACCCAAAAGGCGTTCCCCATTTGATGTGGGGAGTGGTCATTCTGTTCAAAAACCAAGGTACGGCTGTACAGTGGTATCTCAGGTTACAGACACTTCAGGTTACAGACTCCACTAACCCAGAAATAGTACCTCGGGTTAAGAACTTTGCTTCAGGATGAGAACAGAAATTGTGCAGCAGTGGGGCAGCAGCAGAGGGAGGCCCCATTAGCTAAAGTGGTACCTCACGTTAAGAACAGTTTCAGGTTAAGAACAGACCTCCAGAACAAATTAACCCGAGGTACCACTGTACTAATTTTATAGCTGAGCCAAAACAGACTTTTCTGTTTTGTTTTCACTTTTCTTCTCAGGAAAAGGCTTCCCACTGTGCTTTTCACTGTGCTTCCTTAAAATTCTGTCATTTTCCTTTTTCTCCATGGAAATTATAGCATTCTATAAGGAAATGTGCAAATGGAAAGGTTGGCTTTTAAGACTTCAAGAAACTAGGCGCTGCCCCAGATTAGGGTTCCTGCTCAAGGAAAATCCCAAATCTGGAAACAAAAGAGCTGTGCAATGTATTGAGCTTATCTGACCAACCTTGAGGAACTCCTGCTCCCCACCCCACCATTGCTGTCTTGACAATGGGAGCTTTATACTATCTGGTAACCCAGGAAATGATTTTCTTGGTGTTGCTGCCCTGGTTGTAGAAAGTCCTCCCTAAGGAGTTATGCTCGCTGCCTCCTTTTCCCATTTAGGTGCCAAGTGAAAACCTACTTGCCCAGGCATTTGCAGGATATTAGTTTTAGTCAGTTATTGCTAGAGGTTGTAGTTTGCTCTGTGTTTTAAAGATTTGTATTTTAAGGCTTTGGGTTTTAACCATATTTGTCTCACTTGCTTTGTGAATAAGTGGTTTTTAATTGTGATTGCTTAACTTTGCTTAATGCAAAGTTTCCATTGTGTCGTCCGCCACCATCCCATGGGATCAGTTGCATTGAAAGGTGGATTAGAAATATTCCAGATAAATAATCTAAACATGGTGCTCTCCAAGTGTTCCCTCTTTTCTCCTAATTTTTGGTAACGTGTGAAGTGCCCGTTCTGCTTTGAGAAGCACACACAGAACGCTTTCGTATAGACAGAAAAGAAGACAGAGTGCCAGGTTAACTTTCTGTTTTGAGGGCTGATCTTCAAGCAGTATTGGAAATGCAGGCAGCAGAGTGACTGCAAAACAAGTTTCTGAGCAGTGAGTAAAATGGCTGGGTCTTGGCAGTAATATTAGCGAAACAGACAGCAGCCTTTCAGAGACCAACATGGCACAGCTTCCTCTTGGCAGCAGCAACTGTCAATCCATATACTTCTAGTAGCAAACTAGAAAACAACAAAATAAACAAGCCATAAAACGGAAAGCGGGAAGGGGGAGAGAAAGATATTTCACCATAATCAAATCGGCTTGTTGAGAGACATCACAATCGAATCCTTTGTGCTTTGTGAGTGAAACAGTTGCCACATTGGGCTCTAATTTGAGTGGCCAGATGGAGGTTTGAATCATAGACTGTAGCAGCGTTCCTGGGATACACAAAACCACATGAGGTGCTAAGTATTAGCTCTGTCTTTCTATTAGTATGTGTTGAGGGCTCTGTGCATTGGCAACCCCCCACCCCCAATTCCTAAACCAAACATATCTATGTCAATGTGCTTTCCCTCAGCATGCAAGAGGCAGAAAATTTATTTCCATTCGAAACTTTTTCACTTTATCTTTATCGTCATGTTGAAGGTTAAGAAACCTTAAGGTGAATTTCAATCTACCATGCCCCCAGAACTACCCTTTGTTCGGACTTTCACCAGCCTTGGCTCAGCCAGCTTCAGTTCAGCTGAATGAGACCCAGCTGAGACAGGATGAGCACGTTATACTAGTGTGTCTTCAGGAGAGCCTTGGTTGAGAATGCAATGCCAGATGAGCTGGGAATCAGCCGGCTGAACAAGAGACCTGCTTGCATCCTAAACTGCTCATCTCACCTGATCTTGGCATAGGATTGCCTCCTAAATCATACTCAAAATAGACCCACTTAATTAGCTTGACTAACATGATTTCAGTGGGTCTACACTGAATATGACACAACTCTTTAATAGTAAGACACACCTTCCTTAAGGTAACCTCTTTTCAGTGTTCAATTTCCAGCATATTTTTCTTTTAATTGTCAAAATTCTAACCTGAATTTGGAAAACTTATGTTGTGTCCTATACCCACCTTTACGGATGAAGCCCACTGAACTCAATGGAACTTCCATATAAGTAGATCTGAATGGGACTGTGCTGTTACGACTTTTGGATTTACAGGAAATGTTGCTTCACCCTGTATTATTCTCCTAGCGCGGGTTTTTAAAACAGCATGAAGGTATACAGCTTTTGTGATTATCTCCGCTTCTTTACTGTCATTGTGACTTGCTGGGGAAGCCAGAGGGAACCAAAGAGAGTTCAACCTTCTACATGAGCTACCATGTCACCGGTCACTTAAGCTTAATCCAGACCAATTGGAGCAGAAGGATCTAATGCCTTTTGTTGTTCGGTTTATTTTTTTATTCCGACAGGAAGGGATAAATGTCAAAGTCACCAAGAGGGGACGCTTGCTTGCTGCTTCACCACAGAGATAATTAGCTGAACCTTTCTTGACTTCTGGAATGGTGTGTGAAAGTCTCCTTCCAGGTAACGGAGCTCTTTATTTCATTTTCAGGAGCCCATCTCTGATGTCTCCTCTTGCAAAGGAGAACTTTCCTTTGTGATTAAATATTCATCATATGAGCAGCCAGCTGAAGGCCTAAATGCTCCCAATTAACCACAGCGGAGGGTCACATGAGACTACAGGACAAGGATAAATATTTCATGCTTCCAAATGCAGGTTAGGGCAATGGCTAGACCCACCTCTTTCCATGTTATTTTTATTTATCCGTAAGCAAATGTTTGTCTTCTTGCTGCCATTCCTGTCTCAGCTGTACATTTGACAGTGCATTCATCTTGTGTATTAAGTATTTTGGCTGGCAGAGCAAAAGAGGTGGAGGGAAACTCTTCAAAGCACAGAACTCTGCAGAAATCTGCAATGGCATTGGGCAACACTGCTTTGCTGCATAGAGCTAGAGCTGTTATAGTGCCCCAAATTTCATCATTTTATAGCTTTAAATGCCAATGTGTACACATTACCAGCTCAAAATGCAGTTTGGTTGTGTTTTTTCTCACTTTGGACTGAAGCTGGTTTTGGGGAAAATGCATCAAAAGGCAGCAGTTCATAAAAAAAAAGGATAGCCATGGATTGTGGCTAACATGTGTATACCACTTCCCAAACCAAGGGTGGGGGATGTACACTGGTTGCAGAGTAAACTTGAATGTGTACACAACTAGTGTTTTCTTGTAAGCTGCCTTGAGAGAGTCCTCCCCCTAAGGGCATTTTAAACCAATAAACCATTGAGGCAGCAACTTGGGTGCAATACAAGGCTCCATGTTCAGATGAATATAATTTAATTGCCACCGACAAGTTTCACGGAAGCCTTAATCATTCCTCCTTCACTTTGCAAAAGATGCCACTGCAACTATTATCACAAGCCACTTAGCAGTGATGCCTAAGATCAGGGTGCCGACGCATGTGGTTCCATTCTCCACTTATAAATGGTGGCATTTCCTCCACTCAGGTCTCATTAACTTATAACCATGGCCACTTCAGAGGCTCTTAAATGCTGTGCATGGGTCATAGATTGTATATTTGTTAAAATTCAGCCTTGACTGCAGGGGTGGATGGGAAGGAAATTCCCTTAGTGACTGCTAGAAAACTAACATTAGCAAGCCATTTAGCCGCACAGGAAACTCTACATTAATTTAAAGCCAGGTGTTTTAATGTTGACATTAGAAGAAATTACATTAGACTTCAATGAGGACCTGTATTTTCTTTTGTGATTGCACAGCACTTTGTACAATCAAGCTCCATTCTACTCTGCTTGTGATTTTTCAGGTGCAATGAAAGGAGAAAGAGTTGGTCTTAACCATTTAGCTCCTTATAAAACATATATTAAAAATGACCAGAGAAACTCACCATTTTTTTAAAAAAGGCTTGTACTTTCAGGTGTTTGTCACATTTTAGCTGTCTCTAAGGTTCTTCTTTAACAGCATCCTCCTTAATTCCATCCCATTCTATAACACAGGGGTTGACTAACCTGTTGCTGGACTCCTGCTCCCATCAGCCTGAGCAAGCCTAACCAATGGCTTGGGGTGATGGGGGTTGTATTCCAACAGCATCTGGAGGGCCACAGGCTAGCCACCCCTCTATACAACAAAAAGTCGTATTTTCCTAGTATATTTTCGGGGCTACAGTAGAAAGGAATTGCAGTAAGGTGCCAGTCTATCCAACAAGCAACCTGAAACTGGGAGACTATGCCCTCTCTACTTTTGTGCAAGGGTGTAGTGTGGGGGTGCCAGGGGTGCACAATTTTTGAGGGGGCACAAACCAAGCACCCCATGCAGGTGACTACAGCATGGCCTGGCCTGGTGCTCCCCTCTGCCCACCAAGGGCTGCGTTGGCAGCCCAGGCTCCCCCCTGCATGGCTGGCAGGTGGCTCAGTGCAGACCTGTTTTGCTCCAGCGGGGATGGGGTTGTGTCGGTGGTGAGGGCTGGGCTGGCACCCCCCTCCCCAGGCTCTTTTGGACCTCATAATGAACACACAGAGACTTTCATCCTCCCCAAGTCAAATAATATCTGATAAACACTAAAGGCACGGTATATAGACACTCACGGTCTTGTCCATATCCAGTGGATCTTTAGTTTGCCTTGAGACCTTACATTTGTGTTTCTCAGGCTTCTGATAACTGAAGAACCTTCCTTTCCTGCTTTACAACTGGAGTCAACCTTGTATCACGATAAACTTTCCTGTAACATGCCGATGTAGTTCTTATCATTTTCCTAGTAGCGGTAAGGCCAAAGGCAAATCGTATAGGACCAAAGTCAAGCTAATCTGCAAAGATCAATATTCCGTGCGCGTTCATCCATCATCTGAAATACATGCACTTGATAATCAATGATAATCCATCTCCTTCCTGTTGGTCAATTAATCTTTTTAATTTTGTACGGCTGACCTTTCTTAGTGCACCAGTTCTCAAAATGTTTGCATGGATTCTGGTTGCTGCATTGCCATGCAGATGCTAAAATATATCATCTAGCAATGAATGTGGTACATGAGTGTGATGAGAAGGAGGGCAGATGTTTACTTCTCTCCTCTAGAGTAGTGATCATCATCCTGGATGAAGATTGACACCAGCTATGGAAAAGCCAAGAAGAAGAGATACTGCAATTGTCTTTGTACGTATTAGGGTGTCTGTGGATCTGTGTGGAATTACGCTGAATAAATTAAGGGTGGTGGAGATTGGGGAGCACAGGTGACGCTTTTGCCTCACCAGTTTGTTAAGTATTTGCCACCAATGTCCTTTCCACCTTTCCACTTCAGTAGAGCTGAAACATGAAAGTTCCCAGCACCAAAGTTTCATTGCAAGCTTTGTTCCAGGCCCAATTTGCACAAGATGGCTTTTACTGGTGGCACAAGCACAGTGAAGCAGCAAATGGGGCAAGTTTTACTCTTGTCTTGTTTCTGTGGGGACCCACAAGACAGAATTCTCCTGTGGGCCCTCATGGGAGAAGGAGGGGGAGAGAAGGCTTTAGGAGGCTTCCCCCTCCAGAACATAGCTGTCAACTTTTCCCTTTTCTTGCGAGGAATCCTATTCGGAATAAGGGAATTTCCCTTAAAAAAAGGAAAATGTTGACAGCTATGCTCCAGAATTTTGCTTCCCAGGCTTCCCACCCACCCACAGTATAAAGCCTCCACTGAGCATCGGAGTCACCAGTTGACGGAGTTAGAAAGGATTTTCTTCTCTCAGTTTGATTGGCCCTTGGTTGGGATTTTTCCACCTTTCTCTCGGGCTTCTTTTTGTTAAGTGGAATAACATTGTATATATAAGGGGCTCCTGCTTATGCCTGACCTACACATGCACATTTCCACTGCGTTAAAGGGAATTTTCCAATCTGGTGCTGACAGCAGCTTGGCGGGGGTGACAGCTTTCATCAGGACCACAGGTGGTAGGAAAAAGTATACTTCCCTTCCCACACACCATGGTTTCAATCCTGATTTCTCTCCCCTACACACACCCACACACACCCACACCCCAGCTGTTACTTATTGGGGGGGGGGAACTTGCCATGTTAAAAAGCAATAATGCATTTAATGCCCCTTTTGTTGTTGTTGTTGTTGTTGTTTAGTCGTTTAGTTGTGTCCGACTCTTCATGACCCCATGGACCAGAGCACGCCAGGCACTCCTGTCTTCCACTGACTCCCGCAGTTTGGTCAAACTCATGCTGGTAGCTTCGAGAACACTGTCCAACCATCTCGTCCTCTGTCGTCCCCTTCTCCTTGTGACCTCAATCTTTCCCAACATCAGGGTCTTTCCCAGGGAGTCTTCTCTTCTCATGAGGTGGCCAAAGTATTGGAGCCTCAGCTTCAAGATCTGTCCTTCCAGTGAGCACTCAGGGCTGATTTCCTTAAGAATGGATAGTTTGGCCCTTATCAGTTAACAGGTTGGTAGATGGGTGTGTGTGTGTGAGAGAGAGAGAGAGAGAGAGGCAGAGAACAGAACAGAAATGTAGATGGAGGTATGTGCTTGATGTGGTATGAAAGCATCCAACATCTGAAGGCAGCCCTCTATAGGGAAGCTTTTTAACGTGTAATGTTTTATTATGTTTTTATATATGTTGCAAGCCACCCAGAGTGACTGGGGCAACCCAGTCAGATGGGCGGGGTAGGAATAATAATAATAATAATAATAATAATAATAATATACTGATGCTAAGTAAATGGTTAATGTTCACAAGGGCTATAGAACTCTGTTATGTCATATGCCTAAGGCAGTTATGTCAGCTGGTACAGTTATCGCAGTTATGAACCATCTTAGCAAAGCAGCAGGTCTGTTCTGTTATGCTGCTGTCTGCCTCAGAGTTAGTCAGTCTGTAACAGTATTTATACAAATCTACATATAACGTATTGGCAACTTAAGTAACGCCTACCTGCATTGTACATTCTAATCTGCAAGTGCAAGTAAAACTGAAGGAAAGTTATTTGTTATTTAAACTTTACAAGAGAATGTCTTGCTCAGTTTTTAAAGGAAGGGAAAGGGAACTAATTGAAAGGTCAAATGACCTAGGCTCTCTTCCGCATACTGATTCCCACTTCAACCATTGGGTAAGATTGATTTGATTCCCCGCCTTGTTCCCAATGCAGATCTTCACCCACCTCTTCTTCACTGGTAGGAAGGAGGTGCCATTTTGTCTCAGGTGCCAAAGTGTCTTGGGTTGGCCCTGGCTAAATGTAGTATAACTGCTGGACATTGCTTACCCACCTGGCGTAAGTGAGGCCCATCAGAATTTTACCCATACTTAAAGTACCTACAGTGGTGTAAGTGTGATCAACAGTGTCACTAACAACTGTGCAATTAACAATATGATCCAAAAACACAGCTGAATTGCTTTTGCACACAAAATGCACTCCCCCTTTGCACAGTGTTGCTGAATTATAACTCTATAACCATCTGGTAAACCTCCCTCCCCCCACCAAAAGAAAAAGTCACCCAAATAAACCCTTCTAATTATCTGCTTTTTAATGTCTGTATGGCTACTCTGACACCTTTGGAAATTTCCTTTGCATCAAGTTCTTCCTTAGGGCTATGGAAAAACTTATGTGCTGTTCCATAAGTCTGGCTGCAGCTGGTTCCGTTTCCACATCCTACATATTTTTATATGAATGGCTGACCCACAACTTATATATTTATTCATTGCAATTCAGTTTCTCTCCCCCCACCCCATTCTTAATTCAGGTTCACTTCAGCCAGAGTTGAGGTGGGGGTAGGTGAGAATTCTCAGGCAAATTTGCCAAACTTGCAATACAAAAATACAATACAGTGGTACCTCGGTTTACGAACTTAATCCGTTCCGGAAGTCCGTTCTTAAACCGAAACCATTCTTAAACCGAGGCACGTTTTCCCTAATGAGGTCTCCCACCGCCGGTGCCCTTTCACCATTCGGATTCTGTTCTTAGACCGAGGTAAAGTTCATAACAGGGACACTACTTCTTGTTTTGGGACGCGGGTGGCGCTGTGGGTAAAACCTCAGTGCCTAGGACTTGCCGATCGTATGGTCTGCGGTTCGAATCCCCGTGGCGGGGTGAGCTCCCGCCGTTCGGTCCCAGCTCCTGCCCACCTAGCAGTTCGAAAGCACCCCTAAGTGCAAGTAGATAAATAGGTACCGCTTTATAGCGGGAAGGTAAACGGCGTTTCCGTGCGCTGCGCTGGTGCTGGCTCGCCAGCTGCAGCTTCGTCACGCTGGCCACGTGACCCGGAAGTGTCTTGGACGGCGCCGGCTCCCGGCCTCTTAAGCGAGATGAGCACGCAACCCTAGAGTCGGACACAACTGGCCCGTACGGGCAGGGGTACCTTTTACTTCTTGTTTTGAGGCGTTCATAAACAGGACTGTTCTTAAACAGAGGTACCACTGTATGTGTTACAATTCAAAGTCTTCTCTCTCGCTGAACAAATGAATGAATGAATGAATGAATGAATGAATGTTCGTGTTAAGGTTGTGTACATACCATAATTTTAAATCACATTCTCTGCCCCAAGAATCCTGAGAACTCTGGTTTGTAAAGGGTTCTGGGAATTGTAGCTCTGAGAGGTGTAAACTACAGCTAACAGGATTCTTTAATGTGCTTTAAATGTGCTTAAATGTGCAGCTGAAAGAAATAATTTTAAGGCCATTTTATACATATTGGGCATAGTTATAGGAGTGAAATATTCTGTTCACCATTGTTTACAGATATTCTGTCAATGCGATCGGACAAGAATTTTAAGTCTATTCAGATCCTTAGCTTTCATTAGGGAGGGGGGGAGTCAGAGCGGCAAGATAACAGAGAATGGCATTGCAACTGTGAAATTCATGTCAGCTTTTCCATTATCTTTCCATACCTGCAAGTTGTAAATATTCCCCCTGGGCTGAAACTTAACATTCAAGGTCACATACAAGAAGCAATATTTTGATGAATATAAAAAAATTGGTTCAGAGACTATTCTAAATTATGTAATTGCACAAGATCCCCGAGGAAATCACCAGGTTTGTGTGTTTTGCAGGTATTTGACTCTATGCTTTTATTTCATCTTTATTGGCAAACAAGGCACATACTGAATATTTTATAGGCCTGACTTATTACTCTAGCAATCCTAGTAGATGGGGTTAAAAATAATGTACTGAAAGTCTTTCACCTGCAAGTGTACCTTTTCTTTATGATATTTTACTCTATTATTTTGCTTGTCAACTATCTCAGTTTTCAGTTTCTTATATTTATAAGGGATTTTATTCCATTTGCGCCTAATCACTATGCAAATTAGGTAATTATTTGGTGAATATTAACATGTTCCCCCTATACACAGCAATAAATATATATTTTACATTCTCTCTGTATTTGTGAAAATAGCATGGCAATTAAAATACACTTAAAGAGCTCTAATTTGCATGCAAATTGCCAGGATGAAGGGGAGTATTGAGATAGGCAAAATAATCTGTGAAATTGAAAATTAAACATACTTGTTATTAGTATAAATATCCCTAAATATAATTTAGTCTGGAAATGTTACCTGTGATGCTGAACATAATTGCTGATTTGATTGCTTAACTGCACTGCAATATTTTTTTGTTCCTTAATGCCACAGTCAGTCAGAAAGATTGCAGCCCTATGGGGGTTATCAAATTCTCTATGAGTAATGGATCAGATTCTCTCCTCTCAGACAGCACTATGGTGAAAAATGACTCATTCCCCAAAGTGCCTCTGCTCGGTTATCTTGACGTTCCTGGAGCTGATTTGAGTCTTACTAATTCGTATACGTTTTTGATTATAGTGTCCATACTGATCTTGAAACGCATTCACTTGGAAGCCCTAAAAGTGACTTCTGTTATTCTAACTGAAGTGACAAGGGAGGAAACATCATCAACCTGTGTTTCCATATTATGGTGTCCAATTATTGATGTGCAAAGTGGAGAAATTGGCATATTCTCCACATGGAGATGCATGTTCCATGTCCTAGGCAAATGTGCTTCTCCCTTTGCATTAGTCGTGGAAGCAGCAACACAAGGAATGATCAGTCGCAATTCTTCTCCCACTGTTTTGGTAACCGACTGAGGGTATGATTAGCATATGCTCTGATGTTTTGATGTTTTTGTATATGGTTGTTGTTGTTGTTGTTTTGTCGTTTAGTCGTGTCCGACTCTTCGTGACCTGATGGAGCAGAGCACGCCAGGCACTCCTGTCTTCCACTGCCTCCAGCAATCTGGTCAGAATCCTGTTCGTAGCTTCAAGAACACTGTCCAACCATCTTGTCCTCTGTCATCCCCTTCTCCTTGTACCCTCCATCTTTCCCAGCATCAGGGTCTTTTCCAGGGAGTCTTCTCTTCTCATGAGGTGGCCAAAGTATTGGAGCCTCAGCTTCACAATTTGTCCGTCCAGTGAGCACTCAGGGATGATTTCCTCCAGAATGGATGCGTTTGATCTTCTTGCAGTCCATGGGACTCTCAAGAGTCTCCTCCAGCACCATAATTCAAAAGCATCAATTCTTCGGCGATCAGCCTTCTTTAAGGTCCAGCTCTCACTTCCATACATCACTACTGGGATGTATATCCCAGTTTTTGTATATGGTATATGGTATGTTTTTATTTTATTTTTGGAAGCCACCTTGAGACCCTGATGTGATGAAATGCCAGACACAATTACTTCAGTTACTGAAGTCATTGCAGCCTTTGCTATCCTTACCATAGTTAATACTGATTTGTGCAGGGCACACTCCAGGATTGAAGGGGGTCTGCAGCAAAATGCCCTTGAGTGGGGTCCTGCCAGTATGGGGGATCCCCTCTGGGTTTGCCTAATGGTGGAGCAGCAAAGAGCAGCCAAAGGTTGAATGGCTGGGAGCCATTACTTCAGTGCCGGATTTACATATAAGCTAAACAAGCTATAGCTTAGTGCCCCACTCTCTTGGGCCCCCCCAAAAAAATTTAAAGGAAAAAAACCCCTGGATGTACATTTCCAAAATATAAGCTAAAAAACAAATAAAATAAAACCTACATACAGCAACAGTGTTTTGTGTTGTGTATGGACCTATTAGGTCCATAAATTACCATACAGCATATATTCAACACAAAAAACAGCGGCAATTTGTTGTTGACAAAGGACAGCTGGACATATAAAGGGCCCTACTACATTCAGTAGCTTAGGGCCTCATCAAACCTAAATCCGGCTCTGCATTACTTAAATCTCCCACAATGCCTCAAAACAATACAGCGGAATTAAAATGGTGCTTCCCAGACCCAGTTGCCTGGAAAACATTTTTAACAAAAGCCTCCAAAAGGTGTCAGCAATGGACACTGCAGGACAAGAAGATGCCCAAAGGTGTCACATGATGAAACAGGGCCTTGTTCTGTGGTACCTATGAAGACAGTATCGTGATTTAATAATAAAAATGCGTTGCACAGTACTTTGAAGACTGAACCTATATGTATCCCCTCCAAACCAGATTGAGGCAAATCAGAACATGACCATGACGTAGGCCACACACCTTTCACTCCAACCCCACCCCCTCTCTCGGCTCCCTCCTACTATCACTTGACACCTCCGTCTCCTCCGCTGCCACCATTGCCTCTGCTGTGGCCACCAATGCTTCTGGAAGGGTGGTACTGGCTTCCAGAAGTCCATCAGCTGAAAAGCATTGGCAGAAGAAAAGTGGGCGACATGTGGTAACCAGTTAAGTTGGCACATCATTTGGTTCCATTTTTTGGTTCCGCACTCTGATGTGAGTCAACTTGACTCGCGTCACAGCATGAGAACAAAGAACATGCGTCTTTGGATCCTGCACTCTGGCACAGCCAGCGCATGGGAGCCAAAACGGGACATCCTGGATTGGGATCAGAAGCCAGGGCAGCTTCTGTAAATCTGGGATATCCTGCTTTAAGTGGGACAGTTGTGTGGTATGCTATATGGATATAGATATATATGCACATCTGACATTCAGTA
This sequence comes from Podarcis pityusensis, assembly GCF_964106645.2. Classification (NCBI taxonomy): domain Eukaryota; kingdom Metazoa; phylum Chordata; class Lepidosauria; order Squamata; family Lacertidae; genus Podarcis; species Podarcis pityusensis. The sequence goes on from NC_138031.1 coordinate 58,975,311, forward strand.
AGCAAGATGACAGAATTACACAGCCATGATAGAGGTATTTGCTCTAATGCAGGCATAGGCAAACTCAGCCCTCCAGATGTTTTGGGACTACAATTCCCATCATCCCTGCCCACTGGTCCTGTTACCTAGGGATGATGGGAGTTGTAGTCCCAAAACATCTGGAGGGCCGAGTTTGCCTATGCCTGCTCTAATGAACTGGTGTCCACAATCAATGGTTTTGCTAGCTGATCAACTTTATCATCCCACCCTCATCTCCATTAAAAGGTTACTTTGGTCACATAAGATCAGTTGTAGTCCATTGTGATGGAAGGAAAAGAGGACTATATTAGGTGGAGATAGGCTTTGTTTTGTTCTTACCCTCTTCCCTGTTGAGGACAAAATTAAGACTAAGGAGGAGGAAGCTGACAACTAGAACCAGCCCCTGGGCTAGTTGTAGGGAAGAAGGCAAAGAGGTGGAGGCTGGCTGAAGGCTGAATGAGGTTGGCGGGGCAGTGCCCCATTCTCACCTAGTCTCAACTGGATAATAAAGCCTATCCATGAACACAGTTAAAGTAATTCAATAGCTGTTTCACCAAATCCAAGCTAACTGCAGTTATTCCATATTTTTTTAAAAAAAACACCAGTTGTGTTAATTTGCACTAAGCCTTCTTCTTATCCTGCCCACATATGACCAGAGGGCATTATGATTTGGGGTGGACCCATGCTTTGGAGACCCTGACCACCCAGCAGCCTCTTCCTCAGCTAGAATTTGAATGGGCTAGAAAGAATGGTCACTTTCCCCAAAGCCCTCTTTAAAATAAAGGGACTTTGTTTATTCTGGCATATTGTAGCATAATTTATTTTTTTTTAAAGTACTGGAAAGAAGTGGAAAGACATAACCAAATGGTTTAGTATAAAAGAATAGGGAGAGAACAGATGGAGCAAGCAGCAGGAGGAGTGGGGGGAGAAGTTTGACTTGAGTTAAATCAAACCTTTGGATTTTGGTTTCAAATCAAAATCAGTTGAGAAGGAAAACCAAATGAAGTCATACTGGAATGCAGGCATAGTTAATATTTCATCACAGTGCCATATTAATGTACAATACTATCTCCTGTACTGAAGAGATGTTACAGCTGGTCTGTTTGGGTATCGTAATGACATCTGAAAAGATATAAAATGACTATGTCTGGATTTTTATTTTTTTAAAAAAGAAATCAGATCTAGTTTTTTAAATTATTATCAAAAGTTATTAACTCCAAGTCAATATTCAATGGTTGTCAACCATTTGACCCTGTCCAATTACTTTTTAAACATGTATCCCCATATTAACATTTACCGAGTTGCCTGTTTTGTCCATTTTATGGCCTTTATTTGATGTGCATTTAATTTAAACCACATATTTGCTGCATTCCCATCTGGGACCTTCTCCTCATGGCATGACAAAGTATGAAAGGTCCTCCACATCTCCCAAGCCCAACCAATGCATCTGGGGGTAGGGAGACCACACACAGACACAGCAGCCCTGAACAGATCAGCCCACACTATCAAAACCACAGTGAGCCACCAGCACAGAGTCAGAGTTCTGTAGTTAGGTGCCTGCAGAGCAAATGCAGATGTCTCAAACCGCATGCTGAAGGCAAAACACAATGAAAGATCCCAGAGGCACTACCCAGACAGCTAGGAGAACTTCCAAAGGATCAGACTAAGAGTCTGACCAAAAACCATTCGCAGAAACCTTTCCAGCCCAAATGATATTCAGGTGTATGCCACACTACCTTTTCTCTTTTCTGTCTGAAGCAGTGTCTGGTGTCCCAAGAGCCTCTTAACTAAAATTGCCTGCAAACGACATAGAATGAATATATAATATCTTTTAGAGAGGTCTGTGGGCTCTAGCATAGCCCCTACTTGATTCACAGAGGGAGAAAGTGGGTCTGGTGGCTTACTTTCTGTGATGGAATCCCATAACTACTGTCCTGTGGGAATAATAATAATAATAATAATAATAATAATAATAATAATAATTTATTTATACCTCTGGCCGGGCTTCCCCAGTCACTCTGGGCGGCTTCCAACAAAATATTAAAATACAGTAATGCATCAAACATTAAAAGCTTCCCTAAACAGGGCTGCCTTCAGATGTCTTCTAAAAGTCTGGTAGTTGTTTTTCTCTTTGACATCTGGTGGGAGTGTGTTCCTCGGGGGGGGGGGGGTGCTACTACCGAGAAGGCCCTCTGCCTGGTTCCCTGTAACTTGGCTTCTCACAGTGAGGGAACTGCCAGAAGGCCCTCGGCGCTGGACCTCAGTGTCCAGGTAGAACAATGGGGGTGGAGACGCATTCAGGGTGCTATTTGTGCTTTTCATTAAGGTTCCCCATAACTCACATATAGCCCGTTGTAAGCAACCTTGAACATGGTTTTAACTACAGAAAGGCAACATACAAATAAAATGATGTATTGTCAGAGACGAGGCTGAGAAGTACTGCTCTGATGAGGAATGGTGGGAGCCTCCACCTCTGCCTGCTCCTGACCAGGATCCTGAAGCTGCCCAGGAGCAGTGGAGCAGTATAGATTTGGAACAGTGGTTTGCAGAGGGACATAGGTCTGAAGACAAAAGTTGGGAAGAACTGTGGGGGTGAATAGCATACTGAAGATGAACAGGAAAAGAGAGAGCCAACAGACTCTTTCTCCTGCTAGAAAGTATTCAGCCTATCAGTCCAAGGGCATGTAGGTCAGATAAGGTGGCGACACAAAAAGCAGGGTGGTTGTGAGATCAGGTTGCAAAACAGACGTGACTAGAGGAGGAGTGGGTGGAATCCTTAATTGAGAACACCTTTATTCCGAGAATGGACACTTTGTTCTTTTGCTGTGATAATTAAAGACTCTTTAAATGGTAAGAGACTCTTTTCACTTTGTCCTGCTTATCTACAACCAAAGGGGGGAGGGGGAGAAGCCGAGTCCCTGAAGCCTGACATGTATGGATGGATGGATGGATGGATGGATGGATGGGACTGGGGCAGGGTTGGTGTGAAGTCAGGTCTGTGAGGTTTCACTGGCGAGTCTGCTGGATTGGCAATGGCCATCCTGCAGTTGGAACCATGCGGTCCCAAACTCCCTGCTGCAGCCCCATCCAGGTAAGAGCAATGGTGGCAGTGTTGGCAGGCTGGTTTCATCCCACAATATGTTCCCTTGAGAAGCACCTATCCATGACTGTACAATACTGATGTCCTACTTTTAGGGGACGCAGGTGGCGCTGTGGGTTAAACCACTGAGCCTAGGACTTGCCAATCAGAAGGTCGGTGGTTCGAATCCCCGCGACGGGGTGAGCTCCCGTTCCTCGGTCCCTGCTCCTGCCAACCTAGCAGTTCAAAAGCACATCAAAGTGCAAGTAGATACCGTATTTTTCGCCCCATAGGACACACTTTTTCCCCTCCAAAAATGAAGGGGAAATGTGTGTGCGTCCTATGGGGCGAATGCAGGCATTCGCTGAAGCCTGGAGAGTGAGAGGGGTCGGTGCACCGACCCCTCTCGCTCTCCAGGCTTCGCGCGGCTCTCCGCAAGGCACAAGAGCCCAGTGCTCGGCTCCCGCGGCTTGCGGAGAGTTGCCTGCATGCCGAAGGCTGGGCGCGCTGCGCTCAGCGCGCCCAGGCTTCTCGCAGCTCTCCGCAAGTCGAGGGAGCCTGGCGCTGGGCTCCCACGGCTTGCAGAGAGTTGCCTGTTCTGGGGGCTGGGGTCAGGGGAAGCTCGGGCTTCCCCCGCCCCAGCCCCGCGCCTGGGGGGGAAATAATTTTTTTCCCCTTTATTTCCCCCCAAAAAAACTAGGTGCGCCTTATGGGACGGTGCATCCTATAGGGCGAAAAATACGGTAAATAGGTACCGCTCCGGCGGGAAGGTAAACAGCGTTTCCGTGCGCTGCTCTGGTTCACCAGAAGTGACTTAGTCATGCTGGCCACATGACACGGAAGCTGTACGCCGGCTCCCTCAGCCAATAAAGCGAGATGAGTGCTGCAACCCCATAGTCGGCCACGACTGGACCTAATGGTCGGGGTCCCTTTTACCTTTACTTTTAGGTATATAATATAAAATGTAACAAGCATGTATTCGGAAATGTATTGGCAAATCATATATGTATGCTTATCTAAACACTGGGGTGGGGTGGGGAGGATGGCTACAACTCACTTGTTGGCTGCTATACCTCATGGCAAACCCAGCTCTGCAACCATTTATTGTGGTGAAACAGCCCTTGGAACCATATTTAGATGTGCTGTTTACAATATGGTAACACCTTCCCCAAACTCCCCTGCTTTGCATAAACATGTAGATCGAAGCATTGTTTTACATTACGAATGAGAGCAAATGGGTGAAATAACCAGGACTAATGATAGTAAAAGAGTTGCACAATATGATTCTGGCTCCAGCATTAATTATGGGGCATATAATGCAAGCCTCTGTTGTTGTCAATTATTTTCCGTATCAAATGCAGCAGCATCATTTAGCATGCATCCTGCCATCTACCTTTCCGTCATGGACCACTAGGCTGATGTTGACCTTGTAGATAAGAAAGAAAACCAAAGGCATGCTTCATTCTAGATTGTTTTGAAGTTTTGAAGGCTGGGTGTATGAGTTTTCTTTCCCTGAGACATAATTTATTTCCTACACTATAAATATGTACATAAACGGAAACATTCTCAACACAGAGTTGATGCATGGGAGCAATTATATATAATTACAAGGACTAGAAGAGCTTTTATGTAGAATGAGCAAGAAGGGTGATAAAACGTTTGTGGAGAGGTGATCAAGCAAGTTGATAATTAAAAACCAAAGCTTTTAACGCTTTGCTGCCGTCTTGTGTATGATCAAAACATTCCTGTAAAAACCTGCTCTCCATCTTTCTCTCTCTCCTGATTTCAGGACATGGGACACATTTTTAGAACTCTGTCCCTCTTGCTTTGAATTCTGGCTTTGTCACTTTGCCTATGCACCAGTTATCTGGTTGGAAGCTAGCTTTGCTGTTCTTTAAGAAAGAGCAGTAGTAGATTAAAACCCCAATGCTCGCTTCCAGGACAGTGTTGGCAAATACTGCTGCCAAAGTCACCACTACCGCTTGAAATGAACTAATTTAGACCAGCTAATTAAATTCCTTTTCCAGTACAACTTTGGGCAATTTTTAATTTAATTCTTATATATCATTTCTGATATTTCCGCTGGCAGTAGGAGTACAATATGGGCATGTCTTTAAGTTAACATCTTACATTAAAAACCCGACAGTACCAAACTATCGAAGGCTTTTCACCAAAGCCAGACTAAACGTCTTTCCTTCTGCAGTGTTGGATGGCAGGTTAAGAGGAGTTCCCTACCAGGACAGACTTTGCTTGTGTGCTCAAGACATCGATTCCATAAAACATATTTTGTTGCACTGTGCAAAATATGAGCAAGCCAGGGCTGAACTGATACTACCCTTGCTGGTACCTTTCCCGGGAAAATCAGAGGCTCACTATGTCAGGTTCCTATTGGAAGACCAGACAAATGCTAGAACATTAGCAGTGGCAAAGTTTTTATCGGTGGTTGCAAGAACCAATGATCCCTATATTCTGAACAAAATGCTTGTTTAACCTGGAGGTAGGCTGTATGAATTGTGTATTGCCTTGTAACGATTTGTTGGGTCTCTGGACCGTAATAAAGATTGTTGTTGTTATATATCATTTCTTTGCACTTAACATGCTGAGGACATGCTGAGGGAGAAGCAGGGGAAGGCATTGGGTCCATAGGATCTATTCCTTTCCCAAAACAACCTCAGCACCGCCAACCCCCCAGAATCTGGAAGCTGGTATAAATCCATCCCTTTTATGCCCTGCCCACTGTTCACAATGGGGACATAGGTTTTTTTTGGGGGGGGGGAAATGGCTAGAAAAGAACAGAGGAGCACAGAAACTCTCTCCTCGGCTGTCAGTTCCACATTTCCTGTAAGAGCCTGGCACAGCACTAGATAAAATGGAACAGCTCCCTTTGTATCCCCACTTCCCAACCAAGAAGCAGAATCAAGAGTTCAAGGGTGGATTCCAACCAGGGGAGGGGAAAACATCCAAAAAGGGTGCAAGCAGAGAGTGTGTGATGCGGGGAGATGTCAGGGACTGGCTGGATACTGATGAGTGGGTACTGGGAGAAGGGGGGGGGGTGCAGACTGACTTGGAAGAAGGAATCAGAGAGTCTGTAACAGCCAGGAGAAGAGAGTCAGAGGCAGGAGAAGCTGCAGGACTGGAGAGTGGAGAGTCAAGAACAGGTCAGGAAGGAGTGATAGGCCAAGCTGGTGCAGAGCCAAGGGCTTCCACACCTCCTCCTCCCTCCTCTCTTGCTCCACTTTCTCAAAGGACCAGGAGAGGGTTGAAACGAGAGGAGCAGGGAGCTGGTTACACAAAGGCATAGTCTTTGTCTGCTTGCATGTAGCTCAGATGGCGGAGAAACATAAGGTGAAGTTGGGGGCTGCTGTTGCTGCATTGGGTGCCCACCTAGGAGTAGCTGAGAGATGTAGGACTGGTGGACATGCCTTTTTCTAACTTGTAAGTGTACCTTTGACAATAAATAGCTAATTCCTCACTCTGGACATTCGTGGCCTGACAGCGCCATGACAGAAGAGTCCCAAGGCCAGATGAAGAGCTTTGGAAGGCTTGAGGTTCCCCACGCCTGCCCTAAATCCTCAAATGGTTTCAGTCACCATGAACCTAGTTTGTCATCTGCTTAGGAGTGGAAGTGAGTCAGGCAGTTTGACATATGCATGGATGTGGTCTATAACTGTATGCAAGGTAACCATAGGAAATATTTACATTAATGTTTAACCCCCAAAAAGCATATGCCTTCCCACAGAGCTGTCAACAATATATTACACACATGAAGATCAGCAGCCTATTTTTTAAACTTATTTTGAAGTTGATAAATCTGACTGTTTAATTATATTTAGAAAATGCCCTACTTCATCACATTGTATAGTAGAAACTGACAGATTCTCAATATGTGAACTGCATTTGGGATAACAGGGTTGCTCTATTAATTTAGAATGCTGTTGTATTAATTTAGAACGTCCATATTATAATGCCATGTTAATATAAATATAAATATTTAAAATTAATATTACTTAGTATTCATCTACATTGGATCTTGGTTAGAAGACAATTCCTGGTGCGCCCAACACTTACAATAAAATAACTTAATGACATTTAATCCATCTATAATGGTGCAAATGATTTGTGTCCAATTAGAAAGAAAATTCATTTCAAAAGCATGCATGGATCCATTGATAAACAACATTGTATGCTGCCTTCAAAAATCCCATCTCCGACTAAAAAAGTAAAGGTAAAGGACCCCTAGGTACTTATAAATATACTAGCACTGCATTCTTGATAATAGCAGGAGAATAAGATGTTTGAATCCCACCAGACTGCTGTATAATGTTAAAGCTGCAATCAGATGTTTACCTACAAACCTCATTGAACACAGCAGGGTGCACTCCCAAAAGAACATGCATAGGATGGAGTTGTTAAAATGCCCTCCCCAGTGCCTAATTGTTCAATAATGGAATTTCTCACTTCCACACAAGTTAGTCACAGCTGTTCAAATCTCTCCTTGCACACAGGGGCAGTTCAGATGTAACTCCATATCGCAGTCTGATGTTACAGTAAGAGACTTCAGGAACCCTGACCCATCCCCCCCCCCCCCCAATGTGGTGATTCCTTACTGCTGATCCTTGTTTGCCCTACAAATCTGGATCAAAGCCACCTTTTTAAATCTAAGTTGTACATTGTTCCTCTGTTTCTTTCTTCATTTATTCCCCAGATGCCTCCTAGCAAACAGAATATGATGGAGTGATCTCACTGAGTAGGCCCTTTTCTGTGGTGGCACCCAAGTTATTTGTACACTGCTTAGAGGATTTTTTGATAAAGTAGTTTATACATTTTCTCACAGAATTGAACTTCCCACAACAACAACACACACACACATACACATACACAAAATTTGTATTAAGGAGTCAGCTTCAGACTTCTTCCAGCAAGGCTTTGGAGCATAAATTGAGGGCCGTCACTCTGTGAAATTTGTACAAAACCTGTTATATTTTTATTGTTAGTCACCCTGGACTCTTAAGAGAGGAAATCAAATGAGGATGATGATGGTACATCTATAATGGTTTAGGGGGAGATATTATTTTAATGAGGAGCAGGCTACATATAATTGGTTGGTTGGTTGGTTGGTTGGCTGGTTGATATCCTACTAGGTTTTGGTGCATCAAACATGCCAGGCAGCAGCAATTTCCTACTGCTCCATCTCCATCCTGTCAGTGTTCAGATGCTCATTGGCAGCCATGGCACCTGCTGTTGGAAACCACCTTGAAATCAGAGCTTTTAACTCCACTGCTTTCCCCAGTTGGCAATTTCTTGTACACTCAGATTTGCTTTTATGTGTTTCTTGTATATTGCTTTAGAACAGGGGTCATCAGCGTGGTGCATGTGGGTGCATATGTATCTACAGAGATCTTCCATAGTGCTCACAGGATCCACTTCCGCACTTAATTAGGCATAAGAAAAGTATTTTGTTGTAGCCAATACAGTAAGTTGTGGGGTGTGCTTGGTTGTGATCTGTGTGTGGTGTCATGGAAAGTGCCTCTGGTTTGCAAATGTGTCCACAGGCTCAGAAAGCTTAATGACCCCCCGCTTTAGAACACCCCAAGCATTCTGTCACATTAATTACACTGGTCAACAACAAATTTGTTGTCTGCGTTTTTTCAGTTGATTTAGGACAAATCTGATGCACTGAATCCAAAAATCACATTGGTTTTGCTCAATCAGGTCAAGTTTTTGAGCTATGGACACATGTCATTTTTTTACGTTTTTGTTCACATGTACGCTTGTGTGGAGCATTTTAGAAGAAGTTGGTGGGGGTAAAATGCCATGTCGAATAATTGTTTTGATTGGAAATGATTATTTTAATGACAAGAAGTATTCAGGTCCGATAGTTCTGGGCGAAAAGGGATCAGTTTGAGGTCATAAAACCTCAAAATCTTCCATAAATTGGTGTGACAAAGCATAAAGTTGGGGGATCAAGACTAAGTTAATGGGGCAGCCGCCCCACGAAGTATCTTGATCTTCAATCAGCACGTTGTCCTGTAGCTCATTGTGATGAAATTCCAGTGCCTATCTTTGGAGAACTTCCTGACATTAGTGACGAAGATGCCTCCAGTGTTGAAGGACATGAAGAAGAAGAAGTGGTTCTTGAAGATGATGCTGCACATCCATTTTCCCAAAAGGAGTTGAATGATCTAGTTCATGACCTCAGCTTGTCAAAGGACTCTGCCGAACTGTTGGCATCTAGATTGAAGGAAAAAAACCTCCTCTCTGACAGTGCTCGCATCAGCTTCTTCTGCAACAGGCATCAAGAGTACCTCCGTTTTTTCTCGGAAGAGAAGGATACTGTGTACTGTGCAGATATTGCGCAGCTTCTGCTCAAGCTTGGAGTGCCACAGTACGAACCCAAAGATTGGAGACTGTTCATTGACAGCAGCAAGCGATCACTGAAATGTGTTCTGCTATACAACGGCAACCAGTTTGCCTCTATACCCCTGGCTCACTCGAGTACACTGAAGGAGAACTATGAAGCAGTGAAGTATGTGCTGGAGAAAATTGGTTATGATCAGCATAAGTGGTTTATTTGTGTTGACCTGAAGATGATGAACTTTTTGTTGGGACAACAGTCTGGCTTCACCAAGTACCCATGTTTTCTGAGCATGTGGGATAGTAGGGACCGTGCTCAGCATTACACAAAGAAGGACTGGCCTGTGCGGGAGGAATTGGTGCCTTGCAAAGAAAGGAACGTCATCAACGACCCTCTGGTGGACAGAGACAGAATACTCTTCCCACTGCTGCACATCAAGCTCGGCTTAATCAAGCAGTTCACCAAGGCTCTGGACAAGGATGGTGACTGCTTCACTTACTTGTGCCAGGCTTTTCCAGGACTGACCATGGAGAAGTTGAAAGCTGGCATCTTTCAGATCCATCAGCTCATCAGAGATCCAGAGTTCGGAAACTCAATGAACGAAGTGGAACTGGAAGCATGGAAGGCATTTGTTCTGGTAGTGAAGAACTTTCTTGGCAACAATAAGGCCAGAAACTACGCAGAACTTGTCAACAACATGCTGACTGCTTTCAGAAACCTGGGCTGCAACATGAGCGTCAAGATGCACTACCTATTTTCACATATGGACCGGTTTCCTGAGAACCTGGGTTCAATGAGTGACGAGCAGGGGGGAGAGATTCCATCAGGACATGAAAGAGATGGAGACCAGGTATCAGGGTCACTGGGACGCAGTCATGATGGCTGACTACTGTTGGACTCTGAAGAGAGACCTCCCTGCTGCTGAGCATTCCAGGAGTTCCAAGAAATGGAAGTTCAAGCCCTGAAGTTTGAAAAATGGTGAAGCAACATGCAATTTACGTGTACTTACCTTTATCAATGCCCACCATTCAGTTTACAGTAAACCTGACCTGATGGAGAGAAACGGATGCCATTTCCTGATTCAGCAGTGCAAAAATACCCTAAATCAGTTGTAGAAATCTAGACAACATTCAAAAAGTAAAAAATTGTTGTCCAGTGTTATTATACCCTAAAAGCAATGGGCTTCTCAACTCACATTCCTAAAGCGCAGTGCTGGGTACTGTGAATCTCTCCTGTGCATGGGGAGAACATCCCAGCATCTACCTTTTATCCCATCCTTTTATGTTGCCAAATTAATCTCAAGAAACCATCTATTCCAGGTTAGCGATCTTCAGGAATTCATCCTGAATCTCTCTGCTTGGAAATAGGACAGTTTGCAACTTATCTGCTGTCTATCCTTTACAATCCAGAAATAATGGAGCGAGTCCTCCCTCCTTCATATGTTGGACTGATAACTGCAGCTTTCCAGGATTCTGTTATTAAGTTACATCTCTTGGCACTCTGAAAGACAGCTCAGTTCAAAGGTGGGCTACATTATCTTCCTGCCCTTTGTGAAAAGCCTCTCTTTATTGAGAGTTCAAACTGACCCAGACTTGACCACATCTTTGGAGCATAACTAGTTGAACCATAAACTGCCAAAAAGGCTAGCCCTTTTGAAAGATAATTTAATTTAACAATCAGCTGTACAACAAGGCATTTTGTCAGCATTAAAAAGTAATGGGGAACATCACCATTCCTAGGTCATAGCTAGCTAGGCTGAAATCAGAATTCAAAATGCATTCCATTGCAGAATTTTGTCTCCTGTAAAAATGTATGTGTATGAGCATGGAATCAGCTTATACAGAACAGATTTTCAGGAACAATTCAAATCACCCAGATTAATTACTGGCATATGAAAATTTCTTGCCAGAGGGATGAATATTTAGAAAATAACTTTGCTTGCTGTGAGAGCAAATGGTTCCCCAAGAAATTAAAACAAGCACATGTTGCATTGGCTTAAAAGAAAAGCCTATCAGTCAATCAAAAATCAATATAAATAATAAGCCAACACATCACCATTTGCAAATTCATTCTTTGAAAATGCTGGAAAATTTCAAAGCTATATCTCAAAATGTGCTAAAATTACCACTGTGCTGCATATTATCCGTTCCGACTTGACAGGAAAAGCAAAGGGAGAAATAATAGGTCTGTGATTTTTTGACACCTTGCTCATAATGCCCTTCCTGAATGACTGAAGAATGCATGGCAGACTAATGTGAAATAAGGTAATACAATATAGATATGGGTGATTAAAATGTAGTTAATGTGCATGGCTTAAAGAGATTGTTTGCTTATTAAGCAGTCCTAAGTTTCCAGGAAGCACAGCTGGGAGACATTGGATATTGTCGACTGCGTCCTGGGAGGGTGGAGGTCAGGGGCTGGACACCTCCCAGGGCAGTAAGGGCAAACATGGGGCATTCTGGGTGTTGTATCAGGGACAGGTTGTGGGACATGCCCTCAGAACAGTGGTGAAACTACAGCATAGTTGTTTGGGAAATTTAAAAAAAGGTAGCCTGATGAGGGAAGGAAGGAAGGGAGGGAGGGAGGGAGGAGAGAGAGAGAGAGAGAGAGAGAGAGAGAGAGTAAACAGTCACCTCACCATCTGCGCTGGTCTTTGCAAGCCCAGCAGGGCTCACAAAGTGTAGTTTATCCAAAGTGGACTTCCCCAACCCCACAACCTCCATAGTACAGTGGTACCTCGAGTTAGGAACTTAATTCATTCTGGAGGTCAGTTCTTAACCTGAAACTGTTCTTAACCTGAGGTACCACTTTAGCAATGGGGCCTCTTGTTGCCACTGCACTGCTGGCATGCGATTTCTGTTCTCATCCTGAGGTAAAGTTATTAACCTGAGGTACTATTTATGGGTTAGCAGAGTCTGAAGCATCTGTAACCCGAGGTACCACTGTATCACTCTGTTAAAGTGCTTGCAGGCCACCTTTCGAGGCAAAGCCCTCTCAAATCTGCTTACAAAATATAGTCATTAGGACCATAAAATGTAAAAATCTGTAAAGATACAGATAACACAACCCAATTACAAAAACTCAAAACAGCAGCAATTTAAAACCAAACAGCATCAGAAGCAGTTCAAAACACATGTGTTTTAAGGTTTGGTTACAAACCAATAAGGTCGGGGATACAGGTACTTCTTTGGGGAAAGAATTTTTAAAAGATGGGGCCACTGAACAAAGGCCCTGTCTGTAATGGCAACCAATCTGATAGCTCTTGGCATCAGGTTTATCAACAGAACCACTAAGGCCAATCTTAAGACCTGGGTACAGGCAGTTCTTCAGATAATCTCTGCAGTGGCTCCCCCTCTTCCCAGGGAAGTTCACCTGGCACCTTCATTATACACCTTTAGGCGCCAGGCAAAAATGTTCCTTTTTAACTAGGCCTTTGGTTGGTCTGATTGACATCCTATGCCCTTTTAAAAATGTGGCTCTTGGAGGGGGGAGCTGTTATTGGGTTGTTGTTTTTATTTTGTTTATATATATTGTGGTTTTTATGCTGATCTTTTCTGTGAACCTCCCTGAGACTTCTGAGTATAGTGTGGTATATAAATTCAAATAATAATAATAATAATAGTCTGGTTCCAAGCTATATGGGTCTTTAAAGGTCTACAGCAACAATGTAAATTGAACCCAGAAACAAACAGGCAACCAATGTGGCTGAGAGTGGAGGAGGAAATTATCATACTCATGATTTGTTTTTTGCTAATTTATTTCTTATAATTTATAACAGATTTTCAGCTGCCTGCTGTAAAAACTGGACTGCTTGACCTGCCCATGATAGCTATTTCACCTCAAGTCAACAAATCCAGACTCAGGATATATAATCTCTGAACAGTTTCTAAACTAGTTCAACCCATTTGCTGTATGTTGTTCCAGGCTGCTCTCAAGTGAAGCTGCTGTAATTTATCATCATCAGTTGTTTCATAGTAGCATAAACCATACTCATGAGGCGAGCTTCGTTCAAATTAATTTAAAACCGCCATAAGTGAAAAGTGAGCAGCTTCTTTGTGTTTCCTGGGAGATTGCATGATATGACTAGACTACAAACAGGTTTATTCACGATAAGCTGGCAAGCTAGCAAATTGTATATTCTGAAAGCTATTTGTTCTACAAGCTGTTCTGGAAAAAAACAAATCAAATTAAGCTTTTTCTGCCAGGCAAAGTCATTTTAGGTGGCTGGCTGGGGTGCTAATTTTCAGGAACACTGTGACCCTGTAGGGAATTGTGCTACAGTAAAAGCCATCTGGTTAGATGCTCCTCAGGGCTCTGTAAAGTGTCGCATTCTTGGTGATTGCCCTGCAACTCTAGAAAACCTTCCCAAAATACACCTGCTTTGAAGTGTTTTTTTGGATCCATAAGTGCACACAGCAGGAATGAGGACTGGCATAGAACATAATGGCTCAAAGTTATCCAGGGTGATGAAACAAAAAGGGATTGTGAGTTTCTCCAGAAGGATCTCTCCAAACAGGCTGAATGGGAATTAAAATGGCAGCTGTTGTTCCATCTAAGCACTGAGGCAAGATCTTGGGGTCATGATATTTCATAATGATTTTATAATGAATTGATTTTAGAATGCTGTATTATTTTACTGTTGTTAGCCGCTCTGAGCCCGGCTTTGGCTGGGGAGGGTGGGATATAAATATATTATTATTATTATTATTATTATTATTATTATTATATACCTGTTGTCAGGGCTTTTGTTCAGGGGGAACTCACCGGAACCCAATTTCGGCACCTCTCAGGTGGGTGCCATTGCCATTCTAAAAGAAAGAGGGAGGTGCTCATGGTGAGTTCCAGAGTTTTCTAGAAAAATAGCCCTGCCTACTGTGCCCTTTGCAAAAGAACAAGACCTGGCCTTGGTAATTCACATACTTGTCACAACCAAACTAGGTCGCTCAAATGCACCGTGAAGTTTATCAATGAAACAGTGTGCACATTTAGCTCCCATTCATCAATCAATGCATACGTATGCATGAACCAGCCCATGATGAAAAACCAACATGTGAAAAGCTCACACATGATGTTCTATCTGCCTGGACACACTGTGGAAATATATAATGTCTGCTAAGAACTTTCAAATCTGAAATATTCAAAGGGATTATTAAGGTTATTAAGAAGTCAACTCATGCATGACTTAACACAGTAATTCTAAGCAGCCTTATATTGATGTGTGTTCTCTGAAGTCAGAGGATTTTAGATTGCAATCTAAAATCCCACAAGTTCTATGGAGTTTCTTCCTTGCTTGTAAGCCTAAGGCTGCAATACTATACCTATTTATCTGAAAGTATTGAATTCAAGAGGGTTTACTGGTGGGTGGGATTTCATTCTAGTAGGTGTTAGGCACTATCTATGCAACATTTTCATATAATTTTCTCATCTACCATAGTACGCTATAAATCATATATCCATATTCCACAATTGTTTGCATGCCTCCATTTCTATACTGTGCCCAATATCTATTGCCCAGTGTATCGTGGAAGATTTCATTTGTTCGTCTTTTGTCTCCCAGGACTCATGCCTGGCCAGGATGAAGGCAGCTCTGATCCCATTATCCCCAAAAGAAAAGCTTCGGGGGTTGTTGTTGTTGTTTACAAATGTTATCTTAAGCATAGTTTTCTGTTCATTATATATCATTTCCCAGTAAGTTTTAACCTTATTGCAAGACCACAAAACATGGAAAAAGGTACTTTCTTTCTCTTTCCATTTCCAACACATATTTGATTTGGATTTATTCATTTTTACCATTCTACTGGTGTTAGGCACCATCTATTAAACATTTTCATATAATCTTCTCTTCTACCATAGCATGCTGTAAATCTTATATCCATATTCCACAATTCTTTGCACGCCTCCATTTCTAGATTGGCCAGGACGCAGGTGTGGCCAGGACGCATGACTTTCCCCAAAGAATAATGGGAACTGTAGTTTTTTAAAAAGGTGTTGGGAATTGTAGCTAAGTGAGGGGAAAACTACAGTCCTCAGAGTTCTTTAGCGGAAGTCATGCACTTCAAATGTGTATTGGAAGTATGGTGTGGATTTGCCCCATGTTTAATTTTTTAACTGGTTTCTTCACGATCTGATATCACAAGGAGACACTACATGGTATTTTTAGGAACTATTTTGTCTTTAAACTTTTAATGTCCTGCTTTTATGCTATCTGATCCCATGTCTATATACTATAATCATTTATTTTCTGAAGGGCTCTTTTTTCAGCATGAATATTTGGAAGCCATTTCTGAGAAGTCATCCCAGAGCTAGGAAAGCAAAACCAAGTAACTAAACAAATCCTGTAACTCTTTTGGAAAACTTACATTCTTACTCAGCAAGATTTTGTGCCTCTCCTCTCGAGAGGAACCCATAGGCATGGCACCTAATAAGTCACCACCATTATATACTACCCTTTCCCCTTTGAGTGCACAAAATTTCCCAAGTGTAATGAATATGAGTCTCCCCGGGGGAAAGGGCACAATAGTAAATTACTTCTGTGTATCCATTAAGCATTTCCATGCAAGTAATCAGATTTATAACGGTATCTATTCAGAACATTTAATGAAGACTGCAAAGACCTGCAAAATATTTCATAGAAACAATGCTGGTGACCTAGCGTGTAACCTTTACATTTATGGGTTTGTAATAGCAAAATAATAATGCAGTATGTACTTGAGAAATTAGGTCTTTGTTGGGTAGTTTTACTGGCTTGGGGGAGGGAATAGAAGGGGCAACCAATTAACAGCGCAACAAAGGATCAGGTGCTCAACAAGCATCTGTCAGAATGTTGACAGCTCTGGAGTTAATCACCAGTTTGCAGCATGTTTTATAACAGCCTTGAACACTTTCCCCTTGCATGCCATTGACAAATGAGAGCGCAATAAATTCCAGCTCTGCATGCTTTTCTTGATCCAATTAACCTCTACTGTGCCAACCCGGGTTTGACTATAGAAAACTTAAATTAGGGGGAGGCAGGGGAGACCCATAAAAAAGACTTTACTCCCTGGAAAAAAATGTTGATGGAGGAGATCCAACATAGTTGTTTATTGGCAAAATAGAGTGAATTACTCTTCCAGCACTTGTTCATTGTGAAGAAACATCCTAATGTATGCCCAAGTGAGAAAATAAAATAATCTATAGACTTTTTACTAGCTTTTCTTAGACACACTAAAAATATGGATGTCTGTGTTCATTTAGAGCACAGGATGGCAAATCGTAGAGTAGTCAGCAATAATCCTCCTTAAATCCTAAATTATGTTCTAAACAGATGAGGGAGGAGGCATAAACAGCCATCTTGGTTAGACATCCTGATTTACTTCAGGTCAACAGATGCCAAAGGTTTCAATGCATATTACATAGGTGTTTGGAGTAGCCACTGTTGATCTCTCACTACGGTGAAGAGGGGACTTTTAGTTCTTCCATCTCTTTTTGTCTGTTAAGAAGCTGACATTAGATGAAATTATATTGCCATCATTGTTTCACAATGACCATCGTTTCATTTAAGAACTTGTGCTGCTGTCAAAAGTCATGTTTCTGAAATTCAAACAAATGATTAAGAGCCTAAACCAACTTCACTGAAACTATAGAGGGAAACTGGATTTCTCTTGATGAAAGCCAAGTTAAAATATTCTGTATATCTCTGCTTTTGCTCTTAACTTCAATCCTTACCAAATTGTTTTGGTGCACGAATTGGGTTTGTGTTGGACTAGAATTTCTATGATCACTTCTGGATCGTTTTGTAGTTGATGGATCTTCAAATGGGGTCACCAGAGAAAGGAAACATCCCCATTCCTATACTACGATATGCAGATACTGGGCAACTGTGACACTGTCATACCTCTAGGAACATGACTCCGCTGTATGCCAGACAACCAGTTTTATAGAGACTCTAAATGTAACAAGATTTTCAGTAATTCCTCCCTAATGTGCATTTTCACTTAGAAAAGAGAAATCTTGCTTACTGTGAAAAAGAACAGAAGCAAACAGTTCAGAGAAACTGCTGGTACACTTGCTAGCACTCTCCTGAAGTGATATCTCCCATCAGTTACCCAAATGGGGAAGAAAGGTTTCTAAGAAGCTGTGTACTTCTGTATCAGACCACAGCTGTTGCTGTGTTTTGTTTTGTTTTTGAACAACTTTAAAAATGCATCTGGAGAAGGGCAGAAAGGTAAAATGCTTGGGATTGTAAAGTCACATGTTCTGATATTAAGAAGCACAATGTGCCTTTGATCCACACATACATCTGTCCTTGATATGGTACAACTGGATTTCTATGAAAGCGCTTAGGGCAGAATAGAACACTGGGGGCCTGTCTCGTAGTTATACTAAGTGCTTTGGAGAGCTCTCTGGACCTCTCAGTTACAAGCACTTTTAACCTCCCCCTCCTTTTAGCCTCGCCAGTGAAATACAATGTGATGTTAGTGTGGTTAGTGTAAATAAAAGTTCAGAGTTTCAGAATTCACTTTATTTTCTTTAGGTGGTAGAGCATTTTACCCTGATCAGTAAGGTCTGGGTTCGTGCCCCCTACCTGTCATGACACTCACCAACCAGCTTTGAGCTAAGCCACAATCTCCCTCCCAGGGTTATTTATTGCGTGAATAAAATGAGATCGCCACATATAAGCAACCCCAAGCTCCCTCTTGGAAATGCAGGATACAAATGTTGTAAGTAAATAAATGTTCTTCAGCATGTTAAAAATACAAAAAGTGAAGGTTGCTTATGAAAGCTCTGTGGGGTTTTTTTTGTTTTAATTAACATAAGGAGAATGTATATTCTCAACTATATAAACATGAAGGCAAACACCAATATATGAAATCTGAATGTAGCTGGTGATATATTTAGCTAGTTTATAACCTGATGCTGATCTTTCCTTCAATCCTATGACAAGCCTCTCTTGAGAGACCACATAACTTAATGTTATAAGCAGAGACCACAGTGGCAGGACTGTGAAAGACATACGGTCAAGTTTTGCTTGAAGGTAGTCTGAGGTAATATCACAAAGCTTAGTGGGATTGCTCTGGTTATCTTCTGTTGTAAACAAGAGCTAAATTTGGCTCACATTGCTTAAGCAATCTTTGACACTCCATTACTTTTCAATAGCATTGTTTCTTTTAAGCAGAAAGGTCCCAAAAGATAGTATATATTAGCTGTTTTCTAACAATGTCAGTAGTCTCTCCTGTTCCCCCCTTCTCCATGATCCAATATTTTCTGTAGCAGAAACAAAGGGCTAATTTTCAATTTAATTTTTGTACTTTGTTACACATATGTACAAAAATAGGTAAGTCCTTTTCAAGCTTAATACCTTTATTTGATGTGATCATAAAGTCAAAGTTGGCCCTCAGATACTTCCTGATAGCAGTTTTCTTTATAAATAGTCATTTATGTGGTAGAAGACTGAAACCACAGAGTGACTTCAGTATATTACTCAGATGTGGAGAATATTTAGTTTTGAAGGCGTTTTTACAGGGTGAACTGATATGCTATTTGTCCTGATATGGTGAATAACCCTGTGAGGATACATTCAGACCCATGGAAATTGATGTGGTAAAAATCATCACAGGTGATGTCATAATTTCAAAAGGTAACATGAAATTTGGATCTGACTGTAAAATACTGAAAGGTCATGTGATGCCTTCTCATTTCTCTCAATTTCCACATGTATCATGAAAATTCATCAATATTATCATGTATATTTCTCTCAATAAACACATTTTTCAAGCAAGTTCCCTAATACCATGCACTTTTGTAAGTTATTTTCAGTAATAAATGCACTTTAATGAACACTTTCTTCTAATGTAAACATTTTTGTGTATATTATTTTATTGTACAATTGCATTGCAAAATTCAGAGAAGTGCAAATTTTGAATTATGGTTTGGCTTCAATCCATGTGTCATTTTGCAATGTGCAAATAGGAAGGTATATATTAAAATGTGAACCAAACCAAGTTTCTCCCCTGTCCATAACCATAGTTGAAGTTCCTGCCTTGGGTTTGGTAGGTTATTATGGAAAGTCCAGAAAAGTAATTCTTATTCTTTACTTACATGTTCCCTGGCCTGCAGTCCACTCTAGTTCTTCTCATGCTAAATGCTAAGGCTTGTACCCAGTGCAGTGCTAAGTAAGTGTCTTATCAATTCAAGGAGTTCTACTTGCACAGTGGGACTTCTTCCTCTCCTTCCCCAGTGCATGTCCTCCTCAGATCTCCTCCAGAGGGTTTGGAAAACCCCCAGAACATATTTATGGGGTACATGGTGGGAGAGAAGGCGGGGAGGGTCCCACTGTGCAAGCGGGAATACTTATGGTGACTTATGTATCATTGAATACAGGCCTAAAGTTGTCATCAAATTTTGCTTAAAGCTTGGCAAATGACTTTTGAGAGATGGTTTGCTATGACTAGCAAATTTTCCATACAGGAGTTTCACATGTTCCCTTAGGAACCATTGATGAAGTCTTTCTACTCTCTGTAAGCATGAGCAAAACTGATCTAGCTGGTGTCTTTCTTTCTTTTTAATAACAGTAGTCTGATAATCAAAATACTTACTATTCGTTGATGGAAGATATCTTTTGAGCATTTTTCTGATACCTGCTTTTGTGTGTTGCCAAATAGGATTTCCTAAACTATCAGAGCCCAAGTGTGGAAAGCAGGAAGGAAAATGCATTCCCCCCCCCTTTTTTTGCAAATACCTAATTTAAGAATTGGTTGTTTTATTTACCACATGTTGACAGGAGGGTATCAGGTTCTGATAGATTTAATTTTTTACACAGAGGCAGTCTGCACTGGATGCAAAATCAAATTACACCTTTTCCTGTTAGATTTCAACATCTGCTTCAGTGTAGATTGATTGGGGAAAGGCAGGCCATCAAAGGGCCCTTTGTCTCCATTTGACTGGGTGAAACAGCTGACAAGTGGCCTTCAGATTCAGCTGCAGGGCAGCAGCATGATGGGATTTGGACAGTTGACTTCATTATAGCCTTTAGGATACACTGTGGAATGGATTTGTCTCTTAATTGAGCAGAGCCCAGGAACAGCACAGAGGGGAGGGATCAAGGGAGAAGGAAATGGGGCTGAAGCTTGTCAAAAGAAATAGTAATAATAATAAAAAAAACACCAGGAAAAGATGAGCCTCCTACAACTGTGGCGTGCATATATCTCTCTATTTCCACTTTAGAAATTTCCCTGATGAATAGGAAGTTCCAGGGAAAAACTTAAGTAGGAGAGTTTACTTATGAAGAGTGTGCACCAGATGTCTTAAAAAAATAAACCATTTATACAAATGTATGGGTTGAGCATATAAGAAGCAAACATTGATGCAGGCAGGACTTGTCCTGCCCAGTCTCTGTTGGGTCTCCAAGTGGTGGTGGCCAAGGCAGCAGGGTCTTTTGTTTCCCAGCTTAAGCTTGTTTGCCAGCTGTGCCCTTTGCTGGAGAAAGTGGACCTGGCCACAGTCATCCATTCCCTGGCAATACATGGGGGGGGGACAGACCTCTGCAATAATTGCTAGGGGGGGCTTCCTTTGAAGAGGATTCAGATACTTACATTGCTCCAAAATGTAGTTCCCAGGGTATATTTGCTGGAGCTTGCCAAATCATAGAATCCCAGTACGTTTTCAAGCGCAGTTCAAAGTGTTGGTGCTGATGTTAAAAGGCTTAAAAGGCCTCAGCCCAGTATACCTGAAGGAGCGTCTCCACCCCCATCGTTCTGGACACTGAGGTCCAGCGCTGAGGGCCTTCTGGTGGTTCTCTCACTGCAAGAAGTGAAGTTACAGGGAACCAGGCAGAGGGCCTTCTCGGTAGTGGTGCCTGCCCTGTGGAACGCCCTACCATCAGATGTCAAAGAAATAAACAACTGACTTTTAGAAGACATTTGAAGGCAGCCCTGTTTAGGGAAGTTTTTAATGTTTGATGTTTTATTGCTTTATTATTATTATTATTATATTTAATAATAATAATAATAATAATAATAATAATAATAATAATATGTTGGGAGCCACCCAGATGGGAGGGGAATACATTTGTTGTTGTTGTTAAATTTATAATTTGCCCTTCCTCACAAGCAAACAAGAAGTATTAAAACAATTTTTAAAAAATCTTAAAAACAATTCCAATACAGATGCAGGCTGAGAAAATTCTCAACTTAAAAGGCTTGTTGGAAGAAGAAAGTCTTCAATAGATGTCAAAAAGGCTATAGAGGTGGACCATTGTCAGAAGCGGCCTGTTCTGTTTCCCCACCTGAGGCAAAATGGGAATTGATGCCTCCTGGCCTCCGCCGCACCCCAGTCTTGTCATTGCTGTGCCCCACTCTCACCAAACTTGGCAGGAGGCAGGTCAGTCCTCAAAGAGTTGCCACTCACTTGGCTTCTCCATCCAGAACGCCTCCCTCTTGGTGGTGGAAGCAGCGGAGTGGGTGGGTAGAGCACTCCCTCTTGCACTTCAGGCCCCTGAGGTGTGCGCTTCACTCTGCATCATGGGCACGCAACCATTGGCAAGTGTAGAAATCAGGATGTTGGACTAAACAGACTTTTAGACTTTTTAGCAAGGCTCTTCTTAGGTTCTTAATCTGCATATGAAAACCAGGAAGGTGTCACCAGAACTGGCCCATGGGAAATGGAGAAGGTTCCAGTTTTATCAGGTGAGACATTCAAAATACCAGCACATCATTTTACATCGTTTGAAAGACCTTTGGTGGTCTCCAAGTGAACTTTTTCATTTATGCACTACCATAAGCATTCAATAGGCATATAACAAGATGACAGTGTAGTGGTTAATGAAGTTCACTCTAAGTTTGGGGGTAAGAGAATTTCATTCCCTTCATATGAGTATGCAGGGTGTAATTTAAGTAATATGAAAATACTTTATGAGGACTATTGAAGTTATTACCTGCTTAACCAGGGGACTCCTTAGCAGGAAAACTGAAGTTTGATTGTATCAAACTGATCACCCATAAGCCTGTTACTAGAACAAATGCATTTCATTCTGTTGCCCACCATTAGTTCAAAAGAGGGAAAATGAGAATAGCAAACCTTTACTTGGAGGGAGAATTCAGAAGATTTTAATCAAGTAGAACATTGAGGCATTTGCTATCTGAAATGCGTAAACACTGGAAGCAGATAAAGTATAATGAGATTCTTTTGATAGAATCTGAAGTGGGAAGGCATCTTGATGAGCAAAGGTCCTCAAGTCAACTGAAAGATGAAACAGGACTAGCAGTCTGCTATTTCCTCATTGTCAATCACTTCTAAAAATGGCAGGTTCAAACCCATAACTTAGTTAGGAACCAAAGTCTAAAAATCTGATAACATCCAGATACCACAAGAACTACAGAGCAGCCTCTCATGAAACAAACACAAGCTGCAAACCTAGCCATGTCTACTCAGAAGTAAGTCCTACTGAGTTAATGGGGGTTACTCCCAGGTAAGTGGGCTTACAACTGCAGCATCAGTCTCCCTCCCTACAAAGGTTGCAGACAAGGCAGGATCTTAACACAGAATGAGCAGTAAACATTGTTTAACATATGAGCTAATCATCATAAGAGAAAGTGGGATTGGAATGAAAATAACTGGAGCTGGAACTTCCAGCTTCCATGTGTGCACCACATGGTATCTCCCTTAATGCTCTCCCAGTTCATAAATATGTGATCAAAGTAATAACATATACATGTGAGCTGCCCTCAAGCAGTGACCCTCTCCTTATGCCTCCTTTCCTCATCTGTATCCCCCAGGCACTTGGCAAATGTCAAATATAGTTAAAGTGGAACATATTCATGCATCTCATTAACATGCTGCATAATTACCAAACAAGTGATATTTGCCGAATTCTGACATGCTGGTTTCAAGGCCTTCTCAAGTCGCACAACATTAGTGAAGACATGTTCTAAAAGAGTTTTTAGAATGATGAATTCTGCATAATCACAGATAAGTTTCAAATCTGGGGTGGTGGTAGGGTCAGTCACTGATTCTGTAGGGTTTGATTTATGTAGTAAATATTATTTGAGCTGTTGGGAGAAAGCTGTTTTTTCAAACAAACAAACAAGAACAAAAAAACATTTTGTACACAGTGTCCAACATGGTGAGGACTTAACACTTTGGATCTAGCTCATAACAGAAGAAGAGTGATGTTCTATCAGATTCAAAGCCCATCTGGACCAGGATTCTTGTTAGTAGTAGCCGTCTGATGCTTCTGTGAAGTCTGCAATCAGAGCAAGAAGGCAGCAGCCTTTCCCCCTTCTTTGCTTTAGCACCTGAAGTTCACAGAGACAGTACATCACCATCACCGTTACCATGAAAGGCAAGAAATGAACACAAAGCAGAAAACATCTGCAGGCCTTGCTTTGATTGTCAAAAAGTACATTGTTACAAGGCAAAGTTGTGATTGTGTGATCCTCTCTTGGAAGTTCACTGGTCAGTTGTTGAAGACACTGTGGTACCTCTGGTTAGTGATATGACTTTGGACAGTCAAAGTTGCCCTTCTGGAATGTTAATCCATATTGTTCAAGTGCAGTGGGGCATGGATAGCCAAGATGCCAATCTAAGACTGAATACACACAAATAAGCAGTGATACAGCATCAGCTTGAGCTGAAGCATCCTCTACATGATGATGGAATATTAAGTGCCTAGAGTAAATTGAATGATACAGAGATTGCTTCACATCTTTTGTGGGCCAAAAGTGCACTATGCAGGTTTCTCCCATAGTATTAAGAATGTCTTGTTTTCGGCAAGGAAAATTGTCTAGAGAGTTGTGTGACAAACCAAGAGGAGCATATGAAGAGCGGAGATTTTGGGACCTACTTCCCAGACCCATTTTGGATCATCATACAGGAGGCAGAGGAGACAAATGGAATCTAGGAAGGAGACTTTAGAAATCACTTTTGGATTCTACCTGATTTCATTTTGCAGGAAACACACGGATTGCAAAAAGTCCAGCTCCCTTTTCATTCCTGCAATGAGGAGTTTGTTTTCCCCCTCTGAACTTAAAACCACAACTCCCTCATTACTATTCTTTGAATGTCAAATATCTATCATGTCTGTGACATTCTGAGTCTCATGACTTAAGGCTGGTCAGTGAACCTTGCCTTGGGGTGTGTTGAAAGGAATGGGTGGGCAGGCAGGCACTGCTAAAAGACACATCACTTTCAGTGCAGATCAGTGGCCATCTGTGGAACAGGAATCTCGATGCTGATGCTGGCAGAAGCTCTTTCCATTTGGGTTTGGCTTTCTGCACACTGAATGCTTTTTGTTCTGACTCATTGTACCAGTCTGCCTCAGTCCTTTCAGAGCCAGAGTTTTCATTTTCATACATTTTAAGATTTTTTTTAAAGATTTTTTTTTTTTTACAAAAAACCTCAACTGCTTTGGGGATGAGTTATTCAGAATTAGAGAAAACAATTTCCACTAGATGAGGAGGGATGTGTGATATATTCAGTTGCTTGCATGTAATTTTCAGAGCAACCAAAAGGTCTGCAGGCAGTGCAGCAAATTCTTGGAAATGGTAGTATTGGACTTAAGGATTAGGGTCTAACTCCCTTTTCCATTTAAAATCCCTGAAATAAGGGCTCCTTCTCATAAATGTACACTTTAAAATAGGGCAAAAAACATGCATTGAAGAAAAACAGGGTCCTGGATTTGTTGCGGCTCAATTTTGGGGGAATACATTCAGTGTAAACTTGGATTTGTTATTGTGTTGATTTATGGTAAATACCATCTTCTCAAATATGGGGAGGAGGAGGCATAAACTTACAGAGACACAACCCATGTCTCTTAACTAGCATGACTTGATAATACATAGACCTTTTTGTTTTTCTGTTTTTAATCAAGACTCCTTTCTGTTTAGAAGTGTGAAGCTCCCCTGAGAAATTTCACCAGTCTTTTAACTTTCACTGACATTTTTACAGATGTTTTACTTAAGTAGGATTCAGCTCAAATTTCATTTCAAGCAAAATTGGGTGGCCACTTATCACTGAGAAAGCCCACATGTCTGAGAACTTTTGCTAATTTTGCAGGACTTTCTTTGACTTCTCTTGAAAGCCCTGCACACTGATTTGCTGAGCATGACAGGGCCCTCCAGACTCACATTGAGGGATGAGGGAGGAATTTGATTCAGTCTGATGAATGTATCAAATTGGCCCTTTCCAAAACTTTATGAGAACTGAAACACAGTCATCCTTCAAAATTTGCACTCATCTGAATTTTGCGATGCACTTCTCCAACAGGGGATATGTAGTCAAAATGGCCATTGACAACAGTCTTCATTTCTCTGGGCTGTTTCAAACACTTGTGGGCTTCATTTAGGAGGAGAGTGGAACATTACCTCCCCATTTTCCAGACCACATGAATTATTCCTCAAGCACATCTATATCTCTTGTTATTTTAGGAGGCATATGAAATAACTGCAACATAAGATCTTAAAACACACTGCTTTTTGCCATCTTGACTATCTCCACGTCAAATCTTTGAAGTTTGCTGTGAATCTGAGTCCCTGCTGAATTTCTACACACACAAACAGCACCTCTGCAGACATGACACAGCTGTGGGGGAAAACAGAAGCAGACTGCTGTATACATTTTGTGTAAATTATTTTTGTATCTTTCTCTCAGGCTGTGTCAGGAATGCTGCTTGCTCAAATCTGGCTATGCACGAAGGACGGGATGAAGACTAAGGTGCTGCACTGGGCCACGGAAGAGAACTATGACAACATTGCTCTTCTTCATTCAGTGAAGAGGCAAAAGCTATTTCCACTGGATTAGGAATAAAAACTAGGGCGCCTAATACTCTGTTCTCATAATATAATTCAAGTAGGGACAAAAATGGAAAATGACATAATGAAGGCTCTTATCTCAAGATCTGCAATTTGGTTTTAAAGGCAAAAAGGTTCATTTTCTCCTTTGCTGCAAGTATAAAGTATCTATCCTTTCCCTGTTCACTTGCCCTTCACATTACATTTTCTCCCCAGTTCCCAGCAATCAGTGCATCTTTTGATTTTTCTCAAGTACAGACTAATAGCAACAGTTGGAGAGGAGGCTGCACGTGTGTGTTTGGCCAATTTTTTTTAGTCTTGTGACAATTTTTGGTCAGTTGGCATCCATTTATAATATCTCTTAGGTATACTGAATTTGAAATAGGTTCATGATAATGAAAACAGAAAACAGGAGAGGTGGCATCAAGCCAATCCAATGTGTACCCTTCTTTACACATGTGTAACTGTAGGTGTGTACTCATTACTCTTCAACGAAGATATGAAGGATATAATTCAATTTTAATAGTGAATGTGAAATAGTTCGTTGAGGGTTGTTGTTTTTTTTTTTTAATGTAGGTGTCCAGTCACCATCATTCCTTTTCCTACCAATTCATTACTCTGGTTTGCCTTGTGTGGCATTTTTAAATGCAAGTCACACCATTGGAAATAAAATGAAAGCATCACAGCTTTTCTTAAAGTTAATGACTGGATATGTAATTGAAAGATGCAATGAACAATACTACCTGATTCAGACTAATAAAATTTGCCAACTGATTAAAAAAAAATTATTATTTTTTTAAGAGCAGGCATGGGGAATTATCTCCACACCCACCCCACCGACCAAATTTGCCTGGTGGGTGGTGCTACCCACATGTCAATCACCTGATATTATGACGACATCACATACAGATAAATCCCAAGGTGGAGCCTTCCTGTGCTAAAGGTGAGGTGGTGTGGCCTATCTGAATGCATCCTTAGGTTAAAAACTTCTTACACACAAAATAGGTCAGAATCCAACCTGCCACAGACCTCTCAGTTCCATCAGGATTTGGCATTGTTTGGCAGCCCCAGATAGAAAAGGAAGAGGTAGGAGAAGCAGCAATGGCGGGGGTTAAAGGTGCTACTTAGGGATGGAGGATGGAGGTCCTACACTTGTGACTCTAGATGTCAGAGATTGAAAGGGAAGAAGAAGAAGAAGAAGAAGAAGAAGAAGAAGAAGAAGAAGAAGAAGAAGAAGAAGAAGTAGAAGAAGAGGAGTTTGGATTTGATATCCTGCTTTATCACTACCTGAAGGAGTCTCAAAGCAGCTAATATTCTCCTTTTCCCTTCCTCCCCCACAACAAACACTCTGTGAGGTGAGTGGGGCTGAGAGACTTCAAAGAAGTGTGACTCACCCAAGGTCACCCAGCAGCTGCATGTGGAGGAGTGGAGATGCGAACCCGGTTCACCAGATTACGAGACTACCGCTCTTAACCACAACACCACACTGGCTCTCTGCCAGCTCTGCCCACCACCTCTCTTGTAGAGGTTAGATCTTCATGGGGGGGGGGGACTTTGAACGACAGTGGGAGGGGCTGGGCAGGAGGAGGTGGCAACAGAACTGGAGTACATAGAGTTGTCACCAACAACCAAGTACTATCTCTGTAGGTGGCATCAGACATGCCAGCCCAGACGGAGTGCATGTTTACTCATGCAGCAATCTCCTAAGGTGAGAGAGTGAGCTTGGCCTCCCGGGGTGGGCTGGGGTGGCGGTGATGGAAGGGATATCATTGTCACTTCCATTCCGTTCTGCATCTGTTGCCTTGTTTGTGTACCTTGGAATCTTGACTTCCGGACCCAGTTCTTGCTGCTAAGCCTGAACCATTATTAGCTTGAATAACTCTCCCTTCCCTGTTCTCATATAAGAGGTGCTGTCTTAGTGCTTAGGGATGGGTGCATGATAAGATCAACGCTCCCTAACTAGCTACTTTTCTGAATCTAAGGACTTGCCCTTTCCCTCTCCCAATGCATATTCACTATTTCCTTCCAAAAGAATAAGAGAAATTATTTCTAGAAGACTTGGTACCTACATTTTTGTATAGGCTGTATGTGTGCATATTCTTTTTTAAAATTAGTTTTTATTAGAGATTTTCTTGTGTTACAAAACAAACAGGGAGAAGTACACATCACACCTCCATTTTTTATTTATAGGGTCTTTCCCACAGTTTGTTTACATTTTGTGTGAGACACTATCATTCTAGATATCATTCAGTTGGGGGCAGGGCCATAGTTAGGGGGTGGTGACGTGGGCCCCCACCAGGGGTGCAGGCACTGGGGGGGCACAAAATCAGCTTTAAAATATGTCCATAAATATAAATATTGATTATTGCCTCATAAGAAATGGTTTTAAATAGAGGGTGAATTGAACG
Organism: Podarcis pityusensis; assembly: GCF_964106645.2. Classification (NCBI taxonomy): domain Eukaryota; kingdom Metazoa; phylum Chordata; class Lepidosauria; order Squamata; family Lacertidae; genus Podarcis; species Podarcis pityusensis. The sequence continues at coordinate 59,003,934 of NC_138031.1, forward strand.
GGTGGAAGGGGGGTGGAGGAGAGGTAAAAAGAAGAGCTAATTTGTCTGCAATCTGGATGGTTCTGCCAGGGGAGCAAGATCACCTAGCTACGGCTCTGGTTGGGGGGTATAGAGGGGAGAGGAAGAGAGAGGGAGAAAATGGGGATGTAATGTTCTTTTGTTCTATTGCATAGTGTTTGTGTAGGTAGGGTATATTCTTATACTCAGTAGTGTCGCAACAGGGGCATGGGGGGCGGTAGGCCCCGGGTTCCATGTCTGCGGGGGTGACAAGAAGTCACCCCATGGGGGCTCGTGGCAGCGTGAGCAGCCATCGCGCCGCTGCAGTCGCCTTTGGAGGATCCTCCGTTCACGGCTGTAGCCGCAAGCAGAGGATTCCGGCGCCAGTGGCAAACTGCTATACAGTGCATGTGCAGCATTGCTACGTACAGCGCATGTGTGCGACGCCACACATGTGCTGTACTTAGTGGATTGCCGCCCGTGCTGCTCCAGCGCCGTACAATGCCGGGATCCTCTGCTTGTGGCTGTAGCGGCACCGGAGGCATCCCGAAACCATCTGTACGGTGCTGAGGTGGCACCGGCGCCAAACCGCTATACAGCGCATGTGCAGCATCACTATATACGGCACATGCACTGTACGTAGCAATGCTGCACATGCGCCCTACTTCGTGACGCCAGCCCCGGGTGTCACGACGCCTTTCTTCAACCCTGTTTATACTATATACTATAGTATATGCATTTTCAGACGAGCCAGAGATTATCTTAAAGTGTCTATTAGTATTTCAAGGATAGGCCCATCCCTGTTTGGTGCACCTGTGGGGAGAGAAGAAAGGGAATTCAGCAGAAATAGCAGCAGATGGCCAGTGTACCACAATGCATGTGGCATTTGTCAGAGAGATACTGTTAAGGGATACACGTTTGATGATGACTAAAGCCTTTATTGAAGTTCATTGCTAAGTCAGACAACTTAGACATAGTCCACACCAAAGGCTGTGACTTATTGACCCAGGGTGATTAATGCACATCAATTATGGCACCAATGGTACACAAATAAGCATTGGGGTAAGTCTTCCAGCTGACCTCTGTAGACACCAGTGGCCAAAAGGCATCTGTTCAGTGAGAGAATAAGCAATACCCAAAACCTTGGCCTGTCAGTCAAACATCTTAAACAATAGACTGCTGAATTTATAATGTAATCTTTGGCTGCAACTCCTTAAAGTGGCTGCGACTCAACAAGGCAAAACATTGCCACATTATGGTTTATAATTATTGGTATATTGAAAGTGTCAAATTTTTTTTGGAAAACCTACAGTTTTAGAGGAGTCTTCATAAAGGCAACCTCATGCCTGTTTACTCAGAAGTAAGCCTTGCTTGGAGCCTTACTGCAACTCATAATACAGGTCAAAAAGCTTAAATTTTAAGTTGGATGAAAGAAGATGGTGCTGATGTCTGCTGAGATTGAGAGCAGCAGTGTTACAAATGTGAAGGTTTTGAATGGATGGTGCTTTGTTCAATGGGGCTCTCTCTCTTGTAAATGTGATGAGGACTGAAGCCTTACTGAAACTCACAATACAGGTCAAAGAGCTTAAATTTTAAATTGCATGGAGGAAAATGGCGCTGATGTCTGCTGAGATTGAGAACAGCAGTGTTACAAATGTGAAGGTTTTGAATGGATGGATGCAGCACTGGGAACCACTGCTTAACTGGAGAAATAGCTCAAGCTCCTTTCAGCAGGTGTTACTTGGGGTTGGAGGCAGAGACACTTGATCAGCTCCAACAGACGGTTGGTGCCAACCAACATTTTCTTTGACCATGACCAACCAGATGCCTGTAGAGAACCTTCAAGCAGGATCTCAGCGCAAGAGCATGCTCCTGTCCTGCTTAGAAGCATTACTGCCTTCAACCAGGGAGGCAGAGCATAGCCATCATGAGAAGGACCCTCAGTTCTAGAAAGCATGTTTGTTTACTCTCTCCACATACTGTATTAATAGTTGTTATACAACTTCACCATGCACCTTCAGTTGTTACTGTTCTAAACTAAAGGCCTCCCACCTCTTTAGCCTCGCCTATGAAGATGATTCTGCTAAGAAACTACTTTTGGAGGTGACCAGAATTATACACAGTATTCTAAGTGGGGCTGCATCACCATAGAGTTACATAATAACATTGTGATATTTGCTGTTTACAGTCCCTTTCCTAATCATTCCTAGCATAGATTTTTTCCCTTGCCTTTTCACTGCATTAGCACACTGATGAGCTGCCATCCCAGTGGGAGATCTCTTTCCCGGGTAGCCACAGCCAGTTCTTCTGACACCATCAGCGTATAAAGCGAAGTTGGGATTTGTTGTTGCAGTCACAGTGTACTTCACTTTTTAAAACTGAATCTCATCCGCCATTGTGCAGCCTTCTTACTAAATTCAGAAAGGTCTTTTTTCAAGATCTCCATAGATGAATTTAAAACAGTGCTCCTATCCTGAAAAATTTGTAATAAACAGCATTCTCTCCCCAACCCCCGTCCTGCAACATCACCCTAGGCCCTTAACAAAATACAAAACCGAGCCTACATTTCCCTACACGCCCACTGTGGGTGGGGAGAGGGTCTTTCCTGACCCACTGTATTAAAAGTTTAAATCCCTGGGCAACACACTTGTTTACAAATGCCAATTACCGACATAGATTTCACCCAGGCACAAGGCAAAAGCAACGTTTAGCATTACAAGAATTTGCTTTGGTGAGGAATCATTGGATAAAAATGAAAGCTGCTAGTTTTGAGTTTGGAAATGATTTCTAAAATCAGGCGCCTGAAGTTTGCCTGAAGTATTATATGGGTGCTTTCCTTTTCCCCAAATGTGGGGTGGAGGGGGGAGAAGTTCATATCTGGCTCCCTTTCCCTTTCAGCCCTTTCTCTTTCTCTCCCTCCCCCCTGCCCCAGCTCTCTCCCTCCCCCCCCCCATCTTTTTGAATAATGCAGTTGCTTTGAGTAGCCCAGACAGGCCTGAAGATTAGGGAGCCTGTTTGTGAAGCTGGGGGCCAGATGAATAGGAGCAGGAGGCTCCACTCCCCTGGAAAAACAAGGCTCTGGGAACTAGGCCAACTGTGAAGAGCATGTGCTAGGCAAAGCAGCAGGCCAGCCCATATGTCAGGCTGTGCCACAAAGACTTCTCTGCACATCTACCATGACAAACAGGATTACTGGAGACAATTAATCTGGCACACTTTATCAAAATCAAGCGCTGACCCCCCAACCTCTCCCCTCCGTGTGCAGCAGATGCCACGCTCCAGTTCAATGGAGCTCAAGTGCTCCCTTCCCTCCCTGCCCCACCGCTGAAAGGAATCCAAGGACTGAATAAGGCTGGCATGGACTAATTGCAAACACTGTCTGATGGTGACAGCCCTAATCAAATAAGATGAGCTCACCTTCTCCCCACCTCCCCTTCCTCAGCACAGCCTCTTGTGCAAAGGCTGCCTGAAGCTCCCTGTCAGCTGCTCGCAGAAATAGAAGGGCACCCCTTTCTGATGCCCACCCTCCTCGCGCTCCCCCCTCCCCAAGGCACCTCCCCCCTCTCCCTCTCCTGGAGGTTGTTAGGAGAGGGTCGACTCCACATGCCCAATTCATTTCTTATATTTCTAAGCCGCTTTTCACCTGCACGAGTCACAAAGCGGCTCACATAGAATAAATAATAAGAAAGCAGAACATTGCAACTGCAACATGAACCATATAAAATAATTATCAAATCTGTACAGTGATTACAAATCATCTGTAAAATAGCCACCTTCTATAAAACACAGCAAAACACACACACGCAAATATACATGCATACCCTTCCAGCCACCAGGTGGTGCTGTCCCATGTCCTTAGTACTTAGCTAAGGTTCTGTGTCTTGCTTTGCTGCTATTCCATCTTGTTGGCTGTTGCGTTGTCTTGGAAACCTTCCTGTAAAGAGCAGTTCTGGGTTGGAGGCCTTTGCTGTCAGTTTAACTGCCAGGACTCTAATACATATATTAAGCCCTCAACAGCTTGGGACCAGTTCTCTTGAAGGATGACCTTGCTCCATATGTGCCCACGCAACTGCTTCAATCTGCAAAACAGGCACTTTTACAAGCGCCACATCATGCTTGTCCCACATTTGCAAGATGCCAGTTTTTCAATGTGGATTCTCTATAACGCCCTGCCTGCTCATATTAGGCTGCCGCCTTTGTTGTACTGTTTTTCATGCCTACTAAACACTTTTTTAATATTGGAGAGCCTACCTAGCCATGTAACATTATTATATACATTTGTGAAGTTTTAAAACAGTTGATTTTATCTACATTTGGATATTTTTATTATGCCTACTGTACTGTTCTTAGAATATGTTTTATTGCTCCTTTAATGACTTTCTTATACTATTTTATGTAAACCGCTTATATAGATCTGTTTGAATAAGCGGGGGGGGGTGTATATATTACTAAACAAATTTTTAAAAATGCTACACCAGTCTTACAACTGGTGTTAGCAGCTTCAAGGTGGCAAAAGCCTTAATGCCAGAGAAGAAATTTTCTAGCCACTTGGATGGACCCAAAATCAGTGAATGCCTGGCTAATCTTGTCCTTTTGGCCTTCATGAATGTCTGGACTGATCAGAAAGCAGCACAGTCCTTGACAGTGTTTCCAGAGGGTGATGCCAGCCTCCAGCTTCCCAGTGCAGATTGTGGTTCCTGAGAAGCATCTCTGAAAGCACTTTAAAGACATTGTGATGGATGCTTGGCCTTTTTGAAACTCAGGAAGGAAAGACAAGAGAGGAGACCTCTGCATGCTTACATATGCAGTCTGAGAAGGCTGTGTAAAATAACTTACCATGCTCCTCCCTGCCCAACTGATAATTTAAGTGAAGCAGAATCTGCTTGACCAAATACCAAGCTGACAGTGCAGAGAGGGGCTTGTGCCTAGTGGAAACAATGACAGAATCGCATATTAAAAGCCAATTTATCTATGGATTACCCTTGGAGCTTCATAGCCTTTGGGTGAAAGGAGAAGCCATCTCAGATAAACCATTGTATGAAGAGTGCAGAATGCGGAAGCTGCGGTGGATGTTTCCTTAATGATGCCTGCTTTTAATTCCCAGCTGCAGAGCTTCTGCAGCCTTTGCAAGGAACAATGGTGGCTCAGCATTTGGAGAAGACTTAGTTACAAACAATAAGTAGTATTTGTGGAGGTGAAGGGGGACACTTCCAGAAGAGAGTCCCTGGCCAAATGACATTTGTAAACTATGTGGAGGAAATAGTAACTGGAGATGGGATTGTCTGGACAGAGAGATGATGCATCAAGGAAATGAGAAGTCGCTGATGGAGAAAGGCCATCACTGGCAACCATAAAAACAGTCCATGTGAAGAGCTATCCAGGCAGCAGTGGTTGGTGGGGCAGGGCAGAACAAAGTAGGGTGGGATGGAGATGTTTTCCTGACTTCACAGTGCAGAGGTTGCAATGGAGAGGGAGAAGGGTGATGAGGGCAGCAGAATATGGGCACAGTGTCAAGAGTGTCCAGTTTGCTTTGTGTCCCATCCCCACAAACTAGATGTGATTTAAACCCGTTTAAACCCGGTTTTTACAGAAGATTTGTAGAAGGTTTCTTACGGAGGGCTGCCCCATTGTATGAACAGCCTTGTGTGGGAAGGAGAGCACCAAGGAATGTTTGAGGTGCTGATGGTGAGTCTGCTTAATTCTGCAGCTCTTAAATTCCCATATCCTTCCTACCCATTTATTGTAACCTGTGATGCCTCAAAGGTTGCCTTGGGACTTGCGTTAGAACAAACGGGTGAGCAGGGAAGAAGCACACCAGTAGCTTCCAGCAGTCAGAAGTTAAATGAGAGAGAAACCAAATATTGAGCAACAGATCTGCAACGTTTGGCTTTTGTGGAAGCTCTCAAAACTTACTGAGCCTACTCACTGGATACAATATTCACAGTGTACACAGGCCACAGTGCTTTACAGTGGCTACTTCTAAACCACAAACTGGAAGGTTGCCTCTGGAATTGGACCCACAAAGTCTCAGAATATCCACAAGATTCACAGTTCATCATTTCCAGGTTTAAGCTGGGCTGCCTACCTGCCAAAGTTCAAAGGATCTGAATCAGTTGACCAACAGTGTGCCCCTTTGAAGTCCATTTGCAGATGCTGTTTGACGTCAAACTTTCCCTGCAAATGGACTGACAGCAAGTCACCTCAGTTGACCTAGAGATGGTTAAGCCTCCATTGGTTCCTTTGTACTGCTACTATGATATCCATGTTAGTACTTTGCTGGATAACCATAAATTCTTGTATGCTTCTGTATGAAAGTTCCGAAATCTTATAAAAAAAACATTGATTCTCACACATCAGTGAAAATTCTTGTACATCTGTCAGCACTGAGTCATTGCTCCTTTATATGTGATTATATATATGCAGATGTAAAAATGCCTATGCCTAGCATGGAAGCCAAGCTACTGTTGCTGGATTAAAAAACAGGATCCTAAAGAAAAGGATTGTTACATTGTGCAAAACATGCACATATTTTCAGTGCTGTACATTTGCATACCAGCATAAGGTGAGGCTGCACAGGCAGCTCTTTCAACTTATATTTTGTCACCTTTAAAAATCACAAAGTTGCTAAAATAAATGGATGTACTCTGTGAGATGCATAGCATATGGGTACTTTTCTTTTACTGCATAACAACATGACTGCTAGAAGAATCCTATATGTGCTAAGAGTAAGGCTTGTTGTGTTCAATGAGCCTAGCAAGTGTATGCATGGATCCTGCAGCCTGCACATTCATGGTTCCATTTGCAGTTATAGTCTCCCACATTGGGCAGGTTGAAGCCACGCAGTGCAATCTCACATTTTCAGAAGTTCTAGCCTTTGTTCACTCCCACATGAGCAACAAAGAAAAACAGCACAACTCTAGGAGTCAAGAGTTGTAACACAAGACCCAGGTCCAGGGGCCAAATGCAGCCCTCCAGGCCTCTCTGTTTGGTTCCTGGGTTTCTCCTTTCTCACACCTTCTCAACCACACACCCTCTACCCAACGGAGGAGCATATGCCCATGCTGCCCAAGAAGGGTGCACTCCCAAGGGGCGCAAGGCGCAGAGGGTGCCCTCCCAGGTGTAGGATAGCCACTTGGGTGCACAGAGCAGAGCGTGAACCCTGCAGCAAACCGCTCACGGGGGCGGAGCAAGCCACCCATGGCAGACATTTGGTATGCCACCAGCCTGCGACTTCCAAGCCTCGCCCAAGCTGTCAAAACGAAGGGGGAAGGGGAGAATGCCGCCGGCAAAGCAGCACAGCTTCCCCCCTTACCCCAACAGCTCAGGGTAGGCTTGGGAGTCACGGGCGGAATGATGGGAGTTGTAGTCCAGTAACTCCTGCAGGGTCATAGATCCCCATTCCTGAACTACCACATCACTCTCTTCATGAGGCCCTGCAGCTCCCATGCACTGCACCATGCTGTACTACATCCATGCGCTACAGAATCGTCTCTTCTTTCCTCACACAAGTGCAATGAAGCAGATACAGGCTTCTCCCAGCAATAATCTCAGCCTATAACAGCCACTTAAACAGGACAGTCCACTTGTAATTAAGCTTTAAAAGAGGGATTCACAGTGCCCTACCCTTCTGCCCTAAGAGCTAAAATGGGCACTCCTAACCTGTGGTGTAGAAGGCAATGTTAGTCTTTTGCAAATGTTGCTGGTTTTTTTCTTCCATATGCTTTAGAATACTTTGCAACTGGGAATATAAATGCTGCTCAATGGTCTAAAATAACATCGGGTGCATCAAGGACCTCTTGTGTGGCTGGACCCCTAATCTGTAGCATAATTAGCCCTGTTCTTAGTCTATCCCTGCTGGAATGTACTTATTACATTCACCCAGGGCTGCAGGCAATGGCAGTAGCTAGAATTCATTGAGCTCTTTCGTGATCTACATAAGTGGCAAAACCTAAGCAGGTAACAAATTGCTTCTTGGCTCCATTGTGGAGTTTGGAGATGAGATAGTACAAATCAATTCAAAACTGAAACTGACACCAACTTTATGTATTTAGGCTTCTCTCCCACCTCCCTGCAAAATCTTCATCTTCTGAATCCTTAAATTGCTCTAACACCACTGCTTTAACACCAGTGAGCACCGAGATAAACTGCTGTTCAGATAATTCACTGTCAAAAATATTGAGCAAACTGTAGTTAGATGGCAGTTGTAATGGTCTTTTCAAGTGCTGCTGCATGAGAGCCGAGCCTATCAAGAATTTTTGGCAGGCTTTGTGTTTAACTTGTCATGTTATATATTGCAGAACGGCAGTTCAGGATCAGTATAAATCAGCTTACAAGTCTCTGGGATGTAGGCAGAGCCAGCTGCTACTGTCTGTGAGCCGGACAGGAGACAGAGAGACAGGCAGAAGGGGGCAGCATTCTAACGTTGCCAAGCCCCATTTCCAAAAAGGGGGGAAATGGGTGCAATATCTACAACCCATTTAATTTAATTTGCAATTAAATTCTAGCTGAACGGCTAATGGACATTCTCACATTCATTGGTCTCAAGGTTGTGGAAATGTGAGAGGGCGCCGGCTCTACTATTAGGCAAAAGGAGGCACGTGCCCCAGGGCGGTAGGTTGGGGTGTGTGTGTGTGACAAAATTACTTGCTTGCTTTGAAGAAAATCCCTTTATGGGCCCACCATACACCTCAAAGTATTGCCTGTAACAGGAATGTCTCACTCTGAATATGACTGATTTGTTCAAATGACTCTATGGAAGCAGAAACTCTGTATGTTCTATCACAACCCAAGAAAATGTTTTAATACACACACACACACATGGTGGGAGGCATCCCTTCCACACTCTTCAAGTAAAGTGAGCAGGTGAGCTTTGGAGGGACCATTTTACCCCTCCCCACAGCCACAGGGAAGGCAGGCCAGGGGTCCTGGGGAGGAGAATAAAAGAGGCTAGTGAGATCCTGGCAAAGGCTAACCTCTCTACTGCAGGCACGCTGCCTCATTACCTGCCCAGCATCACCTCCACATTCTGCCTCCTCATCTCCTGCCTCGTTAGTACAGCTGCTGGAGGGTCTGCAAACTGGGTGGGGCATTCCAAGGATGCTCATTGGTGCCAACAGAGACACATCCCTTCCAGCCCACATCCCTCCCTGGGCAGACTCCTATTTACTCCCAAACACATGTGGCGAGGGTGCCCTTGGTGGGTCTTTGTCAGAAACAGTTACAGCGGTGCCCATGTGCCCTCAGGCTTTCTTGGCAGTAAGTTGGTTGCTCCCATTGTGCCAGAGACTAGGGTTGTTGGCAGAAAAAGGTGCCGGTGCCACTCTTTGGAGACCAAGCAGGGCTTGGAGGCTTCCCTCAGACTGAAGCTAGGGGCCCTGGTCACCCCAAGGTGAGGCAATCCCACTGGTCATGGATTCTTCACCAGCACTTGGGAGGAGCTCCTGAAAGGTAGTACTTTTCACATGCATTGCTTGGAGTTCACCATAAGGGAGAAGGGGAAGGCAGTGCAGACTTTTATCCCATACTATGTTATGGCTAAACAGATAAAGAAAGAGAAAGTGTGTGTGTGTGTGTGTGTGTGTGTGAGAGAGAGAGAGAGAGAGAGAGAGAGAGAGAGAGAGTGTTAGTTTTCTGGACTTTGTTTTTTTTTTAATGATATTTATTGAATTTTTTTTTTAAAAATTACAAAAAAAGACAAAACAGAAAAAGACAAAGAAAAAAAATAAGATCATCATTTTCAAATTCTCCACTTTCATTACCTTCTTTCTTTGACCTCCTCCTCCTCCCTTTTCTTGTATCCTAATTAATAGTTATCACAGCAAATCCTTTCCATAATTCATAATATTCTGTCATTACATTACCTTACTCTATTTTCATCTTATCTTATAGAAAACCTTAAAGCATAAAACTTAAATCTTATTTTTACCAACTTCTCATAACCATAACATTTTTACCTAATTCTTTAAGCATTTTTACAAGAGCCAAGTAATTTCCTTTCAACATTTTTCTAACATTCATCAATTTTATAAAACAATCCTAATGTTAAAAAGAAAGAAATAAGAACAATCCAATCTTCTTCCATCGTCCCTTCCTCCTGGTCCCGGGTTTTGTCAGTCCTTTTTATCCCATTAATCTAGCACATTAACCTGGTAATCTTATATCCGAGGCCCTCAGGTCTCTTCCATGTCCCTTCCGCAGCTCTTCTTCATGTTTTCCTTTCACTCGTGGGAACTCCAGCTTGGTAGTGTTTTTGACCCTTTTCAACAAATCGGCCCCTTTTCCATAGTCCAGACTAGACTCCATGTGGTATTTTAAGACATGTTTCAGATTCCCTCCAAAATTAAGAGCCCCCGCAGCTCCAAACATCTGACGGCCCATTGCCAGACTCGGAAAGTCCAAACATCCCTGCATGGGGGGGTCAGTCCAACTCCCCATTTCCAAATCAATCCAAACTTTATCTTTCCAAATCTGTTTTTTTCCAAGTTCATTTGTCAAGTCCAAAGGCTCATATTCCTGCAGGGCCAAAAGTCCCTCCCTTTCTGGTGCCCAAGATTCAGCAACATCCTCTTCTCTCAACTGTTCTGTCATGGCACACTCCTGTTTTAGTTCCTGGGTGGGTTCCATATAGTTTCCCACTACCTGTTCAAATGTTCTGGCCGCATTAGTCATCCAATCCGTCTTCTGACTTAACTGATCCAATAGGGCATTTATTTTACAGAAAGCACACAACAGTGCTTCTGAAAACATTGTCCTGCAAGGTCACAAGTCCTTTCCCACGGTTGTAATCTGTGGCAGCTGCAAGCTCCCTAGAATTAGTTACAGTTTCACAGTCCCCCTCTAGGGGGAAAACTTCTGGTTGTTCTTTCTTTTAAAGACAATAGCAACAAAGTTTCTTTTTTTAAGATATTTTGTCAATATTTGTTCCTTTAAAATGCGAAAGGAAACAGTGGAATCACAATGTTACTCTTCTTTTAGCTGTCTGTCAAAAACACTTGTCTCTGGTCAATGAGCTCCAAATGTCAGTTCTGACACCCCGCTCCAGGATCAGGACGGGTGGAAAGTTACTTTACTTTACTTTAGACTCACTTCTGCAGGTTTAAACAGTCCAAGAAAGATCCCCCTTCTTCTCCTGCCACCGAAGGGGGTTTCAACAATTTTAAATGATGAAAGCCAATCCTTTGAAAGTGATTTTCTAAGCTCTAGTTTACTTTGTCTTTGCTTTATTCTGACTACAAGGAAACGGAAGGCTGACTTCCTGTTTAGACCTTCCCGTTTCAGTACCAAATTAAGGTAAATTTTTAAGTCCAATTCCCTTCTGATCGCCAGTTCTTATTTAAAGTCCAATTGTTCAATGTTTAAGTACTCACGGGTGATTATTTTAGATGCCAGATTGTCCCAGGAAAAAGGCAGCGCTCTCCGGCAACGGCTATGCGGCTTCGCTCCACGGAAAAAGCAATTGACTTGCAGCACCGCGCCGCTTCCCCCTCTTCGCTTCGGAGCCCGTTAGTGGGTTCCTTTGCGGGTTGGGGGGCGCTAAGGGTGCCCGCCGAGTCCCACGGTCACAGGCTTCATCTGCCTGTGATTTCTAGAAGGGTCCCCGCTTCGCCGTAGCGGAAAAGACCCGTTTCGTGCGGAGCTGGTCCCTCCAGTTCAGAGGGAGTCCGCCATTGCCGATGGCACCACCCCGGAAGTCCATGAGAGTTTTCTGGACTTTGATCCCTGAACCAGCATATTGTTGTTTGTTGTGAAACAAACCCACCTCAGAGCTTCTCCTTAATTTGTCTGTTTTACAATAGATAGTATTTTGGCTTCTCTCTCTCTCTCTCTCTCTCTCTGTGTGTGTGTGTGTGTGTGTGTGCAGCATTGAACAAAGCAGCTAGATAATCATCTATTAGAATGATACTCTCAAAATTAATCTAGCCTAAATGTGACATAAGTGATATAGAATGACAACAATTACAAAAATCACTTTACAACAGAGTGACCTTCTATGGAAGAAAGCAAGCAAATTTAAGCTAAATTGATTCAAATGATGCATAGGCAGCGAGAGAATATTCCCCCTCTCTTTTTCTCCCTTCTCATTATGGCAAAATGTCTGCAGTGTCACGATTCTATCAGGTTCACAAATGCCACGGTTCATATTTATGTTAAAGTGGAGGATTTTTTCCTCTTTTTTCTTTTTTATGATTATGCCATTCATCAAAAATAGAACTTCATGCATGACTTCTAATATGATCATTAGGATCTTTGTTAAAGTTCATTCCATCATAGCAGATGCATTTTAATTGCCACTTCTTCCACTTCTGCCGTACAATGCTGTTTATATTGCTTTAAATTAAACCTTTTGTTAACGATGGCAGGATCTGTCAGTGCTCTAATGAGTAATGTACCACAAAGGAAATTTGTCATCTTTTAAGTTGCGCAAATTAGCAGGTATCAAAAAGTAGAACATGACGTAGGAAACAGCCGTGGTTGTGAATTCCATTGAACTTCAGAGAAATGTGAAAATTATATGCCAAGTTTCTGCTGGAAATATAATCAAACAAACTCTGAAAATGCCGGGGGTGTGGGAATCCTCAAGATCTGGTGCAACTGCTGGATATACAACAAGGGCTAGCAGGTGGTAGACTGGCATGGTTGTCCAACTGCCCTCCCCAATGTCTACTGTGGTGAGGTCTCCACTGCCACCACTTCGCCCTTGCAGCAATGTGGTGGTGATGCTACCAAAGATCTCTCTGGAATGCTGCCTATGCCTCAATCTGAGGAAAAGTCCTTCAGAACAAGGCATTGTGGACAAGGTGATCCAGGGAACACATTTGCCATAAAGGCTGGCTCTCTAGAAGACCACTAGTGACTTGGTCTGGGCAAGGGACCTTCTTCAGAGGGAGGCACTGTGAGCAAGGTGGCTCAGAGAACCCCTGTTATCTTAGGGAAGGGCTGGGGAACATTAGGCCTGGTGGCCAAATGCAGCCATCCAGACCTCTCCCTTAGCCACATACCACCAGGTCCTCCTCCTTTCTGGCCCTGCTCTATGCCTTTTTCATACCGTCTAACATTTCTCCAATGAAAATAGGGATGTCCTAGTCAATGATGATGGCAATGATTTTATCATTTATACCCCACCCATCTGACTGGGTTGTCCCAGCCACTCTGGTCAGCTTCCAACATATATAAAAACATGACAAAACATTGAAAATTAAAGAAAAAACCTTCCCTAAACAGATATCTTCTAAAGGTTGTATAGCTACTTATCTCCTTGACCCAGGGGTTGCATAACTCCATAACCTCCAGCATTTCTGCATTGAAAATAGGGAATTCCTAAGGAAAAGCGGGACATTCTGGGATCAAATCAGAAATCGTGCCAGCTTCTGTAAATCTGGGACTGTCGTTGGAAAATAGGGACACTTGGAGGGTCTGCTTTGTGTGTGTTCATATATATATATATGTATATATATACACACACACACACACAACACGTGACTTTTGGAATATAGCCTGCTGTATAAAGGTGAGAGTCACATCTGCTGCTCTGATGCTTTAGCTTCATCACTGGCATGTAGCCAGTGGTGGTCCAGAAGGTGCTCCATTGAAGAATATGGCCCTCAGCTTGAAAAAGATTTCCCAGCATGGCCGTAGGGGATGGCAATGAGACTGTAAACACCATCCATCTTTGGACATCTATGGAGAGAGGGAGAAAACACAACCAGAAAGAGATGGCCCAAAGCCTTTTCCCCTCTGTTTTTGATTAGGAATGTGTTTTTCAGGGCAAATGCAAGTGGGGTAAGCTTGGGGAGCTGGGGAACACTTGTCAGCTTCGGAATGCTGCTTTACCTGCATGCTGTGGCAGCAAATTCAACACTGTTTGCACTGAGACATAGAAAGCAGCTTTATAGGAACTGACAGCTGGTGGTTTCCAGTTGGTTTAAAGCGAGTGAGAAATCCAAAGAGTTTATAGATTGCATGTTGCACGGGTTTTGTTTTTCCTTTTTGGAAAACATCCATTGCAGAGTTCTGCTCACTCCTTATATTGTTGTCACAATGTAATCTGCGCTGGCAGAGCAGTGACAGTCTCATAAATAACAATTGCCATTAAGGCACAGTAAATGCTTTCCAGCATTCACTTCCTCCTTTCTGATAACAGATAGACACCAGTAGCAAAAGGGATTGGTTATTGAGCAGCCGCCATGATCTGCTCAACCCCATTTGGCGGAAGGTGAGTTGCCTTCAGGGCAGCAATATCTGCATTTCCAAGATAAAAGCAAGACTTCAGATGGTGTCAGCGAGCAGTCAGTTTTTACTAATTTGCAGGCTTATCTGATGAGAAATGATGGGATTTGGCAAATTGCAGCTCCGCAGTGCTAACGGCCCACCATGCTATTGAACATAACAGAAAATGAGAATAGTAGTACAAGCTGTCTCAAATGTACAGCCTGATCCTAGTTTGCATGTTTAGGCTGCAATGCTATGCACAGTCCTGGGAGTAAGCCCTATTGAACTGTGTGGGCCTTAACTTAGTAAACAAGCGTAGGATTGTGCTGTATGTCGGAAGTACGGTAAATCTGAGCTGAATGGCACATACTCCCACATAAATGTGCAAAGGATTATAGCAACGTGCCTTTTTCTTTACATATACTCAATCAGCAGAGATCTCCCCTGCAGACTTTAATGAGACTCCTCATTAAGCTGTCTATCCCTCAACTACCCTAACTAAAAATAGACTAAAAATATATAGGAAACTCAAATGGCAATTTAAAAAACAGCCTTTTATTAATTCTGGAGGCATTTTTAGGATCCTGCCATTGATATTTCACATTATCAAGAGTTGGGGCTTCTCCCATTTTGTGGGGGTGAAGGGAGCAATTGCTTTAGGGTCAAAAATGAAGTAGTAAGGCCCATGGGCCAAGGAAGTCCACATAATGTGGACTTGATCAGCTAAAACCCACATTATAATATATGGCAGGGTGTTCCATGGTGGTCATAACTGAATGCTTAGGAGGGTCTGCAATGGCTGTTGTGTCACTGCAAAGTTATTACCTTGTTCGCCATGTGGTATGAAACCACACTAGTACATGATGTTACAGTATCACTGCTATATTAGCAAAATCAATTACCAGAAGGAGCTCAGTACTGAAGAAGATTTTATTTTTATTCAGGACATCTCATCTGTGGAATTAGGAAGGTTTCCTTTACTCTCACAAATAATTCTAGAATTTTCTTTGGTGCACCAGAAACAGTCAAAACGGAGCATGCTCTCCAGCAAAAACTGGGGTGCTGTGTCCCAGCTTGCAATGCCAGGTAGAGGATGCTTTTGTGAGAATGGGGGACACACAGAGGTTTGGGCCATGGGCTGCCCAGCTCTGCTTTGCATTCACATGTTATTGCAAGGATAGAATGGATTATGATTCATCGCAAAGTGAAGTTGCACCTCATCAGTCACTGTTGTCTGTGTGCTATAAGTCCTACCGAGCTATCAGATACAGAAGAAAGTATTAAAACAGAAAACCTCTTGGAAAGAGAAAAGGAGAACCTCATAACTGAAGCTAGGCTTTGGTAAACTGCCACAGTTCTGCTCTGCCTGGGCTTGTAAAGTTTTACTTATGAGAAAGGTGATGAGGGGAGGCATTGGCCATATGCCGAGAGGTTGTCATTGCTCTCCCCTGCGATGGCGGTGAAATGGGGGGCGGGGTCTCTGCTTGAGCATATGTTCTCCAAAGTCAGCCCAATCCCCACACATTCTGGACAACCCTGATGTCCCCCAGATCCCTGGCTGGGGACTGGGGAGGATAAACGCCCAATGCCTGAGCCAAGGTCTCCCTACATCTGAAACTTAATAAAGTTGTGGCCAATTTTAATTCCATAGCATGTTGTCTTGAGCCATTATTTCACTCGGGGGTCTCCTGGGGTTGGGGGGACTCTGCCTATCCATACAAAGAGAAAAGGAGAACCTCATAAATGAAGCTAGGCTTTAGCAAACTGCCACAGTTCTGCCCTGCCTGGGCTTGTAAAGTTTTACTTATGAGAAAGGTGATGACTGTTCCATGTCCACAGCACAGTTGTTGTTGCAACATTTGCCACTCTGCATCGCAAGCAAGCACCAGTATGGTATGACTGAATTGCAGAGAGCTTGAAAGAGGTGCCAGCACACACACCTAAAATACAGGAACAAAAAGTGTCTCTTGCCACAAGATTTGCATGAATACAAGCAAGCAAGCCAAAACAGGGAACAGATTTGGGGGGGGGGGGATTGAAACTAAAGACTTCTTCACATAAAGTCATTTTCCTGGGACGATAATAAGACCTGAACTCCTTTCAAGCACTGGTTTGTTTGCATGTTAAAAGGGCAAATCAAATGAGCTAAAATATCAATGACAGAAGGGGACACTGAGTCCCACCTCTCTGTCATCCTGATATAAGTGATAATGTAAACAAATGGTAGGCTTGAGTAGTGAGGAGGCTTCTACAAAAACACACTGGTGACCACAACCATCTGCTGCCCTGGAATCCCTCATTTTGGACACAATTGAGGGGACCAAGAATTGCTATGAGACAAACACTGACATCCCAAAGCAACATTTTCCTGTAAGAAGCTTTGGGTCATGTTTATGTTTTTAAGTCCCAGGTACTGCAAGTTGTAGGGCTGCAAGAAGTTTCCCTCTGAAATTAGGGAGGATGAGGAAGACAGAGCGAGGAGGACAGAAAACAGAAGAGCACAATAATTCTTCACCCTCATTTCTGCCCTGCCAGCAACAGCCCAGCTCCCACTCCAACAGCTTTTGTAAAGCAACAATTCACTTTTTAGCTATAGAAGCATTTTCATTGACACCAAGACCATGGTCAAAAAAGATCTACCATCCACAGGAAAACGCTGGCAGATCAGTACATTGTGTAGTATGCAGCTCAGGGCTTTTTTCCCCCAGGGGAACACAGGAACTCAGTTCTGGCACCTCTTTTTCTAGAAAAATAGCTATAATGTAGCTGATGTAATTTTGAAACTGACAAGTGTCAAATGGCATTTGATGGACAAGCTGCTTATGTTCTACAACAGCCTTGGTGCCCTTCAGATGTTTTGCATTGCTGTTCCCATAATCCATGATCGTCTGGAGAGTACTTGGTTAGGGGAGGCTGCTCTTCAACATCCAGCTTTGTTCAGAATTTCTCAAATAGGAGCCATTCTTTGGATTTTAACAAAGCAATGTGAGCCATACTCAAATCACTCCAAGCTCCATGAAGCCTGTGACCTATATGTTAGACCCTTCTTGGGTAAAATCCTGCTTGTAACTACCCCAAGACTCTCTTGGGTTCTACTTACTTTCTGCACCATACAGCTTCCATATTTTAAAGTCTTTCCTCATGGTCTTAGGACCACCTTTTGAATTAAAAGTAGAGTAATTGGGCAGGTGGGCATTAAATTCCATGAGATCCTTTGAACGACCTGATTCTACCTACGGGAAAGATAACATAGCTTACTGTAAAAGCACTGTAGTAATGGACAAACTAATTCTATGCAATGTTTTTAATTGCCAAAGTAACCTTCTCTGTTACAAATTCTGCCTTTTGCATAATTCATGCTAGGCTGTTGTATGAATTCCAAGTTATCAAGCTTAAGCCCTTAGTTGACAGTCTGAATGCAATTTAATCTGGGATTTTATTGATTTAGAACAATTAATTTCCTTACAAAGTCAATACGAGCTATTGTCAAGCATGTATCGAAAAAAACCAAAAACAAAATGCAGATTAATAGTCATGCCTCACAGCCTCTGCAGAAGAATGCAGTTGTCCTTGTTTGCACACACACACACATGTGAGGCGCACACAGACCTATGCCTGTATTTTCAACAGTAACTCCCACAGACTGAAATGAGACTTACTCCCAAATAAGTATTCAAAGGACTGCAACCTTAGCAGCACAGCCAATGATATGTTCAGCATTTTTTTAAAAAAGCAGCTCAAAGGAGAGTCCAGAGCAGCTGAGTTCATTGTATTTGTATCCAGAGTAGGCAAAAGGCAACACAATCCTAAGCAACCAGAAAGTAGATGGCTTAATTAGGTGACAGCAGAACTTCCCCTGACTTCAGTGGAGCCTATGATTTAAGGACATTTCTATACAGTGGTACCTCGGGTTAAGTACTTAATTCGTTCTGGAGGTCCGTTCTTAACCTGAAACTGTTCTTAACCTGAAGCACCACTTTAGCTAATGGTGCCTCCCGCTGCAGTCGCGCCGCCGGAGCACGATTTCTGTTCTCATCCTGAAGCAAAGCTCTTAACCTTAGGTACTATTTCTGGGTTAGCGCAGTCTGTAACCTGAAGCATATGTAACCTGAAGCGTATGTAACCCGAGGTACCACTGTATTTTGTTATATCCCACCTGCTAAAAGCAGTTTACAAAGGGCTCCAAAGAGTACTCTGATCCAGGCAATGACCAGACTGAGACCAAGCTCCCATCTGCACTATACATTTAAAACAGCATGATACCATTGTAAACAGTCATGGCTTCCTCCCAAAGACTCCTGGGTAATGTAGTTTGGTAAGCATGCTGAGAGTTGCTAGGAGACATCTATCCCCTTCACAGAGCTACAATTTCCATAGTTCTTTGGAAAGAGAGATTTATTGTCAAACCACTGTGGGAATTGTAGCTCTGTGAGGGGAATAGGGAGGGGGGTCTCCATGTGGCTGAGATGATATGGTCAATTCTATCCCACATTTTTCCTTTCTCTATGTCTATCATCTTACCTACCCACATGCTACTTGTGTACATACACTACCAAAGCAGCATAGGCAGAAGGACTGTAGCGCAGTGGCAAAGTGTGTGTTTCCAGGTTCAGTTCCTGGCATTACCAGGTTTGCTGGGGCAAGACTCCTGCCTGGAACCTTTGAGAGCCATTGCCAGTCAGTGTTGAAGGTACTGAGCTAGATGGGGCAATAGTCTGACTTCCTGTGTTCTGCGTACAAATCATATGGAGGTGGTCCTTAAAGGTAACACGCGAATAGGATCTGCGTTACCTTGTAGAAACTGTTTGCCAAGAAATGTCACTAAAGCTCTGTTCATGCTACTCAGCCTGTTCTCATGTAAAAAGGGTCCTGAACTTTGTTAAAATAAGGCTGGGGAGGGTAAAAAGACTGGCAGGAGGGTGGGGAAAGTAACAAAAGTAGGAATGCTCAAATAATTATATACCTGTCACTTCTTTTCTTCCCTACTAAAGAGCCGCCCTTTTTTTTCTGTCTGCAAAAAGTTAATTTAGAGCTGCCTCTGTCTCTCTCTCACAGACACAAGAGAGAGAGAGAAATAACAATTCTCACAATAGTATAATATAAAAACCGAGAATGTTTTCAAATTTACCTCTTTTGCATGTTTTGAGATTGGCAGCTACATAATTAGGCAGAACAAAGCAGAAAGAGAATGAATAATATGCAGGGTACAAGTCAATCAGCTCACGAGGAGGACATTTGGCAAGGCTGGAAAGTTTTTTTAAAAAGAAAAAAGGTTGGGTGATATCCAGCTAAGTCATACTCAGGGTAGACCCATTAGTCAGACATAATCAAATAATGATGTGCATCAGCATCAATAAATTCAGCAGAAAACTATTTTTTCACATCATAGGAATAGAGGACACTACAGTGTTTTCCTTTGATGCTAATATATGTTATCTATCTATCTATCTCTATCTATCTCTATCTATCTATCTATCAGCTATCTATCTATCTATCTATCTATCTATCTATCTATCTATATCTATATCTATATCTATCTATCTATCATCTATCATCTATCATCTATCATCTATCATCTATATCTATCATCTATATCTATCATCTATCTATCTATCATCTATCTATCTATCTATCTATCTATCTATCTATCTATCTATCTATATCTATCTATCTATCTATCATCTATCTATCTATCATCTATCTATCTATCTATCATCTATCTATCTATCATCTATCTATCATCTATCTATCATCTATCTATCATCTATCTATCTATCTATCTATCTATCTCTCTATCTCTCTATCTCTCTATCATCTATCATCATCTAACGTGTCAGTCAGTCAATTTTATTGTATATAGCCAAAGGCCTTTACAATGGATAACAGAGAATAAAAGGAAAACTTTCATCTAAAATCATACAACGTAACCTGTTGCAGTTTACAATATAAAAGAAATTTGCAACATTGAAATTTAAGATCGGAGTGCATCCACATAGCTGGAATGGAGCTTCTTGGCTGCCAGTGCAAATTTGGCTACCTGGCATTATGTACAGATATCTTATGTACAGATATTTATCTGCTAGGAGTTCAACTGTCACTTCCTGTGCAGATCGACCTGGAAGCCAATGAAGAATTGGCAATATAAATTTTCTTCTGGATGTGGTATACAGGGAGGAAATAAGCAGATAGCGTGCCCTATACCTGATTGCATCCAATCCATTTGCGATCCATATGGGGAATTCCCTGATATCTCCCCTCTAAATATGCTGAGGACATTTGTTGGAATCTTAGTTCTACAAAGGCCCTGCATAGTTGTAGGAATGTCGGAGTCTCAAGGTAATGGGGCCTTGAGTGATTGGTCTTAATTTGGGGGTACCAAGTAGAATAACGGGCAACAACGATGCTGCTCTGTCTTGGTTGGCATCCTGATCAAAAATCTAATTTCTAAGATCTATCTATCATCTATCTATCTATCATCTATCTATCTATCTATCTATCTATCTATCTATCTATCATCTATCCATCTATCTATCCATCTAACTATCATCTATCTATCTATCTATCTATCTAATCTATCTATATCTATCATCTATCATCTATCTATCTATCTATCTATCTATCTATCTATCATCTATCTATCTATCTATCTATCTATCATCTATCTATCCTGCACATCCTTTACCCATTACAATATGTGGTTGGGATTGGGGATCAATGAGTGACTCAGGCTGTTCTCACACTTGAAATATATTCAGTCACCTGGAAGCCTCTCTTGCACTACTGGACAAAAACTCTTGAATCATTTTCATGAGTCATACAGCTTCATGCTTCATCTCCAACTCCGGAGGAAGAGCATTCCAATTTAAACAGTCACCCATTATCCTTCCTAAATTATGAAACCATTCAATCCCTGACAAAATGCCCAAATTTTGTGAAATCCCCAGGTTTTCCAACCAGATGGAAGTTTTTAACATATCTCAGTTATATAATCTGATGCTCCTGCACTCTGCATCCTATGCCAGAAATAAGTCACAAGGGGTCTAAAGTTCATACGGAGCTCTATCACCCACAAGGATTTGCATGAAGAAAGAAAGCAGATCCAGGCACACATTCCTTTTGAATTGGTTGCCCTAGCTACTGAAGTCAACGGGGCAGTGATTTCATTGGTGCAGCTCAACAAAAGTGGGCTCTGGAAAGGCGCTGGAGTATTGGTCTTGGAGTGTAACCCCTTTTCAATGGAATACACAAAATAGTACTCATTTTGAGAATGCCAGTTTCATGGTTGTTTGTGTACTCTGTCATGCTAAGGTCAGGACAAACAAAGTTCTCTTTTCCACATTCACTCCTATAGGGGATCTAAAACAGCTATAACTGTTTGGCAGAAGCAGATGAAATTTGTAGGCATAGGAACTTCTCCAGGGTGCATTTAGCCAGCCAAATTGTAGGTGCAGAGGCTTTTGTGGGGGAACTAAAAGGGAATAGATTCCCCCCATAATCCATATTAGGGTAGTAACTTTATTTGGCCAACTAAAATTCCAAAATCCACATCACTTTAATTTGGAAGTGATGTCTCTTGCTTTTTAATTTAATAATTAAGAGGTGGTCAAGTGGGGTATATTCTGGCTTGTTTTTTCATTAAAAAGGCAACACTTCAGCAGCTTCACTCAGCTGGCTTAGCTCTTCCAGGACTTGCTTGTGTTGGGAGGCAGATTCTGGCAATTGGTGTTGCAAGATAAGCCTCTTCTGAATGCTGCCTGTGGAGTCTGGAGCTCTGAGGGTTGTGTTCCTTCTTCTTCCCCAAGCAGAGTAGTGAGTAATTTTTCAAAAAAGGAGTAAATGAAGCTTTTATCTTGTTAAAAACTCTCTGCTGCTCTCCAGAGCTCTTTAGTGCTCTGCAGGCAGCATTTAGCAACCCTCACTTCTTCCATAGTCCATGGGCCTAGAGGAGACAAGCATGGGGACATAGAAAAACATAGAGGTATATTGTGCAGAGGGTTAAACCACAGAGCCTAGGACTTGCCGATCAGAAGGTCGGTGGTTCAATCCCCACGATGGGGTGAGCTCCCGTTGCTCAGTCCCTGCTCCTGCCCACCTAGCAGTTCGAAAGCACGTCAAAGTGTATGTAGATAAATAGGTGCCGCTCCAGCAGGAAGGTAAACGGCGTTTCCGTGCACTGCTCTGGTTCACCAGAAGCGGCTTAGTCATGCTGGCCACATGACCTGGAAGCTGTATGCCGGCTCCCTCGGCCAATAAAGCGAGATGAGCACTGCAACCCCAGAGTCGGCCACGACTGGACCTAATGGTCAGGGGTCCCTTCACCTTCATATTGTGCAGAAATATATTCTCTGTTATATATTGCAGGGAAAAATAGAGTGACATGAGGCTTGGTAGGAGACCTGATGTGACTCAGGATGCTTTGTTGACATCATGGTTGGACTTGGGGAAGCGTAAAACAACCTGATATACCTCATTATCTGGCTCCAGTACAGAGCAGTTGCACACTCCTATAATATTATATTAGATGGATATTGGCCAGTCACTTTCAAATGCATCTGACTAAAGAAGACCCTTCGCTCTCCTTTTCTGCCCCAGGAGCACTGCCATTTTCTTTGCTGCCATGGAAATGTTGCCTTTGTAACAACAGCTTAACCATGCTGAGAAGAACAAGCAGTAAACGCTGATATTTCAGAAAGGAAATTAGTTGGGCAGAGATCCATGGTGCAGGTGGTTAAAATGGAGTCAATGCTTTTATTTTGGATTTTTTTAAAAAAAACAAACAACAACCCACAAATCATTATAATTGATTTAGAACTCTGCATTTGCAGAAGGGGGGGGAATAAATCAAAGAATGCATCACATCACAATGCGACAGTCTTTCTTCCCAATTTATCTTCATTCTACTACTCTTTCACAAGATGATTGCTACCTGGCTTCTCTGTTCTACTCAGAATGATGTTGCTTTAACAATCTGCAATTTTATAGCTCTTTGTCATGAGGAGCAAACTCCAAAGCAGGTTCAGTCATTTTCCTGTGGTTATCCTACAGTGACTGCCAATCTTTTTTTGGCAAGTGTGCTGCAAGTTAAGTCCAATGTATGAAGCAATGCCACTTTAGATTGCACTACGTTCACATATTATATATATGCTATCTCAGGCCTTGGAGTGATTTTCCCCTTTGCTATATTGTATTGCAGTCCCTGGTGTGTGTGTGTGTGTGTGTGAGAGAGAGAGAGAGAGAGAGAGAGAGAGGGAGAGAGGGAGAGAGATATTATCAAAGGGAAGGGAAATTTTCAGTGACAAACTCATGGGTGGATTTCAGGGGCTTTCTTGTGCTAAGGTGACTGAGGGGGTTCCATCACTTATCTTTCTTAACTTTCTTGTGGTCTGTATCCTGCAGCCTTCCCTGGTGACTATAATGCATTCTGAAAGCACTATGTCACCTTTGGCTGGACTTTCCTGTAAGCATGGCCAGGTGAGGAATATGCCTGCCACGTGCCTGACAGCTGTTGATTGCAGTGTTTAAAAGCTAAGTCTTTATACATTTAAATAAATCAGTGTGGAAATGTTTGTGTGTTCTCTTAAAAACAACAACAACATGGAGTGCCTGAGAGGGTTGCAGCTGCTGATTCTGATTGAGAGGGGACCCATCCCGACGAAAGAAGAATGGCAGACAAAATTAACAGACTACGCAGAACTGGATAAAATGACAGGAAGGATTTGAAACCTGCAGGACCAGAGATTTACAGAAGACTGGAATAAATATACGAACTATCTGAAGAGCAACTGTAATCAACAAATTAGGCTAGTAGGATTACAAGAAGTTTTGTAAGGAGAAATATATGAAATATTGCAAAGAAGAGAAAGAAAAGAGACATTAGTTATGAGATTTAAATGTAATAGTGAAAGTAAGAAATGTATATTAAGTGAAAAGATTGGAAAATTTTCAGATATGATTGATGGAAGTCAAAAAATTGTATAAGATATAAAAGTATGTTTAATAATTGTTGAAAATGATATGTTAAAAAAACTAATAATTTTTTTTAAAAAAAGAGAGAGATAGGGGACCCATCCTTTTACCTTTCGAAAAAAGGACATGTTTACCTTAAAACAGAATTAGCATTTGCAACCATCTCATGTGCCTGGCATCCTACACTTCAATTCACACAGTTCTGTTGCTCTGTTTCATCTCCTGCAAGTGAAGTGGTGGATGGGCTGAATTGGGACCTGGTCGTGATAATGGACTACATGAGGGCGAAGAAACCAAGACTAAGATCCTGCTAGTGGGTAGCTCTCCTGTCAGGCTTTGCAGCCTACTCTAAATGGAGTAACACTTCCTCTGGAAGAACAGTTCCAGAGTGTTTGGGGGGTCATCCTGGATCAGCTGCTGTCACTTGAGGTTCATGTGGTCTCGGTGGTGTGGAGTGCCCAGCTGGTGGCCCAACTACGACCCTATATGGGCAAAGATAACCTGGTTTGTAGTAATCTATGGTCTGGTATCCTCAGGATTGCATTACTGCATGCCCTTTATGCATGTTTGGAAACTGCAGCTAGTGCAGAATGGAAACTGCAGCTGCCTAATCACTGACAGGTGAGCTGATCATATAACACTGATCCTGCCTAGCACAGAAGTCTGGCTGCCTATATATTTCCAAGTCTAGAGTGCTGGTATTGACCTATAAAACCCTGTATCTGTTGGAGCACCTCTCCCAATAAAAATATACCTTCATCAACCTTAATCCCAGTGGATCTTTTTCTAGAAATGATCCTCCCTAAGTGAACTAGATCTTAGCCAAGAAGAAAAGTGACCTTAGGATGACACACTGCTGAGGTTAGGTATGTATTGAGAGGGTAAACTGAGCACACCCAACTTCCCACACCCCCTTTTTCTGAGTCTGGTGCTATCATAGCTAGCTTTGCCCTTGTACAGTCTTGACCAGCAAAGCTTTTAGTGGTTTAGTGTATGTTTCTAATCCCTACAAATGCAGAGAAAAGTCAGAAAATGGGATGGCAAAAGTACTTTAAAAAGATTAGGGAAAGGAGAAAAGGAGGTCAAGAGCCCTCAAACCATAGTGCTCATCAATTCTTACAACTTATCAAGATTTCTCAGAAGCAGACTCATGTTTTTCTCATTGGATAACAACAATTTCTAAATAAAAGTATTCTGGAAGAAACGCAACCTATCGTCCATATGCCTGGCATCTGGCATGTTCACGACAACAGGATGTGTATTAATGAGATGCAATTATAATATGTAATAGAAAAATATGTCCCAGAATGATGACAACTTGCTTTTTTAAAAACAAAAACACAAAAAAATCCAACCCTTTCTTTCTGAATTAATCTGGCTGTCTAGTTTTACCTTTCATTAAAAAAAAAAATATCTGTCTGGTATCCTTTTGAAGAAAGAAGACTTTGCTGAGGAGAGAGTCATTTCCTCTCCCCCGTCTTCACTTCCCCTTCAGTATCCTTGTTGCCAAGTCAAGTCAAGTCACATCAGCAACTTGGAGGCCAATTTACACAAGCCATAAGCAAACCTGCAGCATTTCTGACACCTCCAGTTAAGCCTCCAAATAAAAAAGGGAAGAGGTGTGTGATAACTTGCATTGCATCAGGATGTACAACAGACTTTGGTGACTTTTCCACTTCCTCAGACAGCCTATCCGTAGACGCAGTAATCTTTAAGAAAATTACATAAAGCTTTCCACAGCCGGTAAAAGTTGATACTTATCTGGAGACCCATTAGGCATTATTTTAAAAGATGTACTTTGGGACCCCATATGTTGGTGAGAAAAAATCAACGATATTTGTAGGAAAACTTCTGCATTACTTAAGGAAAAGGAGATTAAAATCTCTGCATTACATAGGGGAGGAAATTGTGTGTTTTTTAAAAAGATTGATTCGGTCTAGAGTTTTTAGCCCATGTGTCTTGCTGTATGACTCTTAAACTTTTTCTGTGAGAAACATATGTTGGCTCCAATTCATCTAAAGTTAGTCACACAACTAAGTGCAGTGGAAAGCAATGGGATTAACAGCGCAATTCTCTACATAACTACTCAGAAGGAAAACCCACTGAGTTCCATAGGGCTTACTTTCCATAGGAAAGTGGGTATAGGGTTAGCTTATTCCATTAATTTCAATAAGACTTTGGGGGTACTTCCAGAGGGGGGTTTAATTTGCAATGGGTTGTTGAGATACTGCAAACCAGGCATTGGCAACAGGTGTGCATTACTTTTTCAAGCCACCTTCCCCCAATGGTAAACTGTGATTAAATGAGAAGAAAATATGGGCTGGCATTTAGATGCCAATAATGTTGTGTGGAGCAGCTTCGTCACGCTGGCCACGTGACCCGGAAGTGTCCTCGGACAGCGCTGGCCCCCGGCCTCTTAAGTGAGATGGGCGCACAACCCTAGAGTCGGACACGACTGGCCCTTACAGGCAGGGGTACCTTTACCTTAATGTTGTGTGGATGCTGCAAAAAGTGTGGGGGGAAATAACTTTCAGTGTGGTGTAGTGGTTAAGAGTGGTGGACTCATAATCTGGTGAACCGGGTTCGATTCCCTGCTCCTCCACAAGCAGCTGCTGGGTGACCTTGAGCCAGTTACACTTCTCTGAAGTCTCTCAGCCCCACTCACCTCACAGAGTGTTTGTTGTGGGGGAGGAAGGGAAAGGAGAACGTTAGCCGCTTTGAGACTCCTTCGGGTAGTGATAAAGCGGGATATCAAATCCAAACTCCTACTCCTCCTCCTCTTCTTCTTCCTCTTGAGGAGCACCAATTCTACAACAGACACCAAGAAAATTTCCACCCCCACCCAGAAAATGCTTTTCTTAGAAATTTTAGTCCAGTTATAGAAATAACTCCATCATTTGAACATGCCTCATATATACTTTCAAATCCTACAGACTTACAAATATGAACATGGGCTCAAGACTGCACTCTTAGGCCCGAGAGAGGTGTAATATGAAGCAGACTCTCATAGTGTAGCACACAGGCTATGGTCGCTCTTACTAGCATGCCAGTAAATTGAACACGGTGCTGTTTTAATAGGACTGTGCGCAAGGCACCTCCGATTTGGCGATCCTAATCTGCCCCTAATCTGACCTGGACAATTTGGACCCAACCTAATCCCCAACCTCAAATGAGAGACCTGCCTAGTCCTCATGTTCAGTTAGAGTTTTAAACTGAATCTCTTTCTTACTCCCTGCTCCTTGCCCCCCAACTGCCTCGCCCTAGATCACCACAGGTGGACCTGACTTGATCCAGGGTTGCCCTGATCAGCCCAATTTGGGATTTGTCCAGAGCAAATGCACAGCCCTACTTCTTACTCTCCCCCATTGGCTCTCTGTTCCATCACAACTGCTGCTGCCACCTTCTCCTCTTCCTCCTCCAGCTGTGAACTGAAAGCATGCTGCAGCTGGGTGCCTGAGACAAGAAGAGCTTGCACTGTAGCCACCTTGGGACACCTGCTTGAAGACTGTTTTATTTCACAGTCGGAGGAGTATTAGTGACAGTGGTGACAACAGTGGTGGCCTGGCAGGAAGGCAAGCAAGTCGAGAAAGACAAGTACGGCATTGGCATTCAGTTAACTGATATGACGGAGACTGACATGGTACAAAACCGAGCTGGCAAGTACATTCACAAGGCTTTGAGCTCTTCTAATATCCTCATTGTCAGTGTTAGCCTCCATTTCTGTACTGCCCTGAAGTAAATGTTTCCGCTAACCATGGCATTACATATTTTAAAATGTGCATTCTTTCTGTATACATGGTATAAATTCAGAGGCATAAACTCAGGCAACAACTACATGTTGTTTAGCAGAGCCAACCCTATCAGTCGCCAAAGAGAGGGGTCACCTCAGGCTGCTAATTTTGAGTGTCATGACAGGTCAGTAAATGGTCAGTTACTTTAACTATTTAGCATCACATTTTCACTGCCGGGGAAGAGGAGAGGAGTTTATGGGATTTGCTGCCTCAGATGCCAAAATAACACGACTGGCCTTGGGTTGACATTGTGAGAGGGGATTTGCTCATCCACCTCAGGCAAGATGTCTTGGACTAGCCCTGTTTTTTTAAAGCCAACTAAGGCTTTTAAGCCAAAGTCATTGCCTTTCCATTGCAGCAAAGTGGCACAGGAGCCAGCCAACTTGCAGGGAATCTGCAGGCGGCCAGAGAAAAGTGTCTAATCCTTTCCCTGCAAGATATGAGAGGTCTTGTTATATACCTTAAGCAACTGCTTTTTTTTAAAAAAACAGCTTTAGTTAGAAGATATATTTAAATATCTCCAACTTGGCATAGACTGGTCCATTAGCGAGAAGAGGGCCCTGCCCCACTGACTTTAGTCTCCCATCAGGTAGCTCCACCTGCCTGTCTTCTTACTTACAAGCTGTCGATTGGGTGGCTTCCCCTTAGCCTCAGTGTTGCTGTTGTAGAACACAGCAGGGAGGAGGAAGACTGGGGGGTGGGGTGGCCTAGATTGAATTAGTTCTACCTCTCATTGGCTCTGACTCCATCCTCTGTTGGCTTCCCTGTTTACTGCCTGACCAGTCCATCCCAATAGATACCAGTCACCACTGGTCTAATTGACAACAAGTTCTGCTATGCATGTTTGGGGGATTTCATCTTTCCCCCACTCTTAAGTACAGCCTGTTGACTTTGGTCATAGGGTATGTCCTGCCCCTTTCTATGCAGCCTTAGCAAAGGTCTATGGATCCCCTGGGATTTTTAATCTCTGTGTTCAAATTGCAACGAGCTTCATGAAATCAGACCATTCAGGGGAAATTTGTGATCTCATCTGCCATTCCTAATAAGGATGTTTACCAAATGAAATACCTCAACATACTGTGATATTTCCTGCACTAGCATTTGGGAGCCAACTGTCCATTTTTAATTTTTTTTAAAAAATAATCCTCTGTTAAATGTCTAGGAACCTACTGCTGGGAGAAACAGCATAATTTATGTGGTGATAAAAAGGGAGGAACCTATTCAGTTTTGTTTCCAGGTTTGATGGGACTATGTTAAAGCAAATGAAACTATGATGAATTATTTAGCAACTATCGCTGCACAAAGTAAAAGTGAAAGATTACACTGAACACAGCTTTAAGTCTGTTTAAAAAGATAAATATAAACTCCCGCCCACAAAGTTTCTGCAAAAACTACAGAAACCAAAATTTCCTCTCCTACCATCTGGAATAGAATGAAAATAATCAAAGCCCAGTTCAGTCCTGTTGATAACACACCTTCCTCTGTGGATCACTACACAAGACTTTCAGGTTCTGTCTTCCACCACCTGTTCTGTGAATGTGTGAATCCGCTGTAACAGGATGGCTCTGTGGTACAATTGCACAGTGAAAGAAACCCACCAAGAGCACAGTGAGGTTATTTATCACTCATTAGGAGCTAAATGTTACATCTGAGGAGGTGAAATCAATTTGCAGACTCGAGTTCAACCCCAAAACCTCACCTCAGGATTCTCAGACCACAATCTGGTTCTCACTCTGGCATCCTTCACTTGGTTTTTGGTATTGTTGATAATTGGCCTTTGGATCCTAATCCATATATAAATATGCACAACACTATGTGTGCAACCCAGGACCATGGTTAAGTAGGAATGAAGGCAGAAAGTTTCCTGACATTCTAAGACTTTCTCTGCTGGATGCCTATCTAGTACAGCATCCTGTTTCTCACAATGGTCAACTAGGTAGCTATGGGAAACCCACAAGGAAGACGCGTACACAATAACCTTCTACTGCTACTTGTTTTCCCCAGCAACTGGTATTCAGAAGAATACTGCCTCTAATAGTGGAAGGAACATTTAGCTATTGTGGTTAATAATCTAATAATCACTGGTAGCTTTGTCTACCATAAATCTGACTAATCCCATTCAGGCTAGTGGCCACTGTCACAGGTGTGTATGTGTGTGTGTCTGGTTATGCTGGGATCCAAAATGGCTATGAGATCTGGGAGCTCCAATGCTGACAGAAAATAAGAATTCTGGAGCTAGAAAAAGTGGTGAGAGATGCAAAGTTTTTTAAGGTAGGAGTTAGGGGAAATGATTCCTGGATGTGTATCAAACAAGAGATGGCAGTTAATGAGCTATTTCAAGGTTAGAACTGTTGGAGGAAAGAAAATACATTTCTTTTTCCTAAGCTTCTAGTTAATGCAGGTGTTTAAACCGCTTGAGGGCACTGCTTGTTTAGCATTACAGCCATCACTTGTGTATAAGCCTCTTTGTCTAAGTTAACTCCACTTTTAAAAACTCAGTCATTTTGTTGTTCTCTCCCATCATGCTAAGATGCCCTCTCTCTCTCACTCACTCACTCTCTCGCTCCCTCCTCTCCACTCCACTCATCTTGTAAATAGTTCTTGCATGAATAATGCCTTCGAACTCCAGAACCTGGAAGTGATTTTTTCCAATCTAATTCACACAAGCTGCAAAATCTGCTAACAATGATGGTACTGGACACAAACAAGAAGGGACAGTTTTGTAGTAGTTCTAACATATCTATGTCTCTTGCAGAATCCCCTATAACACTTAATAAGGAAAATGGAGTTGCAGCATTTTCAGTCATTTACAACAGAGCTCACAGAGAAGTTTGATAAAGCTTTTAAACCTCTGGAGAAGAATATTACAGCATTAACTTCCACAGTAGATGAAATAGCTAAAACTGGTAAGTAAGCCATTAATATGGGAGTTAAACATGAAGATCAATTTTTAAAATGTGTAAATGCTCAGGAAGTTCTTCATCTTAAACTGGAACTCCAGGGGAATATATCATAAAAGACTAACCTGCAGGTGAGGGGCATGATAGATAGAGACTTTGAGAAAATGTACCCATCCTCAAAATCTTTCACAAATAAATTTGTAGTGGGTTCAAGTAATTCTATTGAGAAGACCATTGTGAAAAACCAAAATTCGTTTGGTTCCTTCAGTTGAACTGAAGTTTGCACAGTTTGCATAGGGCCCATTTACTTTGCAGTTTATAGATCTGATCTGCTGCAGCAGTGAAAGAGCTCTGAATGGACTTGCTGTGAATCCATTACAGATTAAAGTACTTTGCGTACAAGCATCAGCAACACCTCAGCTTGCAGTTTTTTGCTTGTGGTGTCACATCTCCTAAATTGCTTATATTCTTTGGCCTTCCTTCTTTATAGGTAGAACCAACTTAGAAACAGCCTGTAGGTAGAAAATGCAGGGGCAGGAATGCTTAGTGGGAAATGGGTTAAACATCCTTCCTGCTGCCTGACAATATTAGCACTGCAAGACAAACACAGAGTTGGGAGCCCTTACATTTGTCTCATAATCTGTAGTTCTGTCCTCACCTCTGCAAGTCTAATGCAGCAGGTGTAAGACATCACCAGGCACTGCACACATGTTTTCATGCATATTTTTGAATACCAGAGCAGCTAGAAGCTGAGATCACTGTTAGCTCACATAGTCATTTTGTGGCTTTTTGCACTTCTGCAGAATCTCCCCAGCCTGCATTATACGAATGCATGTAAGAACCAGTGATATCTGAGTTCAAGCGTGCCCTCAACTATGAAGCTCACTGGCTGATCCAGTGACAGGCACAATCTCTCATCCTAAACACTTGTCACGAAAGACTTAAAGAACATGCTAGTCAGTAAACGAGACAAGAACTTTATTATCTCAGAGTCCACAACAAGAAAAGGACAGACACAGGAAATTCCTGATTCTATCCAGACACAACTAAGTCTAGCTCCATCTGGTGACTAAAACTTATAATCTACACACCACATAGAAGAGTTGTTAGGAGGATAAAATAGCTGACGGTGCAGCATAGGCTGCCCTGAGCTCATTGCAGGAAGGGTGGGATAAAAATGTAATAAATAAATAATTAAGGAATGTTAGAGTGATGTTGGATTGAAAACAAGTGGTTTCCAGCTGCACAGGTTAAAGTTATGGAAATTTGATTTTAAAAGGGAAAACTTTAAAGTTATATGATATTAAGACTAAGGACTAGGTTTAAAAAAAGAATTGAAGTTATATATTTTAACATTTTACTAAATTAAAGATTGGGATTAAAAAAAATGGAAAAGAAACTGCTGAACAAACAATGTGGACTGGAATACAAAGGAGGGAGGTTTGAGGAAGTCTAGAAAATAAGTCACGTAAAATTGGAAATGGAAAAGAGAGTTTGTTTTTAATTGTTGTGTTTTGTGTTTTTATTGTTAAGTTTTGTATTATTTTTATGTGAGTTTTTCTGTTTTTTTTGTTTTATGTTGTTTTAAACTTTAATAAAAATTATTTTAAAAAAAATAAAATGTAATAAATAAATAAACATAAGGAGCAGTGCATGGTTTGCTACAAAACAGCTTTAAAAAATATTATGATTGAAGTATACTCTTTACTTTTATTGTCTTGGCACTGGTAGTCCCCTTTAAGTGATAATGTCAGCCACATTTCCTCCCTCGAACAGAGGTTGCTTTTAAACAATGGGATGAACAATTTTTATAAAACTCTCCGGGGATGTTTTGGAAGCCAGGCCTGCATGAGATCATGTAATGAGAGCGGGGTTTGGTGGTGCTTTAATTCAGTAGATGATCACATTCATTTAAGCACTAATCATTTTAACAGGCAAATGCAAAGACTTTCCAGGTTCATAGCCAAAAGCCATCTCGTAAGAGTTCCCAGGTGAGTTTTGAAGAGAAAATAGTAGCTGATTAGATGTTCAACTGATATTGCCGAAAAGAGAGAGAGAGAGTAACAAAGCAAGCGCAAGGCAAGCAAAGAGGATCTAAACGCTGGTATGATGCTTTTCTGCTTTGAGGGCTCATTGTTTACTTTATGTGTTTCTAGACTTTGAACTCCTTGGAGAAAAGACTGCATAGATTTTAACACTTATATATAACATAACAAAGTGGGAATTGAGCTCCTGTTTTAGGTCTTCCTGTGGTATTTCATAGTCTCTGTGGCACTGATGTGAGACTCAGCATTGTCAGACAGACAACAGCCTACAATCGCTTTTAGAGCATTTCCTTGCATTCTAAAGAACATGTGTTGGGTTTAATTCTTTGTGACATCAAGAGTGGGAGGGACAATGGACTGCAAACTTTGAACTCTCCCAAAGTGCGGAAAGGGGAAGGATGACGAGCCAGAAATAACAAGGCTGAAAAATACATTAGAAGCAGGAACGAAGAAAAACTCAACTTAATTTGTCTTTCCATTCAGGAGTACCACAAAAGCAAGCTCAGCGGAGAAGTTTGTGCCAGTGGTTATATAAAAAGTAAAAAAAACAAAACAAAAAAAAACAGACAGAAGCTGGTGATTTTGCCCAGAGGCTGGTAACCTGCTTTGCCTGAATGCCAAATAAACAGGTGCAGTTAAATCTTAAGAATACTTTCTGGCCACAAGTCCTGATGAAATCTTTGAGATATTGGAGGGTGTCATTTAAAGGTAGTTGCCTACACCTGTTCCCAGCTGATTTAATGCATATAAGACCTCAAAACAGGTATGGTGGAAATATCCTTTGGAGAATGGAATACACTGTCTGGCTACCCCTCCTCAGTAGGTCTCACTTTCAGTTAACATTCAAAACCCAGAGTGTAGCTGAAAGTGCACTATAGCTCTTCCTTATTTCCATGATGTCCATCCTACTGTCATTTATATGCAAGACCCCTTCACATGTTTACCTCAGAATCACACTGACCCACCCTTCTCATGTTTACCTCAGAATCACATTGACCCACCTGTAAAAAACAGATGGCGGAGACCATGGATTTATGGGCATCGAGTATTTGTTCATTCACTGCATTGTTGCCTCCCAAATCTTTGACCACTGCAATGCAAGGACAGGGCAGCCATGTCAAAAGAAGGAAGCTCTGTTAACTCTTATGTAAAGAAAGAACAGCTGCATATTCTGGAGTAGGAGCCAAACTGGTCTCTTTGCTCATGATAAATCCAAGCAAGGCCAGATTTAAACCTCACCTTCTTCTTCTTCTTCTTCTTCTTCTTCTTCTTCTTCTTCTTAGAATTATATACCACCCTATACCCAGAGGTCTCAGGGCAGTTCACAGAAAAGATCAGCGTAAAAATCACAATACTGTATATATAATCAAAAGAAAAACAACAATCCAATAACAAACACCCCCCCCCCCCGAAAAGAGCCACATTTTAAAAGGACATAGGATGTCAACCAGATCAACCACAGGCCTGGTTAAAAAGAAACATTTTTGCCTGGCACCTAAAGATGTATAATGAAGGCAGACAAACTTCCTTAGGGAGAGCATTCCACAGACAGGGATCCACTGCAGAGAAGGCCCATTATGTTACCACCCTCCGTAGCTCTCGAGGAGGAAGCCCACGAAGAAGGGCCTCAGAAGATAATCTCAGGGTCCGGGTAAAGTTGAATTGAGAAATTTGGTTCTCGGGGGAAGGGGGGAATGAGCATTCTGCTTCTAACCACTGATACTTGAGGGGCTATCAGTATTTGGGTGAGAGGCAGCTGTGCTCCTGTTTTCTTTCCTCAGGCCCCTCTAGACTGGCTGTGGGCCTTTTTCTTCAGGTGTATTCTGCAACATGTCCGTGATGCACTCATAGTTCATTAGTCTGGACTGTCCATACATCTTCTCACTTTATTAGCTGTTCAGTCGTACTTCCCCGATGCAGAACCCAACAAAAATAAATCGAAGCCACACAATAACCCTTCCTACACTCACCAGTTGTGCCCTGCGAATCTCACTCACCCTAGCTAATACTCCCAGGCTTTACCTGGGAGCCCAGTTCTGGCAGGTGAGCAGGCAAAACAGAGCCAGGAAAGGGAGAATCGGCTAGCAGAGGAAGGGTTAAGTGCCTCTACCCACCCATGCCTGACATAATGTTCATTTAAACATAATAAATACACAATCTGTTATATCCCATTGAGTTGCAAGTCCAGTGCAAGGCGAGTACATAACAGATTGCACACAGTTCTGGCAGGGGGAGAGGAGTAAGACTAGCGGGAAGTGTGGATCGACTGGAGCGTTTTCAAGCCTCTCGAAAGGAAGAACCCCAGCGAGTACATTAGCAAACAGCCTTGGCTGGTTCTCTCCCTGTTTCATCACATACAGGCTTTAATTGTTTCTTGAACCATTTTTTTTTTTTAAAGAAGGTGTTGACAAGATTTTGTTTTCCCCTCAGAAATAAAGCCTCCAACCTTTACCAATTTTCCACATCCTCTGGAAACTCTCCCTGCACAAGTTCTTTAAAAGGTAAATTGCTCCTAGTTCACTGTAAGTTTTGTTGAAAAGAGAGGTGCTTAGTTTCTCCATTAAGCAAATATTTCCAAAAATGCTTGCAAAACAAAGAAAGCATGGAATCTGGCAGGAAAACAAAGTGTTTCGGAATCCTGGGCATTTATCTACATTGCAGATTTAAATATGCTTATAACACGTTCCTGCTTCCTGGGGAAATCCTTTGGAAATGTTGGTCTTCTGGTGAGGAGGTACCAAGCTACAATTCCTAGGATTCTTTGGGGGAAGCCATACATACTTAAAAAGAGTTAGGAACTGAAATGTGTATGTAGATTTGCCCAACTATTTCATTTGGTGGTGTTTTGGGTGTGTGTGTGTGTGTGTGTGTTTGCAGACTCAAAATACCTTTGAAATAATATTTGAAATGCAAAAGCTTAAAACAAAAACGCCTCTTCCTGGCTCTGAGTGAGATGAAAAATATTCTCAGAGGACTGGAATAAATATGTGAATTATTTGAAAAGCAATTGTAATCAACAGATTACACTAGTAGGATTACAAGAAGTTTTGTAAGGAGGAATATATGAAATATTGCAAGGAAGGATATGAAGAGAGTTATTAGTTAAGATAATTAAAAGTAATAGTGAAATTAAGAAATGTAAATTAAGCAAAAAAGATTGGAAAATTGTCAGGTGTGATTGATGGAAGTCAAAAAAAATTGTATAAGATATAAAATTGTGTTAAATGATTGTTGAAAATGATATGTTTTATACACACACACACACACACATATATATATATATGATAAAAAATATTAAGACCATAGAAAAGTGAAAGCTTTCTGTCAGTTCAATATACATGGAATCATAGAATCATAGACTTGTAGAGCTGGAAGGGACCCTGCGGACTACTTAGTCCGGCC
Source organism: Podarcis pityusensis (assembly GCF_964106645.2). Lineage (NCBI taxonomy): Eukaryota > Metazoa > Chordata > Lepidosauria > Squamata > Lacertidae > Podarcis > Podarcis pityusensis. The sequence goes on from NC_138031.1 coordinate 59,040,243, forward strand.
CTCTGCAACGCAGGAATATGCAACTGTCCCATACAGAGACTGAACCTGCAACCTTGGCGTTATCAACACCACATTCTAAGCAACTGAGCTATCCAGGGTATGTTAAAATTGGGGGTTTAAAACCCAAAATTTCTTCAGGAACGGATCCAGGGCACGTGGTCCCCACGGCATCACAGGGTAGATTGGCCACAGATCGACTTAGCAGTTTGCATAACCACTTCAAGGTTCTACTACCTCATTTTTGTTGCATATATCGGCCCGAATGAGGTAAACAGTGGTGTCTCCATTTGGGAATAATATCAAACCCCAACTGAATAGTGGGAAGATGTGCTCTTCTCAAAGACATTTGAGAGTTGCTCATTGACTTGACAATAGTTTGACTTAACACAATATTTTTTTAGAAAATGGAGTGAAACAATACGCAGAGATTAAAACAGAACACTTACTGCTGAGTGGGAGCTTTCAATATTTTTATTTCCCCCCTTTAAAATTATTTTTAGTGGTCTAATCAGGAATCTCTTCTTATCTTGATCTGCCATGGAGATATTCTGGGTTTTAGATGAATATGGAATGCATATTCAAACTGCATTTGCTTTGAAAAGCTTTAATTAGTTTTCTAGTTAATTCAATGAGTTGATTCAATTTATAGAGCAAACAAGGAATCCCCCCCCCCTCTTTGTAACAGGTTCTCAGAAATCAGTCTGCTTCCTGCTCAACAGGTCACCTTCATAAGCTATGGCAGATCTTTCGACCATCAACATTAGACACAATATGAAGTTTAGAATTTGTACAGTTTAACCCTCTTTTTTTCCTTCTGTGCAGAAAAAAAGTCTGCACAGAAATGTGAATAACCAAAGTGAACATCAGCTTACCAGGTATTTGTCAACCATGCAGAGAGCAAAGGCAGGAGTTTATTGACACTCTGGTGGTTGACTTGTCAAATGGCTGGTGATAATGATGCCTTATTGGTTTGTGGGGGAATGCATCATAGGCTAGTAGTGCAATCCTAATCAGGTCTACTCAGAAGTAAGTCCTATTGAATTCACTTAGATTTTGCCCTGGTAAATGGGATTAGGACTACAGCCTCCTAGCTTGCTGCAAGGAGGTAGAGAGGAAATAATAACTTCCCACATCCTGGAGTTCTAATGACTTTTGGCTCCATTCTACATGCTGCATACCCTCCAACTTTTTCTAACCAAGATCTGGAAAACTGCCCCCCCCATCACGCCGCCACCTGCCTGCCACGTGAAATTAGGGCACCCTGGGATGAAGGCAGAGCCTGGGGTGCCTTAAAAAAAAAGCAAGCACTACCATCCTGCTTAAAATGGGGCGCTTGGCAGGTATGCATGCTATTGCTATCAGCACAGGACTTGGAGGCAGATGTCCAGAGCCCTGCACAGCAGAATGAGCAAAAAGAGTCCCTAAACACACCATAAAGATGACAGCTCCCATAAGGCAAGTCCAAAGTCTAAAATTACCTAACTGCACCACTGGCTCTTTAATCCCTTGTGCCAGTCATCCCAGTGGGATCTAAAGATGTTCATCTCTAGCCCAGTGTTTCCCAAACTCGGGTCTCTGGCTGTTTTTGGACTACAGTTCCCATAATCCATTACCAACTGCTCCTGCTAGCCAGGGATTATGGGATTTGTAGTCCCAAAACAGCTGGAGGCCCAGGTTTGGGAAATGCCAATCTAGCCATTGCACTGTAGCCATGTGACAGGAAGCTGGGCCAGTTGTGGCTTCCTGCTGCACATTTCTGTGTTTAGTGTATTCCTATCGAACGTTACGACACTCATGCTGCAGCTAAGGCAGCAGGCACCAGAGAAACAGCTTCATTTTTATTGATGGGATCATTACCCAATCTTCCTCACCACACCGGCCTTCAAAGTGGCATACGAAACACAGTTAAAATCAGTACATAATGCAAATGTAAGAGGGCAAGAAGAGCCTGCTGCAGCAGGCCAGAGGCTCATTCAGTATCCTGTTCTCACAGTGGCCAACCAGATGCCTGTAGGAAGCCTGCAAGAATAACATGGATGCAACAGCACTCTCCTCCTGCCGTTTCTAGGGACTGGCTTTCAGAGGAAAACTGTCCCAAGTAGTGGAAGTAGAACACAGCATCAGCGTTAGTATCGGCTGCTGGCATTGTCCTCCATGAATTTGTCTATTCCTCTCATTGAAGCCATCCAAGTTGATGGCCATGGTTGCCTCTTGTGGGAGCAAACCAAGCATAGAACCATCTTTTAAAAATAAAATAAAATACCACCAGCAACATATTTAAAAAAGCAGAGACAAACAGCAGTTAAAGCAGAAATTGTAATTGCAGCTGAAAGCTCTGGCAAACAAGGCCAACTTAACATGACACCTAACAGAGAGTAATGATGATTCCAAGTGAATATGCCTTGGGGAAGAGTCCCACAACTAGGGCGCCACCAAAGAAAAAGCACCCTAGCCGGTAGCCGATGTGTCAAGTGTTTTCCTCTTTAGCTGAGGTGTGAAAACAGCCTATCAGAATACTCCATATATAACAGGTTACTATTCAGGTAAGGATGATCTTGACTCAGAATAGGAAAGGTCAAGCAATATTGTAGGGTTTACTGCTTGGAGAAAACATTTCTGGAAGTACCATTTATAACTAGCAATTTTCTACCTATAAGGTGTTGTGGGAATGTTGCAGCAATTATATGGGAAGGGATATCACATTAGCACATTTCTGTGTGCCTGGGGTTGGGGAACCTGTGGTTCACTAGACGTTGTTAGACTGCAATGCTCATCATCCTGGACATGCTGGTCAGGTCTGGAGGAAGTCGGAGTCAACATTTGGAGGGTGGCACGTTCTCCATCCTTGCTTTATGTAGCAATAAAGGTAAAGGGACCCCTGAACATTAGGTCCAGTCGTGGCTGACTCTGGGGTTGCGGCGCTCATCTCGCTTTATGGGCCGAGGGAGCCAGCATACAGCTTCCAGATCATGTGGCCAGCATGACTAAGCTGCTTCTGGCGAACCAGAGCAGTGCACGAAAACGCCGTTTACCTTCCCGCCGGAGTGGTACCTATTTATCTACTTGCACTTTGATGTGCTTTTGAACTGCTAGGTTGGCAGCAGCAGGGACCAAGCAACGGGAGCTCACCCTGTCGCGGGGGTTCGAACCACCGATCTTCTGATCGGCAAGTCCTAGGCTCTGTGGTTTAAACCACAGCACCACCCACGTCTCCCTATGTAGCAATATCACACCCCAATAATAGTTTGGCTATAAGTTGTGGATGTGAGATACATTCATCTGCCAGATTCAATGTTTTGTTTGCTTTGTTTGTTATAATGGGTGAAAATAGTGTACAGCTTTTTATAGAGACCTCCTAAAAGCAGACTCTTAAGAGTGGGCACAATTCAGAACAATTAGGCTCCCTTCAGATGCACCTATTTCCATGGGAGAAAATTAAGTATGTGCCCAGCTCAGCTGTCCTAAGGAAATCAAAGGGACTTAACTATGCTTAGCTTGTCTGGATTCTACTCGTAATTTTTCCCCACATGGAATTTTATCTTCTTTTTAAAGAAGATGTTATTTATTTACATATGTACTTATTTATTTTGTCTCGGCAGTGCCCTGGAGTCTCTGGTATGAATTTTGCTCAACGGACTAAACCCATGACTTCTTTGTCTGTTGCGCTTTGTGTCTGGTTCCACTTCAGAAATCACAGTAAAGAAGGAAAGTTTTTGGCAACCAGTCCATACCCACAGTCATAGCGCTGGCTTTCTATCAGGCTACACAAAGCAAAGCCCAGAAACATAATTGCCACGGCTGTATAACTGACAGTGCGGGTGGCAGGTGTCTGCCAAAAATATGGTGCCAACATAATGGCTTTGGGGCAGCTGAAAGTAAATTGGGAGAGAAATAGTTGCATTAGCAATAATTTTGTTTTTGGAATGCAACTGAAAATCTCTGTTCTACTCTAGCCACAGAGGACGTACCTCTTTGTACCAGAGCAGCGGAAGATAAATCATAAATGGATATTAGCATTCGAAATGTGCAGTTGGAGAATGACTGTAAATTATACAGGAAAGGCAAAAATGATGGTGCACACCATTTAAAGGCACCCCAATCATGCTCGGCATATCCACATTACTCATCAGAAAAGATCTTAAAAGGCTAGTAATGAGAGGAAACAAGATCAAATGAGTAGGCTCCTAATAATGCGGTGAGACACATGGCACCCAATACACTTTTATCTTACAAATGTAAGGTCAGGGCTTAAAAGGACAAAAGACTTATCAAAGTGAATACTATAGAGAATCGTTTTCCTTCCAACTTTTCCCCTCCCCTGCTTCTGTTGTGAAGGTTAGTGCTCTGCCTGTTTAATAATGCAGATTTAAAAGGGGAGAATGATTAAATAAAAGGCTTCAGAAAGTAGCATTCTGTCAGATTTTTGGATGGAATAATTGTTTTGCTGGCTTTCACTTATCCAAATCAAGAATAAAAGAACATTTAGGGATGGGGAGACTTAATCTTTTGGAAATTCATTTATTTCCCCTGATAACTTGCAGATCGCCATTGGTATGGTGTCTAATCCTTTCTCAAAAGATATTGATGTGTCTTGTACATGGGTTGTTATATGTGCATCTAGAAATTTTAATAAAAATGCAATTTTCAAAAAGGAAGGGGAAACAAAGAACATGGAGCTGTTTCTTCCAAAAAGGAAGAAAAGATGGGCAATGCTAGCAGCTGTTGATTTATTCATTTTGTAGGAATCCAGGCTTCGTCTCTTTTCCATTACAGCTGCAGCATTCCCAGAACAATATTCAGCACCATAAACCTCAGCACTTACAAAGCACTTTAGAGCAGTCTTTACCAGCCTGGTGCCCTCCAGATGTTTTCAGCTACAACTAGCTGGCTGTGGTTGATGGGAGTTGTAGTCCAAAACATCTGGAGGGCACCAGGTTGGCCAAGACTGCTGTAGAGGATTCCATAAACATTATCTCTGTATTAGTGTGTCATTTTTGCAGTAGCATGGAAAAGGAATCTCAGCAATTCTTCCAACAGTTCAGCAAGCCTGGGTGAATATTATTACCTCTTCATCTTGCACAGGCACAGAGATAGTAGCTTAACTAGGGTAATCTGTCATAAGCAAGCCTGAACACCAGAATTTCACCATTTTTAATCTTAGCAACTTTGCTCCTGTACTTGCAGCCTCTTATACTTGGGAGTTTGTAGTGCCTGCTGCTGACTTTCCATTCATCTCACTCCTGCTTCCCTGTTTATCCTTTTTACAGAACTTCATTGTTTACACAATGGTACCTTGGTTCTCGAACGGCTTGGCTCCTGAACAAATCGGTTTCCAAATGCCGCAAACCCATAAGTAAGTGTTCGGGTTTGCAAACATTTTTTGGAAGCCAAACATTTGACACGGCTCCCATGGCTTCCGATTGAGTGCAGGAAGCTCCTGCAGCCAATCAGAAGCCGCACCTTGGTTTTCAAACGGTTTCTGGCAGTGCTTTTTTTCCTTAAAAAATATTTAGGGGTACTCTCATTTCGACTCAAGAAAGCAGTGGCGTAGCGTGGGGGGTGCCAGGGGTGCCGGCCGCACCGGGCGCAACATCTGGGGGGGCGCGAGTCCAGAGGGAAGGGACAAGTTCCTTCCTCCGCCGGGCTCCCCGCCGCCACCGCCAGCCTTGCGCCCCTAGCGCGCGCGCGCCCCCCGCCGCCGCTGCGCTCCACTCACTGCTCGCAGGAGGAGCAGCCGCTGCAGCAGCGCCGACGCTGCCACCGGCGCCTGGCCGGGCACGGGCAGCCTCCGCACCCCGACGCCGACACCATCCCCTCGGCCCAGCCACAGGCGGCAGCTGCTTCTGCCGACTGGGAGGGAGGAGAGCTCCAAGGGGCCTCGCTGCGCCTAAACCCTCCGAGAGGAAGCCGGCGGGCGGGCGAGGGTCTCCCGGCAGAAGGGGGCGCCGCTGGCTCCGGCTCTCAGCGCTGGCTCTCCGGCTCTCTCTTGACTCATGGCTTCCCGGGGCTGAGAGAAGCAGGCTCAGCCTGGAATAATATTGAGTTGGATAATGGCTGGTGGGAAAGGGGTTAGGCAGGGACCCTCTCCTCTACGCTCTGCTGCCCCCCCCCCCGCCATTCAGACTGCTCAGGCCAGGTAGAAACCTCCTTCTACTAAGTAAGACGTAGGAAATGCCACTAAAACAATTTTGCTTTATCCCAAAGCTGTGGAAACTTTAAAGATATTGTACACTTTATCCAAAAACGGTGTTTTTCTTGACTGAAAGTTACTCTGGCTGCTACTTCGTTCTGCAGCTCTAGCAGCACTTCTTGCAAAGAAACAGCAACGTCTTTTTCTTGTTTATTTCTCTAGGTCACTTCTGTTTTCTTCACTTCTCACTTCTCTCTCTGCCCCCCCCCCAGTCTCGTGCCGTACCCGCCCCATTTACACGATTTTCATCTGTGGCCCCCTTGGAATATCCTGGGGGGAGGGCCCATGGAGCCATATGGCCCCCAGTTGAGAAACACTGCGCTAAAAGATGGCCAGAATGCAGAAGCCTAATACAAAAAAGTCATAAAAATCCAAATCTGTCAGGAGCACCCATCCCTCTGCCCTTCAGCCTCACTGGAGGCACCTGGCGCACAGAGGGAATAGACACCCCCCTGCGCAAAGCCCGGGTCTGGGGTCTCTCCTCGGTAGCCGGCGGGCATCGTGGGGAGCGCGGAAAGACCCGGTGCAGGATGTGAACGGCCATGTTTATGCTGTGAAGCGCCCTGAGATATATGGATGAAGGGCGGTATACAAATTTAATTCACCGCCACCATCATCTTCGAGGGTGGGGGCTGGGAAAAGAGAGGGGGGTTCTCCCTTTCTAGACCTCTTTAAAATATGCTCGCGATGGCTCCTGGCCACAAAGGCTAAGCGTGGCACTCAGTGGCGTAGCGTGGGGGTGCAGGGGGGGTGGCCGTACCTGGCGCAACATCTGGGGGGCGCGCTCCACGGGTTAGGGGGCGCAAAATCCACGGGTTAGGGGGCGCAAATTACTTGCCTTGCCCCGGGTGCTGACAACCCACGCTACGCCACTGCAAGAAAGTCACCATTTTATAGTTCAAATCAGGAAAAATAAATACAGTAAATAGACAAAAGTACAAAGATTCACAAAATGTTTAGGGGTATGTGTACCCCTGCGTCCCCCCAGAAAAAAAGCACTGGTTCCTGGAGTCGAATGGATTCCCAGAATGGATTAAGTTCGACAACCAAGGTACCACTGTACATTGCACATGCCTTTTATACTGAGCACGCTGATTAACCCCCCCCCCCCCATGTCTCAAAGAGCCCTTACTATGCCAATTGATTGGCAGTATGATTATGTCCCCCTGTGGTGGTTGTAGTATGTACAAGGGACTGTCTCTGGACTCCAACTATACTGAGGGCAGCTTGAGAAACAAACCCCCTTAGTCAATCTTAGCAGAGGACCCTGTTTTCATCTGACTCTCCAGTGAAGAAAGAAGTTATTATTGACACATGTATGTGATTTAAGAAGAGACTGTACTCTGCTAGAGAAGGACTGAGCCTGGTGACTCAGGAAACGTCAAGCTCTTCAGTGGAGGGTCTCCTTCCAGTTTATCCACCATCTGAGGGTAGGTGAGTGGCTGCCATAGGGCCTTATCCAATTGTGGAATGCTTTTCCCAGCGAGGACATTTTGGTACCATGCGAAGGCCCTTAAAAAGTAATACTTCTCTCATGCTTCTCAGATGCAATTTTAATCTTGCTGTTTTATGCTACTTTGTGGTCTTATGGCCTTTTAGTTTATTATATAGTGCTTGTATTTACATTTTTATTGTTTTGTTATTTCTTATAAACCCTCCTGGGAATCTGATATAAAAACTACCCAATAGAAACAGATAAATATTGGTTTTGCCCCCCACAACAACCTTGCATGGTTGGTTACTATTGTTCCCATTGTACAGATTGCAAACATAGTGTGGGAAAGAGAGATTTGCCAAAAGCCACTTCACAAAATTCAGGCTGTAGAAAAAGTAATGGTCAAAATGGTAATCTTGGGATAATTTCTCTGCCTTTAGAAAGACATTCAAGCTGAAAAATGGCAGCTGGGGAAAAGGTCTAACATCTGGAGCAGGGAAAATATTTGATCAGCTTTGCTGTTTTTTAGGTATATGTAATCACATTTTGTAAAGAGCAGGTTTTAAAATTGTCTCACATTGGCATTCTTACTGAGAGTAACAGAGCACATCCAGCATTTAATGCCTCATTTGAAAGAAAAAGAAGAGAATGTGGTTTGGGGAGTAGTAAAAAAAAAAAAAAAAAAGGCATGAGAAATGTAGAACAGTTTTCTTTTACATCATGTGATTCTGTGAGATTCATAGAAGCAGCTGGCACTCACAAGCTGCAGTTATAGCAATGACCAAACTGTGTCACACTTTCTTATACTTTTGAGTATAAAATGTATCTGTCAGAATATGAGGATTTAAAAATAACTGTAACACATACATGTGCATGCGTGCACACACACACACACACACACACATACATCTCACAACTTATAAATCTTCTTGCTTTGCTTATGGCAGTGGATCTGAATTTGGTGTGCTTCCAGGTGATCTCCAAGATCACAACAGAAACATAGGAAGCTGCCTTATAATGGGTGTCCCATTAGATGGAGAACATTGCTCCACCTTATTCTACATTCTCTATATCAGAGATATAAAAAGTTGTGCCCTCCAGATATTGTTGGATTCCAAGTCCCATCAGCCCCAGTCAGCATGACCGCTACTCAAGCATGAAGGAAATTGGAGTCCAACAACATCTGGAGTACCACATCAGCCAGCACTGCTCTACACTGGCTGGCTCTCCAAGGATCAAGCCCTGCCTGGGAATGTTGGTGATCGAACCCATTTAAAGTATGTCCTCTAATGCTATGAGTTACAGATCTTCCCTGTATTATCTGACAATGTAAATCACAGGGGAGAGCAGTCAACACCGTGAAGTTTCTTCCATATGCTGAAGAGGCAACCCACGTTTTATTCCTACATTTAAAATAGCATCTTCAGTAGTGCAAGTGATTGCGGCAAAAAAAAACCCAAACACCTTCAAAATCAATCCTTATATGAATAGGGTTTCCTTGTGCATAAACGCATTGGGTATCAGCTATGGAGGACAAATACAGTAGCTAAGTTTTAATTCAGCAGCCTTTCTAGAAACCTTCTGTGTTGTAAATTAAGAAATTACGATGGCGTGCAATGAAGACAAGCAATTCGTATAGAGCAATGCTCCTCAGTGCAAACAATTTTAAGACCTACTTGTTTAATTCATTGTGACCATGGCTCAGCAGGCCGGTGCATTAACAATCCAGACACACTGCCTCTGCTCCTGCAGTTTACGCCATTTGGAAATGCTCCTTTGGAAATCAGACTGAATTAATTGTGGATGGCTAACTATACCTTCAGAAGACTCAGTTCACTGCATCGTGGAGATTCTAGCCAGAGTGAGGCAAATGGAATTGGATCCTTTCTGCGAGGTTTAGCCAGATCCTGATATCCTAATTTTGAGGCAAAGGTCCAAGGATGTGAACACACTTGGCCCACAGACAGGGAGCATGTAATAAAATATTATCATCTCGAAGGAGGGCGTCTGGAATGAGAAAGTGCAAACAGGTGCTGGCTCAGCAGGAATGGAAACACCAAGAGCATCGGAGGGCCTCATAAAAGCCACACACTCCAGAGCTCTTAATCAGTGTCCATGGTTCAGTTTATAAATGTTCTCAACACTGAAATCACTTTTGTGTCAGTTTGATGGTGGATGCATATGGCTCGAACCGATTGTTGCAGCTTGAGCCTGCAACAACACCCCTCCCTATATTCCGTCTCCGGATTCCAACTATACCAAGGGCAGTTTGAGAAACAAAACCCTTTAGTCTAGCATAGCAGAGGCCCCTGTTCTCATATGGCTCTTCAGTGAAGAAAGAAGTTATTATTGACACATGTAAGTGATTTAAGAAGATACTGTCTATTCTGATAGAGAAGGACTTAGTTGCCTAGTGACTCGGGAAATGTCAGATTCTTCTGAAAGGTTAGTCTGGAGGCTTTAGAAGCACGTTAAAACTCATTTTGCAGGGTGAATGCTGAAGAGGACCCAGGTAAAAGAAAGGGTGATAGAATACTTGAAAGGAAAAGTAAATGTTCTGTATGGATATGATTTGGAGAACCAGTGGTATGCTTGGAAGCAATATATGATTTCATTTATTTTCAGGGGAAAGGGGTTACAGCACCTGCCTGTGACTTAGCCAAACAAGTAATTGGGCTACTAAAAATCAGAACCACTGATAAGCCTTACATATTCTATTTATTATTATTTATTAAACCTCCACAGTCTAGCTTAAACCTTGGAAGTGACTGGGGATCCTTTTTATTTATATTGAGTTGAACAATAACAGGAAATGCTTGCATTAGTCTGTGGACCAAAGAACTGAAGTCCAGAAGCCATCTCAAGTGGCAGAAATGGTTTCCTTTGATATTTGCACTTCTCCAACCCCGCAAAGTATGTACAAGGGGAAAGGCCACACAAAAAATGTGTATATGACTGAGAACAGCATACAAAAATGCATTACACAAAAGAAAACCATTTGCCAAAAATCTGCATATTCAAATATCAGAAGAATACAAATGCCGGGTTCCAGGTCATGTGATTGAGCTGAATGGGCTTAGGATCCAGATAAGTCCCCACCCCTTCATCCCATCCTGCCCTCAGAATGAAAAGACTTTCACTGGCCTCAGCTCAGCCAGCTGGGATGGCCCCAACTGAGCTGGGGTGAGAACATTATGCCAGCATATATTTGGTAGAGCCAGAGTTGGGGACTTAATGCTGGCTGAGTCCAGCTGAGCTGAGAAAAAGCTGGCTGAGCCTAAGATCCACTTCATCCCAAGCCACTGGTGGAGCCTGCCATAGCCTTGTCCCCTTAGCTGGATACAACACAACGTCTGAATAGCTTTTGAGAAGCTACTGAGAAGCAAAATGAACCAGGTACATATCCCTGAAAATTCCACTGGTCTTTGTTGGGTACATTTGGATTGATTTTATATATATATAAAAGTGTGCTTGAATTGACTGAGTTGATTATTGTTAGTCAAGACATCCATCTCTGAAATTAAAGGTCATGGAAAGAAATGCAGTGGGAATTTCAATAAAAAAATATTCAGTAAAATAAGATTTTAAAGCTCTCCAAATATTCAGCCAGGGGAGTAGTGTGCGAAAATTATGTTTCCAATTATGCACAAGGTACATGGGGGCGGGGGGAGAAAAGAAGGCATGATTAAAATATGCATGTTGTGAGATTGGAGGTATTTGAAGAATGTGTGCCATCATTACCTTTAAATGGGTGAGATTTGGCTTCAAATTGGGTTCATAAACAGGTATGGGAAACTGAATGATTTTGTACCTCCATAAAGGCTGTGAGGAGTCACTTGAGATCAAACACCATTATTAACCCAAGTATTTTCTGTGCATACTTTTGTCTCATGCTGAAAACTGGAGACAATGTTGGAAACACTGTTATTATTAATCATTTCTGCACAATCTCAGAAGTTTCTGTTGGAAATCCAGGTGTACACATCAGGCTGTTTCATGGCCATCACTTGGCTTCTTTATTACTTTTCACCCAGCGAGTAGCAGTTGAATGTGTGAACTGCCTCCGTTGCTCGTGCTGGAGATGATGTGGGAAACCTGTCCCACCTGAGAGTTTGGTGGGTGATGTCCTAGTCACCCATGCACAGCACCACTTGAGGGTGCGGAAATCAAGTTCTGTACATGCACATGTGAATCAGCTCTTCCTCTGTACACAAATATTGCTAAATCAAGTTTTTAAAAAGCTTCCCAAATATGCCACAGGACAGGTTTAGGGTGAATATAATGCCATCTACTCTACAACCGAATTGCCCAATCTGAAGCTGAGCAGAGATTTCTCAGAAGATATTTGTCTGAGAACCTTCCTGAGATTTTTCTTTTCCTCACTATGTCCCACCACCCCTGAAAAAGAAGTCCATTTCACAGAACTGCATTGCAGAATTCAGAGAAATGCAGATTTCGAAAGATGTTTCGGTTCACATAATATTCAGGAAGTATGAATTAGAAAGGTTCACCCCCCCCCATCACTGCTCAGCACCTGCAACCCTAAACACATTTACTAATTTAGAGAGTAATCTCTATTGAATACAGTGGGACTTACTCTGAAGTAAGCATGCACAGGATCACACTGACAATATGACAAATGTAATTATAACAGCTCTCGCCTACAATTATATAGGAAAAATACTTACACCAATGCCGTTGCATTAAACCGAGCCATTGGCTGGCTGCCTTTGAATGCATTTGAAGAGTTGCTTTCCAGCTGAATAAGTTTTATCTTTTTATGTGGAAATTAAAATCCCCACTTGCATACACAAAATTCCTACTGGAAGCGAAGTCTAAGTAGCCCAACTCACAACCGAGCCGAGTTCAGATATGAAAAGCAACTCCTAAGCGTTTCAGTGGGAGCATAAGAATACTTTGTATTTTAATTATCCTCTTAGTACTGCTTCAGTCAAGAGTTTTTCTGTCCCCATGGCCATTGGTAATCCAAGCCTGTTCCTGGAGAGTAAGCAACATTTCTTTCCCAATGTTTTTCCCCCTCGTCTCCAATGGCACTGAAATTTAGACAATAACATGCAGCGCACATGATTAATGAAGCTGTGAACTGAGAAGAGGACAGCTGCTGGATCACAAAGAACTGCTTTGTGTGCATGTTGCTGCATGCGCGACAAACTCCACAAACTGATAATTTGTTAATTAGTTGAATCTCTCCCTGTGTAATGTTAATGTAACCTTCAAGTGAAAAAGTACTCACAATCAAGAAGATTTTTCACCACAGCAAAACATGCCCAACTCCACTATGCCCCAGGAGTGATTTCTTCTGTGCGCCTCTCATTCAAGAAGCTATTTCGTCTTCAAACCTTTAAAAATTGCATTGATGTGTTTTGGTTTCCTTCAAAGGCCCTGTGTGCATCATGGTTCAGCAGGTATAAGTAAAAAGAAGTCTTTCTCATAACAGAAACAAATAGTTTGTCATGAAACTCTTGTTCTTCTTGCCATGGGAAGGATTATATCTGAACCTTCTTTCATCTAAAGTTTACTGAAGCCAAGAGCATATTGATGTTTTGTGGAATCTAGCACATCCACAAATATGAAGTCATGACGTCACTACGGAGTCCCGTGGGGTCAATTTTGGAGTCCTGAGGTACCAACTCAGTTGTACTATCAGGGCCACTTCAGTGGAGAACCGAAGGCAGTTTATGTAAGAATCATACATTTGAATAGCGCACAAGGATTTCGATTCAAATCATCTGTCAAAATGCAAAACTTTATCATGATTTGGAAATTGTGCATAAAACGCAGTCACTGAGAAAGTCACATTTGCAGAGCACATGGATGATTCCTCTCAGATATCAGATCTCCAACCATATACACACACACACACACACACACACACACACTCCCATGCAGATGCAAACATTCAGCCAGGTATCTTCCATTAAGCACACATGCAACAACATGAAATTCTTACTCATAAAAACATTATCCTGAGAGCATATATTACATAGTGGAATATATATATATATATATATATATATATATATATATAGTAAGATCTAGCAGAACAAATGTACATATGTATTTGTACAGCCACCTTCCAAATCTGGAGATTCCATGTTGCAAGCAGTTTAATCAATGTTTAATACGGGTACAAATAAATATTTAGCATATGGTGCTTATTGCACAGTCAAATTCACACACTTAAAAATTACTCAATGGAATTGGCCCTCCTTGGCTATATTTTCAGTACTTTTGTTTCCTCCGGAGCAGTCAGTTCAGAACTGGTAACGTGGCAGAGTTTGGAAGCTGGCATGTAAATGAACTGCATAAAGACACTTTCAGTTTTCAACGACAACAAAAAGGTACAGAGATGTGGCTGTAAAACTCTGTCTGTGGAAACCACATAGGTTAAATGTAGGCCATAATCACTTTTTGATAACAAAAGAAAGCCAAATATGGTAGCCAGTTAAAACGAAGTATTAGGATTGAAAACAGATATCGGCTGAACATAGACAACCAGCTTACCACATGGTTTGCCAAGCGTTGAACAGTGCAGCAACACAGAGAACTATGACTGGCTTTGTAGTACTGAGGGCTTGCTCTTGCTCCACCCCTAGGCACTGACTTATGCTGTTGTGGCGTGGGCCTAGCCCTCCATACATTACTTCAGTGTTTTGTCATTGTCGCTACTTCATGGTTCATTGTTTAGGGCAGAAGATTTGATTTATTGTTTGATATATATATATATTTTAAAAACTTTACCCACTTTTCACCATAAAGCTCCAGAGCTGGCTACAACAATATAATATACAATTATAAAAACAGATTAAACACACACACCCATGAGGTAAGGCAAGGCAACTGCCTCAGGCAACAGGATCCACAGAAGCAGCAGAGCCACCCTTCAAGAAATGCCTTGCTCGCTGCTGCTGCTGCTGCTGCTGCTGCCATGGGGGCAGCGATGACTGCAGTGCATTGGCTGGAGGCCGGATCTGCTGCCTCCTCAGCAGCCGCCCCCCCCCCCATTCTGTCTCTACAGAGGTCTCTTGGTGAATAGAAGGTGCTGCTGGTTTCCTCTCACCCGAGGGATAAAATATAAGGGGCTTCCCTCTGGGGTCTTCTGGGGTCTGCAACCACTTGGTGTGATTCCGAGAAGGCTCCGCTTCCCCCCATGATGGTCTTTGATTCCCACTTCAACCATCCAGTAAAGTTGATTTGATTCTCCTGCCCCTGGTGTAGATCTTCACTCACCTCTTCTTCTGTAACAGGGAGGGCGCATATTCTGGTTCACCTCGGGTACCAAATGTTTTGGGGCCGGCCCTGCACATATGTATGGTAAAACCATTCCTATCAGCACAGAACAGTTAAGCTTCATCAAAAGAGGTGTGTCCCACAAAACAAAATGCCTTAACTGCCAAAGGCCAGGGCAAAGACGACGTTGCCTCAGATAAAGCTTTCTCTTGGACCACCTGCCTTCACACTTCTAGAGAGTGGCAGAACTACTAAAAGAGCTCCCTGTGCTTAAAACGCATCCACACCTGGTTGGGAGTATGTTTGGCCACATGCATTCAGCCAACAACATATTGAAACAGTCCCATGGTTGACATGGAGGCCATGAAGTTCTGATGTAGTCCATAAGAAGCAGCCTTAGCATGGACCTTGAGGTTCTCCCAACACCATCATGAAGTGTCTCCCCAACACCCCATCTAACATTATCTCTACCAGTTCAAACAGGGAACAGTGGGGTAGATGGTGCACTGATAGCATCTCCAGTACTATGAGCAATTCCTCAGAGAAAGACATGTTGTGCATTGGTCTCTGGATGAGGGAGATGGAATTTTTATGGATTATTGCAACAACAGCAAAAACCCATGCTCCACCTACGGACCTGAAATGGTGTTGTACCAAGTATCCCAGCAGCTGGCATTAGCAGATTTTGGGGTCTCAAGCAGCACCCTGTGTGATGCCAAAATTCGGCATTTCATGCTTCTTCATGCTACTTTTCATGCTTCATTCTAAAGCATAGTTGCAGCACCCCCTGCAGTGCTCCTGAGGCTCTGCACCCAGTGTTACTGAGCCAATCATGCTACCCTAAATCCATCTGGCAGCTGGGTCAACATTAGGCCTTCCAGCTCATCTGCTCAGGTCTTAGTTATGCACACCAGGTCGGCCCCTTCATCCACAATCATATTGTGCATGATAGCTGCTTTATTCTGGGCAGATGGTTGTATCTTCTCACAGTCTTAAAAGTTTAGTCATACTGATTTTTTAAAATGCGGCTAAAATGCTATGTATGCTTACAGGGAAGCACAGCCTATTAAACTCAGAGGGAGTTCTGTGAGTAGACATGGATAGGATTGCTTTGTGTGTTGTAAGCTCATATATTGTGTGCAAATTCACACCTTAAAATCAAGGTTAATCATATACATGCATACATACTCACCCAACCCTCACAAGATGACACAACACAGAGATAACTGTAACTTGATAGTGATGATGAAACTACAGTCCTATCTCTTCCCCTCAATGCACTGCAGTAACCTGAACACTATGGGGTTAAATTTCAGGACTCTTATTATCATGGCCCAGGGCAAGATTCCACCTCTAGACTTTTCTCTCTGGTTTCTGCCTTGTGTATTTCAACAATAAACAGCCAATTGCTTAGTCTGCAGTAAAGTGCGAATGTGTTTTGTATTATATGAAAAGATTTTTCTGTATAATAATGCAGCAAAATGTAAGTGAATATATATATATATATATACCATCTCTCACAGAATGGCAAATATGTAAATCTTTCCAATTGTATAAACGACACTTGGAGCAGAAACCTGAAATTTTAAGATCCGAAACCTATGAATAAAAAGCGGGGAAGACAACCTGTTTCGTGAAAGGCCATAATAATTTATCACTCGGGGAGAGCCTTCCTCACTTGATGCCACCTGCCTCAGATAGCTAATACAAATGAGCAACTGAACATGCGATTAATGTGGGGAAACGTCACTCTTTTATAAAGTCCCCAGTTGTTAGCTCACATTTGAAGCCGTGAGTGCAGAGAATCTCACCACATTTGGTTAATGCAGACAACTGACCAAAGCCAGAGAGAAGAGTTTGCCATTTGAGCTCTGGGAAGGGCTGTAGCTGAGTGGTAGGGCTGCTGATTTGCATACAGAAGATCCTAGGTTCAATCCCTGGCATCTCCAAGTTGATTTGGTACAAGGCAGCTTCCTACGTGATGAGGATCTTGTGGGAAGAGAGGGTGAGGTCATGCATGCTGCTTCTTCCCTCACCATCACATCTCTGATGGCCTCACCACCAGGCTCCTGCTCATGATGGCTGTGTCCTTCCTTCACGGCCTGAGGTCGCATGCCTTTGAATACCAGTTGTTGAGAATCGCAAGTCAGGAGAGTTCTGTCATGCTTGTCGGGCCTGATCCAGAAGACCCTTTCGGATGTTGGGGGCATGTCTGCAAAGAAATCCACTAAACCCCAATGAAAGTGAAGCAAGGGGAGAGAGTAAAGCAATTCACTTCTAAAATCTTCCCAACATGGTAACAAATTCTGGTTCAACATAATAATGCTTCATTAGATGATACGGCAACTAATATAAGGACAGTATAATTCCAGACAAAATGGAATTTGGACACCATAAGTTCCAGTGTAATGTGTTGGCTTTATGTGTCTCAAAAGCAGCCATATAGGACATGCACACACAAAAATGTGCTATGAATCAAGGGCAGCAGTAACAACTAAGATCAGTCTAGACCTCACACTGGCATGTGAATGTGAATGAGCAATGTCAGAAAGCTCCCTTTTCCCTATTTTCCCTTTATGAATATGCACCAAAATCTGTCCCTTTTATGTGTGAAAGCTTAGCCAAGCCCTAGCTGTGATTGTGAACAAAACAATTTATCAGATCCCTGCAGCTGTCATTCTTTAGTGACCCGAGAGAGACAGAATACTCCAGAGGGGCGAAGTTAGGCTGAGATATGGCTGATCGGATGAGTCAGCTCAGTGGGTGAGAGGGTATTTGAGATAGGACTGTATAACTCTCTGTGTAACAAGTGCATTTTAATATGAAACATCTAGAGGCCTGCTGACTGAATACAATGCAAGTAGTTCAGTAGACTGTATGAATATTTCAGTGCACACACAATTTATATAAAATATACATTTTCTGTATACGAGGTGCATTTTCATCATATTTTTTAATTCTAATGCTAGGGTGTAAGCGTTTCAACGTGCCGGCTAAATATTTCATTGCATCATAAATATCCGATGTTTCTGTATATAATGGAGGACAGGTAACTAAATATTTGATTTTGTGCCAGCTGTAACAGCCTTGCACATGAAAAAGTGTTTTCATCATCATGACCCAATTACGAGCACACTGAAATCCTCAACGATAATTCAAGGAACCAGTGAACCACAGATATATCACTATAATTGATGGCCTTGACAGTATTTGCATCAAAATGCCCCCCCCCCATTTTCCCGCCAGGTAATTTTATGACTCTTTAAAACCATTTCAGTCTAAACCTTTTATTGGAGCCTGGAGAGATTGGGACATTTTTGAGCTGATTGGTCTGCTGGAGAATTGGTGGATTGTCACCCATGAGCTGGGTAAGAAAAGACCCATGAGCTGGGAAGGTCCACTTCATATCTCAGTTCATTCATGCAGCCACTGAATGAGATGGTGACTTTGTGGTGCCTATTAGCTCTGTAACACAGGCGTAACAATACTGACCTATTTTGCAAGAAAGAATTGCTCTCTTATTGTAGGTCAAGGATGGGATGAGAGTGCTTAAGGAGAATCTTACAGCTCTCTAAGAGTTGAGCCTCTCTTAGCAACTGTTTGTACATCATTCATTAGAAATGCCTCTTCTACACTTGGACCACCATTCCTCACTTACAATTTAGGATACTGCAATAGCTTGCAAGATGTGCAAACTGTATCCAAATTGTCACTTCAATTTTGTGGAGCTGAAATCATCCATCATTAAATTTCTAGGGAGCACAAGGTTCCATTCCCTTCTTGAAGGGATGGGAAACCTGCTGTGGCCCTCCTGATATATATTGTTGGACTCCAAGTCCCATCAGCTCTAGCCAGAATGGCCTGTTATCAGGGATGATGGGAATTGTAGTGCAGCAACTTCAGGAGGACCACAGGTTCCCCCATCCCTGCTTATCCCCCCCGACTTGCAGTTGCAGTCAGTGGGACAGGATGGTGGTGCTCACCTGAGAGGGGTGAGCTGGGAACAAGCTTTGTGCGGTGCGAATGCACTGGCAGGACCAATCTAGGGCTCCCTTCAGTGTGTCTGAACTGGGCTGACCTTACCACAATCTTGCTCCTCCCACTCTACCTCCTAGTAAGCAGCAACAGTGCAGGCGATGGGAGATCAAGTGAGTGCTGCTGCCGAACCCCACCAAACACCTACTGGTGGTTTGCTCTGTCCTGCCCTCCACACTTTCTGCATTTTGGCTGACCTGGGAAGATTTCAAAAATTAATTCTGGAACTCAAGCAGAATATAGTAGCACAGGTGACATAAAGGAACTGAATATTCCAGCAAATGTGACTGTGTGGTATTCTGTACACAATTTTTCAAAGGGGAGCAAAATGGAATTACAGAAAATGTCTCATTCCTTAAGCACCGGCTCCCCTTTGGAAGATAATTTAATTGGGAGAGCTGAAATTGTGGGAGAAATTCACTGGAGCCAAATAGTGGAAGCAAGTGTCCCTATTTTCCAGGGACATCCCTGATTTAGAGAAGCTATCACAGTTTCTGATTTGATCCCAGAATGTCCTGCTTTTCCTTAGGGTGTCCCTATTTTCATTGGATAAATGTTGGAGGGTAGGAGTTATTTGACCCTTGAACCATCTGAAGCCAATCCTGGATAGGGAACTTTTAAAAAATGTTTAATGCTTTATTATGTTTTTTATATATGTTGGAGTGGCTGGGGCAACCCAGTAAAATGAGTGGGGTAGAAATAGTAAAATAATCATTATGGAATGCGATGTCCCTGTTTTCATCAGAGAAATGTTAGCGGGTATGCTAGCCACTGACAGGCCCAGTACTCTTACAGCCAACCCTAACTCAAATATTTCTGTCAAAGTGTTTCCAAAAATTGTCCCCATCATTACTGCCATTAAAAAGAAAAAGAAAAGCTTCAACGGCAGTACCACAACAAGCCAAACTGAGGCAATTTCCATCCTCTTAGAAAATGCCCTGAGCCTGCCTTTCACTCAGCCTCCCCTCAGCAAAATGGGAACAGCTGGGTGCTTCCAAAAACAAAATGTGTATATGAACTATCATCTGTGGGGTATTTATATTTGAAAAAGGCATCAATTTCCTTTCAGAGCAATGTGGTGTTAAGCACAAACCTTTTTTTGTTGTTTTGCTGTTGTTTCCTCATTTTCACTCCATGTTCAATTTGTTCTCTGTGTGCAGGGACCTTCCAATTTCCAGCAAGTTAACACCCAGCATTTATTTATTTTTTGCTATTCCTTCAGCAAAATGAAAAAAGAGAGAAGAAGCAGAAGCTGGGAGTTTGTTAAGAGAGGGGGCATCCAGAAGACATATGTATGAGGCCATGCAAAGAACAGAGCCAGAGGCTGTTCTTTATTATTCAAATGCCTCAGTGGCAAGCAGCAGAAACAGCAAGTGGGGTAGTTCATCTTCAGTCATGTAGGTGGAGGGAAAAAGGGGGGGAGCTGGCCTATTCACAGAGCACGGGGAAAGGATTACAGCTCTGCACATCCAACCTACCACTTTGAATGATGCTAATGTTTAAATCATGCTTTACAGCAAGCTTGTTGAAAAGCCTTCGCATCGCCCTATAGTTTTCTCGCCATGCCTCAGACACATGCAGCGCCGCCCGAAGATTAAGCCTAATGCAAAATAATCAGTCCCGTGGCATGGTGAGCATCAAGGAGATTTAGTTACCTCTGTCAGGGAGGAAAATAGAGGCCTGTGGGCCAGGGATATCACACAGATGGGACTGTCTGAAAATCGGCTGCTGCATCGCTTCCACTCTCCCGACCACCACCACCACTTCTGCAGCCATTTAAGAACAGATGAAGTGATTCCAGCGTGAGGCCTGCTGGGGTGTAATGGGTCGGCTGCCTGTGATTTACCTCTTGCAGTTCATAGCTTAGAGAGCAGATGACAATTCTGGAAATGAGTTATTATTGATTTTATGTCTCCTGTGTGATAGGATTTTGGTCAAGCCCATTTGTGTGTTTTTGTTTTTTTAAGGCAACTTTTTAATATCCCAGGCTCAATTTGCTGGCTGTTCTCCTGATGTCATCCATTTCTGGCTTCAAAACCATTCTAGTCTTGAAGGAATGCTTTAATCTGAACCAGGGTTCAAATCCCAGCCCAGTGTTGTTGTTGTTTTGTTTTTTAGTGCCAGGACTCAGGTGCAAGTCAGTTGAAACAGCCAACAGAGAATTTAAAGTATGTAGCCAATGAAGGGAGGTCTAATTCTATGGCCTCACTACACACTGTGCATTTAAAGCAGTATCATACCATTTTATAAACAGTCATGGCTTCCGTCAAAGAATCTTGAGAACTGTAATTTCTTAAGGGTGCTAAGAGTTGTTTGGAGATCGCTATTCCCCTCAGAGAGCTCTGTCTCAGAATAGTTTATCATCTAATCCCTTTTACCAGGGAACTCTGGGAATTATAGCTGTCTGTGGCAAATGGTGGTCTCCTGATACCTTCATGAGCCAGCACTTTCGAATTTTCAGAGGCAGCTCATCCTCCATCTGTGCCTCTGAGTTCTGGCCTTGCCAAGGAGAGGGCAAGGATTCCCAGTGAGGGAAGCCTCAGGGTCAGCTTCAGATCTCTCCAACTTTTCATCTGTCATGTTCTATTACAACATTTACCATTTGTAGGAGATCCAAAACCAGCATCAAACCAAAATGCTTGACAATCTTTACGCTCATTTATTACAGCAACTCTGGGATGTAAGACATCATATTTATTCTTTCATAAAACAATTCCATCTGCTCCCACAGGTCTTTATCCTCTTTTGGGGCCTGGTTTCTTGCAGTTGTAGAGTGAGAGGAGAATAAAGTTACTGCAAGTTACTGCTGGACAAAGAAGCCAGGTCTTTCCAAAGCTGAGCAGTGAGATGAGTGGCAAAAGTGAGAAAGGCCTGGTTGGAGGTCTCTATGCGTGCCTGCAGCAGCTGTCAGAACCAACAGCTTCCACAGTCATCCAGGTGTTACTGAGCTCATGGAGACTCATTCACTGGTTCCTGTGTAAAGCAGCCCCACAGAAACCAGCAATGTACAGTTTATTTATGACTGTATTTATACCCCACCTTTTTCTCCAAGCAGCTTAAGGTGGTGTACATGGTTCTCCTCATTCTCATTTAAAACCCCACAGCAGCTGAGAGGCAGTATCTGGCCCAAGGTCACCCAGTGAGCCTCATGGTTGAGTAGGGGTTTGAACCCTGGTCTTTCAGGTCCTCATCCAACACACTACCCACTGATGCACATGACCTAATTTTATTAGAAGGTCAGCTGCTTCCATAAAACATCAAAGCTATACTGCCAGAGCTTAGCAAGGAGACATGCATGGGAAACCAAACATAAAGTGGACATGTTCTGAAATGGGATTATAATCAATAGAAGTATTTGAGGAAGAGGAATTATTTTGAAAGGTATGACTAATAACTATAATGACTCTAATTTAGCATAATAAAAAGAAAAGGGAAGAAATGGGGGGGGGAGAGAGAGAGAGAGAGAAAGAGAAATTGACAAATCAATTTCAAGAACACCTTCCTGAAGTGAAATGCATTAGGTTGTATAAGAATATCTCACAGGTAAGAATGAAAACTCCATCTCTTGAGACTGTGGAAACTGTGTGCTTTCTCCCTCACTGACACGGAGGAGATAGATAATGCAGGGCAGGGGAACAATTTTGAATTTGCCCTCAGGAAAATGACTGAATAACTTAATCATTTCCCTCGCTGTTTCTGGTATGCAGTCTGCCTTACTAGTCTATCCCATTTAGTTGAGATGACTGAGAGTCTCATCATTGCCAACCCCCAAATCACAGAAAAGCAGAATCTGCAAATTGAAAGAAATCATTTGCTCTTCACCAGCCTGGCAATACTGCAGCTGCTTTGAACCACAATTCCCATCAGCCTCAGGAAGCGCATGCTGACTAGGCTTCCGCCATTGGCCTGCTTCAACAGGCTCTTGTTATGCTTTTATGTTCTGCCACTAGCAAGAAACAAACCAACCCTTGAGGAAGGAGCAAGAAACTATGCCACTGAGCTCTATCCCTGGAAATAATGTGGTTCCTGCTCCCCTCCCCAATTTCTTTGGTAACCAATAGAGTGGAGAATTTTGAGGTGCTGCTTCTGCACAGCTCCATCTCACAGAAGCATGCTGCAAAGTGCTATGTACAAAAATGAATATCACTGGTCCTCAGTGGGCAAATGGGGAGATGCAAGCAATTAATGTGTGTGGAAAAGACTCAGTCCTGAAAGCAATCCCAAGTGAAGCTCATAAACAAACATCTGCTTTATAAAGCCTAATCAGACCAAGGCTTTGTGTAGCTTTCAAACACAGACTGTCTGGCTGTTTTAAAACACTCAGTCTTAAAGGTCTGAAGAAAATTATTGAACGTTGAAACTCTTATTTTAAAAACACATACACCCAAAACATCAAAATGAAGCCAGTGTTTTCATAGTTGATGTTTTACAGAAATTCCAAGTTAGGGTAGGTTAGAAAGGTTTCAGTTAGCCTTTAACATGAGTGCTTCCAGCCTGCAGGCATAGTATGACATTTTGGGCAAACATTAAGGAGGAATAATTGATCCTATCTGTACAGTTCACACAGAGTGACAGCGATAAAATAAAACCTCATTCAAACTCGGTGTACGGCAACTGACAGCGAAGAAGGCCACGTTCCTGATAACCATTGTGAAACCATCCTCTCACTGAGGTTTAAACAAGCTGCCAGTGGGGGTGGGAAGGAGATTTGATTCAATATGCAAACTGAAGGACAGTCATCCTTTGAAATTTGCAAATCTCTGAATTTTTCAGTACAAAATATATAAAAAAATCCTTCCGGTAACACCTTAGAGACCAACTAAGTTTGTTATTGGTATGAGCTTTCATGTGCATGCACACTTCTTCAGATACACTTTTGCAGTACAGTTCTCTAGCCAAGCATTGTGTACCAAAATGAATACACATGGGTAAAGTGTGCATATAAATGCAGATATTCATGGCAAATGCAGTATGTTAGGAGAAATTGCTTTCCAAAAAACGTGTATGTTAGGCAAAATTACATACACATGACTTTCTTGAATGGCTTACCTGTTGGAGAACAATAACTGTGGCATGAGGTTCCTGACATACCCTGGAAGCACTATTGTTTTTTCCTGGTCTGTATCTACATTTCTATAGAATTTCTGGTTGCTGAAGGAAGCTTCTCTCTCTGGATCCTGATTCAGGGGATTTTAGATGTCCTAGCCTGCATCTTTTATGCACCAATCATTTTACCTCATTTCCATTTTTGCAACCTAGCTTTCCGATGAATCAAATGAACTTTCTGGATCCTCATGGTCTCATTGGCAGGAGGCTCAGACATAGAGAAACCAATGACAAGACTATATGGAGGGTCAAAAGTCATTTCTCAGGGTCCTTTGCCAGCCCATTTTGGTTCCTTCCATCTCCTTCCTGAAAATGGAGATGAACAGCAAAAACCTTGTAACAGCACCTGCTTTCGTAGTTGAGCTACTCACAATCAGCAGAAGCTACAACTATTGACGAATGACCACATGCAAACATAAAACTGAAAGATCCCTAATGGCCACTTTTCACATAATTCCTATAGCGAAAAGAGAGAGGAGGCTTATCAGGCAAATGTTACAGCATGACGACTTTATGAAGATATTTTAATTGGACTCTGTAAAACCCTTTTAAAGGTTGTTCTGCTATTGTTGCTGTTCTGAAAAATCAATGCAAACCATATTTAATTCTAAAAGCTGGACATTTAAAAGGTTAGTATTTCTGAAGAAAATATAGGAAATAAAAACACTGAACTACAGCAACGTCTGGAAACCTTTAATAATTGTTGATTCAATTTGCTTCCAGAATGCAAGTCCCCATCTTTTTAAAATAAGGTGCGCCAGCTGGTTTTCTGTGATACCGCTACATTCACTGGAGGAAGGTGGCCATGTATACATCTCCTATTGATCCCGCAGAAGTTCACCCACCATGGTTATAGGCATCAAGACCTCCAGCGGATCAGGAGATGATGGAACAGAATTGTCAGCCCCCTTTCAATCTCCCTTATCTTAAAAGTACCCCTTGAAAAACCCTGGTTAGTGAATTAAGCAAGCTGATATCCAGTAGAACAAATGCTCAATGCTAAGTTTATTCTGGGATGCGGGTGGCGCTGTGGGTTAAACCACAGAGCCTAGGACTTGCTGATCGAAAGGTCGGCAGTTCGAATCCCCGCGACGGGGTGAGCTCCCGTTGCTCGGTCCCAGCTCCTGTCAACCTAGCAGTTCGAAAGCACGTCAAAGTGCAAGTAGATAGATAGGGACCGCTCTCCAGGGGGAAGGTAAACAGTGTTTCCGTGTGCTGCGCTGGTGCTGGCTTGCCAGCTGCGGCTTAGTCACGCTGGCCACGTGACCCGGAAGCTGTCTTCGGACAAGTGCCGGCTCCTGGCCTCTTGAGCGAGATGAGCGTGCAACCCCAGAGTCGGTCACGACTGGACCTGATGGTCAGGGGTCCCTTTATCTTTACCTTAAGTTTATTCAGGTACAGGAAAGCTTGTTCCGGATGCTATAGCCACATTACTTCTGATGCTTATCTAGGGCCACCAGAACACCTTGCTTGGAAATTCAGAACAGAATTCTGAACGAACAGCAAAAAAATTCTTAAACCATATATGTAAGCTTGTTGTGCATGTTAATTGCTAAGGCAGGTTGTAAAACCCTAGAAGCTCACTATATTTCAGCTTTCCAAGGTCTGTAAAACAAAATTAAGGAGTCAGCTCTCTTTCCTGAAAAATAGCTATAAAGAGAAAAGGCATGTTGTAGCTTCTGGGGCCAGTAAGAGGCAATTACAGCTCAACTTTTGCATTGCTGATTGCTCTAGTAAATCATGCACGTGTGTCTGTATAAAGAGGAAGATTTTTCTCCTAAGTGGAAATGTGTCAGATTGAAATACATACAGAAAAAGTAAGAACATGCCTATGTGGTCTAATTTTGGGAGTGGAGAGAGGGTTGGTGTTCAGTTTCAGTGCTCTAGCTAGCTAGCTAGCTAGCACAAATCTGTGGGCAGTAGCCTGCGCCATATCCCAGTTGTATGTATCAGGACAGACATAAGAATATAAGATGTGGTGCCTAAGCAGCTGACTTCTTGGGCTGTGCAAGCATGTGCCCAAACAAAATGGCTCTTGCCTTTCTTCCCATCCTATCTTGTAACAAACCATCTTCTGTAAATTCCCCCTGTAAATCATGAAACACCAAACAAATCTCACAAGATTTGCTTTCCTCCACATACAGCATAGCTTCACACAGATCATTTATTTGCAAGAAATAATAACCGTTTCCACAGTCTTGGGGTATGAAATCCATGAGACGGTGCAACTGTAAGCAGTTTAGGACATCCCAAAACATTTGAAGTCTAGCATAACTATTGTACATATGGGTAAAACCTGTGGCTCTCCAAATGTGGTTAGGCTCAAACTCCCATCAGCCCCATCTGGCACAACTAACACAAGATCCACTGGGATGAGAGTGTTTGGGTTCAGCAGGTCTTGGGCTTTCCTGGCTGACTAGGGCTACGCTGGTATAACTTAAGATGGTGAAGGGACTAGAGAGACCCTCTTGACCTAAGTGTGTCCATAATGATGGCTTCTTCCCCAGTTAGATTATGCTTGCAACCAATGTGACCTGCTTACCATGACCCATTTAGCTGTCCACAGTATGCTTTTAAAATAAAAGTCAAACTGACCACCTTTGACAGACTTTGCGGGGTGCCAACTTGAATAAAATATTGGGGGGGGGCTAGGTAAGCCCCAACCTGCATAATCAATCGCATGATGTGGTACATTCACACCATTTGAATGGCAAGGCTCCTCAACTTCGGGGAAGCCAGGCCCCCTTAAATATTTTATTGGATGGGGCGCTGAAAGGACCTTGGCCCCTAGGAGTTAGCTCCTACGTGGCTGGAAGTTTCCTTGTGGTGTTGGTGCTTTTCAGGAAAGTCAAACAGTCAGACTTTGTGGTTGAGCAGCTCCTGGCATTGTCAGAAAGGCAATGTTCAGGAAGGAAGAGGTAGTGACAGAGAGTGACCACTGAACCTGCTAAAACCTCCTTTTTGAGGAACTAAGCCCCCTGAGACCCATAGACTGACCACAAGTTTTTCTGTTGAAACCAATATCTATGCTTAGTACTATACGTATGTAGCCCACAGCAATCATGAGCACAGATTCTTCACGTGAAACAATGTCTTGGGAATGTATAATGTGTTCTGCATTTTTCAGACGCATGCAGATTCTCTGAGTATTAACCTAATCTGTGTCTTCTGTCATGGCTGAATAAATTGTTTCACTCGCACCCCCGGTGTGTTCATAGGCTACATTCACCCCAGCTCAATGGGAGACTTGTCCACAACAATGGAGTAATTTATGCCAGCCTAAGAGGACATTCTGGGGGAGTGGGAGAGGCATAGTGTAAGTTTGGTGGAGCAAGGAAAGAATTATAGCTATGCCAAACCCCCTTCAGCTCAGTGACCTAGGACCCAGTCCTCAAAACTTGGGTGCACACTTACCTGTTAGCTCTGCTGACAGTAGTCTCACCCAGAGGATGCAGAACAAAATTTGGAATAGGAGTAATTTATGCTGGCATTGGTTATGCCAATATAAATTACACCAGCTTCCTAGAGTTAGGGTTGCTCTGTTGGTGTCTAAAGAACTAGTGAACTGTATATTCTTGGTAAAACATTTTCAGTAACACGAAGCACTCCTGATTTCACTTCCATGCCTCAAAAGGAAAAGTGGTTGTGGGGATGAAAACCTCCTTGTAAAATGGCAGCCTCTGTGTGTTACTGTTTCAAATGTGTTGCAAGGTAAAGCTGAAAATGTGAGGCCCAAAAATAAAACTTGGGTAGACTGCTCTTATGAGTTGTTTGACTGATCCATGAAAGCAGATTCAGTGTGGGGGGTTTTTTAAAAAAAATTTCAAAGGTCCCCATACTTTGACCTATGAATTCTGAAGCCAAAGGAAAATACATGCCTATTAAGAGTTTCAGAGCTGGGGGATTCTGCAAATGTTGCTGTATAGATGGTGGCTTTCTTTAATTTAAGTATGTTTAGGTCACCATGTCAGCAGCCACAAGGCAGACACAACAGAAACCACAGTCTGATCTCATGGTAGCATTCAAAGACTACAAGCTTGGTGAATGACCCCGCCACATTGAGACCTTTGAAATTCACAAGGTTTGCTCAGAACACACACACTTCTATTCTTTATGGGTTTTTAAGCCTCAGGTATCAATGAATCAAAAGGGGGAAATATTCCTGCAGTCCTTTTGGTTGCATTGTTGGAAGAGGGTGAAAAAGACAAAGGGAATGTCTTGTGGAAAATTGCCAGTTTAGGCTTAAAGGAAAGTTGCTAATTTTGGACTCCATGATTCTTGCTGGTGCAGGTCAAAAATTATTCGCACACAAGCCAGGGGCTTGTCTTTGGTTTGCATGCATCTGTGTTCAATTAAAATGAAGTCTCATACTTGAGGTTAATTCTATAGAAATGAACAACAAAGCCTTCTTGTGTTTAAACTTTCCAGTCCTATGAGGCCATACTATGGGAGACTCTGAGGGATGAAAGCCCGGAGGTGTGTGTGTGGAACTGTAGATAGCAAATGCAAATTGTTTCTGGCTGGAAAAAAACCAAACCCGGACTTTAGAAAGCATCTCCTTTCACCAAGGTTTCCCTCTGAAAGAATCACGCAGCCTCTTCCATGGCATTCAATCCATTGGAAGCTGAAATTGGCAAATGGTGGAATCCAGAGAGAATAGACAGGCAGGCAACAAGACAGAAAATGAATGTGAATGTCTACCATTGCAATGCTTCAGTTGGGCACACTGTGCTTGGTGATCCCAGATTTTTTAGTAGCCTTCCCACTGCCTTGGTGCAAAGATCTGGACAGAAATATTTAGGACACTGCTTTGATGCAAAGATTTAGGCCAGGGGTAACCAAAGCAATGCCCTCCAGATTTTGTCACACTACATCATCCGTGACCTTTGCCCGTGTTGACTGGGGCTGGTGGAATCAAACAACTTTTGGAGAGCGGCTAGCCCTTATTTAGTCCACTTTCCAAGCAAAGTTTGGCATTTCATAGAAGCATAGAATTGTAGAGTTGGGACGGATCCTGAGGATCATCTAGCTCAACCACCTGGCAATGCAAGGATATGCAGCTATCCCATACGAGGATCGAACCTGCAACCTTGGCATTATCAGCACCATGCTGTAACCATTGATGTATACAGTAGGGAATGAATTAGGGGTAAGAAATATGGCTAATTTTAACAGGAATGTGCCCATTTCAGGTAGGTCTCATTTTCTAAATGACAGATGCATGTTTTCATGGGCTATTAAATGCTGGCCATTTTGGTACCAAATTCACTTGCGTACATTATTGTATTGTTTCATTGTAGACCAGCGTGGACCCTTCAGTTATATGAAGCTTTCTTTATTTTTCAATGAAGAAGAAAGCACAATCATAATGAATCTCCATGTCCATAGTGATTTATTTTTTTTAACCACTGATTTTTCTATTGCAAAACAGCTACAGCAAAGCCATTTTTGATTCTATTCTCACTCCCACCGCCACTGCCGCCCACATTTATATTTCATGAGGAAGTGTATTACCTCGGGAGAAGAGGACGGAAGTGGCTACAGAGACAGGAAAATGGAAGGATGGAGCAAATGGCCTTTTATTTCTTTTTTGGCCTGTAGCCATTTTTTTTTAATCAGTAGGAGGGGAAATAGATGATAGGAGCTTTTCATCCATATATTTTCTTACCACTGGTATGATAACATTGAAGAAGGAAAATGGGAAACTCTGAACTTTGACCTCGAGCAGAACTGTCATAAAGCGCCTGAAAAATAGCATAAGCTGCCCCCTGGGATATTGGCTCGGCTTTTAAAATCTTAAAACCAAAGAGAGTTTGTTCCCCTTCTTCTCACTTGCTTTGTTGTGGAGCTTGTTTTGCACAGGATCAGAAGCTAAATAAAGACCAGCAATGACAGCTTAACCCAACAAAAATGAATCATGTTGGCCACAAAGGAGTTCTGGCTCTGCACAACACCATTCTCTGCCTCCTGGCTGATAAAAAAAAGAGGATTTTACCACCTCACATGTGCTGTATATACGTTATGCAAATCTATTAGAAATGAGCTGATTTGTGCGTCTATGGGACTTTCCATTCCGCTGTCAAAATGGGTGTGTCTGAGGAGAGGGAATCCTTTGCTGTACAGGTACCAAGTCGCATCAGATCTGAAAGTGTTTCTCTGCTTTCTGCCTGAGTTCTGGACACAAGTTCTGCAAAAGCCCCCAAAGATTAAATTTAGGGCTCCAGGAAACTGAACAGTCCCAGGAGTCCCTGAGGCCAGGACACAGAAAAGCAAGGGGAACAATGAATGTGTTAGGAACATATGCACTCAGTCCATCCTGCCCTCCCATGTGTGGATATGCCAGGGACTGAATTTGGGACTTTTTATTGCAAAGTGTGTGTTCTTTCATGGATCCACATTCAAAGGTTCTTTCCCCTCACAGATTGCTTTGTTTTTTTGCTATTATCTCCTACTTAATCAATATCTAGATGTCATATCCCTTTGACTTCTGATATATTTGAAATGAAAAACAGATTCAAAATTTTCCATTGTGTGTGTGTGTGTGAGAGAGAGAGAGAGAGAGAGAGAGAGAGAGAGCGATACATGGCCCAGTTTTTATGGTGCAATTGTTGTTTTACATTTCATAGTGATGACTTCCAAACTTCTGAAATTACTTGTTAGATTCTCAATTTACCCAGACAGAAAAGTCAAAATATCCCAGCATCCAGGGCATGCTGTTGTAAATGTATGGTCCAATATTCTCTGCACATTCAATATTTCAGAATGGCAAATACAGAAATGTGGTATATGCTTTGCCATTGACATAGTAGATGTTAGCTCCTTGATTCAACTATTGTTCTTTTGCTATTTCATCCACAAAGCAATAAACACCAAATGCAGTTCTTAAAATAAATGTTGGGTTTTTTAAAAAATCTATCAAGCTTGAAATTTAATTTATTCTAATTGGTTTGGTTCAATCCTGAAAATTGAAAAGCAATTTAAAAACTGACAGACGCTCACTCTAATTTCATATTTCTTATAAAAATGGATTTCTTTTTTTAAAACTCCACTTAATTCTATGTTAATTTAGTTCTTTGTATCCTACATGTATAAGCAAGCATTGTGAATGGCAGCCTGTGATACTGATTATATGTAGAAATACATTCTTTATTTATTGGCTCTCCACATGCTTATATATCTACAGTGTTTAAGCCCAACATAGTAAATGGTCATCTCTATTTATTCTGAATCTGATTCTCATGGTGGGGGAGTGGTGAATTAACTTTTGCGCAGAGCATTCATGAAGAAAACAAATAGCAAATACAAATCTGCCAACACTATTTGCATTTGATTATACCTCATTTATTTCCTCCTTGCCTATGCAAACAAGTAGTGTGATGCCACTTCTTCTGAAATTACTGCAGAGCATCTCTTCTCCTTGCCTGTGCTCAACAGTAAGAAACAGCCCTCATGTCCCCATCCATGGGGACGCCCACCACCAAGGACAGGTGATGGACCAAACAAGGAGAAGGTCCCAGGGCTCCAGACAGACAGGAAGACAAGGCAGGATTATTACCTTGGAGAGAGACTAGAGTGTCAACTGATCCTAAAGCTGAGGCAGAACATACAAGCTGTCTTAGCAGTGTCCTGGAGTAACGGACAAAACATTATTTTTTTTGTCTCCACCTTAGAGCAGATTTATGCCACAAGGTGCCATAGGAAGGCACTGGACATAGTAAAAGATCCATCGCATCCTGGTCACTGTCTCTTCGAGCTCTTGCCGTCGGGACGGAGATACAGGACGATGAAGACAAGAACGAGCCGTCTTAAGAACAGCTTCTTCTCCAGAGCGATCTCGGCCCTGAATGGGAAGCCCGGACTTTGAAAGTCATCTAATCTCCCTTGCTGTATTATACTGTATTGATTAATTAGTGTTTTTATGGAGCAGTCAAGTAATTTCGTTGTCCCCGAAGGGGGCAATGACAATAAAGATATTATTATTATTATTATTATTATTATTATTATTATTATAACCTGGGCTAGATATTTGTTGACTAGAGCAGGGGGTGAGGAATATTTTTGGCTCTGGGGAGTCAGATCTTTATCTGGTCTCACTCCAGGGGCCAACTTTGGCAGGTGGGCAGGGTAACCCACCTATCAGTTACATGACATGACAGGTAGTCCCCCCCATGTCAGAGACATGGCCGGCAGAGAGGAGTCTGCAGAGGGAGAGCAAGAGGCAGAGGAAAACAGGAACTTGATTCTTCCACACAACAAAAGTGAGATAAGCCCTTCTCGCTCTGGAATGCTGCCTGTAAGTTTTTGCAGCAGCACAGAGATGCTGGAGGCAGGAGGCAGGTGGTAGGAGGGGGTTGGATTCAGCTCCAGAGGAGGAAGAATTGGCTGCACCTGAGTCTCCAAGAAGTAGGAGGCGGAGCAAGCGATTAGAACAAAGGAAGACCAGCAGGAGGCGGGGGACGACGTGCTGTATATCTGGCCTTGGGAGGAGCTGGAAACCAGTTGAGTCAATTGACTCCAACAGTGAGGAATGAGTTGTGGGAGCTTGGACTGCTGAATGCCTGTTATTGCTAAATAAACCTCAACTAGTAAAACTGCCAGTGTTCTGTGTCTTGTGTGAGAGAAGTGCTAAACCTGACACCCCACCACCTGTCAAAATCCCTTTCCTTACTTCAGCAAATGAACAATCAGGAGCCCACTTGAAGCTCTCAATTATCCATTTGAAGCCCGATCCTTATATGGCCCACACCTGATGCTATCTAGGCATGATATCATGGGTAGGTGGTTGGCTGTGGCTTCCCAATACTTCATTGGCCAAGTGGGGAGTGTTGGCAGGCCATACTTGGCCTGTAGGCTGGAGATTCCCCACCTCTGGAATAGAGGCTCTACTCCCTGCATGCTGCATCTAGCTTCTTCTGGACTCTAGGGTTTGAAGCCGTAGGATAGCTGCTCAGGACTATCCTGATCTTCTCTAAGGAATCTGTGAAGCAATAATCAGAGTAGTACTAGTGTCTCTTCAAGGTTCAGAGAAGCAGATGAGAGTTCTGGTGCCTATATTTCCCTCTGAGACGGACCATAGAATGAATCCATCTTCCCTTCAGAGCTGCTATCAGAGGACTCTGACACCACTACATGCACCATGAGCACAGAAGAGCTGGTTTCTCAATCACTGCAATGGCAACCAGTCTGCTGAAATTTGTAACACAAGGGTAGTGAAAATTGGGCAGCATCTGGACAAAGACAAATGGTGGTGGGTCTCCATTGAAAGGTGGGCTCTCACCATGGGTGTATCCAGGGGGCAGGGGGGACAGCTCTCTACCCCCCACCCCCGATCAAGCAAAACAATAGAAATACTAACTAGCTGACCAATCATGGCAGTTCTTTCACCCTAACAAAAGTCCTGCCCCCCAACAAAAATCCTGGCTATGCCCATGGCTCTCACATGGGTGCTGTGATAATCATCACCTGAAAGAGTTGCATGGAGTGCCTCAAGGGACCACAGAATCTCTTTAATCCACCCAGACTCTGCAAATAAATCTAACAACACATTGCCAAAGCAGGTATGAAACGTACTCCAGAACCATCTTCTTTAGAAACCCGATACACTTTTAAACTCCATAGGCCTCCCATTAGCATACTCAGGAGATCTAAGTAATAACTTTTCTCAATCAATTAGCTCATTTGGAGAATATTCAGATCTCCACCTGCATCCTGAACCAAATCAGTGTTTCTAAGGCTTGTTTAGAGTTGAATTATAATTGTTTTAAAATTCTTTTGGTGCCAGATCCTATGGGCAAAATAATTTCCCCCATTCTGCTCCTGTCTTGTGTCAGACTTGCACATTTCTGTCTAGCACAAAGATATGGGATGGGGAGCTTTGCTGAAACCTCTGACTCAAAATTCCAAGTGAGTCCTAATCAGAACTAAGACGATGAACCTTCCATGTTAGACATTTGGGTGGTAGAAACATAAACATTACTATTGCATAGTAATGTTGGAATGAGCATGTGTATTTTACTTAAGATGGCAATTTTTAATGAAACAATGCATCATTTTTAAATAAGTCCGCTTTAGCAGGATCAGGCCAGCAGCTCATCTAGTCCTATGTCCTGTTCCCACAATGGCCAACTAGATATCTATACAAGACTGCCAAAAGCTATTGATAGCCTTTTCCTGAATTTATTCAAGAATATGTTTGCAAGAAAGAAGAACAAAAAGGAAAGGTCAAACAAGAGCAATCCCCCTGCCTGTTGATTGTTCCAGAAAAAAATAATGCATTTATATACCAGTGTATCTGGTTTAATACCTTATTATTTTCTGTCAACTGTTGCTCCCTGCAAGCAATAGACCAGTGTTTAGTTTCTCTAAATACCCACCCATCACACAAGAGATTTAAAGGAATATTAATCTCAAGTGGAGTATTCTGACATAAAGTGATTTGGCGTGGCAGGCAAATCACAGGTTGCCTACAGAGGTCCCATTAAGTCAGTTAATTCAATGGGCCCATCCTAATGTAGCAGCAACTGGATTCTCCTCGACCCCAGAGGTAAGACTATAGCCAAGATTAGGACAGGAAAATAGGTTTCCAGATGGAGAGGTCAAAATTAGAAACAGAACTGTTAGAACCCAATACTAAGAATCTGTCGAGAATGTATAATCTGCTGTTGAAATGGAACACACAGGACGAAACGGTGAAATCAGCTATGATAAAATGGGCACAAGATATTGGTCATAACATTATGTTTGCTGACTGGGAACAGTTGTGGACCACCGGTATTAAATTTACGGCATGTAATGCCTTAAGAGAAAACATTATGAAAATGATGTATAGGTGGTACATGACCCCAGTCAAGCTCGCAAAAATTTATCATTTGCCCAATAACAAATGTTGGAAATGTAACGAGTCTGAAGGTACTTTTTATCACCTTTGGTGGACCTGCCCGAGGATAAAAGCTTTTTGGGAAATGATCTATAATGAAATTAAGAAGGTTCTTAAATGGACCTTCCCTAAAAAACC
The DNA here is from genome assembly GCF_964106645.2 of Podarcis pityusensis. NCBI lineage: Eukaryota > Metazoa > Chordata > Lepidosauria > Squamata > Lacertidae > Podarcis > Podarcis pityusensis. The sequence continues at coordinate 59,075,274 of NC_138031.1, forward strand.
TGAGGCTTTTCTCCTGGGCATCGTCGGCCAATTGGTGAGAAGGAAGGACAGGACGTTTTTTATGTATGCGACCACAGCAGCAAGGATTCTTCTAGCAAAGTATTGGAAGACACAACAACTACCCACACTGGAAGAATGGCAGACGAAGGTGATCGACTATATGGGACTGGCGGAGCTGACTGGCAGAATCCGTGACCAGGGGAAAGAGACAGTGGAAGAAGATTGGAAGAAATTCAAAGTTTATCTTAGAACTTGTTGTAAAATTCAGGAATGTTAAAATGTCAAGGGGTTGGGAAACAGAGAATTGCAGCTGTAATTAACAATATTAGAAGAACTTAAAAGAAATTGAATTGAATATTTAGTTGTGAGGAGTTGCTGAAGAAATATAAAACAAGGATGCAGAAAAGGGGAGGTATGGGGAAGTCCGGAAAGTAAGGTTTATGAAAAAATGGTTATGAAATTATACATGTTTATATGTTTGTATGTTGGTGTATTGTGTATTGTTTGTCTTTTTATTTTGTGTTTGGAAAATTAATAAAAATTTATTTAAAAAAAAAAAAAAAGACTATAGCCAAGATTGCTCCTTGCTGATCACATGTCCTTAGATAAGGCTATGAAAAGGTATAAATGAGATTTAATAATTCTCTGAACTGTACCTACTCTTCACTCAGTAGTTCTATTCCAAAGATAAATACAATTATGCATCTATATAACACTTATGTGTGGGAAATTGGCCATATCAAAGATGTATTATATGATAGCATACCTTTGTAAACAGGAAATATTTTCTAGTAAAATTTGTATTTTGAGGCATGTACATTAGTGTAAAAGCAGAAGGTTATCCATCATAATCATTTATTGCTAATATTCCTAACCTTGTACCATTGATTACTATTTGGGTCAAGTGCATATTGCACTGCATTGCCTTGTGGCATCAGGCAGTAAAAACAATAGGGATAACAAAATGGATGCAACACAATGCACCAAGTTAAAAAGAAGAGAGAACGCAATTTGCCAATCAATACACTAATCCATTTGTTGAGAAGGAATGGATCAATCGGAAGGTTGATTTATTTCTTCCCTTACTGAAATAAAGGTGGTTCTTCATCACCACATCTCATCAGAGATGAGTCAGTCCAAGGGAGATATAAAATGTCAGTAGCTGAGGCCGGGATTTCACTGAAATGGGAAAGTTGCATCTGGGCTGTACCAATTCAGACTCCAGAGCTAACGTGACAGAATGATTCCACATGAATATATATATGAAGAGAAGAGATTGGACTTGATATCCCACCTTTCACTCCCCTTAAGGAGTCTCAAAGCGGCTAACAATCTCCTTTCCCTTCTTCCCCCACAACAAACACTCTGTGAGGTAAGTGAGGCTGAGAGACTTCAGAGAAGTGTGACTAGCCCAGGGTAGCGAACGCGAACCCGGTTCACCAGATTACGAGTTCACCATTCTTAACCACTACACCATGCTGGCTCTCTTGCTATATATATTCCATATATATATATACACACACACACACACACACACACACACACATATATATATACATATATATATATATATATATATATATATACACGCACACACATATATATATATACACACACACATATACATATATATATATATTCCAAAACATAGAAAACTAGCATGTCAGAGAGAAGGTTAGACTAGAACCATTATCCATTAAATCTAGTTTTCTATGTAGAAATTCCTTCCTTCCTTCCTTCCTTCCTTCCTTCCTTCCTTCTTTTTCTTATTTAACTGTATAAGCAGCATCTGCAGTCTAAAGTAGTGTAGCCTAGTCCACATCATCAAGAACTAGGCATCATTCAAAGGTGATTTCCTTACATAGTATGTATAGATATTGCCTCTAATGAACAACTCTGGACTATCTTTTGCTTAGTCTTTCTTGGAGTGCACTCTGAAGACCAAGGGCACAATCAGTTCCGCAAAATAGTTCCTCAATTCCCCATCAGGAGATTGCTTTTTAAACTTGAAGTTGAGGAAACAAGGCTAGGGTTGAGATCGGTCTTCTTTCTTTAAAGAGCTGAGTGTTGTTCTAATAAGCAGGTTCTGAGTCTGCTCCAATATATATATTTTTATAATGTAACCTAGAGGAATAAAATGCCCAGCTTTCAGTAAGCAAAGCTTGAGGATGGGGCATGAAAGCTCCATTCCAAAGTCCTTATCACACCTTCACAATTAGTTTATCTCTGGCAGGGATAATTTAAGTCGTATAGCCAGCTCTTAACTCAGTTTTGTATTGTAATTGTTGCATGAAGATTTTCCATGCCAAGTTTGTTTTCCAGCTATCGGGGCATGGATCCCACCCCAGTGGCTCGTCTGGATATTTTGAGATGACTCACTGGGAAATGAAAAAGGATGGGCAGCAATGTGTCAACATGGCCTTGTTCTCAGTGTTTCACACCCACCTGATAAAACACACATACCTCTGGATATTTAACTATCAGCAATTAATGCGCTGGCATAACATCCTCAGTCCTGCCCTTTTCCTGTTCTACCCTGTCCCTCCCATTGCTTTGTGGAGAGCTGTAAAAAGTATATGAATTGTGTGAGAGAGCCAAGCACCTCATGCATGAAATCCATACAGCCAAATAGCATGCTCCAAAATGCTTGCAGTGGGTATCAAAACATGCCTACCTGAGACTTCTTGACGCTTTATATGACAGTACACCAAGACTTGCAAAAAGAGTTGAGTTCACTTTTAGCTGGTATCATGGGGCCTCCAAGTGATTTAATGGCACATTAACAGCTGAGGACTTTGTTTTAAACCTCACTTTGAGACACCAGAGGTTGTGCTACCATTGGAGGTGACAAAGGGAGTCAGGGCAGTGCTGAAGAGAGAGATGGACATTTTCCTTTTGTGATGGCTGCAGAGGCAGAAGCTGCCTTACTGGTCCATCTATCTCAGCACTGTCTACACACTGAAGGAAGATTGGGGATGTCTGAAGGTCCCATGGAAATGGCAAATGGTACAAATGGTACCGGAAATTGCATCAGCCATTTGCAAACGGGAATGGAAACCAGATGGGTGAATAGGATTGGCATTTGCAGCCATCATTTTTCTTCACTCCCCAATTCACTGTCATTTTTTCTTAGTATGTTATTCATCCTTCCCTCCCCTCCCCCCACTGCATTGAATGATGTGCAATTACATAACAATGATATAATGAATTATGCTATTGAATTTGGCAGTGGGGCAATGTTGTGAACAGAGAAATGAATAACACTGTTGTTGTTTTTTGTGGAACCCAAACTGTAGTGGGATATGAATGGCACTGCATGTGGCAGAAATGAGGCAAAAAATGCCTTTTGATGGTCAGTGGGAAGATGTGAGAGCCATCTATTTACACCAAGCATCACTGCACTGCAACATCCACTAGTACAAGGTGTCTGTGATGTTGCACTGTGTTTGTGGTCTGTGTAACCCATCCCAAGAAAGTGTTAATAAAGCATGTCTTTCAGACGAAACTGTCTGTTGCCTCAGGTCACCATGACCCAGACTGACGCCCATCTCCCTGAGTGTTGGGGATACATTTAGAGCATTGCCCTTAAAATGTCACCGTATTATTGTCTGTGGTTGCAGCTGACTCGCCTGCATTCCACTCAGCCAGAAAGGCTTTGTGAAGAGTCAATTTTTAAATTGCTTTCTGAAAGCTCAGGTATGCATTTGAGTTAGTAGGGCCAGATAAAATGTTGCTAGGCTGCCCAGATCACTGGTAAAAAGGACCGAAAGATGGTTTACCTGCATGCAACTTTCACCCTCCATCCTTCTAGTAGTACTTCAACTAGACTTCCCTCATTTGTACAGAGATGCTTCATCATTTGCCTACAGAAGTCCAGCTACCGTTCGATCCGCTTCCACAGTGTAAAACAATGGTGCAATGAATGAAATGTTCCCCTCGATGATGGCTTGCGGAAGTGTTGTGTCTAAGGTACTTCCTGAAATTCTTGGAAACTCATAAACCTACTTCCTGGTCTTGTCATTACTTGTGGAAGTCAAGACTGTAAACTGAAAGCCATTTAAGCCCTGGCTCATTTGCTCTGCTTTTTCCTTTTATCATAAGGTTTATGCTAGTAAGCTTTGGGAAATGGTTTTCCTTCCTCAACAGTTTTAGGGGGAATTCCAAAATCCATATCTGGGGAGACCCTTTATTAGACCAAACAAAACGTCACGAAAATAGCTGTGACTCTTCATTGAGCTAGATGGGAAGCCAAGCCAGGCAGGGGTTGGGAGAGAGTGAGAGTGATGGGTAAACCATCAAGTCTCCAACTGATAAAGGACTTAAGATGGAATGTGGAAGGAGGTAACAGACATTCAAATTAAGCTCTGTTAGGTACTATCCAGCAGACTTTGCACAGGCCCCAAGATTTGGCTTCTATCTGTACATTTTTAGAACTTGTGATTTGTTTCTGAACCACTCTGTTCCCTCTCCATTTTGATCTGTGTTTTTGGTGCTAAGCCATGGGTAGGCAAACTAAGGCCCGGGGGTTGGATCTGGCCTAATCACTTTCTAAATCCAGCCCACGGACGGTCTGGGAATCAGTGTGTTTTTACATGAGTAGAATGTGTCCTTTTATTTAAAATGCATTTCTGGGTTATTTGTGGGGCCTGCCTGGTGTTTTTACATGAGTAGAATGTGTGCTTTTATTTAAAATGCATCTCTGGGTTATTTGTGGGGCATAGGAATTCGTGCATTTTTTTTTTCAAAATATAGTCCGGCCCCCCACAAGGTCTGAGGGACAGTGGACCAGGCCCCTGCTGAAAAAGTTTGCTGACCCCTGTGCTAAGCCGTTCTGTATAAAACAAAGCACTGTGGGACAGATTCAACAAAACCGTTGTGCTTGTGGGAGCCAATGTAAAACATTGTGCTAGTGCAATGGGCTCCCCCCCCTCCACCTCTCTTCCACCTCTCTGTATTTCCCAAGCCTCTGAAATTGGCTGTGAGGGGTTGGGGGAACCCCTGGAACAGCACACAGGGAGGAGATGGAGCGTCATTCCACCCGGCAAGCAAAAATACTTGTGCTGATTGATTGCTTATAATAGCACTGCGCTGAATTCCACCCATTGTTTCCCCGTTCATTCTGATCTTTCATTCTGGTGACTCTTTTTGTTCTCTGATAGGCTTTACAGGCCTCATAATACACCTCTGCAGATCTTTGATAACTCTTACGGTCCGAGACTAACTAGATTTCTATTTCACCATGGCCTGCTGGGAAGGAGCTGATGCTTCAACTTTGTGGGAGGGGGGACCAGCTGTTGCTAGGTCTGTCTCCATCCTTAGGCAAAATATATAGTTTACTTGCTAGGAACCTTTTTTTTTTTTTTAATGGTGATATAACACATCACTGAAACCACTCTTATTTCTTCAGCTGTGCCTACTGCTTAGCTTGCCCCTTTTATCTCCACTCTAAAAACAGAAGATAGCCTGGCTTGCTATCTTTGTGAAAGCTTTGCCCTAGTCTGCAGTGGTGGAAAGAAATGAGAAAAAGAAAGGTTTAATCTTTCCCAGTGGACAAAGCTTTGTTTGTTAGATTCAGACATTGGCTGCTTGCCTGTAGCATGTGGACTGCACCTAAATTGCATTCAGTTGCAGGCTGAGGCTCTTTTCAGCCTTAGCTGAGACATATTACCGCAGCAGCTCCTGAAGATCCAGAGACTGGAATAAGTGCTCATGCAGGAGAACATAAAATATTGCCTGCCAGTGACTGATGTCTTCAGGGGCCACAGCGACGTTCAAAACACAGGAAATAAAATGGCAAGCTGACAGCTTTAGTTGGCTTTGACCAATAGATCCCATTGGTCTCGTAAGTGCAAGTCAATAAAAGGATTACAAGAATTTAGGGTCCAGATTCTTTGCCCATCACAAAGACAACTGGAGATGGTGGCGAAGAGAATAGTATTGTAGAGACAGTAACTTTGCTGCTGTTGTCCTACTGAAAGAATGTCCCTGGTGAGCATCCTAAATAATCTTTTATGTTGGCATTATTTGCATTAATAAAATAAGACCTTAAATTGAATTATTATAGAGTACAGCACCCTACAGATATGGCTACGGTTCTCTTCATTTCCCTTGCCATTCTTCCTTCCTCTGTTTCTGTGTCAACCTCTCTCTTCTTTAGCCTCTCTTTCTCAATCTCTCCTACTCCGTCACTGTCTTATGCTCTGTGCTTTGCAGACATGCCTTCCCACAGGCCAGCTCTCCCACACATCCACATCCCTGGGGTTTCTGTCACACTCGGCCCACTCTGCAGCCAGTTATCTTTGTTCAGTGATGTGATCACCAGGCGACAATGGCCACAATTGGGGCTGAAAATTCCGTCATTGGTGTGGGCTGGACTAGTGCCATAGAGTAGGGCATTGGGTAGGTACAAGAAGATACAGGCATCTGTGCCTCAAGATCCAGACTCACTCAAAATCCTGATTCTGGCCTCATGATTTGAGCAAGGAGAGTGCTAGGTAAACTCATTCAGGAGGAACACCAAGGGTGGTTCCAGATTTGCAGCACTTTACTAGAGGGCAATGAAACTGGCAGAACAGGACATCAAGCAAAGGAACATCAGTCTCTAGATGAGTGAGGTGCCGATGCACTTAAGATCTACAGTGTGTTCCTTCATTTCTAGTCAGAATTAAAGCAGCAACTCTGCTTGCCCTTCACCCCATAAGTCACAACCAACTGAAGTTAGCGTGCTTGCTATATGTTCCCTGACTGGCTGGGGTCACCTAGTCAGCACTTTTGAATGCACTTTTGAATGATGGCTCTGAAAGACCTGCTGAGAGGGCCGAGAACAGGCATGAACAAGCGGCTTTGTGTAACATTTGCTTTCCTTCCCAGGAATAGTGGACTTTCAGAGTATCTCGAACGATGCTCTCGAACGAGGGTGATGAGTAGTGGCGGCAGCTCTCACCTTGCCTGAACCATTGAGTGATGAGATGGTGGGAAGAGGATCTTGAGGTACAGTGTCTGCAGCCTTCCAGGTCACAGCTGCTGGAAGTCTGCTTCTCCCATGGTGCTTCATTAAGAGGCAACCACATTAGCCAAAGCTTAGCCACCCTGCAAAGGGCACAATGAGTGTATAAACCTTAATTCTCACAAAAAATATGTCTTCAGAAAAATACCATGCAGAAAAGTGAGGGCACAAGTGCACTTTAAATGAGGGTAAGTCAACCCGGTTTCAAATTACCACCTGTTGTCTTGACAACACATTAAAAAATTAAGTATAATTCCAAAGCCGTGGGCTACTTGAATTTTTATAGCTCCTTCTCCCTTGAAATAGCACTGCACAGTGTCTATCAAAAAGCCAGTCATAATAGCTGTAGGCTACTTTCCAAAAATAAAACAGCAGTCTGAACCTGTCAGCACTCTGCTAATGCCACGTTCTGCATAGACTCTTCCAAAGCTTCAGCACTCAGCCTAGAAGGAGCCAGGATGCGATACAATGCAAGATGCAACAAGATCGAAACCTGATACGATGCCTAGGGCACTATAGTGGAGAACACCCCTGTTTACATCTGCCTTCCCCAACCTGGTGCCCTCTAGATGTTGTTGGACACCCCCCCAACTCCTATTGGCCCTAGCCAATGTGATTAATGGTTAGAGATGATGGAGGCTACCAGGATAGGTAAGAATAACTTGTATCAGAAAGCAGTATATGGCACTGTAGAGAAGCTGCCCAGAGAAAATGCCTTGGACTGATATTGAATTTCAGGTTTTATTTCCAGAGGACATAATGACCCAATTATATTGACTTATTAAGCCAGAGGATGGGATATGGATTCATCATTTGGGACAGATGGAGTGTAGCAAGCAAATCAATGTCACTTAGCACAACAAAGTGTTGTATTATGGGGGCAGTGTGTGGCACTTTTATTCTAGCACTGAGGTCAGAGATGCTAGTGCAAATATTTAGGATCAGACTGAAAGGCTGGAACCTACTGACAATCTATACTGTTTTGCCAGTCAGGAGAGGCACAGGGTTTTGAGAGTTGTGTTGGTGTAGCAGAAAGTATGTTGTATCGATCCTAAGAATTTGTTTGTTGGCAAATCAAAGCTAAGGGCCAAGCCATTAGGAGTCCTTCTATGTCTCCAATCCTGTAAGTTGCACAGGAATAGGCACCAGAGAACTCAGCGGATATTCCTTCCACATAAACAGTTCTAATATCAGTCTTTCAGGTAACATGCTTTGTCTTATACCATTTGTAAATGAATGAATGGCCCCCCCACAAGTTATTTAGCCCCTGTTCTACTAATGCTTAAAGAGGGCTTTTATGCTGATTATCTTGCCTCCCACCATAGAAAAACTATATTCTTTTTATTTCACGTGCATGCAAGTGTTTATTCACTATATATGATCACAACTTAAGAATGCAGGCGATGAAGTTCCACGGCTTATTAATGGAAATTTAACCTAAATCCAAATGTTAAAAGCACTCTTCCCCCACCTCCCCCACTTCCCGCATACACTTAATTTGTCTAATTTTCCCAGTGACTTTCCGCTGAGTGCTGTTTTTGCCTGCAGATATATTCCTCTAATTCACTTTTTATAGTGGCACCAAGACTGCTATGTCACCCAAGCACATCTGAAAGCCACACGTGCAGCCTCATTGCTCTGTGGCTCAGCTTCTTAATCTGGGAATACAAACTCACTCCATGGAAGAAGAATAACAACCACTACATGAGCACATGGCCAGATTTAGGTTTGATGAGGCCGATCGGAAGGTTGGCAGTTCAAATCCCCGCCACGGGGTGAGTTCCTGTTGCTCGGTCCCAGCTCCTGCCAACCTAGCAGTTCGAAAGCATGTCAAAGTGCAAGTAGATAAATAGGTACCGATCCAGCGGGAAGGTAAACAGTGTTTCCGTGCCCTGCTCTGGTTTCGCCAGAAGTGGCCACATGACCCGGAAAAACTGCCTGCGGAAAAACGTCGGCTCTCTCAGCCAGTAAAGTGACATGAGCGCCGCAACCCCAGAGTCATTTGCGACTGGACGTAACTGTCAGGGGTCCTTTACCTTTACTTTTAAGCTACTGAAGGTAACGGGGCCCTTTATACCGTATTTTTCGCTCTATAGGATGCACTTTTTCCCCTCCAAAAATGAAGGGGAAATGTGTGTGCGTCCTATGGAGCGAATGCAGGCTTTCCCGGGCTTCCTGCAGCTCCGCGCCACCCTCCGGATCCCGGCGCGAAGCCGCGCGCGGCTCCGGAGGGTGGCGTGGAGCTGCCTGCGCCCCAGGGCTTCCTGCAGCTCCGCGCCACCCTCCCGATCCCGGCGCGAAGCCGCGCGGGGCTCAGGAGGGTGGCACGGAGCTGCCTGCGCTCCAGGGCTTCTTGCAGCTCCGCGCCACCCTCCCGATCCCGGCGCGAAGCCGCGCGGGGCTCCGGAGGGTGGCGCGGAGCTGCCTGCGCCCCAGGGCTTCCTGCAGCTCCGCGCCACCCTCCCGATCCTGGCGCGAAGCTGCGCGGAGCTCCGGAGGGTAGCGCGGAGCTGCCTGAGCTCCAGGGCTTTTTGCAGCTCCGCGCCACCCTCCAGACCCCTGCGCGAAGCCGCGCGGGGCTCCGGAGGGTGGCGCGGAGCTGCCTGCGCCCCAGGGCTTCCTGCAGTTCCCCCCCACCCTCCCGATCCCGGCGCGAAGCTGCGCGGGGCTCCGGAGGGTAGCGCGGAGCTGCCTGAGCTCCAGGGCTTTTTGCAGCTCCGCGCCACCCTCCAGACCCCCGCGCGAAGCCGCGCGGGGCTCCAGAGGGTGGCGCGGAGCTGCCTGCGCCCCAGGGCTTCCTGCAGCTCCGCGCCACCCTCCCGATCCCGGCGTGAAGCCGCGCGGGGCTCGGGAGGGTGGCGCGGAGCTGCCTGCATTCCGAAGCCTGGTGCGCACTGAAGAGCGCGCCTGGGCTTCGCGCACCTCTCCACAAGCCTGGGGAGACCGGCTCGGTTCCCTAGGCTTGCGGATAGCAGGCTGTTCTGGGGGCTGGGGTCGGGGGAAGCTCGGGCTTCCCCCGCGCCTGCCCCGTGCCTGGGGAGGGATTTTTTTTTTCTTTATTCCCCCCCCCCAAAAAAATAGGTACCTTGAACGCACCTTGTTTTAGAGGGAGAGAACAAGAAAAAAAATTTTTTCCCTGTTCTCCCCCTCCTATGGTCCGGTGCGTCCAATGGTGCGAAAAATACGGTATGTCCAGCTGTCCTTTGTCAACAACAAATTGTCGCTGTTTTTTGTGTTGAAAATATGCCATGTGGTTAATTTATGGACCTAGTAAGAATTTAAAGCCATTTGCACATAACAAAATATGTATTTTATCAAAGTAATTGTTGAACTGAAATACAATTAAGAAGTATATTAATAGTGAAATTTTTGGGGGACCCCCAAGAGAGTGGGGCCCTAAGCTATAGCTTGTTTACCTTATATGTAAATCTGGCCCTGACCATGCAACTACCGGTAGATATCAGCCCAGGTACGCCAGGCTGTGGATACAGAAACTTCATTTCTGGGGCCATTTTGGCTTCTCTGAAAGCAGCGACTCCAAGCATCATAAGCAGAGGGAAGCCAATGAGAATCTTTCCTAGCTGCCTGACCAGGTCTAACAAGGGGCTTGGGGCAGGGGGAGCAATTTTCCTGAGTAAGACCTGAGGGGTGGGGTGGGGTAGAAACTCGATTCAGTTTGCAATTAAAAGCAAAAGGTTCTTGTGCACTGAAACAACACAAGAACCAAAGCACAGCCACCCTTTGAAAATCACACTTTTTCTAATTTTGCAATGTAGGTTTCTTGCCAAGTAATGTGTACACAAATGCATATATTGGGGTACTGTGTGCATAGAAATGCATATATTACTGAAAATAACATACAGAAAAGCATTACAATAGTGGAAATGTGAATATTAGGGAAATGTTTATGAACTTTCATAAGGACTTTTATTTTTATTTTTTTTTAAACTGATGTGAAAATGTAGGTATCTGAACAATTTGAGGCACCACATTCCTATTTGCTCCCAGCCACTGTGTGAATAATGGTAGCCAAACTCACCTGTCACAAATTGTCTAGATTCAGAATTCGTGTGTGTGTGTGTGTGTGTGTGTGTGTGATCCATAGCTTTTGGCTCAATTTTAAATATTATTGTAGTTAATTGCATCTAAGGACAAGTCCACTGAAAAAGAAGCTTGCTATACAAGCAGCATAATGTGGAACAAAAGGGATATCTGGAAAGTAGACTCACAAAAGCATTGGATAATTTAATTTATTGGTCTGTTGCATTCATGTTATCATCTAATTATCTAATTTATACATGTAAGAATGCAAATGCTGCATGAAGAGAAATAACAGAAATAATTGTAGCTGACAAAGCTGTCTCTAATCTTCCACAGAGAATGTCTCCCCCACACCCTTTTTATTCACAAGTTATATTTTATTTTTTAAACACACATATCAGGAATCGCCCAGTGTAGGACAGAAGTGAGTGCATCTCACATATATCTCAACTAATGGCCTTCATTATAGGGAGAAAGTACTGATAGGATTTAGGTGAAACCAGCTTCACCAGCAGTTCCCATATTACAGCAACACACACACACACACACACACACACACACACATATTAAAAAAATAACCAGAACTTGCATATCACAGAATATAAAGCAGGCATCTCAGTGTTAACTTACAATAACACCCTCCATCTTGGTTGGTTAATTAAATTAACTTAATGAATTAATTATATTTCACTAAGCTTTTCAGCACATACTGTTAGGTGTGCCGTGGCAAAATACTGAATAAAGTTTTAAATGAAAAAAAGAAATATGAGCATTCAGGAGAAGTGGCCTGTTTTTGTACTGATCTAGCAAGCTTAGCTTAGTCTTTCATACCTTCCAACTTTTCTCTGATGAAAATAGGGACATCCCATTCCATAATGATAATTTTACTATTTATACCCCACACATCTTATTAGGTTGCCTCAGCACTCTGGGAAGCTTCCAACATTTATAAAAACATAATAAAACATTAAACTTTTTTTAAAAAAAAAACAAAATATTGGATTGCCTTCAGACAGCTCAGGGATTGGATAACTCCATACCCTCCAACATTTCTCCAATAAAAATAGGGGCATCCTAAGGAAAAGCAGGACATTCCAGGATCAAATTAGAAACCAGGACGGCTTCTCTAAATCAGGGACATCACTCGGAGGGGCTGGTCTTTATAGGCTGTAGAAATGTCTAGGAAAGCATAACGAACAGGAACAAACCACATTTCAAAGTATGGGTGGGTGGAGTAGCTATAAAAATGAATGTCTTTCACTCAAAAAGGGAGCATTGACAGATGTATCCTTCATTCTTACCCATTCTGACCATGCATAAAAAACTTCTTTTTTAAATAACACTATTAGTGCATACAGTGGTACCTCGGGTTAAGAACTTAATTCATTCCGGAGGTCCGTTCTTAACCTGAAATTGTTCTTAACCTGAGATACCTCTTTAGCTAATGGGGCCTCCCACTGTCACTGCACGATTTCTGTTCTCATCCTGAGGTAAAGTTCTTAACCTGAGGTACTATTTCTGGGTTAGCGGAGTCTGTAACCTGAAGCTTCTGTAACCTGAAGCATCTGTAACCCGAGCTACCACTGTATTTATCCAAAGCCCACCTTTGTTTTCTGCTGGTTCCAGGTCTCTCTCTCTCTCTCTCTCTCTCTCTCTCTCTCTCTCCCCCAGGAAACCTGTCCACCATGCATAAGGGATAATTTTGTAATAAGAACTGACATCACTTCTGCATTGCATCTATGCAGAAGTGTAACTTTTTAAAAAGGCCTGTCTCTTCCATACCCTGATGCTGAATGCAGCAGGCAAGTCCTAAACTTGTACAGGTGGTGTTACTCATAGTGGATCTTTTGAAATTATACATATTCATTAAGTTCAATGGGTCTACTCTGAGTGAAATCTAGTTGCATACCATGAGATTTAGTGGTAAAATCTAGTAAAATCTAGTTGCGCAGTTAAGAATGACACTCTTAGTAGACTTCCACTCGGTGGTTTCCATTCCTCTGCCAAATCACTGGAGACTGAAGATATGAATGATCTATGAGATGCAGTCCAGCTTTTGCCCCCAGTAGTCGGGGAATCCTGGAGTGCCCTGCACCTGACACACACCTGGGATCACATCCTATGGTGCAGGGCCCTTCTGGCATTCCCTTTGTTGTGTGGGGGCCACTTTGGTTTGACTCCTTCCATCATGATAGGTCAAATAGATGGAACCACAATAGGAGTCCTTCCCTTGCCAATGTCACCCATCCCAAAACTGGGACAGTCGAGCAGTGAGAAGGAGTGCAGCATAGATTTCTCTTGTGTGTCCTTCTGGAGCTTCTAGAAATATTCTTGGCACAAGAGGGAGCTGCTCTACAGGAATTGCTTTGCCATGGAAGGCACGCCATAAGAGGCTTACATTCTGTAAGTCAGGGGTGGAGAACTTATGGCCCTGCAGGTGTTGTTGGAATACAACTCCCATCATCCCTGACCATGAATGATGCTGGAGTCTAGTAATATCTGGAAGACCACAGATTTACCATTGTTGCTGTGAGGCTGGGGCTGGGAACCTCCAGTCTGCTGGCCTAATTAGGCCCACCAGGCATACCCAGTTGGATCATGAGGCTGCTCTGGCCAAGACACACCCAAATACAAGAGGTCAGGTGCTGGGCAGGTATAAATGTGACTGGGTCAAAGGATGGTTACAGGCACCACTGATCAGCTGAGTGATGGTGTTTGTTATCAACTAATCATCAGTATAAGGAGACTCAATTCACAGTGAAGCTCTTCAGAACTTAAGAAATGGCTCAGCAGTTACCACAGTAAAAGTGAAGGGATTGGGGTGTCAGGAACGGAAAGCAGAAGAGATTCATCTCAGCTTTATCTGTGTTTTTCATCTTTTTTTTTACAAGTTTCTCTGGGGTCCTTTCAGGATTTGGTCATTTGTAATGTTTGCGCGTGAAGCTGCCTCGAATACTGAAACATACAATTCTGAATAAGTCATTTCTGCTTCACGTGCTTTGATCAGTACAATCCAGAAAGAGTGTGAAAATAATTTTGTCCACATAAAAAGCATTACCTTCAAAACAGTAGCTACATGTAATCGCTGCATTGTGACTTCATTTAAGGATTTGCTTTCCCCCACTGCCTTTTCAAGGTGCATTTATGTTGTCCTAGCTATCCATGAATTGAAAATTGACCCCAATATTTCTTTGAGAGCAAGTAGCAATACTGCTCCAAGCCCAATTAATGAAATGCTTATTATTTAGACATACACATTCTGCCTTTGGAGCATGTTTTATACTACTGTCTCTTCAGGAAATAGCAATAGTTAAGGAAGATCGCTATGCTGATGGCTGTAATATATTTTCCTGATCTCATCTACTGTCAGCCTTTAACACGCATGCTTTTTTAACAGTCACGCTTTTTAACACTCATTCTTTTTAAGCATTCACTCTTCAAGGAACACTGGCTGCTTCAAATATTAAAGTGCCATTAAACTTTGACCATCACACCACACCCCAACCGAGGAGTGTTCCCTTGAAAACAGGCAGTTCTGCATATGCAGAATGTCAGGCAACTCCCAAACTGGGAACTTTGTGTCCCTATTCATTTATGCAGCTATTTGTATACTTACTTAATTACAGCTGTCTCTAAGTAGAGCATAGAAATTCAACATGAGGAAAATAAAAATGAGTTAAAACAAAAAAATCAGAATTCAGTTAAAATTCCCACTGGAATAATAAAAATAAGAGTCTTCAGTAGGCACTGGGAATTCAATGGGTAAGAGGCCTACCTGTCCGCAATGGGAAGAGAAATCCATAAAATTGAGACTATAATATGGAACACATGGCTCCTGGTAGATATGAGCTGTGCATCCTGGTCATAGGGGATCACCATATATTATCTAATATCAATATGTGAGTATCTGAATCCTCCTCTAGTGCCTTAGGAGTGGGTAAACGGAGGCAGACATTAGACTGCACAGGGAGAAATTGGGGGTCACTGAACTGATTTTATCATACAGCAGGGTTGGGGAACCTGTAGCCCACCATTTTTGATCCAGAAAAACCATATTGTATGAAATAATCTGGGTCTCTCTTTCACAGACCCCTATTCAGTACTCTATTCACTGAAGCACACTGGCCCCTTAAAGTCAAAGGGGAAGAAATTCTAAACAAGTTTAATAGAATAGAAGTTTAATAGAAGAAGAAAAAACTGCACACAAAACAGAAGATAAGCAATGTTTTTATCTAAAGATGAGAGGATGTCATAAATCCAAACATTCAAAATGGATACAGGATGAACAATCTGTGGCATGATCTTCACAACTATATAGTCAGGTATGAAAGAAAGTGTGGCTGATTCCCACATGTAATCAATTCTTTAGTAAACTGACACGATTGACCCGCATTTCTGACAGAACTCTCACACCAAATGATTTGTCTTAGGCATTTATGTCAAGTACAGTATGTCTCACGCATGTGCCCCATACCATATGTGTCAGAAATGCCCTTTGGAAACCCCACTAATGGCTCACAAGAGGATTGTGGAAACAATGGGCTATTTGAACTTTCAAAATATTTCTTTATAATTTACACACTCGGGCAATGGAACAAGGTTGACATAATTCAGACAATAAGGGCTCAGGTGATTGAAATGTCATAAAGGAATGCAATAGCAAGCTAATTGTTAATGGCGTTCTTAGCTCCTTTGAAGTCATTTTCCTCTTAAAAAACCTGACACATAAATGGTTGTCGACAAGGAGAAGGATGATGCATATAGATGCAGACACACAGGTTAGAGGTTGGATGAATTGCTATCCTCTGTCAACCACAATGAATCTTTCAATCTGTACAAGGCTTACAACGGCGAGGATAAATTCATTTCTTTTTATTACTTAGAAGTGATTGCTGTTATTGCCCTCACAATCAAAGTTATTATTGTATAATCACAGCAGACTGGCTAATGGCATTCAACAGAATTTGTGTCCTTTAGCTATTTCTTTCACAGCTGTTGAAAGTCATTTTTTATGAACTGCCTAAGACCCAGGCCAATCTTATGTGGCACTGGCACAGTCACATGATTTTGAATGCTGTTTCACAACTTTTTTGTTTTCTATTTGCAGTTGTGAAAATTTACACCACTTGGTGTACTTAAGATCTGAACGACAATGAGTAATCTCTAGATCCAGTTTTGATGAAGTAAAAAGATATACCTTGAGTGTATATATGGTGTCCGAGTGTATATGGAAACTTCAGCAGTAGGGATGAAATTTCACTAGTCCTATGGAAACTTATTTACTTTCCCTTGATATTCCTCACGTAGCTTGCTGGAATGGGAGCCTCCAAAATGTTCCTTTAGGCTAAATCTGCTGGCAATGCTTAATAAGCTGTACAAAGGCTTCACCAAGGGCTGACTCTCTCATATCTTCCGTACTCCATTTTTCACACATAAAAGTCACGACAATATCTTACCAAGTTGCCCTTTCTTCCTTCCTTCCCTCTCATGGCCTTTTACCCTATCAAGAACAAAGAAACAAAAGAAGAGAATATCTGAGAAAAAAGTAATTAACAAGAGGGAGATTGCTCCAGCCCTCTGAGGTATTACTCAGTGTTGGCGTTGGAGCTTTGATAGGAAGATGTTACAAGGAACAGTGCGGAGGAGTTGTGGGATATGGTGATGAGCTGAAAATACAAATCAGCAAATATGATGCCTTAGGCATTTTAGTTCTGTTTTATTAGATGAAACAATGCCAATGGAATTAATGTTAACTGAGACCAATTATTCTGATATAAGCCATGCTATTTCAATAGGGCCACAGGGTTATAACTTCATTTGAGCTCTACTGCAGAAGGCTCTGTGTCACAGAGGCTTGGGCTGTGGTCACTGACGTCATACTAGGAAAGGCTATTTTGATAAACTTCAATCTGTGAGGAAAGTAAACACATAAGGGACTAGATGCAGATCAAGTAGACCTACTGAAATCAATGACTGGTATCCAATACTCAAAGAAGAAATGCTGAAACCAATGGACTTGCATTAGTCCATTGGTTTCAATAGGTTTACTCTGAGTTAATCAGATACCACCAACAGATTCCAATGGGTCTACTCAAAGCATGAAAGGCAGGGCAATCCAGGCCCTTCACCACATCCACAGCCTCATTGCTCATGCTGGTTGGGGCATAAGGTGGGCAGGCAAATTGCTTCACCAGCTTGGATTGGGCTCAATGACAACAACTGATGTTAATGGCGCTGATTCAGAATCCATTGGATCTTGGGCTGGCCTTGTCCCTCAGTCTTTTGAGACTTGCAGTGAAGTCACTCTGACTCAGAACCATATATGTGCAGCAACAAACAGATGGTGGATCTGCACATTCACTTCAACAGAGGGGCCAATTCAAGTACAAAAAATGAATGGGACACCCTTGCTGGCAGTGGAGCATAGCATCCCTTTGAATTATATAATAGTGTACATGAAGCACAACACAGGAATAATGTGGAGAAATCTTTATTGGGCCCATTATACAAAAACATCTTGTCACTGACTATGTGACATGAAGTATTGTGCATAAATACAATGGATAAAGCACTGCGGGGGAGGGGGAGGTAGTGTATGTCCATATTAGACATTTACACCCCATTGCTTGCACTCCTTTGCCGGAGTTAACCAAATGTGAGCTAATTCAATGATTATATATGACTCAAATCCATTCAAAGATTGCCCAGATCACATGTAAATAAGAATTGCTACTACACAGGAGTTTTTGCAAAACTGTGATTGGGTCACACAATGCATGTGGATGGCAAACAATGTATTAATGAGCTGTCAAGGTGAAATTCATTTATTTTCCCTTATCACTCACAGAACAGGTGTCCTGTCAGCCTCTTCCAGTCTACACACCAAGAGGGAGACACACACACACACCCCCAAGAGAGAGAGAGAGAGGGCGGTGGGGGATAGAGAAAGCTTTGGAAGCCTCATAGCCTTTAGCTGAGAGACGGGGGCAATAACTGATTTCATTTACAACCAAGTAGTAACATTCTGTATATGAATGCTGACCTTTACCTATCCAGGTCCCATGCAGCCACCCCAATCACAATAGGCCACCGACCCAACCCCAAGTTTTGCAGAGGAGAAGGAATTAGAGATGCTATCATGTAACAGGATAGGCTGTGACCCTGCCTATGAATATGAAAAAGTAATTCGAACTTCGGGAGGGAGGGGGCGTGATGCATATTAGCAAGCAGCACAGTACGGCAGACACATACACGTTTATCACAGCTACCAAATGTCTCCTAGTACGTCAAGGATTAATCTGCCCAAGAATAGTCAAGCCAGTAAAGTTCTGAAAGCAATTAACTGTCTAGCTTTCAGCCATGCTCTTTCCACAGCCCACATTCCATTCAATTTGGCTTCTGCAGGACTGTGTCCAAGTTGTTCCTCCAGCCAATCACGTGGAGACTTTATACCAGCTTCATATTTAGCATCTTGCTTGGCAGCCATAAGTTTGCAGACATTCTGTGAAGGCAAATGCGTGGAATTCCACGCATTCAAGTGAATGGGCTGGTGGAAGGCTGCCAGCCCGCTTGGTTTCCACGCTAGCTTCAGAGGAAATGATGTCTCGACCTCTACAACTAGCACAGAGGCTGACAGAGGAGGGACATGTTGGAGGGGGATTTCCAGCCGGTGGCAGAGGACAGAGTAACTCCAGGAGACATAAGTGTAAAAACCCAAACTAAAACGAAGACTTTATTACTAAACAATAAACACAAACTCTGGTGGGTGTTATTCCTGCAGGCAGGCCACAAAACTCAGCTTTTTCCTTTATAGCAACGGCCAGCTGCAGCCAATTAATCCCAGAAACTTCTTAAAGGTATACACACATGTTTCTGTGCCGAATGTCCCCTAACAAGACAGGCCACTCTGTCCCTCCTGAGAAGTCTCCTTGGTGGAAGCCTTTTTGTTTTTTACAAGCCAGCTAAGTCAGTAGCCCACATTTCCACAGGCTTCCTCTGGACTATCCCAAGATATTTTTCTGCCACACATAGAATCTGGCCATTCTAGCAGTTGAGTATTACTTCAAATGAGACAGCATTGGACACCATAGCCAAAGGCTGCTGCCACCCTGGCACCTGAGGCAATTGCCTCAGCTGGCCTACTGAAAGGGCCTGCTCTTCATGGCCCACAGGCTAGTACAAACATTTGCATGCTAGTAAAAGGTAAAAGACCCCTGGATGGTCAAGTCCAGACAAAGGCGACTATGGGGTTGTGGCGCTCATCTTGCTTTCAGGCTGAGGTAGCCAGCGTTTGTCCACAGACAGCTTTCCAGGTCATGTGGCCAGCATGACTAAACCGCTTCTGGCACAACAGAATACCGTGATGGAAACCAGAGTGCACAGGAATGCTATTTACCTTCCCACCACAGCAGTACCTATTTTTCTTACTTGCACTGGCATGCTTTTGAACTGCTAGGTTGGCAGGAGCTGGGACAGAGCAATAGGAGCTCACCCTGTTGCAGGGATTCAAACCGCCAACCTTCTGATTGGCAACCCAAGAGGCTTTGTGGTTTAGATCACAGCACCACCCATGTCCCATGCAGGCAGGCTAGTAATTTACACTGGCATATTTACAAGGCTGATTTATACACTGGAAACATAGACCAGGATCCAAAGGGCTATATCACAGCCTGACTTCCTACCAGTATCTGTTGCTCCTAAAAACTTTGGAAGGGGAAGAAATGACACTCCAAAGAGGCATTTGATGTGCACTGTAGCCAGATGGAAAAGGTGTCTGCTTTTGCCATACATACACGGAAACACTTTGCACATAGGCAGAGACTTCTGGATCCTAGCTGTAATGTGTATGGTTTCAAGTAATGACCATTTTTTTTGCAGCAGCAGTTAATACATACATTTTTCAATCCCTTAGCGTACCCATATTTCATCTCGAAAGTATGTGAAAAGCATAAGCTACTCTAATTTCTATGATGGGTAAGACAGTGAATACTGTTCTTCTCATAGAGAAGAATTAACACAACTAATTCTACTCAGAAGAAAATAATTATTCTCTTTGACCCTTCATGCCCTGAACATGTCTCACTCAAGCTGAGGTTTGCATTATGGTTTTGCCCAAAAGGAGGGCAGGGAAATGAGGGGGAAACTCAGTTTGGTTAGCCACACACTATTAGTAAGATGTTATAGAAAGTTCATTCTATGAAAAAGGTTTTTTAAAGTTCACATGATATCCTCTGACTAGTACAGGCAGCTGTGACATTTGGGCACTGCTATAGAAGGAAATATGTGCTCCAAAAATATGCTAACCATCCAATTCTTTTGTTTGCATTCTATTCAGTGGCTTGCATAAATATTCAAAATCCAAAGAAAAGGAACAAATCAAAATATTTGACATTCTGCCTCACGTTGTTGGCATTCCTTGAGGGGCTGCAGGAAAATACAAAACCATGTTTCTTTCGCACAATGGTACTAAAGAGCACTTGCGTCTTCCTTGTTTTCTCTGCTCTAAACTTTTGCTGCATAACATTATAAATGTCCCATAGGAACTTCCATGGGACTTACTGAGTTTCAAAAGATTTTGAGAAAGCAGCTCATCAAAGATCCCTGAGTAAATTTAACAGCCATAGGAAAAGAGGACAAGTTCTTGTGGATCTGGAATTGGTTAAGTAGCAGGAAGCAGAGAGTAGGAATAAATAGACATTTCTCTGAATGGAGGGATATAGAAAGTGGAGTCCTGCAAGGATCAGCATTGGGATCTGTGCTTTTTAACATGTTTATAAACGATGTAAAGTTAGTGGCGAGCAGTAAAATAGTCAAAGGGAGCAGGAAGAAGGGGAGATTCGTGAGTGGATAGCAGAAAATATTATTCTGCAAGAATGCAACAATATATGCATTTACATTTTGGGGATTCAGTACCACATTTGAAATGCCATACCTAAATGAAAGATCCCAAGTAATTGTATGCTTTCTCATATCTTGTTTGAAGAAAAGCCTGCTAGCAGTAATCTGATTTAGCTGCTTCTGTAGCAAGTGCCTAGCACTGAATTTGCATCCTATCTTTGTTTCCACATCAAAGCACTGGATTACCAGCTTGTGGATTTGGTCTTCTTGCCCAGTTTTCAAAATGATTTGACAGATAATATGTCAGCACATGCAGCCAATTTTTAAATATACCATTTTCAGCTCTTTACTTCGCAGAACTGAGCTGCCAAATCTTTAGCCCACAGGCTGGGGGTGGGGGGATACAGCAATATGGCTAATGTATATAAAAATGTATGCAACCGTGGAATAGAAAGAGGAACAACACAAAGTAAGATATAGAACATAACGAAAGAATAATAATAATAATAGAAACTGCGTTTCAAATCCTTTTTATCAAAATTAAAGCAATGAACTAAATTATAAATTAAATTAGGTTGATGAAAGGTGGAGGAAAACACACTCTTTGAAGATGCAGAGCCTCCGAGACTAATGGGCTATCCAATACTTAATCCTTGTGCATGTAAAAGGAAGTGAAGCCATGGCTAACTGCTCAGAAGGCCACATGGTTCTCATGTGAAAGGGGAATAGAAATATGAGTTCCCTTGAACACTGTCCTTCCCCCATGGGTCCCCAGAAGTGTTTTGGACTCCTGCCAATGGGCAGTGGTGATTAGAGTTGCAGTCCAGTAGCCTCTAGAGACCCCAAGCTGAAAAAAGTCTGCCCTAGAATATTACACTGAAATGACCTTAAGACTCCACAAACACACCAATTGTGAAGTATAGGCTACAACAGGCCTGCTTATTTTCAGCTTCTCCTTCAGAGAAACTCAAGAAATAGTTTGTATTATCTGGTTTACAGTGTTCCTGTCCAAGGCCTTCCCAGATTTCTGGATGCCAATAGTAAGGATGGACCTGTCTCAATGGCCCAGTCCACATCCCTGTAATTTATCACCCCACCCCATTTCTTTCCTCTTCAGACCTGCTTCACCTGCATCTACCATGCCTTGGGGAGAGGATTTTCAAGTCACTTCTTCTCCCCCCTGCATTGTCGGAAGAGAGCTTAATTCACCCACCCCCATTTCCCCATTCTTCTGGATATGTATCTTCTGGAAGAAATGTCCCTGAAGATCAATCAACCACTCACCTTCCTCTTGATCTCCATCCTCTACTATTAAACACACACAAATACTTGTTCTTTGATCCTGCAAGCCTAGGTAGACTATTATGTGCTGCAAAATGCCCCCCCCCAAAAAAAAAGCCAGAGGGTGCCATAATGGCAAAAAACTGCCCCTCTCTGAGCTTCCTCTAGCATAGATATGCGCCACCATACAGGTAGCGTGACATCTACTTTCCTCCGTCATGGACAAAGGAACTCTATGTCTCATACCTCCTTCATCAGCTTCTCTCCTGTGGAGCAGAGCATTTTATACAGTTGCGGTTGGGATGGGAGAGCTGCCTCCACCCTCCACAAATCTTAACTCAGGCTACATTTAGCCCTATGGTAATGGTCAATCCCTAAAGGGGCTGCACAGTTCAAATGAACTCGCTTTTATAACCATGAGAGCAGGAGGTCTCTTGGTTCTCATTTCCAAGCCTGTGCAAATGTACTTTACCTTCAACCTCAAAGTGGTTGTGCTATTAACTATTGACGGTGGGGGAGAGAGGGAGGAAAGGTGTCAAACATCTGATCTATGTTTGTTCCAAGTAACCAGTTTTTCGAGTTCTGAAAGTTTCCTTACAAAGGCAGGGTCTATTCTAAATTCCCAGACGATGAGTCAGCCGTATTCTGTTATGGTCCTGGAAAGTCATGTCAGGTGGGATGATGACATTTTACCTTATAGTGGGGTCAGTGAAATACATCAAAGGATCAGTTGGCAAATATTTGGCAGGGGTGGGGGTGGGGGGGAGGGAACCCACAATACCCTTTTGTTATTTAAGTCTAGCAACAATTTACCAAGGGTGCAACAATCTCAGTAGGCCAGCGCCTACAAATGGGGCCTAATTAGTTGGAGGTAGAGCTGGATGGTTTTCAAGAAGGAGAAAAGTGTACAGAACTCTGTGTTGTTTGAAGTTATAATTTGGTATGGAGGCAGTAATTAAGAGCAGCTGTCCATTATGTTAAACAAGCATGTTTGCTGTTCAGCTAGGTAACTATCTCAACAAGCAGAATGGAAAGATAACCAGTTTCCAGATATATATAGAGAAAGACAGGTTACAAATGGAAATATTTTGGGTAACTATGGATCACTTGGCATTGGTGCAGCTATTGACATACTACCTCAAAGATCAATTTTATGCCTTTGGGGAGAAAACCACTGACCCCTGATTAGAATGTGGGATCTAACACACATATATAACCCCACTACTTACAAGAGCCCATTCATTTCAATGCAATTAGCCAATCCACATGACCTCGGAGTTGGGGTGACTG
Source organism: Podarcis pityusensis (assembly GCF_964106645.2). Taxonomy (NCBI): domain Eukaryota; kingdom Metazoa; phylum Chordata; class Lepidosauria; order Squamata; family Lacertidae; genus Podarcis; species Podarcis pityusensis. Next base: position 59,098,729 of record NC_138031.1, read on the forward strand.
ACTGTACAGTGACTCACAACTCTGCACAAAGGCTGTGATATGAAACTGTCCTGCATTTTGCACATTTTTGCCTGCTTCAATGGCTTGGGTCCAGTTATTGCTATTTAAATGAAAGTCCACATTGCCTTTGCCAACCTGGTTTGCCCTCCAGATGTTTTGGATTACAGCGCCCATGATCCCTAGCCAGAAAAGGCTGGTGTGACTTTTGTGACAACCAACTTTGCTAACTTGGACTATATATGATCCAAGTCTGTATTTGTGGAAATAATGTCAGCTCGAGTCTGTAAATACCGATTGCTACACAATACTTGCACATAGTTTCTTTAATGGGTTATATGGTAGTTCATTTTTAACAAATGCCAAGGCAGGAAAATCAAGTTCTCATTCCAAATATTGAATTCTTGTTTACTAAACAAAGGACCTTTATGAGGAGGCTATTTTTTTTACAACCCAGTATTGCAGGTGTTTTAAGGAGTTGCCTGGAGGGCATATACATTATCTTGAGGATTTCTCCCCAAAGAAAAACACATGTTAGAAATCAGGAGTGCCAGCTAAGAATCTCATTTATTCTCATATTATTTTCATAAAAGAAACATATGGTTTAATTTAAGCTTGTGGCATGGTGTCCAACTCGTGATTATGTGTGTATACGTACAGAAAGAAAGAGAAGCAGAGACCAAGAGACTAGCTTGTCCTCTTTCTTAAAGGGAAAAAAAATGATCCAGGGCATTTTATTGTTATCAAATAACTAAACTGAAATCTATAGAAAAAGTACAATGGGTGATATCCCACATTTGTCATACAAAGTAGATTGATTGAAATCAATATACCTAAGTAATATTCTTACTTTATATTAGTACAGACCCTGTCCATGCTGAATCAGACTTTGATTGTGCCACTTGACAAACCTAACCAGCTTAAATCAATATATATATATCGTATTAAATCAGGGGTCAGCAAACTTTTTCAACAGGGGGCCCGTCCACTGTCCCTCAGACCTTGTGTAGGGCCAGATTATATTTTGAAAAGAAAAATAAATGAACGAATTCCTATGCCCCACAAATAACCCAGAGATGCATTTCAAATAAAAGGACACATTCTACTCATGCAAAAACATGCTGATTCCCAGACCATTCGTGGGCTGGATTGAGAAGGCAATTGGGCCAGATCTGGCCCCTGGGCCTTAGTTTGCCTACCCATGTATTAAATGATCCAGAAGAATGCCAGCAAATTCCAAATCATTTGTCCAAGGAATGGCCTTCTACTGTCCATGTAGATAGGCAAGTTGCATTATTATTTCTTACGATAAGAATAGGCATGATCTTAAGATTCATATTCACAACTGGCATTTGTCAAGAAGTTAGCAAGAATCAGCATGAATTAAATCTAGGTATGGAAGGATCACTGGTTCTGCAAGAAATGGTAAACAGAAATGGTAAACCAGTAATTAGATGCTATTGTTTCTGGAAGTGAGCACAACTTGAAACTGGATGAGTGCAATTCTAAGACTATGGCAGTTGCGTGTGAAATGCCAAGATGGCCTGTGGCTGCCTTGCCATCCCCAGAGATGTAACTGTTTATCTTACTATTCAAAACTTCTGTCTAAGGATTTTGCTCAAATAATTAGAATTACTTAAGCTGTTCTATCAAATAATGGCCAATTATGTTCATGAAAGCACAGACTAAACATAATTAGATGGGACTGAATGGATGAAGAAGTCCCTTATGTTCCTTAAACTGAGAGGGGTGGGTAATGATGGCTTCTCTTAGCATCCGACCAAGTAAAGTGAACTATATCCTAATTGCATTAACATAAGGTTAATTAATTTGGACAGGATTCATAGTAGATAAATTCATGGAGGATAAAGCTATCAATTGCCACTAAAAATAGTTTTGTGCTACATCCAGCATCAGAAGCGCCAATGCTCTGAATAGCAGTTGGTGGGGAACAGTAGAAGAGGGCTATTGCATTCATTTCCTGCTTTAGGCTTCTCATGTGCATAGGAACATAAGGAGAGCCTGCTGGATCAGGCCAATGGCCCATCTACTCCAGCATCCTGTCCTCACAATGGCCACCCAGATACCTGTGGGAAACCTGCATGCAGGACCCAAGGACAAGAGCACTTTCCCCTCCTCTGGTTCCCGGTATCTCATAGCATCTGTGGGAAATAGGATGCAGGACTAGATAAGCTTTGCATCTGATCCAGCTGGGCTCTTCTTATGGTCATATGTTCTTAATATAGTGTTTGATGGCTTGGTTTGCCTAAATAGCACTTTATGTCCTGCAACTGTTGTAATATTAGCGCAGTGATTAGCACTGCTGATCTTCAAAAATATCAGCTGTGCGTAACCATAACTTGCTTCCCCAAGTGTATCCATGCAGCCTCTCAAGTCCTCAGTGCTTAAGGGAGGTCGAACCAGCACACTTCACACTTACTGGGGAAGCAAAGCAGTAGCTGATCCCCAGCACTAGATCCTCCAGAGCTTTCTCTTCCTTGATGAGCAAGCATGAGACCTACCTATATCCCTCCCTTTCCACTCAAGGTCGGCATGGACAAATCCACATGATGCAAAGAAACAGCAGACCTCTGGATCCAGCTGCGAGTCATTATTGCTGAGTGGCCATATGGGATAGCCTGCAGCTCTTGATGGAGGAGGAAGCAAGAGGAAGGGGCTGCATCTTTCAGATGGCCATTACCATAAGAGTGTGACAGCATGTCTTATAATTCATGTTGCAGGACAGCTTGATGCCATCAGTGAAGCAGAAATCCTGTATGAGTGGCAGTGGTGTGGATGACTGCCTCTGATACACCTGTGATATAATATGCACCTGTCCGTGAAGTGTCAATCTTTCCATCCTTTCATGGATACACAGGATCAAGTGGACAAATCTGGAACCCAAGTAGGGGGTGAAAATGAATAATGAGTGATATAACTGAACGGAAGTGGAATGCAAACATAGGGCCAGTCTAGACATACTCTATATGGGGACCACAAGTATTTCTTTGTCATTCGTTTGATTTTGCTGACAAGTTGGTAGAACAAATGAATGCAGCAGACTTGAGTATGTTTGACATCTAGGAGCAGCTTGACAGTGCCCCTTTCTTCCTTGGGTGTGGATATAGATCAATACTTTCAAAGCAACATTTGAGAAACAATGGCTATTGCAACAGAAAGTAGATTTCAAGAGTTTGCTTTTGAGGATACCAAGCATGGTAGGCTGAAGCAAGAGGTGCTGGCAGGGGTGCCATTGTGGAGATGGCCATGAGGCCATGAGATCACTGCCACTTACTGGGATGGGGTGGAGCAAGATCAAGGCTGCTCAGGTGAATCTGTTGAGAATTCCGTTCCACCTTAAGGAACAGGCATGGGATTGTTACATGTCACATGTCTGTTTACATTCCAGCACAGTATGCTGGGAACTTCCGTTTGTGTATAGCTTTTGCTTTTCCTGTTTCTCTCTGAGACGACACGAGAGAGAGACGACATGTTTCTTTGTCCTGATTTATGATTAATAAATCTGTAGTTGTAGTATGACTTCACAAGCCTCACGCCTATTCTGTGTGTGCAGTACTATCTGCTGATAGCGTGCCCTGGTTTTTGAAGTCCGGGTCACTAATTTACGCTGGAGCACGGGCCAATGGATGGAGATGGCATAGCTGGGGCTTGCCAGCTGGCCTCCCGGCCCTCTGCATGTCAACAGAAGCACTGGATTTGCTCTGCTGTTGTGCCCATGCCCGCCTAAGCTTACTGCTGCCTCAGCCTGCACCATCCCCTCCCACCAGCCGCTCCCATATTGAAGTGCTGAGGTATCAATAGCCACAGAATTCTTATGGTGCTTGGCAACCTTTGTCAAAAGATACAAGAGGTTCAAGCCTCTGGAACTAAACTTCCATCTCATTCACAGCAATTTGAGAGTTATTATCAATGAAATTGAACTTTGTGGCCACATTTTAGTCTCCTGCTGTACAATAAGGCATTTATTCTCAAAGCAGGATACCATTTTTGACTCACGCAAGTCAGCTCTGTGGATCTTATTACCATTACACCAAATCATTTGTAAAATATAACAAGCAAGGGCTACTGTTTCTGGCAAGACATAGGGGGAGGATGTATTACTATTAAACCTCACAGCAGTGCAATAAAAAGCTGCACAGCTGAGAAGCTAAGAAAGAAAGACTGTGTCAGGAGCAGACCTTGTTCTGTGCTAACCAAGATTCAATAATCTTGAGCCTACATGTCTTCCCTTCGGTAGAAAGTCTGATCCTCCAAGGCGACATCAGACTGCCTAATTCAATGCCTGACAGCCTACAAGATTGGGATAACAGCCTTCCTATGCAATCCAGCTTTCCTAGCAATCTACCTGTCTTTGTACAATCTATTATCATTGCTTCAAAGATCCTCATCATAGACCATATAGCAGCAAACACAAAACATAACTTTGGCAGGGGAATTAATATGTACAATATCTATATATCATATGTACATAACACAATATGAAATACTACATTATCAACATTGTGCACAATAATATGTACATACATCACAGTTTATTGTGATTTTCAGTTATTTATAATTAAGCATCATTTCATCATTTTCATTAATAAAAGCTTTTCTTACCCACTCTTCTGTGTGCAGTGAAGATAAAAGGTTTCTTTGTAGACTGTCCTATCATCAGGACCACAGCTCATACCATTTAACCCAGAGGTGGAAAGCCTATGTCCTTCCAGACATTGTTGGACTCCCAAATTCCACCAGACCCACAGCCAGTATGGACAATCACCAGGGATGATGGGAACTGTAGTTCAACAGCACCTGCAGGACTGCAGTTTCCTCATCCCTGACCCTAGCTAGTCAATTTTTTAAAAGGTTGTTTTCTTGGAATTTCAGAGACCCAGGGAAACACAGAGATGTGCTAAAAGTGAAATATGGTTTTATTGGAATAGCTTTGGTGTCAACAAATACTTGATGGCCCCAGCCAGCCCTCTAGGAGCTTCACTTCCATGGCAAATAGCAGCTCTGGGGGCAATTTTCATCAGGGCTATAGAATGGGATATTAGTCCCTAATCCTGAATGGGCCACCTGTCCCATGGCTGATGGCTTTTGCTAAAGGGGATTTAAGGGGAGGTGCAGCGGTACTGCTGAAGACTTGCATGCAAACAGTTCAATCCCTGGCATCTTCAGCCAGGGCTGGCAAATACACATAGCTGAGACCCTGGAGAGCTGCTGCCAATTACTGAAGGTAACAGTGAGATAGATTGGTTTGATTTTGTACAATGTTTCTGTGATGGCATCTTAATGTCACAACTAACTTGTCCCTTAGGAGGCTTCCAGTGCTCCTAGTGCTCTTTTGGTGAAAGCTATATGTAGAATTTGCATTGACTTTCCATGCTACTGGTGGGCATTGCAGTTCTTCCCTTTGTACATCCCATTATGAGTTATGAGGCTAAGGAAATTTCCCTTCAGAATTCTGACCCTGCAACAGGCCCCACTGAAGAATCTGATCATGCTTCTTATCTTAAAGAAGCCTCAGGCTAATCATGCCATTGTTCAACCCTAATGACTATCCCATCAATAGCAGAGGAGCAACAGATGATGTTATCCTCGAAGACAATGATATTAATTCAGTGTAACAATTAACCATGACTATCTGCAATATGCATGCTCCATGCTGAAATTCATATATTAGTTAGTAATGTGGGCTTTTATCTTTCTTTCATTTTCTGGCAGACTGATGTTCATGACATTGTAGCTACTCATTGTGCAATGCTCTGTATTCACATCATCTACAAGACGAGAAGAAATAAACTTCTCTGTTTCTCTTATTTCTCAAATCAATTACCCAAAATACAGACGATCTCTGGTCCAAACCCGCAGTTAGGTAGAAGCTGACTATGGCACTGCATCCTTAGAATACAGCAGGGTAGCCAACTTGAAATGAAAAATTCTGCTACCTGAAGCACTTGACTAGAAACTGTCACACCAGTCCTCTTCCTCAGTAAGCTTCATGCAGAATTGCCCCTTCTGGGGTAGTGTGTGTGTGTTTAAAAATGCAAATGAAAAACTGAGCACAAATTAAGAAATTGATTTAAAATGCCACCAAAAGGGAAGTAGGACCGGTGCCAAAATTTAAAGTCTCAACTTCCCAAAACATCATTGCACATACCCAAAGTGCGCCTTTTCATAAAAGAGTAACAATTAGTTGACCCATCCCTGTGGAGGTTGTACCATTTGTACAGCTCTTTCAACAACCATGACAACATTTCATTTTGTGAGCTTTCAACAGAGATGAAAGAATCACAGGGAAACCAGTGATTTGGCCATGATGTCCTCCCCCCAAAAGAGTGGAAAAAATAGTGAAACATCTGGATAGGTCCTGGGAGTGGAGGCCAGAGTGAGAGAAGGAAACCAAGGGTCTGAACCCAGCAATTTGGAGTGTGCTTCAGGTGGAGCTCAGAGAGTTTGTGTCTTCATCTGAGGTCCGTGGTTGGAGGGGGAAAGATCTAGCTGAAGGTTGGTGTGTGTTTGCAAATGAGCCTATTCCAGCTTTTCAGGTAAGTAGCCTGAAACAAAACAAATGCCTAGATTCACCCCTACCCCCACCCCGCTCCCGATTGGTCAGCAACTCTAGTTTGCACCATTTGAGCAGACTGGCTAGTATTACATACAAGCAGCACATAGAAGAGTTTTGGATTTGATATCCCGCCTTTCACTCCCCTTCAGGAGTCTCAAAGCGGCTAACATTCTCCTTTCCCTTCCTCCCCCACAACAAACACTCTGTGAGGTGAGTGAGGCTGAGAGACTTCAGAGAAGTGTGACTGGCCCAAGGTCACCCAGCAGCTGCATGTGGAGGAGCAGAGACGCGAACCCGGTTCCCCAGATTACGAGACTACCGCTCTTAACCACCACACCACACTGGCTCTCATAGTGTTTGCATCATCTTTCTAAGCAGTGGCCATGCTTAATTTCTAGCAAAAGAAAGGTCAGGATTCTATAGCCTGTCTGTGATCTGTGAAAGCCTCTGATCTGGAAGCCCCAATGTGTGAGGAGTCTCTTGACCTATCCAATGGTGTGGGAAACTTTCATCTATTCTTACTTCATACATTCCAAGGTTAAGTCCTCACATTGAAAACAGATGCCGCAGGCACAAATTAAGATTGCTTATAAGTCTCGTTTTAGTTTTGTGGGTTGGTGGGGGAGGGAGGATATAAATCCACAGCCATTTTCACCATTTGTTTGGATGGGTGGGAGGTGAGGCATCGATACCTATCACAAATCAGCAAGCCGAGCTGATGGGAAACCAAGCTGGAAAAGTTTCTCATAAAAGACCTTACACTTTCCCACAATCCAAAATGCAGCTGATGTGGGGTGAGCATCCCTGCTTGTTCTAGTAATAGGGAACATAACAAGCACATGCAGTGCACTCAGCCAGACCTGTGCCCAGTGAGATCAGTGAATCCTGATGATTTAGTGAAGTTAAGCGGGTTCCCACAAAGCAAGACACAGTGATAATAACAAGAACCTTTATTGAACTAGCAGAACTGGGCACAAAGGCAAAGCAACTGCTTATATATATTTCTGAAGGCCTGGGCCACTCCCACTCTCAATGTGATTGGCTGTCTAAACTCCCAAGCTGCAGATCATAACTCAGAGTTTAAGGGCCAATGGCAGAGGCCCAAATCCTGAACTGTTCTGTGATTGGATATCATGTATTGAATCAGAACACAGGGGCTCAGAATCCTTAGTCCAGACTCAAGTTCAGGCAGACACAGACCACTGAACACATAACACTTAGCAGAGTTGGAGGTGCATGCACTGAAGTTCCACTACCTTCCACACCACCACCCTCAAAATCCACTCTTCGTGCCTCACCACCCACATTACTCTTTCCTCTTCTAAACTGGAGGTCTCAGACCACCAAATGGAAGGTGCAATGGGGCAACTGATGGCGTGCCAAATGCCTAAAATGCAAATTTGGAAAAAGCACCTTTCTGTAGATCCCATTTCCTCTTAATTTAATTAAGTACAAGGCTGACAGGAGTCTACAGAATAACCTCCTATACTACCAGTGACCGTAGAGTCCAAACTAGGATCCTCATGAGCAGCTTCTCCTATGGGACTAAATGCCTCCTACCAGGAATGCCAGCTTGGCCCCACAACTGTGGGTGCCTGTGGCCATGGGTGCCATGCAGCGTGCATGACCCTGGCACCAAAATTTGTGGGTGCCTGGACCCTTCATGGGTGCTCAGGCACCCAGGGCCCCAGGGAGTTGGCACCTATGCCTTCTGCCATATATCAGCAGCACAGACAGTAGTCCAGACAAGAGGCCACTGAATGTAACAGGAGTGTCCATCTTTAGGCTGGAGGATTAGCCCTTTAAATTCTCCACAAGAAGGTGGAGCCTGGGACAAGTAGTCTAGGAGGTGAAGCTTTAAAAAGATCAATTTGCTCTTGACTTGTGTTGGAGCAACTCTGAGGTTCTGCAACTTCCAACCTGCTTTGCAGCATGGGTTCTAGTACCACCAAGGCCTCATATTCCTCCCCCCCCCCCGTAAACATTGTCCCATCTGGCTTTGCAAACTAGGCCTCCATACTGACCCGCCTTCCCAGTTCAGGAGGCCAAAAGGAATAAATCTGTGCCATACCTGTCATCAGGAACAGGAAATAAATAGCCATTCAAATAAGAACTGTTGTTAACTTTTTAAGTGAAATTCCAGTGGGGGCCAGAGAAGGAAGAGGCAGAGAATAAAAAAGCACAAGATCCCTTCCCATTATATAGTGCAATATTTCACTGGTTCTGGCAATTGATGAAATGGACAAAGGTGAACAACAGGTACAATATTGTGATGAATAACGGAGTACATGGATTGTAGGCTGACAGGACTCCCTTTTTCCCAGCAGCAGTTTTGTACTTATAAATGGCTTCACTTAGGTCAAGTGTTAAGAATCATAATTAGTGATGAAGCAAATCTAGCCTCAGAAATCTCCATGAAATGCTCCTAAGCAAACTGCAGTAGTGAGTTTTTCTACAGGCATCTGTATCCTGCCTTTCTCCCATCCTGGAAATCTAGGTAGTGCAAGGTCCCTAGCCACTCTCCCATCCAGGATGTGACTGGGTGCAGACTCAGCCCATTTTGCTTCAGCAAAGTGGTAGCCTTTCCCTGCAAAAGCTCTGCTTGTCTGAGCATTTAGTGGATATTTAATATTCAGCGGCAGCATTTGACCTCTGAAGTTTTTGCAATAGAGTTGAACATTTTTACAGTATCTGACAGTTGGCACGATATAGCAGTCAACATTTGACAGACTCTGATATGTACTAATCAACATTTTATCATTTGTGACAGCTGGAGTGGAATACCAATCAATATTTGGCAGGATATGATAGATGACTTGCATCCATTCATTCTTGTATGTTATTTATTTATTTTTATTTAATTTTTTTTTTTTAAAATATGCCTTGACTAGTTTTTAGGCATCAATTCCTCTCAAAGTGGTTTACAACTATTCGCAATGCAAATCCTAAATCCCAACAACAAACTAATGAAGGGTGATGCCCAATGTTAGCAATATTCAGAGTAGATAAACTGAAATAAATGGTCTCAGCTTACTTAAATCCAATTTTTCTCCCAATGACATTACAGCATATAACTTGGATGAATATCACCCTAAAAATTTACTACCCATTTCCACATGAGGTGCACCAACACAAACCTTGCAATAAAAGGAAAATGGCCCAGATAAGTTAAATAACACTAGATTTTTAGCATTTATAGTCCAGTTTAAAATGGCCAAGGGGCAGGGCTTGCCTTATCAAGCTTGGAATTAGGTATATTTCATAATAGGAGGTGGCCACTCCTCGCAAAGACCTTGATTCATGTCCTTGACGACCTAATTTGTTTACAAAGGTAGGCATCACAACAGAGCCTCAGAAGTAGTTCTTAGGGTTGATACACAGGGAAACAGTCCTCTAGGTAAAACCAATGTATTTAAACTAATCAAAACACTTTTAGCTTTAATTTTTATTTCTCAGATTTCAGTTTTGGAGTTCAGATGCCAACATTTTGAAAAAAATCAAACGAATTTCAACAGATTCTGAAATTTCGTTTCATCTTTTTATCATGAGGAGCATAACCGCAGGATTGATGAACAGATTGTGGCTCTGATATGTTTAGATATGATCACAAAACAATCTGTTAGTTTTCTATACATAGGTTTGTTTTAGGCTGAAATATTGCCACTATGACATATGCAGCATAGAAAATGGATTCTTTAGTTACACACCTTGCAAGGGCAATTATTTGTTCTGTAGTGTAACTTGTTTCTGGATATCCCTACAGAGGACTGCTGAAATGAACTGATTGCTCTGCCATCTTTCCTCCTTATCTTTTTGGGCCATGCATCTCTGCATTATCATTACTTATTATTTATTAGTTTTGCTTGCTGATCACAAATCCCTTCGAAGAAATCAATCTGAATCATGACAACGAATAGCACAGAAGAATTCTAAATAGGAAATATATATGCTGTACATATTTATCATTGTCTGTTTTCTAGTGTTCCCTTAAGAAAACATTCCTGATAACCAGATTTTTTTTTCAATTTCTTGGCATTTGAATACAGATGTACTTATCTATCAGTCAATCATTATTCTATCCCTGATTGCTAAGCTGTTTGCCATGGAAAGTTCATTTCTAGCAGTAATTTGTAATAACTGCAACATAGTGATTAAAAAAAAAGAAGGAAACACATCATTATCTATAACTGCATCCACAAGGAAAAGCATGTCACTTTTGCTATGGGGGTGTGTGTGTGTGTGTGTGTGTGTGTGTGTAAAATTTTTGCAACCCTCCCCTTATTGAAATGCTCATATCCTCAGTGATTTGTATCATCGGGGAAGGGCGGGGGGAGAAGAGAGAGTGAAAAATGAACAAGTCATGGATTTTTCTGTGCTCTAATGACTTATACTAATGTATTCCTTCATCTAAATACAGATTTCTATTTAAAATTCAGCACACAGTGGTATTATGAATTCGGGTTTAATGGATTCCAAATAATTGCCCTTTAGAAATGATGAATAGCTGTTTAAAGACACTGATAAGAATATACTATTCCTCTCTTAACAATGGGCCTTCTGCATTGACTGTGTCATATATGCCTGAAATTAGTTTATTAATTTTTGCATTGATATGCAAAGTGCTGACTGATAGCAAATAAATTCCTCTAATCTCTCCCACCCCACCCCCCAAAAGCCTCTGTTCAGTGACTTGGGGGTGGGGGTAAAGATAAGGAGATCGTGTTCTGCACTGGAATGATGCCACTGAAACGCAGATGGGTTCCATCTTCCATTTTATTTGCCTTTCTTGGATTTTTATGCTTTAAAAAGAATAGCATCTAAGGATGAATTAATGACCAGGTTTTGCAAACTTCTGCATTGAAGAAGCACTCCCCCCCCCTTTTTTTTTTGGTAGGCAGTTCATGGTATCTCTTTTATGTCATTACAAAAAAAGAGAGAGAGAGTCTCTTTAGGCTTGTTCTCTACCATTTTAAAGCCAAGGACCCAGCATGACTGAAATTAAAAATGCATTATTCATTTATTCAATGTGATAACAGGCTGACAAAATTTTCACTTAGCAGATGAGATGGCTTCTTTGTTAACTGTATGGAAATCTTTTGGAAAAAACCACCAAACTCAAATGGATTCGGAGAGAGACTTCCATAGATTATGCAGTAAAATGGGGGGTACAGTAGGATAGAGTTTTCTAGGTGTGTGGGGGGGGGAGGAAATGGTTTTCCTGTACATTGCTAAACTGCGGTTATCGTAGCCCCTTGTTTTTCAAAGGATGCAGAGCCCATAACTACTAGTTTTCTCCAAAGGGTTGCTGATAGTATTAGAATGGAAGGGTGGAAAAGCTATTCTTACTATTTCCCCCTGCCAGGTCCCTTTATATTTATTTGTGGGGTTTGTGACAGATTTACCCTTTCCCCCCTGTCTTCTGCCTTTCCCTCCTCCCAATTCAAACCACCTTTCAAATGACCCTAAAAAGCGTTAAAGCAGCTCGCTCCTTCCTGCACCTTCTCTTCTTAACTCCCATCTCTTTAGCCCTTTCTCTTCTTTATAGGAACCAAGCTGCTGCTCTCCCCCCCCCCCTCGCCCGCCCCGCTCCCTTTCCTAGAGGCCTTTTCTTTCTGCCTCTAGGGTAGGCTGCCTCTCCACACACCACTGGTACCCGGTAAAGAATGGCTCTTCTGTTTGCTCAACTGCCTGCATATTGCATCCATTGCTCCATTCAGCAGGCCTTTTCAGGTCTGCTAGCTGCCGTACAACTCGGCTTTTGTGTGCTGCTGCCAGGGGGTTTCTGCATCCAGACCCTAGCTGAAAAGAGGGTAGATTTGCATAAGCAATGCCATGTGAGGAGGTCTGCTGGAAACAAATTCAGAATGCAGTCAAACAAACCTTCCCGATCAACGTGTTTCTTCTTAGCAGCCCCCTATCATTGCCATCTGTGTATTCAACTATGTGCAAGTTGGGTTTCTTTTAAAAATAAAATAAAAAAAATCAAGCAATTCTATCTCAGCCTCTATGATTTGTCTCCAGCTGACTTAATAATAATAATAAAAGCCTCTAATGCATTCTATTTTGAACAGAAGGCCCAGCACGCATCAATAACTTGTAATAAATATGGGAAACTGTTTTCTTTTAGTACTTCTCCGCCACTTTTATAAGGGGGTGCAGAACTATAATCACAAAACAAACAATTACAAATGAAATACATAATCAGCCAAAAAATTATGATCAATAACTAGATAAATTATATATGTCAGGAACAGGCTAGTATGTGTCATATGTACCTATTTGCTTAGCTTTTTAGAAAAAATGTTGCATTGTCTTATAATTAAGGCTACAAACCTTATGAAGTTGCAGTTAAGCAACAAGCAAGGATGTTGCCACAAGAGCAATGGTTTATGCACCTTACACTTACAAACCCTAGTGTGCAAAACATGCAGCCATGCAAACCATTAGGCTGAAATTAGTAGTTGAAGTAGGCATAACAAACTTTCCAGAGAGACTCACCTGAGACCTGCATTGTGTTTTTTTCCCCAGTATAAGATCTCATGACTTTCCCAGGCTTTTGAATAACATTTTGGAAATTTTAATATGGTCTCTGGAAACCTTTTGAAACTTGTAAGATCAGTTCAAAGTATCAGTGTGTTCTTAAAGTCTGTGGGTTTTATGTTATCTCTTTGGCTTGAACATTTTGCTTTATCTTTTTGCTTTTAAGGTTTGTAGTACTTTTAATGTTTTGTGGCTGGTTTTATTGTTAGCTGGTCAGAGAACCTTGCTATTGGATGGCAGGTGAATGGTATGAACAAAGAACAAATGTGGTTAGCAAACAAAGGTATGGAAGGTTTTCATGGAATACATGACAATCACAAAGATTATGGTAAGGGAAATTATAGAAGCCAGAATCCCAAAAGGCAGACAAAAATTGATTGCCCAGACTTTGAAAACACATTTCATGATGGCGCTCATTCTGAAGGGTTTGTTTGGTATACTTTGTTCTCTACTGTTCAGCCCAATAAGGCTCCCAGGGCAGCTTGCATCAGAATGTTAAAAAGCTTCCAAAAAGAACCAAACAGTAATAAAAATGTGAGCAGCAGAGCAGACAAAACTCCAGTGGTAAATCAAATAACAATAGGCGAGTGAATGAAAAGATCTTCACCTAGTGCTGAAAAGAAAACAGATTCAATGACACACAGAAGAAGGAAATTCCAAATATGAGGCACCACAACCAAAAAGGTCCTGCCTCTGGTCACCACCCACCTTACCTCATACGCCAGAGGAACCTTGAGAAAGGCCTCTTAGGATGATTCTCAGCTAGCATAAGGCTCTTTGCACTGCAGAATCCACCTGAGCCTCCAAAGCCAAGACCAGATTTAAAAGAACCCCTGGAATGAGAACTTATTCCTTCCGAGAGTGTAATACCATCCCAGGACAGGCTTAACAGCATCTGCTACCACAGATAAGCAGTCTGTCAATTGCACTTCTGTCTTGTCTGGATTGAGCTTCAGCGTGTTGATCCTGAAACCCCAACAGCAAACCAAGTGCAGTAGCTTTGCTGCTCATAGGCACAGGTTACTCCTTTGCTGAAAGAGCCAACAATTTGCTGCTGGATCAGGCGCAAGGTTCTTGTGTAATAATAAGAGAGTGAGAATCTATCCATTTTATGTTTTGGAATCAGGCAGCTGGCAACTCTGGTCCACATTCTAGTGCAGCAGTTTTTGCTGTCATACAACACTGAAGACCATGGAGAGATACTGTTCATAAGGCACTTGGATCCAGCCATCCTGGTCAGTATCATAGCGTCTGAAGACATCTGTCCATTTCTGTATGACAACACAACACTGGATGAAGTCATCAAAAGCCACTTGCCCTCTTCTTTGTCTGTCAAACTTCTGAATGAGGAGATCGTAGAATTGGTCAGATAGTCGATAACCAAAACCTGTTAGTGCTTGCTTTAGTTCATGTTTGTCCATCATTCCTGAATTGTCTCTATCATACGTGTGAAAGACATTCTGCCAGTCAGATATGTATTTCCAGAATCCTGTGAATTCATTGAAGTTCACACCACCTTTGTTCTCCCTGTCAAACATGGATATGATAGATCTAACAGTTGCTGGACTGAATGGAGTCCATGTTCTGTTGGAGAGCACTTGCTGGAGCTCCATGTCCGAGATGACGCTGCTGTGGTCCTTGTCGACCCTTTGGAAGATGCCCCACAGGAAGTTCACGTCGTCTCTCCCCATTGCCGCCATTGTCCAGGCTGGACGCGGGCGAAGGAAAGTGTCCGCTCCCTTGGGGACCTTGGGTTCCGGGTCTGCATCGCGGTGAGGAGTGAGCAAGAGCCGCTTCTTCCTCCTTCTTGGGCCGCGAGAAGGAAACACCTCAGCTCCTCCTCAGGCCGGCGAGGAGGGCCTTCAGTTGTCTTTTAAAAGTAAAATAGTTGTTTATTGCCTTGACATCTCCTGGGAGGGCATTCCACAGGGCAGGCGCCACTACCGAGAAGGCCCTCTGTCTGGTTCCCTGTAACCTCACTTCTTGCAGTGAGGGAACTGCCAGAAGGCCCTCGGCGCTGGACCTCAGTGTCCAGGCTGGATGATGGGGGTGGAGACGCTCCTTCAGGTATACAGGATCGAGGCCATTTAGGACTTTAAAGATCAGCACCAACACTTTGAATTGTGCTCGGAAACGGACTGGGAGCCAATGTTGATCTTTCAGGACCGGTGTTATATGGTCTTGGCAGCCACTCCCAGTCACCAGTCTAGCTGCCACATTCTGGATTAATTGCAGTTTCCGAGTCACCTTCAAAGGTAGCCCCACAAAGAGTGCATTGCAGTAATCCAGTAGTAGTGTTCATTCCCTAAGCCTAAACAACTTGGGCCCAAATTCCTAAGGTCTTATTCCTTATCAATACACCTTGATCACTGAGATCTTCTAAAGGGGCACTGAAGCTTAAATTGATATCCTATTGAGATGCTATTAATATTATTATTTTAGTAGTTTGTTTTTATGCTGCACACCCCCTCTTTCTGTTCCTATGAAAGTGTGCTTTATAAATATTTGAATAAAAGGTAAGTAAATAAAAGGTTTCACATGAACATCTCTTCCCATAAATCTGTCTGTATGGTAACGTTTTGAAATCTGATCCTAACATGCATAGCATTTCTCCACTCCCAAGATCCAATGGTGCAGGGCAGTGTCAGATGGATTGGCATTCCAACTGCAGTTATAATACTGTAACTAAAGGACAGTCAATAAATTAAAATATTACTACTGCTGCTGTTGCTACTACTAATGAAGAGGACCACTTATTGTTTGCGAGCATGTTCTGTGTTAGTCGGGGCTATGAAGCAGAGAAAGATGGGCTTCATATTCATTCCCTTCTAACCTTCATAGCTTGAAAGTCTATAAAATAAAGGGGAGTGAACAGAAGAGCCAATGCTTGGTGATTTCAAGATAAACCACATCCCACTGTTAATAAGTGCAAAATGGGAGTGACTGAGTTCTAGATCTGTGCTTTAAATGAGCTCTTATCTGTCACCTTTTGTAAATAACTTGTTTTTATAAGACTTGCTCTCCACAAAGTGAGTATCGATATAAAGGTGTCGTAATTTCCAAATGCTGTGAAAGGGGAAAAATTAAAATTCAATGATTCTTAAAGTAATCTGTTCTCTTTATGGAAAATTAAAACATGTTAAATCTGAAAAGATTGTCATATACAAAAAACAAAACAAAAACCCAACCTGTTATGCACAGATAGGTTATTTATTGTTGAATTTATTCTGACTATAGTGGCAAAGTAGGTGTATGGTTTTTCTTTTTTCTTTTTTATCTTAAGGAAATAAATTTCTCAGAGCTTTACTCTGGCTATTTGATCCACCAGATTTATAATTTGGCAAAGCTCATTTTGCATACTAAAAATGTTTGATTAATTTTGCATTTCTGAATTACAAAGGCAAGAGTTGAGGAAGTTCAAGATTTCAGACGGTGTCTTTTCTAGATGCACACAAGAACAAAAATAACAGGACCTTACAAACACACACACACACAAAGAATAATAAATGAAGCTCTCTCATTTATTTCCCAATTAAACCATCCTTTACCATGCATTAATATTACAGATATATCAGGAGTAATTACAACAGAGAACTGATTTATAAAAATCTTCACATTTCATGCTAATTATCTTAATGGAATGTTACATTTTTATGAGTTGCTTTTGTTTCTTCCTCCCACTCTTTACTTTTGTGAGCCCTAGAGCCTTTGGCAGTTAGGATATTATAAATCTTTGTTAAAACACGACAACAAACTAAGAAACTTGCACTCAAGCAAATTGGATGATGACAAAGCTTTGCTCTGTTTACCTCACCACCTAGATGGGTTGCCATGGAATCTGACAATGGTGAGGACTGTCGTAATGCTGAAATCTGAAGTTCAATATGTGTGGGTGTGTTAGCAGGAGATATTCATATTCAGCTAGCAATTGGCTATAATTGTCCATTGTAGTTTATCCTTTGATGGTCCATGTTTGACCTCCGTGAATATTCTCCACCCAATGCTTACATTTGGACTGACAGCTAACTAGAGATGTAGGTTACAGTTACCTCCTACTGTAGCAGCTGAATACTTTGCAAGCCCTCTCTCCTCATACATTTTCCACAGTTCTGGAATCCAGCAAAAAAATAAAATAAATGCACAGGATATACAAACATAAGTAGGGTGGATGAGCACATGTATTTTAGACAAAACCCAGAAAGGAAATAAAATGTGAAATAGTGAAATTGGATAGTGCTGACAAGCAAACTCAAACTCCAGACAAAGAAAGGGATATGCACATATCCCAAGCCTTATGCCACACTCTAAGTGCACACACACTCCCAGTCACCAATTGATTACTGTGTGAGAAACCATAACAGATGGGTTGGCCCTTCTCTTGCTTGTATCTGCATTGCCATTATGTAGGGGATCAGATGTATATCAAGTTCACACCAAGTGGATTGACTGGATGAAGAGGAAGGGGAAGAAGGCTCAGAACCAGGGGATTGGTGGGACAATGATGAGTGGTCAGAGTGAGAAGAGGGAGCAGACTGGGAGGAGGAAGTTGTCGGAAGCTGAAGTGGCAACAGGGTTTAATGAGCAGGGAGAGGCTGTGGCAGAGAACAGCCCAGAATCAGAATCAGAGGTGGGTCAAGAGGCACAGTCGATGCAGGCTGCTGAAGAATCCAGGGAATCTTCATCTCCTGCTGTGACCAGCTCCCCTCCCTCGTAGTCGCCCAGAATAGAGAGAGAAATGAAGAGGGCAGAGAAAAGAGAAGCAAGGCAAAGGCTGCTGGGGAAGGAACCTTAGAGAGTGGTGGGAAGACGAGGACCTTCAGTCCTCTCAAATGCCTCATTTGGGCAAGACCTACTGCAAAGAGTTGCTGTGATCTCTAGACCTGCGCTGTTTTGGTTCCTTTGAATAACGAGTTAACTTCACTGACACCGGGTGTTTTATTGCTGACCAGCCTCTTCCTCCGGCTCCTGACACCAGGCCTCTCAACATCCCCCACCAGCCTCCTCTCACAGGCCCCACCCCATGTTCTCAAGTGCTTTTTGTGTTTTTCAACAGTGGCGTTAGCTCTTGCTTACCTGGATGGAGAGAGATGTGTACATAACCTCTGACCTTTTGCATGGCTGGAATGTAGCCAATTGCGCTTAAGGCAAGAGTCACATGAGTTGCTGGTGGCAGATGGAGCAGAGGGACAGTGGGACTCACCTGATACTGCTGAATACCAGGATGAAAGGGGGCATGAAGTCCGCCATGGTTCAAACACAACAGTGGGAGCAACTGGAGGTCAAAGTGAGCCCTGTTGCCCTGCACACTTTTGCCTTGGGCCCACCACTGGCCATCAAGCTCCTGGAAGGTCCATGATGGAATGCAGCCCTTGTACTGGGAAAGGCTCTTCATCCTGTTCTGGATGTGCCAGAATACAAGCTTGCATCCTCCCTCCTTTTTGGCCATGCTAGTCAATGCCTAAGGCTGCCAAGAGCACTACATCATAATAAAATCACATCTTAAATATAGAGAGGAGAGATAAAAACAGCTGCCAACTCACACTTGGAGCACAGAGCCACAAGACAGTAAAATGACACAGATAAATGATCGGTTCTTAAACACCACAATGGTTGTTTTAATGGCAAATGTGCATGTCCGATCCCAGGTGTTCTCATTCCCCTGGTGCCGTATGGATTGGGGTTGCCTTTGGGAGGTGTACAACTGTCTGGCTGTGTTTTGCCGTTGTTCATCTCTGGGTGTGCATCACCATTCACATGTGTACCTAGATGCACACCTGTTCTGTGTGTGTATTTTCTAATCCAGCAAAGGGCTGGCATCTGGAGCAGGTGGTTTCTTCCTGAACACCTTCATTTCTAGACTATAGTGAAGGCAATAAGGTTTATTCTCTCTGAAGCCATTCCTCCCAAACTGATGCACTGTCTCTAAATGATGTGATTTTACTATGGCAGCACAGCTGCAGGACTTTCTCTCTTTCAAGTTCTCCATTGGAAAAAAAATGGCATCATAATACGCACAATGTGCCTCCATAAGTTTAAAAAATGCACATATAAGCACAGCTGTATGATTGATAGTCTAGTTTAAGCTTCTCGTTTTTTCTGTAATCTGGCACTAGATGTACACATAACCCAATAGAAATGAGATATACATTTTTTTTAAAGTGTGCCTCAGAGCTAAGATCTTTAAGAGAGCTTTAAACAGACCAGTCCTCATGGGTATATCTGGTCAGCTACCATCAGCCTATTGATTCAAAGCAGTAACACTTTTTAAAATTACTTAATTTATCTTTATTTATTGCCACATTGATAGTATTCAAATGACACCAGATAATGTGTGGTACAAGGTACCTTTTAAAGCTTCTTAGCAGGATCCTATTGGGACTGGCATATAATTGAAAACATTTAACAGAATATTTCAGGGAAGGATGCCAAGGAATGAACAAGAGAATCACATTTCAGTTTAAAATACCAGACACACACACAAAAATCATTTCAAACAATCAGGGCTGTAGCTTGGAGAAAAAGCTGGCTGGTGTAATTTACATAGACTCTTTATTTTTTATAACCTAAAATTATTTTCTTTCTTTGTTGCATTTGACATCTTACTAATGTCTCTTCTGAACTGTCTGACGTTCCCTTTAATTAAGTAGCAAGACACAACAGGCAGTGCACTGGGGAAAGGATTACATCATCATGTGCTGAGCGTGTTGGAGGGATCAAGACCCAAGTATCGGGTTCCACATTGATTCAAGAAGAACTAAGCTCCCAAGGGGTAGGCGAGGATGATACTAAGGGCCAAGTCACATATAGGATCCCCCACTCACACTGTCAGCCCGATGGTCTGCCGAACAGACTGGAAGAGGCTGGGTAGCCCAGCCCCACTGGAGAAGGGGAGGTGCCCAACCAACCAGAGGATCAAGGTGCAGCAGGTGGCAGATTTAAAGAGGATTCCTTAAAGCAGGGAGGGAGCAAGGATGAAGAAGGGGCCACCGAAAAAGCAAAGAGGAAAGAGCTAAGCGATAGGCAAGCCTTGCCACAGCAACTTAGACGCAGCTTGGGAGGAAAAAGAAGGCAGGATTTCTGGGACAGGCCACCCAAGTCACGAGTCAAGGAGGGAAAGTGTTACCTGGAAAGAGGGAGTGGCTATTTACACACCTGATAAGAGAGGGATTAATGGGGAAGCAAGACTGCTTCATTAAACAGATCTCAAAAGTATCTCCAAGTGAGTAACTCACCAGGTGTTTTCTGAAGGCAAGGGAAATCCCTTGGGTTCTGAAGACCCCTGGGATTCATAGTGGAAGCTCTCACACCCTCATTTTGCAGAGGAAAATGTCATCCCCACTCCTTCACATGAAGAAAATGTAAACTTTAAGCCCCTGCATTGTGGGCTGTGGTGCGAGCCCACTGACATGTAAGAAAGTGCTTCTTAAATGATTGCGGGATTTCCTCAGCTGCTCAGTGGGATGAAGAGGAGGAAGCAGCAGGGAGGATGAAACACAAGTCTCCCATTCCAAAAAGATGATCAGCTGTGTTTATAGAAGTTATCAGAGGAGGCACACCTGGTATGGGAACCAACTATATCAGCATCCTCTTGCAGCCATGTCCAGCTAGATAGGGAAATGAGCACAAGTGCCTGTTTCTACATACATTTTGGTCCAAGTTAGGCTGGGGTGGCTAGCATGATACAGCTACTTCCGTCAACACATGAATGTGCATACAGACTCAAGTATGGATCAACTGAGCATATAGGCTGCCCCATTCATTCAGAAAACAGATCCACCCATGCAAAGGGCATGCCTTTCCTTCACTCAGAGAGCTGTTGTAAATGGAGGGGATCAACAGATTTCTTGCACCTGGGTCAAAGTGTTTACTTCAGGGCAGGTATGTAAATCATTCCTGCATCTGGGAGGTGCGGAACTGCCCCCCCCCCAAGTAACATGGAAATCAGCCCTTCAGATGTTCTAGCAGTGGAAGAGACAAGCAAGTGAGCATGAATTTGTGCCTGTGGAGCACTTTGGGGATCATGGTCAGATGTTTCAAAATCTCATTGTGTCAACACTCAGTTCTAAGTTGCTCTGAAGTGCACTTAAATATTAAATTGGCTGGGGATAAAAAGAAACAGATTTTCAACAGATCACAGGAAGCTGAATACAGGGGGCACTGGGATGTGTTAAAACATGGAAACACAAGCATCTTTATTGAGCAAACTCTTTATATGCCATGTTTGACAGGGCCTTGAATGTGGCAGAGCTGGAAGCATAGATCTTTGGCGCACCTTGTTTCTGGCACCAATGGTCAAATGCATTTTAACACTTGGTTCTTTCATATCAGATGGGGAAATGCTGAGCAATCACCATGCTGGGCCTGGAAGCCAAAGAGAGGCAGCAATCTTTAATAAATCTTTCTCAGTTGTAGATAATAAAGACCTCAGCATTTCAATGATTGATTACAAAAGCATCTAGATTTCTGTGGGGTATTGTGAAAAGCCTTATACTTGCAAGCTTTGTTAGTTGATTACAGAGAGGTTATATGAACTGCTGCACCAAAGCACGTAAGCCAGAAGTGGGCAGCAAGCAGCTCTCCAGATATGGATGGATTGCAGGTCCCATCATCCCTGACCACTTGTTATCCTGACTGTGGATGAAGGGATGTGGGGTGTGACAACTTCAAGAGACCCAGAGGCTGCTCACTCTGTCAGTTTTGGTCCTCTCAATTTCTCGTTTTTCCATTCTTAAATTCTGTTCTCCAAATTTTGCAGCAATCTGTGATTCAACAAAAAAAATCCTTATGAAAATTCATCAGCATTGGTCATTTTGTTTGATGGTGCCCTACACACAGATGAGTCCTGCACACTATTCTGTACACAAGTTATTGGAAACCAGAAGAGTGATTTGTTTTCATGCATGTATTTGAATAATCAACACTTGGTCATGACACACTCATCAATGATTGCCTTTTTGCCACCCTTTCCTTAACAGGCAATCAATATTCCACCATATGTGGTACCTGCTGACATCCTGGAACACTCACAATAACACTTTGGACCAGGCTGTGGTGCACAGATGTCCCTAGCCATGGTGATAAATGTCCTTATGGCTCCAGATCAACACCTAATTTTTGTCCTCTCTGCAGGCTCTGATGCAGTTGAACATTAAGTGCTGAATTTTACCCCTTTTATCGTAGCTTCATTGGGTTGGAGGTTGCTTTTGAGGATGTGGTGTATTTACCCCATTACTCAAGGTGATAAATATAGGCAAAAGAGACAGCAGTAGGTAATCAGCTTAATGATTCTGCCATGCAATTTTATGTGCAAAGGGTGATACAGGAGCTCTCTGAGCCGACATTACTTGCCAACAGACTCAGGCTGTTTAACCAGCGGTAAAATCAGTTGCTAGTTCTAGTGCCAGTTAGTTTTTATAAGATAATTATTAACTGTACCAAAGTTTCTAGAGGTGAAATAGCTACGGGAAGAGTGGTGAAGTGTGAATGATTTCTTGTTGGCTAGGCAGAACTGGTACTTAATTCGTTCAGCCATTTATTTGCATCTGCAACACATTCTCTCTCTCACTCTCTAATACAGAACCACTGCTTGAAGTTGCACAGGCAGGACTGTACCACGCAATTCTGCTGCATGTGTCGACCAGGCTATATATTTCACCTGAAATATAACAGCGGTAGTCTCGTAATCTGGGGAACTGGGTTCGCGTCTCCGCTCCTCCACATGCAGCTGCTGGGTGACCTTGGGCCAGTCACACTTCTCTGAAGTCTCTCAGCCCCACTCACCTCACAGAGTGTTTGTTGTGGGGGAGGAAGGGAAAGGAGAATGTTAGCCGCTTGGAGACTCCTTAAAGGAAGTGAAAGGTGGGATATCAAATCCAGACTCTTCTTCTTCTGAATGCTCCTTGTTCCAGTAACATATCAAGATCATTTGAAACTTTTAGACCTATTCCCCCTCTTTCTTTCCAGTCCACACTTTTTATAAGCACAGTGCTGACTTCTTCACGGAGATTGTATAGATATTCTCAAGCAGCACTGGATCAAGGGCTGACTCTGTAAAATCCCACTTAATAAAGGTTTTCCCAGCTTGGTGCCAATACTTTCTTTTTTCTTTTTTCACCCCATTGTGCATCACTTTATGTAACCTGGCTAAAAGCAATATGACTCTGATTCAAACTAAGTGCACACCATGCTGTAGCTTCCCAGACTTATGATGTTGTGACTGAAATCAGCATTTGGCTTCCTCCGTTCCAAAGTATTCATAATAATCATGAGTGCTCTGTGATTATTGAGTATACATTCTCAGTCATCATCATCAACATCATCTGGTTTCCTTTTTTTCATACTTGGATGGGATTTGTGGTTCTGTTGGCCAGGTTCTCTTTGCATTTCACCCCTTTCTACACATTTCTTTGCTTATATCATGGCAAAACAGGCATGCTAAAGCCTTTACTCCCTCAAAATGCAGATGATGTTGATTT
The DNA here is from genome assembly GCF_964106645.2 of Podarcis pityusensis. Taxonomy (NCBI): domain Eukaryota; kingdom Metazoa; phylum Chordata; class Lepidosauria; order Squamata; family Lacertidae; genus Podarcis; species Podarcis pityusensis. The sequence goes on from NC_138031.1 coordinate 59,122,318, forward strand.
GCAAGAAAACATAATCTTACATCACAATGTGCTTTCGGGAGGAAAATAGGGAGTGGGGGTGTGACGGGCCTTAGCACCCCCCTTTCCTTTCTCTTTAACCTTTTCTTGCATTTTTAAAGTTATGATGTAATGTGGCCCTGACAAGTAGACAAGAATGATGTCTAACTGTCATTTCAAGCTTATGACTACAACACCCATAATGCTGTGCAAAACATCTGGGGCCTTTGACAAAAGTGGGCAACAGATGCTTCAGAAAGAATGGAATCATAAATTGTACTAGCTGAAATTCAGATTGGTAGATAAATTTTCCGTGGAAATGTGTTGCTTGGAATATATTGAGGAAAGGGGAAAATACTTGCTTAATGGACTATCTCAGGCAGGTTTTGCACATCTGTGGCTGGATGTATGCCATTCCTCTTAGCTATGCTTGCATTCACAAATTTTAGTCATCTGCAGAGTTCTTGTGATGTCAGGAGCACTATCCTGATGTTTGTTCCTCCACAAAATGTGAATTGCATGAAAGAAGAAACAGAGACAGGCATGCTCAACCCACCCCACCTTCTGAATCATTCTCCATGAGTTGAAAGGCAATTATCTGCAGGGGGGAGCTCAGTGGCGTAGCGTGGGTTGTCAGCACCTGGGGCAAGGCAAGTAATTTGCGCCCCCTAACCCGTGGATTTGCGCCCCCAACCCGTGGATTTTAGCAGGGGGCAGAGAGCTGCGAGTGTGAGCGCCCCCCCCAGATGTTCCGGCCGGTGCGGCCGGCCCCCCCTGCACCCCCCACGCTACGCCACTGGGGGAGCTTGCTCATGTAGGTTCCCCATGCATTTTAGAGCCCTGATTTTCCAGGATTCCCAAATGCACAGGGAACTCCCGGTGACTCCCTCCCACATTGGATGGCCACCCTCCAATTCATGGTGGACAACTGGTCTGATGATCACTCAACACAAGAGGTGGGGTGAGCACATGTATCACCACTTTTTCCTCTGTGTGATTAATATCACATGGAAAAACAAAGCGCTTGGATTAGGTCACTGTCCTCTGTGTGACCGGAGAAAGACCTGGACTAGCATATGAAGTATCCATATCGCAGAGATATGAAGTGCTGAAATAGCTTCACAAGGTATTTCATGATGATCTGAGGATGTGCAAATATATATATACATCTGTGCTTAAGGCAATTGTGGCATTAATCTGGATATCTTTATTGGTTGATTATGTTTGTTTTAGTTGCATTAGTGATGGGTCTCTGACAGTGTCTAGACATGAGAAATACTTTGGAGAAGGTGGCAGTCTGAAAAGGCAATGATGGACTTATTTTTTAAAATCTCTGTGTAAATGGATGTCTTTGTTAAGTCTGGGATGAAGCACAGAGTTTTATATCAATAAAATCTCCCTTGGTATATAAATGGAGATAGCTTTGAGTCTGGCCCACCAGAAAAATGTTATGGGAACTGAGAGATTAAACAGGGGATTAAACAATAATAGCAATAAGATATCCTTTTTAAATACATGCCATTTTATTAATTGTTTGACATGACTATATGATCACCGTATAGTTCACTGAAGTCATCTTTCTGCTGTTGTTGACATATCCTTAACAGAGGGTTGAATATATTGGGTGGTAGGTGGATGGAAAAGGGGGAAGCACCATAAAGTTTGCCACAGAAAGAACACAAGTGAAAAAGAAATTCAGGTTGTGGGGGACGATGGATGGCTATTTGTCATGGATGCTTCAGTTGAGATTCCTGCATTGCAAAAGCTTGGACTCGATGACCCTTGGGATCCCTTCCAACTCTACAATTCTATGATCATTTTAAAATGTAGATTGACGTATGGGGGGGGGGAATATTTGCCCTAGTCCTATTAACCATTGAGAGTAAGAATGTCCTGATAAGCACATAGTCAGTGGCAGAACTTGGCACCTCAAATTTCAGCAGCACTCTGTGCAGCGACAAAATCTGGTGCCCCCACTTCTCGCCTTCTGTTGGACTTCATAGTTGTGGCACCCCAGAAGGTCCACTCCCAGTGTGACCGCAGCAGTCATGCTCTCCTAGAGCCACCTTTGACATAGTTCCTACATGTCATTCTACATTCTACATGGGGGCAGGACCCATGTAAAGCCTTGCATGCATGGAGTTTTACACACACTAGGAAATCCATACGCACTAGGGATCCGTGTGCAGTCTGCACCCCTCTGGAGGATCAAACCTGGGGCATGGGCCTGCCATCCTTCACACTGTTACTCAAAGACAATTTGTACTGAAGTCATTGAATTTACAAGACTGCAGCATATAAAACATGCTATATTTAGCCATGTTTTTGGTGAGCACATCAGCCATTCTCATTGATGCTTTTATTTTAAAGTGCTCAATGAATAATAATGAAATATTTATGCATCATTGTCTGAGATGAAATATCAGTTTCTTCTCATTATTAGTTGTTGTTTGTTGCAATTCCTTTTCCCTCCAAAGTCTCGGTTCCTGAATTACACAGAAGCAAACTGTTTGACTAATGGAATTGACTTCTCTCACTTTTTTTTTAAGGGGTGGCACAGATCTTTATCAAACCAAAGCTTGCACTGTAAATCTTCAAGGGGATAATAATTTTTCCTATCCACGATAGGTTTCTCTTGGCTGGGATTTTTTTTTCATTCAGCAATTATTGGCAAACTTCAGCCCATCAAGTTCAGTAATGAGTACTTCTCTTTTGAAGGGTTGCCAAATCCATTGGCTCCAGCAGTACTCTAGACATCCAGAAAATGTACACATACTGCCATTCACTTAGAATCACTGGCACTCATACTATATGAAGGAGGTAAAGTAACGAAAAGCATCATCTGACTCCTGGCAATGATGAAAGGCCTCTGACCGGGCTCTGTAGAAGGTCCTGTCACCATGACTGCCGCTGCTTCTACTGCAAAGTCCACTTTCAGACCTCTTCTAATGACAAAGAGTGGGGAGCCAATGAAAAAAGTGTGGCAGATTAGCAGCCAAACCTAACAAATGCAAATGAGAAAGGGCTAAGTCCACAGAGCTGTATTGCAGATGGATATTCACACCATAGAAATACAATTGGTAGAAAGGGCTCAGTGTGAGGTCATTTCCCTTCCCTGGAGAGGAAGGAGCATATAGTACTTCCTGTTCCTTTCTCTCTTCCTTTGACCAGTGTTGGATGCAGACATGCCTCTGCTTGCTCCAGCTCAGACAGATGTCTGAAGCTGGTTATGCTGTAAATATAAGTATTTTGCCTGCATAGTGTTTGCTGCTGCCATTGCTGTGAACCAATGCATGATTACAAGTAAGTAAATCATATTTTAAGCTTACTTTCCAGTTTGTTAAGAATGGGGAAGCCAGCTTACTTCATAGCTGGACTTGATCTAAAGGAGGCTTTGCAGTTTAATTCCTATGCATTTGATTTTGATGCCAAGGGTGAGATTTTGAAAATCTGTTCTTTCCACACATGTGGGAGCCTGGAAGGATGAATTTTACTCCTACCTATTAAAACCCACCCCACAAAAAGCATGCATGGTTTCTTCAGTCACCCCCCACAAACATTCTTACCTGTCTAGGCTTGCTCTCCTTTTGATACAGTTATTCATGTGGTTGGCAACTTGAGACATGGGCCTGGGTCAGCAAGTGAGCAGTCCTCCAGACATTCTGGGTTTTCTGTGTCTCTTTGCACCAGGCAGGAAAGTGAACTGCTGGGCCCACCTTCTCCTAGGAAGACACAACTACTGGTCAGGTAGGTCTCAGCCTTTTCGTGTGGTTTTCCCTCCCTCCCTGCCTCTCCTTTCTGCCAAATACTCTGCTCACAGATTGCTCTGGGACAATTCAACCCAATTCACCGCAGTCCATGGCTGTCGGTACCCGATTCACCAAAGGCCCTCCAAATGTTGCTCGGGCCCACTACTGATATAAGCAGTGCTTTTTTTCTATTTAAAAATTATGTTTGGGGTACTCTCATTTTCCTTCTCATATTGAAATACTGCCTCTCAATGAGGCCAGCCTTAGATTCACAAAATGTTTAGGGGTATGTGTATCCCTGTGCCCCCACCCCAAAAAAGCACTTGATATAAGTACATTCAGCAAAGAGATGTATTTTAATTCACCATTTTCTTCACCTAGCAGCTAATCAATTGCTGGCCACAAACAAAAGTAGAATTGATAACTGGTAACTGATGAGCTGAACCATTGAGATTTCTGAATTTTCTCTTTAAGTGTAACTTCAGTACTAGGCAGAGGACACTTTAGCATTGAAATGAAGCAACATGAAACTAAAGCAGTAAGTCCTTTTGTTTCTTTTGGCATTAAGGCAAACTGGTAAGTTTCAGGTGGCAGGTGACTGGCAGTGCTATATATACCGAGCTAAATCTGGACAGATCTTCTGACTTCTGTAAGTGCTATTTCCTCCTCCATATAAATATGTCTTCATTTCTATGTCGTCTCCAGGAAGTCTTCTTGGATAGAGCTGTGTTCCTGAGGCCAAGTGGGTGGACACTGCCTGTCTATCCATAGGCAAATATTTTCATATGGCATGGAATCAATCCACAGCAACCTGGATTTTAATGTGAATGAGGTTTACCTGGACCAATCTTATGCTTTTGGAAAGTGGGCAAGAAGCAGCTGGAGCTCAGGCCTTGACCCAGCGTGCCGTGATTGAAGAGACATCACATTTCATTGATATTAGTACTTGGCCAGGTAGGGCAAGAAATTCCTGTGGTCTCACATAGATGGAGCAAAGTGTAGGGACTGGTGTTCCTCAACGTCTGGCTTTCATTAGTGGTTCTTTTGCTATTTTGGTCTGATTTACAGAAGAGCACAGGTGGCAGATTTGGAAACCCTTTGCACTTTTTCATCATTTTATTGACAAGAGAGGCACTTGGCTTTCGTTTTTAAAGACATCCAGGAACAATGAATGGTGCCACAAGGCAACGAGTCGTAAAGTCACTCGGGTATCCCAACATCTTGATGCCCGTTTTGTTTTCAGAGGGGAATCAAAGGGATGAAGGATAGATGCAAGCCTTACCGAGGGGAAAATGATAATAAAAGTCCACAACTTCCTTTTTTGAAGCATGTTACATTTCTGTAATTCAGCTCTCCCAGCTCCAAATGCAAAGGTTTAAGAGATCTGGTCAACAACTGTAAGTGCTTTCAGCAGACAGATGCACTTTAATGCTGCAGACAGTAATTCACCGAGCTGTTTAAGTGTAAGGTGGTCATTGCTGCCGATAGAACTCATCAATCCTATCATATTGTCACGATTATAATAATGCTTTAATGTAGTAAAGGCTTTGTATTGTCTGAAATGCTAGGTGGATTTATTCACTGCCTAGAACTGATTTATGCTTCTAATAACCGCGCTGGCTTGAGTTTGGGAGTGGGGAATTTCTTGTCACTGAGCATGATGGAATATCTACGCTTAGCTGCCAAAGCAGGGAAGAGGATTTTCTTGCTGTCAGAAACTCTTTGTGCCATTCTCCTCCCTTGCTTATGTATATTATGTCTATTAGTGTATCCTCCAGGAGATCTTATCCTCGCTAGCCTTTTACATTCTACATCACGCTAGCAGTATGCAAAATGCATCTCATGCCTAAGCCACACAACTAAACTGATACTATGTAGATCTGGGCATGTGGCAAAGCGCTCATGGGATAGTTTCACCATCCGTTCACCTTGTGGTGTGAAGCTCCCAGCAGTAGGTCAGCCAGTCTGGACAGCGCAGCTCAGGGGCTGCATTCTGGACCTTTGAAAGTCCTACTTGGAGGGTCATTTCCAGAGGGTGATGTTTGGGGAGTGCTCTTCAACCTTGTGGAGACTTCATTATGGGGTTCCCCAGTGTTCAATATTAACGCCCGCCCCCTTGTTTAACATCTACATGAAACCACTGAGTGGGGTCATCCAGAGCCATTTCCCAACAATCCCACATACAGTTTTCTAAAAGAAAGATACTTAGTCTCCTCTAACCCAACCCATACGACTCTTTTGTGCACCCTCCATGTATGCAAATGAGGCTGAAGATGGACTGCATGCAATAACGTCACTTTCTCCCTAGATGGCGACTACACTGGAGAGCCTGTATAGTGGTTAGTGTTGAAGTAAGACCTGGGTGACTGGGCTTCCAATCCTCACTCAGCCGTCCAGCTCAGTAGGGGACCTTGGGCCAGTCACTGTCTCTCAGCCTAACCTGCCTCACAAGGTTGTTGTGAGAATAAAAGGGGGAGAGGAAGAACCATGGATGCCACTGTGAGCTCCCTGGAGGAAAGGAGGGATAGAAATGTAACCAGTATGAATAAATAAAATACTCAAACTGTTTCTTTCCTCAAAGGGCTTATTACAATAAAAAGAATCTCCATATTGTAGCATTTTGGATAATAAACATGATACAGTCAAAATCTCGGGTTACAGTCACTTCAGGTTGCGTTTTTTTGGGTTGCGGACCGCCGAAACCCAGAAGTACTGGAACAGGTTACTTCTGGATTTCGGTGGTCGCGCATGCGCAGAAGCGCCGAATCGCAACCCGCGTGTGTGCTGATGCGCAGACACGGGTTGCGAACGTGCATCCCACACAGATCACGTTCGCAACCCGAGTGTCCACTGTACTTCTAATATTTCACAGTGCACTAAGAGCCAAAGAGTAAGGCATGAGACTGGAATGTTAGGCCTGTGCACCACACTCAAATCCTAGTCTCTATGATGGTTCCCTTAAATGGAAGCCCAGCACAGCAACTTCCCTGGGAGTTGAGAAAACATTGCACCCTCCACCCAGGAGTTGGCCATGGGCAAGGAAGCTGTATGGTGTGAAAGGGCTTTGCCCACTAGAGAAATGGACCTGTTACAGCTGAACACCATTTGAAGCCTGCTCTGAGTAAAAAGCATTTCCTTGTTAACGCAATGGTGGCATTTCCTACGAACACGCACACTTCATATCCAGCTCAGCTCCGCGGCTCCCTTCCTTTACTCCAGTCAGTCACAACATTCCAAGCGAACTCGGTGGCAGCCAGGTCAGGCCTTAATACTCGAACACTCAAGAGCTCTGTTCTTCAGCACATACTTGTTAAATCATACTGACAGGAAACTGTCAATACATGTACCCTATACATTAAGCTGCAGGGCAAGTACCTAAATGCAGCACCCTCGAGCCACTAGTTCCTGCTCAAGGTTACATTAAAAATAAATAAAACTCCAGTTATAACAGAAGGGAATTAGAAGTGCTTCTGGTCCTGGGAGGCTTCTGATCTTTCTGTGAGCCTTGATAAATTTGCCCAAATCATTTCAAGGGCGCATATTTAAGCAACCTGGCAAATTTTGCCTTACACTTCCTAGTACCTAACTATTTATATGTCTCTCATTCTGGTAGGTGTAATACCACGGCATCTGTACATCTTCCTGACAATACAGGAAAGTGAATGGTTTCACACATGCACATACATATGCCCCCATTGCACGACTCTTTGCTTTCCCTTTTAGAAACTCTCACGCATCGGCCTTCTTAGGCAAAGAGGCATGATGCACACTGCCCAGTACTTCTAATAGAATCATAGACTAAGCAGGACTTAATGGACTAACTGCTTCAAAAGTGATTAAGCTAACAAGCAGCCAATCCTTCTCCTTAACAATGCCTGACAGAGTAAGGTTAAAAAGGTTTGTGGGGATTTTCCCATCCCCTGGCATGCTTTATTTCTACATTTATCTGATTTTGGCATTTCTCTGCGCTCTCAGCTGGGGAGATGGGCCATGAAGGCACACCAATATTTTGGGTGGAAAATTTGACTGACATTGTGCATCACAAAATAATAGTACGTTACCCATCAAAGGTACAAACCATTCCCATCTTTCTTTATTAGGAAAAAATGCCACTTCCATAAGTCATGGCATGAGCCTTGCTGCTATACTACTGATTCTTAATGCTGACCTTTCAATTCAGGACTTGTGATAGATATATATGAAACTAGAGAGACTTGCAGCAAAATGGTGCCATGTATCCTCATCTCCTAACTGGAGTGCAACTGTTCATGGTTCCAGGCAACCAGCCGTGACCTTCTCTGGGTTTCAAGATTTTCCTTTCCAACTAACACTCAACCTTCTGTAGCTACCCTGTTGTTGTTGCTGCTGCTGTTATGCAAAAATGACTATACAGCTAATGGCAAGAGGGGGGAAAGCATTGTTGCAATGAACAGCATAAAATCAACAATAAAATCACATTCCTGAAACAAATACAAAATTCACCATAAATCAGCATAATACATCAACATAGCTGGATCACTCCTCAGAAAACCTGAGTGAGTTTTTGAAGCAGGTGTCTGAATTCCAGTAGTGCAGATGTCTGCCTGATGTTCATTGGGAGTGCATTTCAAAATGCAGGAACCAGCACACTAAATGCCCTGAACTTGGTGGATGTAAGCCAACCCTTGGTTCTTATTGAGCTGTTTTGTGTGTGATGGGGGGATGTGCCGCTTAGATTCTGTTTTTAACGGGTTCTCCTGAGCATGCTTGCACCTTCCTCTTGCAAGGTATTGGCTGAAGGCACATGAGGCTGCCGCCTTGCTGAATTTGGGTCTGGTCTGTGCCTGAGTGGGTGACTCCTAAATCCACCTTTGTGCCTGCTTGGGTTCTATGACAGAAGAGAGATTGGGTATAAATGTAAGCAAAAAGATTTATAAATAAGTTATCAGTTTTGGTCCCAATCCTGTCAGCACTCACTACCTAAGTTCACTATTAGGGGGAGAGGCACATCATTACCATCACCATTAAATTTATCGTCCACCCTTCACCCAGCTGTTCCCAGGACTGGTTACAACAATAAGCACTCGGTTTATCTCTTATATGCATTAACAAGCTAAAGTTAGCTATGGCTCAAAAATAATAGCCTAGAGTTTTTTGTATTTTTTTGTCCAGGCTGCTTTCTGCTTCTACTAACCCTAAGGGGGAAATTACACCAAGTCTGGAAAATGGCATAAAATCCATACTGAAGAGCATTTTGACAAGAGATGCTCTGAACACATTTTAGTCTCCAGTGCATCGCATCTGAATGTTGTTAGCGCATGGCTGAAAGTGGGAAAGATCCATTTATGTTCTGGTCAATCCTGATATTTCAAATCCCAAAGCAAATGGGCCAAATTCGATATACTGGTCCCAGCAATACTTTTGAAAATGTGCCTAAAGAACATTTCAGAAGTTCAAAGATGACCTGGAGGCAAAGCATTTGGATCTGTTTCTAAGAGGATTGTTGCTTGCGCTCTGTTTCAGGAAAGCAGTTGTGCAGCAACAGGAACTCGATATGTGATATATTTTTGTGCATGGGGAAACCACTGCGAGATGACTCTACAGGTGTGGGGCAGGTTCTGCGAAAGTGCCCACAATCTATAAACTTTGAATGAGATGCATATGTCATCAGAGAGGAGGCAGCCTATGCGGAAATGTGTTCGAACACTTGCTAGGCTTGAGAGCCACTTCCATATGCTTTAACCTGGAATCAGTTTGAATGTCTTCCAGCACAAACAGAGCTACAAATTGAACGTACATCAGAACATTCCCAACCTTGTCATAATATAAAAAACAACAACAACAGTCACCTTCATTATTCACAGCTTCACAAAGTCACCAGCATAGAAAACTAGAATGGGAATATACCTTATCTTGAGTTTAGAAGAAGTGTGATAGCTGAATGACTCAATAGACAACTCACTTGTGTAAATGTACAAAGTTTCCTTAATGTGTCCCAAGAAGGGCCATTGTGCAGGTGTGCACATGCACACAGGGAGTAACCATTAGTGAAATGAATAAAAAGGCCATTTAGGAGTGGGACTGACATGCTTATGCCCTCATTGCAGATCATGCACACTGAATAACAAATAGATGACTCAAGGCCTGTGGGAAGTGTTCTATGTCATGCTATTTGGGTGCAGCATTCTAGGGTATTTCCCCCCTCCTTGTGAGTGAAAATGGCCCATCAGAATCCAATGCAGTGCAGCAAACAGGAGACACATGGGTTGAGTTTGGCTGCAAGTAGTCAATGAGTTGCTTGATCCACCTAAAACAGCTATGGTAGCAAAAATATGGGGATGCATGTAGATTTAATCTGCATTTTCTGATCAGTTGTTGCATGGGAAAACACATGCAGGTGAGAAACTTCTCCATGTACCAGTGTATATCTCCACAGCAGAAATAAGGAACCTTTTCACCTCAAGAACCACATTCCCTTTTAGGCAGCCTTTCCTGTGCCAGATGCCGGTGGTAGGCAGAAGGAAAAGTAGGAAGAACAATGAATGTGAATTTCAACTTTGCATAGGTGGCTTGATTCTACATGCACTCTCACAGCCCTCTCTATTCTCCAAACAGGCAAACAAAAGGCATTATCAGAGTTCATTAACAGCTCAGCAAAAACACTCAAGGGGGTTCAAGGGAAGGCTGGTGCATGGCTTGTGGAGAAAAGGTGTGTCCTGGGGAGAATCCTGAGGGCCAGATAGCGAGGCCTGGGGGGCCACATCTGGCCCCTGGTCCTGAGGTCCCCCATCCCTTCTTTATATCACAGGGGAAAGAGAATAAGCACGGTGCTGGAACAGAGCTGGGCAAATCAGCCAACTTTTGATGCATGTCAGTCTTTTCCAGTCCTACCTGGAGAGACCAGGGATTGGGGGGGGGGGCAGAATTGCATGCAGAAGCCTTGCTACACAGAAAAGCGTTTCAGTAGCCTTTCCATACAAAGTTGCAATGATCACTTGCAAAGTAACATGAACATGCTAAGAAGATTCCATTTCCTGGGATATGTGGTGCTAATGGGCCAGGCACCTAAGAAGAATGAGTTCATTTCCAAGTAATCTAATATTCCAGAGGCTGATCAATTCTCATTTATGAATACATGTATAATGCATATATCTCACTCATCAGTTGATGGCCTATTCTCTTGTGGGGGAAAAAATCTATGGGAACTTAAACAAGGACCTGCCATTCCATCAGCACAAAATTGCTGAGACAGCAGAGAGGCACTTTGCTAATGGAGCTCCCTTTCTCTTTCCTTCACCCAACAAATAATTCCCCCTCTGTTCTGCAGCTTCATCAGCGACTTCCTGATTTTAAGAAATGAGGCAGTGGAACAGAATATTGCATTTTATGCTTGCAAGATGCAGTTGAGAACATGATGGATTGACCTTTGTCAAATCCCCATCCCCACCTTAGAGGCTATTGCTTCAGAGGTTTGCCACTCATAACCTTTTCTTTCAATTATTCAACTAAATGAACAAAAGGCATTATTTCTTCTTTAACCCTGCACCTCACCCTTGCGACCAGCAGAGATGAAACAATTATTATTAAATTTCAGTGATGCATCACAAAGGTCACAAATATAGTGATCTGGTTACATCTCTTCCCTATGCAGTTATGTTCATACAACAAACACACACTCCCTTTTACATTGCTAACAATGGCTTGATCTTTGACTCCCTTAGTTCTAGGATATATTTTTAATTGCTGAGGAAACAGAGAGATCTCCTGTTTCCCTTATTTTCTCTTTAGGATAGGATTTCTGCTCCTGCAGAGGGCAACAAAGGGCTTTGCAGCTGGTCAAATGACTTGATTTGTTCCCTAATGAAATACTTGAGCCAATTATAGCATCTTCTTGCTATCAGACCTCAAGTTTTGCACTCTTGACAATGAACCTGAATCTTCTTAGTAACTCCAGCCTGAAGGAGTTCAGCACTGTTTAAACAACCAGCTATAAGCATTTCCATGGCACATTTTACCCCCAGTACATGAATTCATCTTTATGGAGACATGGATGTCTTCAACCCATTTCACATGTGCTAAAGCAGAGGACATAACTTCCTCTCCCCATGCATCTGGGTACATATATTTTCCTAATTCAGGGGCAGAAAGTGCCTTTCACCACAGGGGCCTTTTGACAACACCAGGAAGCCGTGTGAAAGGAAGTACAAATTGCTCACACTGCATTTACAGTATCAGCACTTCTTTGAAACATCTGGAGTGCTTGTGTCTCTTTTGCTGCATACATTATGCACATAAAATAATGTAGTCATACATGTATTAGTTACATCTTGATTAGACTACTGCAACATGCTCATTATTGTGTTTCCGTTGAAGACCACTAAGAAACTTCACCTGTTGTATGAACTGAGGCCCATAAGGACCCAGAAGAAGAAGAAGAAGAAGAAGAAGAAGAAGAAGAAGAAGAAGAGGAGTTTGGATTTGATATCCCGCCTTTCACTCCCTTTAAGGAGTCTCAAAGCGGCCAACATTCTCCTTTCCCTTCCTCGCCCACAGCAAACACTCTGTGAGGTGAGTGGGGCTGAGAGACTTCAAAGAAGTGTGACTAGCCCAAGGTCACCCAGCAGCTGCATGTGGAGGAGCGGAGACGCGAACCCGGTTCCCCAGATTACGAGTCCACCACTCTGAACCACTACACCACACTGGCTCTTAACCACTATACACACTATACCACACTATACAAGGGGATTTGGCTTCTGAAATAGTTATCAGAGTGCCTACCTCTTCAAAATCTACATCATCAGGTGTATACCGTGAGGCCATGCCACTTCCGGCCTGAGGGGGCAGCACTGTTAGCCCATTTTTCCAGCTCTGAATTAACATGTCAAAGTCCCTTCTGGAATGCCAAAGTGAAGAGGTCCTAAAGCAAGCAGGACATCATTAAGGATAGAGGTCTCACTCATTTATAGCCTAAAGAAAAACTTATTTAAGGATCAGTCAGAATTCAAATTCAGCTTGCCTGGCTTCCAGCCCAACTTGGAACTCTCCATGGTACTACCCATTTCCTTGCCTCTGCTTGTTTCATGCATAACCTACACTTGGACTGAACTTGTTTTTGAAACCTCCCCCCGTCGGCCATCTTGGAAGCTGATCTTTTGCAGCATCTGACCACACATATTAGACTCAAGCTCCTGTTTACTGACCTGCCTTTCTAGAATACAACTCCTGATTATTCGACCTGCTGGACATGGACTTGTTTGGTATATTTCTGCTGTGCCCACCCTTTCCCAGTAGAGACTGCTACCTGAAGCGGAACAAATTGGTTGCAGAATGTTGCTGCAAAAATATTGTACAAAAACATTGTACTGGCTGCTCACCTGTTTCTGAGTGCAATTCAAGGCACTGGTTATTAGTATTACCTTTAAAGGCTGGGACCAGGCTGTTTTAAGGCCTGCCTCCTCCCATGCAAACCCTGTTAAGATCTACTGATTGTACATGCCACTGCTTTCTGAGGTATGGTGGTGGCAACATACAAGAGAACTTTCTCTGTGGCAGCTCCCAGCCTGTGGAACTGCTTGTCCCTTGAGATCAAGCCACCTTCCTCTTTGTGTTCTGAAGACTTTTCTTTTCCAACAAGCTTTTGATTTAGTTGATTAGAGTCTTGAACTGTGGTTTATTTGATTTTTTTTATTAGCTCTGTTTTCCCTGATTTGTTTTTATGCTGCTTTTAGCTTTGGTGTGTTGATATTCTGTTGAATTTATTGGGTTGTATCCAGTACTTTTTTCTGGGGGGGGGGGGGGACACAGGGGGACGCATGACCTTAAACATTTTGGGAATCTAATGGAAGAAGAAACTCTTTTTTTATATTTTTTAGCTTCTTCTCTAGCATGGTGAATCATCAGTTCCGTTGCTACCCCCGATGGTGGCTTCATTTCTTGTCATGGTGTTTCCTGAGTCTCAGATGGAAGCGAGTGTTTAATGTGTGAAGTAGGAGTTGGAATCTAGCAAGGTGATTGGTCAGTTTTGTTGTTATCACCTCCAATGGCAGCTTCATTTCCTTTCCCAGTGATTTTCTTGAGTCAAAATGAAAATACCCCTAAACATTTTTTTAGGGGGGGAAAGGACTGGTGGTATCTAATGTTCAGAGTAGACCTATAGATACTAATGGACATAACTCACTTGGGTCCATTAATTTTAATCATTCTATCAGTATCCAATGCAGTGGGAGGTAGAATGTTTCATCAACACAATGCTGTATCACTGTATAATGGAATATTCTCTTCTCCATCCCCAGTGCACCTGCTAAATCTATTCTGGGGTTACCTCAACCCTCCAGAGCAGATTTCGGAACAGTGCACATGGCATGCAGGGGGATGTGGGAGGAAACCACAGTGCATTATCACTAATCCTTGCACTAGCATGAATATTTACTTGAATACCACTGGCCTGATCCTGCAAGCTGTTCTCACATTCTTATTTTTTGCTTTTTACTGTTTTCTTACCCATTTTGAAGTCTGCCATTAGAGAGGAAAACACAGGTTCTGAATGTTATTATCAATAAACAAATTATCATCTTTTACGTGAAAGATTTCCTACCTCTTCCATAATTTGCTACAGCAATCCCTTACTGCATGCTGACATCTTTCTCCTTTATATACAGCTTCCTTGTTGTGAACTCCTAACAGCACAAATAAAAGCTCAGGCAGCAGGAAACACCATAAGAGTTCTTACCCCAATTGCATAATCCATCCTTATTTTATCCACCAACATGCACTGAAAATCTGTACTTAGTGAACTCAAACATGATCTCTCAATTTATCAACTTTAATGCAGGAAGAATAACAATTACACCCTAATTCTAAGCATATTGTTTGGTCTCTGTGAAATGTATTCCCACATGCTATGCCCAGGATAGATTGTCCCCTTCCCTTTACAAATTGTCATGGATTTAGCATAATTGGAACTATTATTTTTGAATTACTTGGCTATATTATTTGTCTCGTCTGCTTCTTATTGATCCAGTATAAACCACTGATTATAAGCTGTTTTAGTGATGACTTTGTTCTAAAAGGGGATGGTGGTGGTCAAAATGATTTGAATAAATAATTGATAACGAAGAATGGAATTTGAGGCAAATAAAGATTCAATCCCAACCCCACCTACCTAGAAGAAAGCCACATTGAATTCAGTTTGGTTGAATTCTGAGTAGACATGTTTAGGATTGCCCTTTAGGTCTATTTAGTGTTCTGATGTGTGTTGCTTTGGATCCAGGCTTACAGTGCAACCCTAAACTCTCTCTGTTCATAAGTCAGTCCTACTGTATTGGACAGGTCCCAGGTCAGTTGGGTTAGTTATGCTTAGAGCAGACCCACTGACATCAATGGGGCTTAACTGTCTTGATCCCGCCAATAGTGTTGGGGGCAGGGGAGGTCCCTGCTGCACTGATCCCTCCCATGTCTACAACCTCAGAGCTGTCATTGGAACCAGCTTTGAACCCCCTTCATGGCTCCAATCACAACATTATTTCTGCATTATCCACAGAGATTGTGCTCCACATCTCTGCATTAATCTGGCAATACTTCCATGAGTGCAAATCTATGCATAAATTTATGGTATTGAAACCACTGTAAAGAGAGAGAGGAGAGGAGAGGTACAAAAAAACCTACTTTCAAATAACAACATAATCCTGGAATCAGGAGTCTTAGGTTAGCAGAGAGGCTAGAAGGCTATATATAGACTGTTGGGATACTGCCAGGGAGACAAAGTCCATCATGGCCCCACAAGTCGCCTCCGGATGGTCCATCGATCTCCCGTAGATACAGTATCAGCAATTAGCAACATGAGCTCCAGAAATAGCCTGCCACATTCCAGAACTCATGCACGCTCTATCAGCAGATAATGCACAGCAAAAGGTGCACGCAGGAGAGCATTATTTACAAGTTTTATTCAGCGTTGATCAGAACAAAGAAAACATGACTGCCAGCTTCAGTGTCTCCAGACACAGAGAGAATG
Source organism: Podarcis pityusensis (assembly GCF_964106645.2). Classification (NCBI taxonomy): domain Eukaryota; kingdom Metazoa; phylum Chordata; class Lepidosauria; order Squamata; family Lacertidae; genus Podarcis; species Podarcis pityusensis. Next base: position 59,138,053 of record NC_138031.1, read on the forward strand.
AAACCATAGACACAACAGAAACATCCTGTGAAAACAGGAAATACGCAGGCTGTGTGATTCACAAAGCCTGCTCCCTTTTAAGGTGGAACGGAAATATCCTAACATAGACAACAGTATATTCCTGGGCCTCTCCTTGAAAGAGACAACAGGACAGCATATTGGAAGCCATACTTCTCAGCTCTTTTGATGTCCTATTTAGACATGTCCAAGCATTATTTATTTTATTTATTTGTAAAATATATATATATACCACAGTATCATAACAATATAAAAGTATTGACAACAATATAAAAACACAAAACCAAACAAAAACATCAAAGGAGGCAAATTATAATGTGTGAAAATACTAATACGAGAAAATAGTGCTATGGCTTTCTTGCACTGCAGTAGACCATGTTTCTACACAAGCTTTTTGTGCTGCTATTTAACTGCTAAGGAGCCTAGCCTGTCTTCAAGGAGTCTGGAGCAGCAGCAGTGCACCCACCTTCTCATTTTCCCTTTATGGCAAACTTAAGAGATAGGCTTGGTCAGCCTTTGCCAAACTAATGCTCTTCAGATATTTAGGCCTACAACTCCCATCATCCCCGACCACTGGCCATGCTTGCTGGGGCTGATGGGAATTGTTATCCAAAATATCTGGAGGCACCAGGTTGGGGGAGTCTAGGCTAAACTGAGAGGCCCCCACTGAGCAGGATTTGAGTGCAAATGTTTCCAGACTATGTTCATCACTCTGCACACTGCACTACAATGGCTCTCGGTCACCACCAGTGCTGCACTCAATTTTCAGTGTTGAAAACCTTCCAGGTGAAAGGAGAGCATTCGCAAGGCATGACACCTGTGTGAAATGTGCTGGCTACATGGCAATGTCACTAAGGTCAAAGAAAGCCAATGCTTTGTCCTCAATTGAAACTGATACACAGAGAGAACGTCCTCATTGCTGAGGTGATGCCGCAACACTGTTGAACTGCAGTGCAGCAAAACAGGGAGCACTGACTCAGTTGCCTTGGCAATGAGGTTTCCTTCCTTACCTCTCACCTCACAAGCACTTTCATGTTGTTTTTAAAAAGTATTCAAAAGAAGACTCTTTGGGGGGCATCCATGGGATGTTTGCAGAAGCAATACCCCCACCCACACTTTATTTCTGGCTCTGCTCATGATCTTGGTTTGATGATTAGTGCTAAACTGGAAGTATATAAAGCAGGATCGGGGGAATTGTACTGTTTTTTGGATGGGCAGGTTTTGTGGGCACTAACTACTTTTTGTGAATGACCCTAACCATTCACAGGTCACCGTTTTCAATGTCTGCTGTGAAGAGAAGGGAAAAGATTGGTGTGGCCTTTTGCATAGGTGATGCGTGGCATGCCAAATAACTAAGTGCCCTTAAGAGATATATTAAGATTCTATAAGGTCTGTCCTGGAATCTATGGTTGCATTTCCTTCTTTTAAATATGCAGCCCCTCTATTTTTCAAAAATAGCTTCTTCAAGGTCTTGAATCTGACATTAGTAGTTTCCAAGTAGGTAGGAATAACCTGTTATGAAGAAGCTGGACTTCTGTCAAGCCCTAACCACTTTGAGAAGCCACACCTTTAAATAGACCTGGAGCAATGAACCAGGCACACCCTAAACCCATGCCAAGGCAGTGCCCTCCGGAAATCCTGCAACAGTTTTGCAAGCACACCCTGGAAAATACTTAATGCTAAGAAAGCAGTCCCACCTTTCTTCACCTTTCAGGCTATTGGCTCATGTCGCCATCAGTTCATGTTGACTTCAAGTTTCCATCTCCTTGCTCTAAGCTTATTTTTTCCTGTAGGACAGAAGTAGGATAGAACTAAAGGACTGTGCTGTGTAAGTGGGGAGGTGTATTTGCAAATCATCATCTAAATTGTCAGTTGTACTGAATATATTATCAAATTCATTTCACGGCTATTATATTTTTACCCTGTTTGTTGCTATACCAAGAATTAACAGCTGTCTTTACTCCTTTGTAGATGCTAGCCTACCTTAAGCAGTGACTGGAATGGATTCATTAGAAGTAAGTCCAATGGGGGAAATCACAACCTACTCTACAGTAAAGCGGTACCAGTCATGGAGAGATCCTCCAGATATGTAACAGGCATATACCAAAGTTTAACCATTTGAATGTTCACACATTTCAATGGGAATGGGAAGGAAGGACTCAAATCTCACCCACTGAAATCAGCAAGGTATAAAAACACGTACGTTTGTCTGGATCATGTCCAATGCAATTGATTAAACAGTCAAATTAAATTGGAATGTATGATTTGAAATTTTTTGCTTCGGCATACTGGTAATTTTATTTGTGAATTATTGAGAGATGCAGAAGCCACCAACAAATGGAGCCAGATATAACTGGTATTAAAAATAGGTATTAAAGATTAATCCTTAGAGTTATTCACAGATGGTGAGTGGTCTAGAGGCCAAGTTCTATGGGGAAAGGTTGAAGGAAAGTGGTTGACTCTCCATTAGAGGTTTCTAAGTAGAGTCTGGACAGCTACCCATCAGGGATGCTGTAGAAGTTGGTTTCCTGCATAGACGGCAGGGTTGGACCAAATTATATTTGAGATCACAATTACTTGCCCTTCACTGGCACATTCCAAAGTGGGTTACAATAATTTAACATTCAGAATTAAAAACAGTTTATAAACAGATGACCGCCACAGGAATATATTCGAGTGGGCCCTGGAAACACTCATCTCAGGTGTCAAAGGGCTGGGTAAAGAGTTGCATCACACTTTCCTCTTTGGGAATATCTACACCACAGAAACAAATTTGACACTTACCGTCTCTTTCCACGGAACCCAGAGACCTGTAGGTTTATGAGAGGGGCTAGAGCTCTAACAAAGAACTGTCAACACCCTCAACAAATTACAGGTTCTAGAATTCTTTGTGGAAGCCATGACAGCCATACTGGTATAGGTTTGTGGTATAGATAAGACCTTTCATTTTCACATACACAGAAGGGAAAGTAAGTTTACACCCGAGATCTAGTAACCTCTCTTGTTGTTCCATAAAAATGCAAATCAGTTTAAATATTTTCTGAAGTAGGAGGTGATTCGGTCATCTACTGACTCCTCCCCACTGACTCTATTCTACGTACAGGAGTTTCCTGCTGCCAATGCAACCGTCCATCCCCCCACACCATTGGCAACCCTCCCATGAGTAATTATAGAGGGGGGGCATGTGCCTAATGGCTTGTGTAAGGGACAAAGTGGATCAGCCGCAAATATGCACAGCAAGCAATGTTCTTGCAGACTTGGGTAGCTGGAGTGTTTCTAATATACGCTACAGCCAAGATTTATTGATTACTTAGCATAATTTTGTCAAGATGGAAAAAGAAACACAAACAGACTTATGGAAACATACAAGAAGCCCCTTCCCTCAAAAGGTATCTGGCAGTGAGCTCTGCACGAGTGTATTTTGACAAGCACAGTTGGTACATTTCTATCTAATCTATAGGCTTTGTGAGCTCCCACTGCACTAAATCAAGCATACAGGCACATTTCTGTTCAGAGCAGAATGGTTCTGGTATATTCTATCTTCGGATAGTGAGGTGTTTTGACTACTCTGCCATTAAGTATGACTTTTGCAAGAAGGTTGTAAAACCAGTCTGAGGGTTACTAAAAAACAAAAGAAAACAACCAATTGGACAGATGCCTCAGACTTCCTGGAACTGTGCCATCTAATCTGATATTATCCAAGTGCATTATCCCTGTATGAAGAAGGGCAGAAGAATGTGCTGACTGAAAACAAAACACTGTAATGAAAAGCTTTGTTAGGGGAGCAGTGCTTAGGAACAGAGGAAACTGCCTTGTACTGTAGGTCCATCTGGCCCACCATTATCTGCCCTGATGAGCATAGTTGTTCTACTGGGCTACAAGGCAGGGAAGGGACACTACCAGTTCTACCAGGAGCTGCTGAGGATTCAACCCAGGACCTTCTGTATCCAAAACTCTAGCACTGAACAAGGTCCTTTGACATCCCATTAACGCTGGATAAGACTTTGGAAGCATGTTCCTGGTTCACTGGTGGGACATGGCATCAACCACTATGTCCAGTGCTCAGATGGAACTGGGGGGTGCTTGCCTAGTTACAACAAGATATCCAGATATCCATCCTGTTGGGCGCAGGTGGTTCCCAATTCTGAGCCTGCCCTTGGCTGTGTAGAAACACCCTCTGCTCGTCCTTTTCCAATCCCCTCCTGGTTGTGGGCAACAGTGGTGCAGAAGAGGGGGAGCACCTGGCCCTTCACCTGCCTGACCTACTTTTTCCTCCTCATCTTCTAACCTATCCTGCACTCTACTCTCTAGCTCTGAAGCTTCCCCTGCCGCTGACTCTTGCCGCCTGACCAGTGCAGTTCCCCACAAATTGTTGACCTCCTCTCCCGCTGGTGCACACTCATCAGAGTCCTGCTAGTCCCTTATATCTACTCTGGGTCACTAGAAATTGCTTATTGCCTGTGTCAGAGAAATCAATATAATTGCAGTTCAGTGATTTCTAGGACAAAATTGTCGACTTAAACTGAAGCACCACACAAGAGGCCTTTTATAGAATGAAGCTGAATTAGGGGACAAGCGTCCCAGAACACCTGGGTGGGACAAGGTGAGTCATACCAGTATCATCACCACCCATTCCCCCCCCCCCTTTAGGCCTCTAAATTTAAAATAAGAGAAGAGCCTGAGGAAGAGAGAAATGGGAACAAGGACAAAAAGTGAGGAAGGCAGCAAAAAAGGATATACTAATACATGCCAAAGGAGGTCAGGATCTGAAAAGGTCAAAAACTATCGACCTAGATTCGTGTATGCCCTGGAAACAATCTGAATTATCTGAAGCTTCTAAGGGTTGATAGCTTGATGTAGTTTGGTGGTGCCACAATCGTTTCTCAAGAATACCGTATGACAGTAACTGGCCTGGATTAGAAATCCTTATGTAGACTTCCCTGGTTTGTACAGAGACATGTAAAAGCACACCAAGAATCTGACAAAAAGATCCACTGCTCTGCTGAGATTTATGGTTGCTCTTGATTTAATATAGAGAAGAGGTGGTATCCCCCCATCTGCTGTCAGAAGTGGTTCAATCCATTCTGCCTCCACCTTGGCCATCTAGCACCTCTACACATGTGTAGAACCACCCTTACTCACTCATAACAATTCATGCTACAGAAACAACTGAAACTCATACCTGTTTGCTAGCCGAAGCCATAGAAAATTATTAGAAGCTCACACCAAGCATGATAGGGTTTCTATGTTTTGATGAACAGTGGTACAGTAAGAGATTAATAGCAACCACCATCTCCTTTTGGCACTGAAGCAGCCAACAGATGGTAGCAATTTTCAGCTACTATCAACTTAGGGAGCGTTGGCACAGGTAACTGAGTGAGAAAAGCTGTGTATCCCATTGCCAAATTTCAACATCTGAGATATTCGATTCCCCCTTGTACAGAAACCTCAAGTTGTCATGAAATATACAAAACAAATTCTTCTTGATTCTTCAACTGCATTTTATCAGGAGTGGGTTCTAAGTCTTCTGGCTTCCGTGGAATTTGTTCACACCAGTTCAAAACTGGATCTAGAACACTAGCTAGAACAGTAGTATGTTCGCAGTGTTGTGATCAGGCATTCAAGACCAGTGAGGAATCCTGTCATGTTGAATTGTGTGTTTGGTGGGGAGGGTATTGTAGCTGCTTGCTGCTCCATAATGTGACAGTTCACTCATGAACACTTGTACAGTTCTGACTGTGATGTATGAATGACAGGTGTTTACTTTAAAGTTGTTTGGTGAAACCATTTTCCTGAAAGAGAATCAAGGTGCAGTGTTTGAAGAGAAAAAGAAAACCAAATTATGATTTATATTTTTATTTTAAAAGCCCACAGTTGCTGTATTTGGCAAACTTTAAAAGTAGAGATGAAATGGTCTATGATATGACTTTTAAAAACTATTCACATTACCAAAACACCCACAAGCATCATATGGGCCCTATTTACTGTTAGAACACTAAATTCCCTGTGTCTGCTAACAGAATAAGCTCAGTTTTCTAATAGGGAATAGCCCTTTTATGCTTTATTTTCAGTCACAAACTGTCCCTGCTCCCCGACATTACTCTAGGCTACACTCTAATGAAAGGTCAGAGGTTAGCACTTTATTTTTCTCCAGATCATGAATGCTAAATAGTGTCAGTCCCAGCAGTTCAATGACCCCTGTGTGTTCTGCAGTTGCTGAAAAATGAAAACAAATGTTAATTTGGGTTTCAATGCAGACTCCTTTTTTTTCCCCTTCCTTTGGCTGATCTTTACTTACAGAACATATTAGACCACTTATACAATCAGGCTGAACCGTGGCCTCTGACCCCAGCTCCATTTTGAAATGGCTGCCTTCATTTAGTTGGGAGCTCAGGATTGCCTCTGGGCTTGCTGTCGAGAGATCCTCACATGTAATTCTCACTTGATGCCTACTACTGTTCATGTGCAAGTTACATAAACCAGAGCAATCTCCTGTGCACATCAAGGGCTCCTTTCCAATTCAAAAGTAGATGCCTGGTGTAGGTGTTATTTGTACCGTGTGTCAAGCTGTGATTGTTCACATCTGGTCACAAGCTGAATAGATCTTTTGATTCAAGGTGAAGAAAGAAAAATGGGGGGCAAAAAGAGAGAATGAAGATGGAACAGGCTCACGTGATAGCTTTCTGACTCAAAATGACTTTAAAGAGGCAAAGAAATCCATTTAACTGTGTGTAAGAATGTAGAGTTCTGGGGTAGCCAGAGCACCAGAGTTTAACACAGCCAATAGATTAAAACTTGCAGATTAAAGCGGTTGTCAGCTTCACACGAACAGAAGCCCAAATTCTGTAAGAGGAAAATGTTCTCCACTCTGTTAATGTTTTAGCTATGGAAAGGGGCTTCGTTTTAAGCACATCACACTGTGTTTTCTGCATTTTTTAACCTCTGGATTCTTCTTCCCTCCAAGTCATCATCACCATCAAAACTGCAAAGCCCAAGGCTTACTACCACTCTGCACTCATGTTGCATGTGAATACCAAGATCGAGTTTCTGAAGCATCACTGTCATCGCTTTTTCCTTAAAAAGAACTTCCTGAGGTGAAAAAGAACCTAGAGCATCAATTGCTCTTGAGGCATTTCATCCTGTGCTGTACTGCCAAGCTGCATATAAATATTAATTTTATGTATATGCAACACAGAAAAGAAGGTGAAGGAAGACACCACTGGAATGCTCAAAGGCTGCCATCCATAAATAACACTGCCGAGCAGTCCTGCTGGTGGTGTCTGTAACAAAATTAGACTCTGCAGTAAATAATACAGATCACATTGTATGCTGATTTCCCTTGTACAATCACAGCTTTTAGCAGTTCACCAAAAATCACAAATATGGGAGAGCAAGGGGGAAACCCTAGATATCTTGCAGGAGCCTGGGTGCAACCTCTGTCTGCTTTGCATCAGTAGGGAAAGGCAAGGCCCACTTAGAGCTGAATTTAGAAGGTAAGGAATGTCATACAGGGTTGCTCTTGGGGTATTTTTAAGTTGTGAACCACCCTGTGATCTTCAGGTGAAGGGCAGAAAACAAAGCTAATAAAAAAACCTTGTTCTTCGTTTACACAATTTTGCAGATGCGCATGATAGTCAGGAACGTACTCCAGCATAAGATGAGATTGTGGTGTTAGTTCTGTGAAGCGCGCCATCATAGCTTCAGGTTGTATATGTGTAAATAAACCATATACCATAAAGACACCACAGTCTCCATTGCCCCTCATTTCAAAGGAAACCAAACCCTGGGTAAGAGCTTGGAACCCCAAGAATCTCTCACCACTCGGAGATGGGGGTTGCATGCAATAATAATGTTGTTGTGACAACTGTTTTATACTTGTAAATCATTTTGAGAACCCAAAATGACTTACAAGTTCAAAATACTATTGTAGATCATAGGTAAAGGTAAAGGTACCCCTGACCATTAGGTCCAGTTGTGTCCGACTCTGGGGTTGCGGCACTCATCTCGTTTTATTGGCCGAGGGAGCCGGCGTACAGCTTCCGGGTCATGTGGCCAGCATGACTAAGCCACTTATGGCAAACCAGAGCAGCGCACGGAAATGCCGTTTACCTTCCCGCTGGAGCGGTACCTATTTATCTACTTGCACTTTGACATGCTTTCGAACTGCTAGGTTGGCAGGAGCAGGGACCAAGCAACGGGAGCTCACCCCGTTGCGGGGATTCAAACCGCCGACCTTCTGATCAGCAAGTCCTATGCTCTGTGGTTTAACGCACAGCACCACCCGCGTCCCTATTGTAGATCATAGCCTTCCAATAATGGTACCCTGAAGATCCTGAGCGAGGAATCTGCTCCACATCTGGTAACAATTCTGCAGAGCCTCAGAACTCACATTGGCACAGCAGCTGCTGCTGTCAGTGTTCATAATACTGAGCTAAACAAATCATTGGTCTTGACTCTGTATAAGATATGGTGCTCTCTCACCAGGTACTTTGGAATCACTGGCAGCGTACAGAGTGTACTTTGCAGAGAAGAAATGGAGATATGCAGTGCAATCCCTACACCTATTTACTTGAAGCTGGGGGCTTTATACAATGCTGCAAGTGCAGAGTTCCACTCGCAGGAGAGGACTTCCTCTTCTTCTCCTCTTCCTGCATGCCCTCATCATCTATTCAGGAGCTTGGGGCTGCAAGAAAGGGGAGAGGCAAGGAGGTGAGGGGAAAGTTCTGTTGCACAAGCAGAGGTCTGCTACACTCCAAAAACAGCAGTGTGGGATACTACCCCAAGTCCCACTTAGTTCAAAGAATGCAGCATGAGAATTTCTTACAACAAGCCAGTCTAAGTGAGGTCATGGCAGAATTTCTCACAGGTTTCTTTGTTTCAGGCTGGAAACTCAAAAAAGGGACTTTTTGCTAATACTACAAATCAAATAATTTGTGTGGGTGGGTGTACTAGGTATGGACAAATCTGTTAATTTTGGTTTCTCCCCTTTTCTCAATCTTAAATTCTGTTCTTAACATTTTCACATCAGTTTCTGATGTTTTAAGTCCTTATTAAAAATTGTCAGCATTTTAGTTAGTATATCTCCTAAACCACACATGTTTTATGCAATTTTGCCTAATATGAATATTTTTTACAAGCAATTCCCTAGTATAATAAATTTTCACTAATACACACTTTCCCCTAGTAGGTGCATTATTTGGCTGGAGAACTGCACCACAAAATCAGGAAAGTGTGGATTTCAAAAGATGGATGTGTATCAGTTTGTATATTTTTTTCCAGAAAGTGCAAATGAGGTAAACGTATACATAAATGCAGACTTAAATGAAATTCCTCCCTCATCCTTAGTGTATACAGATACACACACACATTTTGGCTGCTTCAGAAATTTCCTGTTGCTATAGAAGGTTACCAGACATCCCTGTTTCCCAGGGACAGTCCCCAGATTTACAAATCAGTCCCCTGAATTTACCTACCATTCTTCAGATATGAGGAATACTCATTGTCATGTTCACTGAGGAAATGTTTAGTATCTATGAAAAATAGTAGCCTATAGTCACATTTATTTACTGTGTATATGCTTTTCATTGAATTTGTTAAGTCACCCAGAGAACCCAAGTCATACAGAAACGATTCTGAAATTGATACAGGAATCCACTCTGATACGGCAGACTGCGGAGGAAGCTAGGGAAAAGGCTGCAGCTGCTGAATGTAAAGTAACACAATTGGAGAAAGACAGAGTCCCAGGCCTACAGAGGCAACTTGATGAACATAAGCTGACGCTTGCTATGATTGAACTTAAAGAAAAACAGACAAATAAAATTTACCATTTGCCTGAAAATAAATGTTGGAAATGTAATGAGACTGAAGGCACATTCTTTCACCTTTGGTGGACGTGCCCAAGGATTAAGACATTCTGGGAGACGATTTATAATGAAATGAAAAAGGTATTTAAATATACCTTCTTGAAGAAACCAGAGGCCTTTCTCCTGGGCATGGTCGGCCAATTGGTGCCAAAGAAGGATAGAACTTTTTTTATGTACGCAACAACAGCAGCAAGAATACTCATCGCGAAGTATTGGAAGACACAAGATTTGCCCACCCGAGAAGAATGGCAGATGACGTTGATGGACTACATGGAACTGGTGGAAATGACTGGCAGAATCCGAGACCAGGGAGAGGAGTTGGTGGAAGAAGATTGGAAAAAGTTTAAAGACTATCTACAGAAATATTGTAAAATTAATGAATGTTAGAAAAATGTTGAAATGAAGTTATATGGCTTTAGTAGAAATATTATAAGGAATTAAGTACAGATAGGTTAATAGAGTATTAAAGGAAAAAATAAGGTTAGAATGAGTTAAGATAATTATAGGATAGAAAACAGAGGAAGATGGAAAGGAATTGCTGAAATAATCAACAGAAGTGGAATACAAAAAGGGAGGTGTGAGGAGGTCGTGGAAATAAGTGAATGAAAGATGGGATAATGAAATTGTTTGATTTATTTTATTGTCTTTGTCTTGTTTTGTTAATTTGATGTGTTGTATTGTATTGTTCTTTTTTTCTTTTTCTTTTTTTCTTCTTCTTTATTTTAGTGTTTTTGGAAAAATAATAAATATTATTTTTTTTAAAAAGAGAACCCAAGTCATGACAGCTAAAAAGCTGTAACTTCAGTTATGTAACATGACAGAAGTGCTCAAACTTCAAATGAGATAAAACAAAAATACAAACCACTGTACAGTGGTGCCTCACAAGACGAAATTAATCCGTTCCACGAGTCTCTTCGTCTTGCGGTTTTTTCGTCTTGCGAAGCACGGCTATTAGCGGCTTAGCGGCTATTAGCGGCTTAGCGGCTATTAACAGCTTAGTGGCTTTAAGAAAAAGGAAACAAACTCGCAAGAACTCGCAAGACATTTCGTCTTGTGAAGCAATCCCATAGGGAAATTCGTCTTGCGGAACGACTCAAAAAACGGAAAACTATTTCGTCTAGCGAGTTTTTCGTCTTGCGAGGCATTCGTCTTGCGGGGCACCACTGTATAGAGTTTTACAGAATACCACAAAACCTTAGAATTGCCTCCCGCTGCCCACTTTATGTGGTGTGGAAGATGAGAACCTACTCCAGCAATACAAGCTTAACTTTTAATTACTGCAAAGGGTACCGCTTTCCATGAAAGTATGAAAAAATGCATCATAAAGATAGCTAACTGCGATCATCTGAAATAATTAATTCAGTTTTGTCAGGGAACTGCCATCGGAGCTGGAAGCGGAGGGAAGGCTCAAAAGGGATGGTGGAGAGGGTCCCAGTAGGGAGAGAGGGAGCCCGTCTGCTGGGGAAGGAAATCAGCGTAACACCAGTAGAGAAGGGAGGCAGATGGGGGAATCGGAGAGGAGGCTCCAAGACTCCTCACCGGAGACCAGCGGAGAGAGTACGGGTACTCCACTGCCCACACCCTCCCTGCGCAGAAGACTTCCGCGCAGGGAGAGTAGGAGGAGACTTGGCGTCAAGGAACTTTTGTGCTGGAAGAAGTTTAAGAAACGCCCACTGACGGATTCTGCCAGCGACTGAGAAAGTCACGATGCTGGAGGCTGTTCAGTCAGAAAGGGTTAACCAGGTAACCTAGCCAGGAGTGGCGGCAACTTACGCACAAGCAACCCCTAAACCCATTACAAGTTTTTTCTGGCTTGAGCCTTTGCAGGCTGGAAGTTCTTCGTTACCTCGCAGGAGCTGAATTAATAACCCATGATATTGTTCCATTTGCAAAAGGCCTAAAGTAGAACATTTTCTCAGGCAGAATGGAAAGGTTTTGGTTCTCTGTTGTATTCAAAGCAATGCCAGAGCTTATCTACCCATAAAAAAATAATCACATGGAATAGACCTGTTGGGACTACAGCACTTCAGAGTGTAGGCTGGGGACTGCATTTCAGTACCATAAGCGAGTCTTTCTTCAGTGCACATAGCTTGATAAACCATCATGTAAAGAGAGAAAACACAATAAAGATGTAGCTCTAGAGTGGTGCATGTGGGAATCTTGGGGGGGGGGGAGGATAGCATCCAACTTTTCTGGAGCCAAAACCAGGACAAGCATCTTCCAGGATGTGCTCCTGGGTGAGTCATATGACCCGCACTGCACTCTCAACCTGGAAAAGTGTTCTTTCAGGATGAGGTCTTGTGTTTTTGGGTGCCGTGCGAGAATATGGCCCCCAAAAATGTCCACGCAAGATCATGGCACCCAAAATGGCCACCACGATCTCTCACCAAAAAACAGGATGTCCTGTTTTTCCTGAGGTACTTGGGAGATATGGGAAGGCCTGAGAGAAGGTGTGATGGGATTTAGGGCAGACAAAAGGAAGCACTTCTTCACACAGTACATAGATAATCAATGGCATTTGCCCTCGCATGAAGCAGTGATGGCCACCAAGTTGGATGGCCTTTAAAGGGATTAGACAATTCATGGAGGATCAAGACATCAGTGACTTGATGGCTATGTTCCATCATTGGTGTTGAAGGCAGTTTGCTTTGGAATACCAGTTGTTCAGAATGGGCGCCAACCACCAGTATGAAAGACTTGAAGCAGGAACAGATTTTATGTTTTAATGTCGTACACCACCCTGATATTTTGTGATATGGCAGTATATTGATACGTTAATGAACAAGCAAACAAACCTCTCTTTGCCCATGTGTCGGGAGCTGACAGAAATGGGAGGCCAAGCCTGTGCTTATATCCTAGGGCCTAGTCCCTGATGTGGGATGGGAAAACGTCCAAAACACAACTGCTTTCTGGAAAATGTCCCAGTGCTTTATTTTTCTGAGGAAAATGTCCCATTTATTAAGTTTATTAGTAACAATGAATGGATTCCAACTGCAAATACAAATATTAGGCAAGCCTGGCAAAATCCTTAAGTTGCTAAGTTTGACTCGTTTGTTGCAGCGGGCTCAATCCTCCCGTTTCCCCTCCCCCCCCCAAAAAAAGCTGGGATATTTTTTCCCCTGTAGTCAAATGGCAACCATAATTGGAGCAGAAATCCTTTTCAAATTTTATTTATATATTTAAGAAGAGCCATGTGTAACTGAGAAAGGCATCTTAAGCTGCATGAAAAACAGTGGATTTAGTTCCAGTTAAATGTGCTTTGGATCAGGGTTTAAACATCTTTGCCCTCTTCCTGAAAAAGAAAAGAAAACATCATTTAATGGAGTCAGAATGAGAGGTGAAGACAGTGGGAAGGGTTCGTAGAGAAAATTGGCTACATGGCCTTATTACTGGCAAGGACAAATGCAGTGGAACCCATCATGCGATTTCTTTCAGTCAGCCAGATCTGTCCTGTTGAGCTCCAGCACGAGCTCTTAAAGAAATTTTAAACAAAATAAAATCGTATCTGCAAGGAAAGTTTCATTTTTTTCCTGACTTATCCATGGTTCACTAGAAGGAGCAAGTTCTTATAAACAGTATGAATCATCTTCCAGTGTCTTCTCTCTTTCCCTTCTCCAGCTCACAAAGCTGAGCCAAGGAAATTTAAACGAGAAGATTCCTTGTATTTTGTACATCATGTTGGTGTCATACTGTTTTGCTTGGAATTATGTCACAAAGCTCCAGAGAGGAATCAAAAAATACTACAGAAAATTTTATCCCGAGAAAACTTCCTAGTGAAGAACCAGCCTCTACAAGTGTTGCTGGGTTTGTGAGTTTCAGGTCTTTGGGAAAGCGATTGCTTCCTTAGCTATAAAACCTTAGGGCACTTACAGCCTGATCTAGAGATTTATCTGTCTACTCCCTCTCAGAGATTATGGGGGCCTCACTGCATTGAATACACTGATCAAAGATACAGCTCGAAACATGCGTAAGGGATGGCATGCTGCTCAGAAGACAACAGCTACTACTTGAAAAACTACCCTCTGGCTTTTGTGAAGCTGTGCTGAAACCCACCTGTGCTACATCGTCCCCTTGGATAAAGTTTTATAATTTCAGCTCATAATGTACAAACTATCTTACATTTTGATCAGTCAATCCTATTCAGTTTTATGGATGTTACTTCCAATGATAGTTGTTTAGGATGAGAGTGTTGGGCTCACTAAAATCATTAAGACTTTTCTACTTGCCTTGCCCCACCCTTCAGCCCTAGGGAACTTTCGTAAGGGAGCTGATTCCAGAGGAAGAACTGTAAGAGGAGAGAGACTTTGTGCTGACCATCAGGCAATAGTTTTTCCAATTGCTTTACCCCACCCTCAAGTCCTGGGAGCCTTCAGAATGAAATTGCTGCTATGGGCATTACGTGTATGTGTCTTTTGATGAGCTGGGTAGAAGATTAGTGGTCATATGGGTGAGGAGTGTGTGTGTGTGTGTGTGTGTGTGTGTGTGAATTCAACAGTGCCAAGTTTGTTTTTGGTTATTGGCTTTGTGGATTATGAGTGCTCTGTGCATCTTATAATATGACTTTTATGTGCTTGTGCTGTTCAGCTTTTTTTTAAGCTGTCTTGTTAATAGTGTTTTATAGAATGTGGTTGTTTTACTGAGGATTTGTTAATTATTCTATATGACTTATGTTGAATTTCTGAAGTTCTGTTATTGTAATTAATTGTGTTATTGTTATTTATTGTTTGTGAGCCGCTTTGTGATTTGTGTGCGTGGAAAGCAGCACAAAAATATAATAAATGGAATGAAATGAAAGATGGGGTAATCCTAAATGCATTGTTTCAAAGTATTTGCCCTCAGGTTCAACATATTCTACCCCAGAGAGGCTGAATATATTTGATAGCTGTTGCCAGTCAGAATAGGCAATGCTGGTTTAAATGGTCCGACTCAGCATAAAGCAACATCATAAATGGCTGTGTTTCAAATTGCATATTGTTTCAAATTTCTCCCCCACCCCTACTCATAAGTTGGTTTATTTTCACAGGAGCCGGGTATGACAAGGTATACTTAGTGCACTATATCCTGTGCTCCTGTGCTCTGCCTTAACTGATTTATGAACCACAGTGGTAGACTGTAAGGTATCATAGGATTAGTAGAAACATAACACAGAGACTGAGATGGTCTAGCCACTATGTAAACCTCACACATTTTTCACGGGCCAAGGACCAGTGTTGAGAACATCTGCCCAGCTGATTTACACAACGGAAGATCTTGCTTTGTTTTGTTTTGTTTTTTTAAAAATCAAATGATGAAAACAAATACACTTATCAACAGCCAGGGTCTGTGCCTGTACAATGTCTCTTCTTTTTGCCGAGAAACCGTGGAGCATAAACTCTTGGGAAATCTGGCTGCTGTCTGTGAGGAGAAAGTTATAAACTAAAACACCTGCATATGACATGGGCAGTGTTAGTTATATGTACAAGTGGTGTGTGTTCTGGAGTGCATATCACATACTATTTGCATACCCTCTAACATTTCTCTGATGAAAATAGGGATGTCCCATTCCATAATGATAATTTTACTATTTATACCCTACACATCTTAATGGGTTGTCCCAGCCACTCTGGGCAGCTTCCAACATATACAAAAACAAAATGAAACATTAAATATTTTTAAAAACTTCCCTATACAGGATTGCCTTCAGATGGCTCAGGGGTCAGATAACTCCATACATTTCTCCAACAAAAATAGGGACATCCTAAGGAAAAGTGTGACATTCCGGGATTAAATCAGAAACCGGGGCAGCTTCTCTGAATCAGGGACATCCTGGAAAATAGGGACACTTGGAGGGTCTGCATTTGTTTGACAACAGGTAGAAAGGGATTTGCATGTCCCTTCCCTAGTGGGAGGCCCACAACAGTTTTATAAGGTCTCAATTTCTCTCTGCAACTAGTTCTTGTTTTTACTCATGTTAAAGGTAAAGGTACCCCTGCCCGTACGGGCCAGTCGTGTCCAACTCTAGGGTTGTGCGCCCATCTCACTTAAGAGGCCGTGGGCCAGCGCTGTCCGGAGACACTACCAGGTCACGTGGCCAGCATGACGAAGCTGCTCTGGTGAGCCAGCACCAGCGCAGCACACGGAAACACCGTTTACCTTCCCGCTATAAAGCGGTACCTATTTATCTACTTGCACTTAGGGGTGCTTTTGAACTGCTAGGTGGGCAGGAGCTGGGACCGAAAGACGGGAGCTCACCCCACTGCGGGGATTCGAACCGCCGACCATACGATCGGCAAGTCCTAGGCACTGAGGTTTTACCCACAGTGCCACCCGCGTCCCTTACTCATGTTACTAAACCACAAAAAAATTATATCCCTTCCATCACTGGCTAAAGAGCTACATTCCCAAAACACCAAAATAAAGTACCCTGCTCAGGTGGCCGTACTGCCTGTGAACATCAAAGAGCACATAGCACATAATACCCAATTTATTATGATCAGCATAAATGTAATCCAGTGCATAGTTTCCTGGGTGTAAGCTCCGTTGAACTTGGTGGTGGCTACTTCTGACTACACAGATTCAACCTGAGCTTTCACAAAAGATTTTCAGCCAGCTGAAATGCAACATTTAACCAACCTTGCAAAGAAGTGATACCATTTTAATGGTATCATCAAAGAAGGGAAAAGAAGGATCCAGCCTTTGCTTCTTTTTCCCACTCTCTGACTTCCTCTATCCTATCATAATACGTCACAAGCAAACTTGGGAGCCTCACCATCACCTCATCTGCATGCATTGCAAAGAAGGCCTCTCAAGTACTGTGCTCTGGAAAAAGTTGCATTGTGATATGTTTCTTCTTTGCTACACCAGCTTGGTCACAAACAAGGAGGTAGCGGCAAAGTTGTAGGAAAGAATGGATTTAAAATAATCACCTATTGGGATTCTTCTTGCCCTTTCCCAAGAATTATCACTACAGGTGCTCCTCCTTTCATGTCAAACCTTTTCACAATTTCTATATTTAATTCATCTATGATTAGACTTCATTGTGGTGTGTCGAGTTCCCAGGTGATTGCCCAACCAAGCACTGAACAGACCCAGACCTTGTTAGGTTTAACCAGGTTACAGCACCATGTTGCCCTCAATGCTATCTCAGTTCCTACCTCCTTTAGGAAGCTTCACTTCCTCCAAATAGTGCATCAGGTACATCTCTATTTTACCCTTCTTGTCTCCTAGGTAGGATATGTACCTTTCTGTTTGATGCCCTTCGAGAAGACTGGATCTAAAAAGGGGATTTCTTCAAAGACTGGTGATTGCTGTGCACTATTTGGAAGCTGCAGCTGGAACAGAACCCTGCACCATAGCTCCTTACACATTTTGAGATGAGGGGTATCTTAGCAACACAGGAAGCTGTCTCGAACTGAGTTAGAACATTAGCCTCTCTAGCTCAGTATGTGTCTTCACTGGCAGGCAGAGGTTGCTTCTCAGCTCCAACTGGAGATGCTGGGGATTGAACCCAGGGCAAAAGGCCCAAACAAAGCAAATGCTCTGCCACTTAGCCATAGCTCTTTCCTCTTCAGCGTATGCTGCAGCAATGGCATCAACTATCTCTAAGCATATTTTAAGTCAAAATAAAAAAATCCTTCCAGTAGCACCTTTAAGACCAACTAAGTTAGTTCTTGGTATGAGCTTTCGTGTGCAAGCACACTTCTTCAGATACACTGAAACAGAAGTTGCCAGATCCTTCTATATAGTGAGAAGGTGGGGAGGGGTATTACTCAGAAGGGTGGTGGGAATGGGAGATTGGCAGATAGCTGAGATGAGCCTGCTGACGACTCTTAACGACTGTAATAGGTCTTACAGGAAAAGGCAAGGGGTGAGAAGGTGAGAAATGGCTTAGTCATGTATAATGGGATAAGAATCCAATGTCTTTGTTCAAACCAGGTCTCTCCATGGTTTTAAGTTTGGTAATGAGTTGCAATTCAGCAGCTTCTCTTTCCAGTCTATTTCTGAAATTCCTTTGTAGTAAAACAGCTACTTTGAGATCTTGTATAGAATGTCCTGGGAGATTGAAGTGTTCTCCTACTGGTTTCTCTGTTTTGTGATTCTTGATGTCAGATTTATGTCCATTTATTCTTTGGCGTAAGGTTTGGCCTGTTTGTCCAATATAGAGAGCTGAAGGACACTGTTGGCATTTGATGCCATACACAATGTTAGATGATGAGCAATTGAATAGTCCCGAGATGGTATGTGTGATGTTGTTGGGGCCAGTAATGGTGTTGTCCGGGTGTATGTGGCAGCAAAGTTGGCATCTGGGTTTATTGCAGGCTCTGGTGCCAGTGTCCGTGTTAAGTCTGGTTGTAGTATTATTGTGGGTTAGGAGTTGTTTAAGATTGGGTGGCTGTCTGTAGGCAATGAAAGGTCTTCCTCCCAGAGCTTGAGAAAGAGAACTGTCATTGTCCAGGAGAGGTTGTAGATCTCTGATGATGCGTTGTACTGTTTTAACTTGGGAGCTGTATGTGATGACTAGAGGTGTTCTGTTATTTTCTTTTTTGGGTCTGTCTTGCAGCAAGTTCTCTCTGGGTATACATATTTTAAGTGTTAGTTTTAATAAACACACCACGGGTCTTGCATAACCCAGAAAAACCTCTTCCCTGCTCCCTGCCCTATTTCTGAAAATATCTGTGAGTTGTCAGAGCATAGCCTTTTCAACACTGGCCCCAGTGCTTTAGATGGGCTCCCTGGCTATATTTATACTTAATAATGTTTGACCCTATGGACATCTTATAAAGCCTCACTAGTCCAACAGGCTTTTCCAGACTGAATTATTATTTTTTCATCTATCTATCTATCTATCTATCTATCTATCTATCTATCTATCATCTATCTCTATCTATCATCTATCTATATCTATCTATGTTATTTGAAAAGCTGAAGGGTCACAATAATCATGTTATTAATGTATAAAAATTGCTACACATAGCACCTAATATATTTCTCGGAGAAGCATAATGAATATGAAATGCAGTTGCTTTACTTATGGACTGCTAAAATGTCTAACAATTTGCTGGCATATATAAATAATAATAAGAAACAGTTAAATAAGTGTTTTCAGAGCGAAACCTGATTGCTTGTGGGGTTGGTTTGTTCATTTGGGAGACAATTTGCTGTACACTTAGAAGGTTTGTGAAGGAATGAAAATTGCATCAGTTGCTTTTTTAAAAAAAATATGAAATAGCTAGTGTATTACACTATTACATGTGTCTGAAGCGCCTCGGGTCATGACCACTTTCTGAACACTTAAAACAAGAACTTGAAATATTTAGTATCAGGAAAATAAATTTCATATTTTTATGCTTCTGTCGTGCAACAGCTTGAGCCACTCCAATTATGAACAGTGCTAAATTGTGTCGACTTGATGAGGAGCGTATAAAGGTTCTCTTCCTATGTGGGATCTAATCTGCTGAGAGCAGTTTCTGCAAAGGCTACTGTAATTAATATGACTTTCTGCCAGTCTAGTGCCTGAGGAATTGTGACCATGGACCCCTGAACAAGTGCTTTTATCTGTTTAGTGTGTAACAGAGATTCACATCAAAGCAGCAAGGATGGAAGATTGGCCGTGGATAGGGGAGTGTTCCTAAAATACAGAGAAGTCTCTATAGCAGTGAAGATGGAGGAAACAGAGGTGATTTGTACTCAGACTGCCCAGTGGGAAGAGCAATGATGAACAGCAGAAATGAAAACAGAAAAGGGAGCTTGAGCGTGAGAGATGAGTAAGCCAGGAGAAAAGACACTGCAATAGCTCAGATATTAAACAAGTGGTGAAACAACTGATCATTTCTGTTTCTTCTTGGTAGGCATTTCCAATGCTCAATCTTTATTCAGTATGCCTGTGAACACCAGTTGCTGTGGGAAGAGTACTCAGATCTTACTTGTGGGCTTCCCAAGAGCATCTGTGAGCAGTGGCATAGCATGGCTTGTCAGCGTCCAGGGCAAGTATCGTACCTCCTAAAGTAAGTATTGCACTCCCTAACTGCAGCCTCTGCTGCTGAACAAAGCTGCAGAGCAGTGGCAGGACATGCATGCGCCTCCTTGGGCTAGGGTGCCACGCCACCATGAGTCTTGCTGTCCGCCTGTCTTTCCCACCAGCACAGGATGCCACGCGACCAAGGGATGAAAGGGCCTGTCCTCCTCCTGTTCTCTCCCAGCTCCTGCTCAGCATGCTGCTGCTCAAGTTAGGTGGGCAGGAGGGGCAGGGAGTGCCTCCAGTCAGGGCAGCAACTGTAGAGGCGTACCCCTAAATAAAAATTGCACCCAGGGCAATTGCCCCAGGAGCCCCTGCCATGCTACGCCACTGTCTGTAAGAACAGGATGCTGGAATGGATAGGTCTTTGGCCTGATCCTGCAGCCTCTTCTTATGTTCATTTTCTACTGCCAGGAAAGAAGGTGCCCTGTGACAATATTTGTCAATGCCTATTCAAGTCACATTTTATACGGCAGTCCTGAGAAGTGACTGCATAACTATAAGGCGTGAGTGGCTGACAAATGTACTCCGGTGAACAGTAGTATAGCACTTCTTCATATTTTGCACCTGACTTATGACACCCTTGCAGAAAGAAAAAGGCTAGCAACTACTTCTAAAGGACATGTCTGATTCAGTGCATTTATCAGCTCCATCCAAAGAGCTATCGTAAGAATCTTATCACGGGCATGGGGTTTTTTTTTAGGAGGGGAGTTATGAATAAGGTGATTCTGCCACAATGCATCAACGCTGATGGAAGTGAAGATTCACTGGAGCATAGGCAGCGACTGGAGCAGCTGGAAGAAAGATGATGGAAACAAATCCAGAGCAAGGCAATTTATCATTGACCTTGTTACCATTGTTTTTATGATATGAGAAATAGAAGCTTGTGAGAACAAGCCCTTGGAAAATACGAGCAAACTAGAACCACATGTGCCCGCTAAGAAAAATCTGATCGCTTGACCTTTATAAATGGATCTCCATACCTCTTTCTCCCTGCTTTGTGTGTTCCTTGCTGCATCACATCTGACCTCCCATTACAAGAATTCCAAACAGACTGCTATGACTACAGAGTCTCCATTCAACCCCATCTTTAAATAACTCATAAACAACTTTATACATGTCTTCAGGCCATTGAAAACAAAATAAAGTATTCATTATTTTAATAAAATGATCAGCGGCAGACATACTAATTCTTGCTAGGGACTTTCCTCTTCCACCACTTAACCCTATTCACAGTTAACTCTCCTCTTCTGTTGCAGACATTCCCCACCCCCAATTTGCTGGGGTTTGAGACACATCAACCCCCTACCCCTAGAGTTGATGTGCTTAACCTGGGTTTTGTAAGCATAAGAGAAGCAGGTTTTTGCCACACCTACTCAGCTTTTTATCTCTGCTCTAGAGCCTCTGTCCTCTATTATCTAGTTAGGCAGAACATTCCAATCCTTGTACTTACTGAAGTCACATCTGATATAATATGCATCTCCATTCAAAGAGGAGGTTTCTTACTTGTGGCTTATTCTCATTTATTCTTTAGGCTGCTGTTCCAAAACACACACACACACACACACACACACAGAGAGAGAGAGAGAGAGAGAGAGAGAGAGAGAGAGTTGTGTTCAGTAAGTTTCACAGCTTCCTTTCCATTGCTGCTACTATTTTTGTGTTCTAAACAAAATATAGTCACCTTCTTCAACTCCCATTTACTTTTAAGGCTACGTCCAAACCATATATTTCAGGCACCCCTTAAACCTTCCTCCTCAGCCATCTCCACAGCCTACACTGCCAGTGCCAAAGCTCCATCATCCATGATGAAATCAGAAGACAACTCACATGCCCTCCAACATTTTTCTGATAAAAATAGGGACATCCTATTCTGTTGTTGGGACGCGGGTGGCACTGTGGGTTAAACCACAGAGCCTAAGACTTGCCGATCAGAAGGTCAGCAGTTCGAATCCCCACAACAGAGTGAGCTCCCGTTGCTCAGTCCCTGCTCCTGCCAACCTAGCAGTTCGAAAGCACATCAAAGTGCAAGTAGATAAATAGGTACCGCTCCGGCAGGAAGGTAAACGGCATTTCCGTGCGCTGCTCTGGTTCACCAGAAGCGGCTTAGTCATGCTGGCCACATGACCCGGAAGCTGTACGCTGGCTCCCTCGGCCAGTAAAGCGAAATGAGCGCCACAACCCCAGAGTTGGCCACGACTGGACCTAACGGTCAGGGGTCCCTTTACCTTTATTTTGTTGTTGTTGTTGTTGTTGTTGTTGTTGTTGTTGTTGTTGTTGTTCCCCGCCCATCTGACTGGGTTGCACCATCCACTCTGGGCAGCTTCCAGCATAAATAAAAACATAATAAAATATGAAACATTTAAAAAAAAACTTCCCTGCCTTCAGGTGTCTTCTAAAGGTTGTAACTTACTCATCTGCTTGGCTCAGGGGTGGCATAACTCCATATCCTCCAACATTTCTCCAATGAAAATAGGGACATCGTATCATACCCTTCAACATTACTCTGGTGAAAATACAGACGTCTTAAGGAAAAGCGGGACATTCTGGGATCAAATAAGAAACTGAGACGGCTTCTGTAAATCCAGGCCTGTACCTGGAAAACAGGGACACTTGGAGGGACTGAACTCAGACTTCCCTGGGTCTTGCATTCCCATCTTCCATCTTCATCAGGGTGTACACCTACATGGGCTCTGGATCTGGCAACCAATCATCATCACACGGGTCTTAAGGTGTGTGCCGGGGGGGGGGGGGCAACAGACAAGAAGCAATTTGCACTATTGTCCTGAAATATTCACTGAACCAAAATACACACAGAGCTATGTTCACATTAAATACCCCAGTATGTAGGATATAGTAAGCCTAAAGCCAATGCAATGGTAAGCATAGTCAGATCACTGCTCCCTACATAGGTAAAACTAAAAAAAATAATGATGATGTTGATTTAATGTTGGGAAAACACAAAACAGCTGGCAATGGGGTGCCCATGCCATCCTGTTTAGAGGACCACAAAATGCTCCTACCCCAAGCAACCCCCTGGTTAAGGTAGCATATCATATGGAAACAGCCTCAATTTTTAAGAAAGAGGCTTTTCAACATTTTAGTTGCTTGTAAGTAGAGACCCGCATTGATAGTGCCTCAGATGTCAGATTATGAGCACTAACATGTCCCAGATAAGCTTGCTTTAAAGAAAAGAAACAGCTATCACATTACTTGGGACTGAAGTTGCATTGTGCATCCATCTTTCGTCTCTTTTCCTGCTGGTTTAGAATGATGAATGTACCATTCTCTTTGCATTCAAACTTTGGGAGTAAAATGCGCAGCCCGGCCTTTCCACAGTTCTTGTTATTCTGTTTTTAAAAAACACTGACATTTTCTTAAACAGACATAATTTACAATGTTAAAGTCACACAACAGTGCCTTGGTGTGCGAAAGCCAGCAAGAAAACAAGACTCCTTTGAGACAGGCTTGGGTTTGAAAAGGGCCGGGCAGGAGGACTAGTCTTGTGCTCTCTGAGGTCACCCCAGCTTAAAACAGACGAAGGGTGCAAGACCAGGGCAGTCTTGTGATAGATCTCTTTTCTTTCAGTCTATTAAAAGCTCCCGCTGCAGAATGGCTCAATCCAATGGAGAAAGAAAGAAAACATCGCAGCATAGTACGTGAGGGATGTGCCAATGTACTTGCTCACACTTTCCAGTGCGGTTTGCAAGATCAGATGTTTGGGTTGCATTATGTGTACAGCCTGGGTGGTGTCATAGCAGGTCAAGTGAGGGGGGGTCAGACTGGTGCCTGGATAGCCATGTCTTGCAGCAGGTGGCTGGATTTCATTTCTTATTTCTTTCTACAAAGACCACTTGTGCAAAAGAATCTTGCCAGGCTTTCCCTCCCTTCTCCCTAATAACCCCTTTCAGGTTCTAATATTGGATTTCATCCATATTACAAGGTCACTGGGAATATCAGCTGCTGTACAAACTCCCCACATTGCTGCAACATCACACTGATATGTATTACTCATATGTTAATAAGTTTATGTTCTTTATCAGGGAAATATATTGACCCACCACTGTGGGCTGATTTCAGGAGAAAGAGCAGAACGCTCCATTCTGCTGAGCTAAAGACAGAGTTTGGTAACCAAAAGTGTGCATTTTAAAAATCATATTCGGTCACAAGAAAAGGAAATTTGCATCAGTAGATTGTTTAGATTTGGTGGTCATAATTTTGGTAAGGCATGTCCTTATGTAGGCAAGCAGTGCTTTGGGGCCTGATCTTCTGTTCACCTGTTTCACTGATGCTCACTAACTGCAAACTGTCCAATCAGCATGATTTCCTTTGAAATCTAAGAGGCTCACCATTTAGAACCAGTGTTTAAAAGTTTGTTAGAACCACTACCACCCTCTGATTGTAGGACAATTGTTCAGACTTAAAATTAGTTTTGTCGGTTCCCACTCCAACACCAGGGTTCATGTTAGACCATCAGCAAGATCAAGTGCTATCCAGCGTACTTCAACTTGCCATCAAAATATCTTCTCACTGCAGTCTTCTCACCACTCGCCCAAGCTACAAGGATAGCAGAGCTGTGCAGTTTAAATTCACATTCTGAATGATAAAACCTCTGACAAAGGTATGGAAAGGTAAGGAACCCATACCCACTATAGGCCAGTAAGTATTTACTTTGGAAAAGATTGCTAAATATATTGAATAGCACAGCCTTTGAGGAGGAACTGCTGTCCCAAATTAGAATATTTTAATTTTTTTCATTACCACCTTTCCTCCTAGGAGCTCAGGGCAATGTGCCTGTTTCTCCCCACAACAGTCCTGTAAGGTTGGTTCGGCTGAGAGATATCAACTGGCCCATGCTCAGTCGGTAAGGAGTTGAAGTCATGATGGGCAAGTTCTTCCAGCAAAGTGACCTTCTTTTTCTCACCATGGAGGAAAGGGGAGTGGGCATCCTCAGGAACCTTATTTATTTATTTATTTATTTAACCCAGGGGACTCAGGACGGTTCACAGAATAAAATCAAGATATAAAACCACAAAATACATAATAAAAATAAAAACAACAATCCAATGCCCCCGCCCCACAAAAAAAACCCACATTTTAAGAGGGCATAGGATGTAAATCAGATCAACCAAAGGCCTGATTAAAAAGGAATGTTTTGCCTGGCACCTAAAGGTGTATAATGAAGGCACCAGGTGAACTTCCCTGGGGAGATGCGGAGCCACTGCAGAGAAGGCCTGTTCTCGTGTTGTCACCCTCCGAACCTCTCGAGGAGGAGGGACACAAAGGAGAGCCTGAGAAGATGATCTCAGGGTCCGGTTAGGAACTACTATTGCTTATGGAGTACATGGGGAATTGAGGGTCAGGCTCTGACAACTACATGAATACCAGTGGTTTAACTATAACACTCACATTTTGGTGTTCTGATCTGAAATTAACAGACTGTGGGCGACAGCACAGTGCTCACATCGAGGGGGGGGAATGCTCTAACTTAAAACTAATTTACCTTTAGCCAGTAGTGGCTGGTGCCCATTGGCACAGGAAAGCAGGAAGGTCAAGCAGTAGGTGGATCCAGAACCAATGGCAGGCAGAGCCAAATGATTCTAGTTTGTCTCCATCTTCTTCCTAAGAAGGAGGAAGTTGGCAGACAGTGTTACCCCCTCTGAACTAGTTGTAAGTAAGAAGGAAGGCAGGTGGGAACTGGCTGAGGTTGGTGGGACACTGCCCCATTTGCCCAGGTAAGGTAGTCTCCACTCCATTTATCAGAGGGTTCATCCTACCCATCTGCAGCCCAAATTCCCATCTATCCTTTCATAAATTCAGTGGTTTGGGTGGAGGCTGAGAGCACCTTGTGCCTGAGAGTAATAATTAGAAACTTGAATGTGGATAGGAAATGAGTTGAGCATCATCCGAGGTAGGTGTAAGCCTCTGTGGTGAATATGCTTGAAGGATCAAAGTGGTTCTCTGTAGGCCACTGAAGCTTTTGAAGAATATTTAGAAGTAAAACAAGTGGGAAAAGTCCTCTGACTGCCAGATCCAAAGCTGTTCTTTAAACCCTCATCAAGGGAAGCGTCGAAAAGAAGCCAAGGCCATTTCTGCCAATATCAGCAGATTCTGTGCTGTCCCTTCCCCACGAATAAGGCTTAATCGAAAGAAGTGCTGCCACTCCCTTGAAGTGCTTCTTAAATAGGCAGAAATGACTTTTACAAGACGGAACTCTTTTTTTCCTCTTCCCAAGTCAACCACAGTCGCTCTTCTGAACCTGAACTCAAAACCTTTCCCATCTCAGCCGTTGAGTCCTTGGGTGGCCTTCCTGAAGTCACTGTTCTTGTACAAGAAGTAAGAGCAGACCCACAGCAATAGTGAACAGAGAGCAAATGAGTTATGGAATGTTTACCTTCCCTGAGGCTTGGGTGACCCATAAATCTAAAGAAATACATATTTGCAGGTATCTTCAAGTGGGAAAACAGCTCTATAATCATGGCCTTCATACAGATTAATGACCAATTCACTGAATCCACGAAGGAGGGGGAGGGCTGCACCCGCTTTTCACATTACAGTAATTGAAGATCTAAAAGGGACACAGGTGGCACTGTGGTCTAAACCACTGAGCCTCTTGGGCTTGCCAATCAGAAGGTCGGCAGTTCAAATACACATGACGAGGTGAGCTCCCGTTGCTCTGTCCCAGCTCCTGCCAACCTAGCAGTTTGAAAGCACACCAGTGCAAGTAGATAAATAGGTACCTCTGCGGCGGGAAGGTAAATAGCATTTCCATACTAGCTCTGGTACTCTTCATGCCAGAAGCAGTTTAGTCATGCTGGCCACATGACCCAGAAACTGCCTGTGGACAAACGCCAGCTCCCTTGACCTCAAAGTGAGATGAGCGCCACACCCCATGAGTGCCTTAGACTGGACTTAACCTTCCAGGGGTCCTTTACTTTTTACCTTTTAATTGAAGGTCTGGACACATACATGAAGACACATACTGTAGGCTTCATATGAATGAGTTGGGGAACTTCTTTTTGCAGGGTTGCCAACTGTGTGAACAGAAAACGCATAATAATACAGCGTACCTTGTGTTCCAATGTTCAGCTGAACATACTGAGGTCTGAAGCAAGGGCAGAGCTGGCATGTTCCTGCTCCTCACCACACTTACGTATGGATCCATCCAGTGAATGTGTGAAAAAAAGATAACAGTCACCGACAACGTATGGCGCAGGCAGTATTCCATTGTCTAATGACGGACTGATGGTGTCATATGGCAGGTCTTCAGAACTATGTAAGTTTGCAGAGGAGCAAGACACAAGAAACTGCCAAAACCTGGGGGGTGGAGAATGTCAGTCAGGAAGGTAAGGGCAGGGTGTTGGCAAAGCAACCATGTGGATGATACAGACTGGAGGGCATGCCCCACAGAGTCCCGCTGGTGACACAACTCAGCTGGTGCAGCTGCTTTGCACAGTAATTTATACTGAAATTAAGATTGGGAGGGAAATTAGAAACTGAAGAAAAACTTAAATTGACAGCTATACCCATCAGCCCCAGGCAGCATGATGCTGGGAGTTTAGACCCAAACATCTGGATGGCACCAGGCTGCTGAATGTTATCGTAAGGCTGCAGACTTTGGCAACAGAATTCTGAAGTCCTTCACTGTATCTTTTTAAACTTGGAAAGATGAGAGAAAGTAAGTATGAGGCGAAGCGAGGAGTGTTCTTACATGCGATTCATTCAGGAGGGAACTGATGATAAGTTGGAGTTTCAAGCTGATAGAAATGTTGATTCACATTCTCTATGTCCCACTGTTCCCAATCTTATCAAAATCTAGCTTTCCATTTTTCTGCTTCTTGGTAATATCACATTAAACCTCACTTGTGTTGTAATGTGTACAGGAATCCACTGCCTTGCATGTTTTCTTCCACTCCCTCATTTTATGCATCCCCTCTTGATGCATCAACTGTTGAAGTGTGATATACACACACACAGTGGTACCTCGGGTTACATACGCTTCAGGTTACACACTCCGCTAACCTAGAAATAGTGCTTTAGGTTAAGAACTTTGCTTCAGGATAAGAACAGAAATCGGGCTCCGGCGACACAGCAGCAGCAGGAGGCCCCATTAGCTAAAGTGGTGCTTCAGGTTAAGAACAGTTTCAGGTTAAGTATGGACCTCTGGAACGAATTAAGTACTTAACCCGAGGTACCACTGTATATATATAGAGAGAGAGAGAGAGAGAAAATTTGCCACAGGCTCAGAACTGTGGCACAAACAACATGTAACTCACCACAGGGTCTCAGTGTGTGCTGAAATGTTTAAGTAAACACTGATATCATGGGTTTGACTGAGGCAGAACAATGTGGCCTCAGTAGAATAACTAAGTAAGGCTCCAGCTGCAATCCTATAACCATTTACATGGGAGTAAGCCCCATTGAATTCAATGGGATTCATACCTGAGTAAACATGTATAGTACTGAGCTCTAATTTTCTTCTGCTGTCACAGGAATACTTCTGAATACTTGAGCAGGCTTAGGCCTTCGCTCATTTGCATTATCCCACAGCTTGGTCTTCGAGTCAGGAAAAAGCTATCTGTAAGGAAAATGCCCCGAAGCTGTTGCCACCAAGTAGCTTTCACTCTGCTCAAGGACTGACAACCTGGTTTATTCAAAACCAAGGGCACACAATGGATCCATTCACCAACTGAGCTACTTAAACCCAGCCAATTCCTGTAGGCTCCAGGCACAAAACAGCGTTTAGAGCCATAATATGGCATTTAAAAATATGCAAATTATAATAAAAACAAATATACTCTGCTGCATCTAAAAATAGGCATTTGTGCAATTAGAAAATATTTACAACACCCTCATATTTTCAGATCTCTAAGAACAGGCCAGAGCACTGGGCTGGTAGTCAGTAAAAATGATTCAGTTCTATAATAATAATAATTGGCTTAGAGTTGACTCAGGTGTGTGTGAGAGAGAAAGTAAGATTTAATCCTGGGATTCTCTTTATATCTGTTCTGAAAAATAACTTTTAGTTCATGCTTAACACCTACTGATCTCAATTGCACTGCATTCAACAGTATTTGCAGAACCAGTCTTTTGTTTCATTATTAAATTTTACAGTTCACTTACACTGAATCTTTGAGAAATGAAGAAAAGAGGCGGTTGCTCTTTTGCAGTAGGGAAAAAAAATCAAAGGGAGAAGAAAGTTATTTGGAAAGGTAGATATAAGACAAGATTCCCCAAGGCACTCGTAGTATAATTGTGATAATATACTGCCGTCTGCAGAATGCCAGGCAGCAGCAACTTACCTATCTTTAATTAGCTGCATTTAGTGGGGGTTTTATGGACACTGAACATGGTGGGCTAATCTGCATACATTAGCATGTCATTTGCATGTTTACCCCAAGGTACTCAGGGTTTTATTGCCATTACCTTTAGCAGCTCTGTTTTGCTAATGAAATAATACAAAAACAGACTTTTCAGGATGCTGGCTTTATCACATCTCTTTTGTAAAGATTTTTTATTTTATATTTAATGCACTTTGTTGAGATAGGAGTCTTTCCGTGCATAAATGGAAAGGGGGGGAAAGCAATTTCATCAGAACCATTTTTATGTGTATTCTCCCCTCCCAAGTTTCTGTTTTTCTTTCTGCGATTAGAAGTCTCAGGGGGGTGATTAAGTCAGGTAGGGTGTAAAAATGCTTCAGTGCCCGTTTTGGGAAGAGAAAGCTGGGCAGCAGAAGGAATGGATTTGACTCCATCCATCCCCTACCTCAAGGCATAAAGAGAAGACAAATCACAGCTGCAGCTGAAGAAAGCTGCGCAGGGTCAGAGGGCAGTGTCTGCATTTGCATTCAGTGAGAGACAGCAGGGAGGAAATAAAGGGGTCTCTCTCTCTTTGTTGCAATTCAGCACTATTTTAGAAAGTGCAGATACTAACTTAATTACCACAGTTCCCTTTTTGCACTGAAGCGCTGCAGCAGGTTCTAAATCAATACCTAAGGTCACATTGCTAAAAGCATTAAAAAACAGTCTTTTCTCTCACTCCGGCATGCAGCTCCCTCCTGCAACAGTGTCTCCGGAGGTCAGGATCAAATGAGAAATAGAAGGGGAGTTGGATAATGATCTTAGGAAGAACTTGGGGAGGGGAGGGGGAAGAAACTTGATTGCAGCCAAATCAAGTCAGAAAGGGCAACTATGCCAGAGAGCCAGTGCGGTGCAGTGGTTAGAGTGTAAGCCCAGTACTATTTTTCCAGAAAATGAGCTCCCTCATTTTAGTAGAATGGAAATGGCGCCCACCTAAGAGCTGCCAGAACTGAGTTCCAGCGAGTTCTGGCTGAAAAAAAGCCCTGTGTGAGACTATACATTCACACCATCTATTTAAAACACATTTATACCACTTTAACTGGTTTCCTCCTAAGAATCCTGGGAACTGTAGTATACCCCCTCACAATAGTACATTTCCCAGCACTCTGAACAAATTATGGTTCCCAGGATTCCTTGATTCCTTGACGAAAGCCACGACGGTGGAAATCATATGAATGTGCTTTCAATGTATGGCGGTGTTGTGGCCTGGGAAACCCTGGATTCAAATGGTCATGCGTCTACAAAGCCTACTGGGTGATTTAGGGATGGTCAGGGGCACTGACGTGTCACATGATGTGCCACATGATGCCACCCAGCAGAAAGCACAGAGAGAGATATTCGCCCTCGCCCGTCCCAGTCCCTGTCCAGCTCCTGCGCTCCCGGTCTGGGTCTGGGGCTGGGTCATGCGGAGGGTGCCCTGCAGTGGAGGTGGATGTTGGCCCCCTCAATATTGGGAGGGCTCAGCCTGCTGCCCACCAATATGGAGGGGGGCCGAAGCCCCTTCTAACCCCAGTGTTGGCTCCCCTGTCTCTCAGCCTATCCTACCTCAGAGAATTCTGATGAGGATAATATTGAGAGAGGAGGAGCCATGTGTGGTGCCTTGAGCCCTTTGGAGAAAATGACAGGCTATACATGTAGTAAAAGAGATAAAATACGTTACGTGTTTGCTCTTCCTGTCTGTTCAGCAGGTACCTTTCCCTTGAATTAGCTCTGACTACACCTTGGCTTGCTGGGTGGGAACGCTGTGTGTTTGTGTTCCACAGAGTTATTGCACTCTGCAGTTGGCTTCTGCAAAACATCCCTGAAGTAAACCATACATGGCATCTGATTTCAATAAAATGCTGGGAGCTCGTTTTTAGCAAAAGAATAAATGTCTTTCATTTGAGGGTGGTTCTCCCTCCCTCCCTCCCTCCGTTTTATCTGCTGACCCAGAGAATTTACAACCTCCTGGAAGAGAAAACAATTCATATGAACTCCATAAGATATGGAAAAAGGCTGTTTCCAGCTGAGACAAGCTTGGCACAGCTTCTAATAGCTTTGCCAGAGGGAGGTTTTTAATTTTGGTTCACCTGGCTGAGCTGCCGCCTGCAAGTGTGTATTGCTTCAAGTAACGTGCGTGCAATCTGCAAACCCAGGCATCTGGGTATTATGGGGGATGAGGGCTGCGAGCTTTCAGAGCTCAGGGGATGGAAAGTCTGAGTGCTTTACTTCCAGCGCTGCGCTTTGCACGAGTACCACGCTGCTCTCGGGTGCATGCATGCTAAGTCTGCACAGTCATGTGGAGAGGATTCATCATATACCAGAGAAGGCATGGATTCCCACCCCCACCCCCCAGCATATAACTTTTAAAGTCATAGGCACAATGCATCTGTGTTCAGTAGGGAATTAAGAAAGATGGTTTCATTGCTGGAAATGAAAGACCCACAGCATTGGAAATGAAATTTCCCTAAAATTAGAGGTGTTTCAACATTCTCATCAGTCATAAGCAAAGTTTATCACCACCAATTATAATAATAAGAGTTAACAATATATTTACACCTCAGTTTTATTCGTGTTTATAGTGATTATTGCTCTCACCAGACAGAGGGCCTTCTCGGTAGCCCGCCCTGTGGAATGCCCTCCCATCAGATGTCAAGGAAATAAGCAGCTATCCTATTTTTAGAAGACATCTGAAGGCAGCTCTGTTTAGGGAAGTTTTTAATATTTAATGCTGTATTGTTTTTAACACTCGATTGGGAGCCGCCCAGATGGGTGGGGTATAAATAATATATTATTATTATTATTATTATTATTATTATTATTATTATTATATAATGAGATATATTCTCATTATAATATATATATATTATATAATGAGATATATTCCCAAGTAAACACGTAGCCAAATGAATAATAATAATATGCATTTCTTATACTACACCAACTTTCCCCAAACTTCCCCAAACTTCCAGATGTTTGGGACTACAACTCCCATCATCTCTGATCATTTGCCATGCTGGGTGGTTAGGAATTATAGTCTAAAACATCTGGAGGACACCAAGTTTTGTAAGTCTGTAATGTGCCATTCTTGCTCTGGGGATTTATTCAGACATATTCTGAATGACATATTCAGACAACAGACACATTCAGACATATTCTTCCAACCATGATTCCATTATCAGGGTTCTTCAACAGGCTTCCTTAGGGACACCTTAGGTGTCTCGGGGTTTTTGTCTGTTTTATGATGGTCATAGAGTATGTGCCTCATGTCCCACTTATATTTCCCATTGATACAGTTAGACTGCAATCCTTTGCACTTTTATAAGGGAATTAGCCCAGACGAATACAATGGGACATCCTTTCCAGTAAACATGCATAGCATAGGATTTCACTGCACATCAGATCTGCAGCATTCACTTTTGAGAGTTTGGTGGAAAGCTTGTGAATAACTTTTGTGAGTTTTATGCCTATGCATGTAGTGATGTTGCTTTCCTAGAGTGATAATGCAATCAGAGCTTGAACCTGCAAATGCCCAGTGCACAGAGCATCATCATCATCATCATGACTTGATTTGCATGCACCTTTACACACACACACACCAATTGTGCTCAAAGTTCAAGAAAGAGAACATAAACACATCTCAAAATGATGGTGATGATTCAGCTGCTACCACCAATATCCTTGTTCTATAGTAGTGGGGAGTAGTGACTATTGCTGTTGTTGTTAACATGTATTTATATAACTCCCTGAATGTACTTGGTGCTGTGCACAGTAAAAAAAAAATAAGAATTCCTCCACAAAGAAAATCCAATCCAAAACAACAAATATAAACAATGCAATAAAAATCAATAGTTTAAAATATACAATTTGATTTATTATCCATCCTCCACCCTAAGGTGGAGGCATGACAGGCTTCTGACTGAGCATAGGAGGGAAGTAACCCAGCCATATGGGTGGGGTATAATAAATAAAAACTTATTATTATTATTATTATTATTATTATTATTAAACTTGGTTAAAATTGGTTTATTCTTCCAAACATCCAAAAATGATGAAAGAAAGAAAGAAAGAAAGAAAGAAAGAAAGAAAGAAAGAAAGACTGGGGTTCACTATCTCTAGTTATTTTAATTGCATTTACTCATTTATTTAACAAAGTTGTTTTCTACACTTCGAAACAAAGTATGCCTATGACAGCTGACATTGCTAAATCATGCTCATACATAGGGGCTCTTCAGTCATCCATACTGAAAATGGAACAGGCAATTCACTTCTCACACTTTGAGCCGAATATATTCACATTTGGGAGGAAGGTAACAGTAAGTAATGATTTCACAGGCGCAGCACACGATTGGTCACACTGTAGTTTATGATCCTTTCTTGTTCAATAACTAGAGTTTTAACAAGCCACAGTTTGTCAAATCCGAATGCAACAGGGAGCTATGTTTAAAACCAGAACTGGGTGCTTCTGAACTCCTCTTCTGGTGCATGCCAAAGGAGCAGAGGAAACCAATTCACAATTCAATTACATCGATTATGGGCTGTGTTCCCACATTTTAAGGAACTGGCTTTTCATATCAGGAACTGCCTGAGTTGTGTGCTTTTTGTTTCAGTTCTGCATTACAAGCAGAAGCCTGCTGCATGTTTTTTCTCTCAGCAAACTGTTTTGCATTAATGTTGTTTTTGTTATGCCTCCTCTGCTCTTCATGATACGTTTCAGAAACCATTACTGAATTCACACTGAAGAAACTGCTAAGATCCCAAAATTTCTACTAACATCACTATTGCTGACAACTCAGAATGAAGGACGAAGTTCCTGTCCGAGGAATCTTAGCTGTCCTTTAGTTTTTACAAGGTCTTCTAATTGCAGATATATTTTACACTCTGCCCTACAATGCAAGTAAGCATTAGGTTTGGGGGGCATCCAATCTACTCCACTGACTGGCCAAGATAGAATTCATTCCCTATTTCATGTGGACCTTTTCTGATTATGTCAGTGGCAAGGGCTGAACAGAGCCAAGGCAAGCAGGCTAAATTAAAAACAGCATCACCCAACTGCAGAAAGCTTGTTGGCAGCAAATTAAAATGTGTTGTAATTCAGGACTCAGCTTAGCTCCAGGTCAGGCGTGTAAAAATGAGGGTGTCACGTTAACCAACCTGCTATTACTTTGTGTGCAAAGAATAATGTGTGTTATGTTTTAAAATACAATTACTCCAGCATTCAGCAAGGGGTCACCTTCATATATTTTATAAGTGATCAAATGTAACAAGGGGGGGGGGGGGGATGACAGATATGAGAAATGGACCATAGCTCAATGGAGGAACATCTGCTTTGCATGCAGGAGGTCCAGTTAAAAGGGTCAGGCAACTGGTGATATGAATAGGTCTATTTCTGCCTGCAATCCTGGACAGCCATTGGCAGACAATATTGAACTAGATGGACTAAGAGTCTGGCCTGATTTCAGAAGCAGAAGACCAGGTAGAGTGGCTTCTCAGCTGTCTGAGAGGGGCAAGGTGAAGGCAAGGTCAGTGTGGTGCAAACAAATTGGCAGGAATGCCACATTGGCTCTGCCGCAGCTTCCCTGCCACCCTACCCCTCCTAGCTAACGTAGCAGCTCCACCCCACTGGCAAGTTGCTTCTACTTGGTATAAGGCATTTCACTATATTCTTAGATAAAGACAGCAACTGGTTTTTTTTTAAAAAAGGCAGTGGAAGGAAATATGGAAGGAACAGGGTACATATTCCTTGCTAACATATCTCAACTTTTATTTGGCTTCTGCTCCAAACAGCCATAATTCTGCTATCCGCTTCTGCATATCAAATGCTACTCTTGAAAAGAAGTGTTTTCAATGAGGGTTTTCCTGAAATCTTTCCATTTCTTTCTGCAAAATTTGTGAGCCACTAAGGGCAGCCTACCAAGGATTCAATAAACCTCCTGCTTTTTTGCCAGGGGTTGCAAAAGCAAGTACCCAGCAGCTAGGTTGAGCTTCTGACCTGGAGGGTAACACGTTATCCTGTGGTTGTGTCCTCCCATCAAAAACGTAACCAGCTGTCTTTTGCTATTTCCAGAAGAAATTCTGCAGCTTGCATTGAATGCACCCTTCAGTTCCACAAGTAACGGTGCAGTTTATTACAAGCAAAACAAGGAACTTGCCTGAAAGCAGCATTTTTGTTTTGAAGGCACAAAACAGGACCGGGCCTTGCATGGGTACCCCATTTCCCACTGACTGGGCAATTAGAGAGGCCCATGCTATCTATCAAAGACAAGCTTTAAATAGATCCTTGTGTTAATTGCAGATAGCAGCAAAACGCAGTGCCAAATCTTTCAGGCTGGCATCGATGGGAAAAGGGAATAAACAAGCTATGGTAGATTAAACACTGCCGAGTGGTGTTTTTCTGTCACTGTCAGAATGTGTAATAGAGTCCCATGCTATTTGACTGTTCCTCTCCTTGTGATGCATGCTGGATACCTATAATTTATGACAGCAAGACACTGCGTGGTGAGCTGCCTTTCCTTTTCGACTGATGCTAACCTCGTTAGTGGGGAATATGTGACAGGCTGATTGTGGTTTCTTATCTGCAAGTTAAACATTGTCAGAATAATTCATGGCTGGGCAACTGTTACAACTGTAATGTTTTTTATAATTAGAGATGTTAGTGGAGGGTTCACCAAGGATTCAGGCTCCCGTGAGCCTGCCCTCCTGTTTGAGTCCACACGTCCTGCCCCCATCCATCAGCTTTCAAAAAACAGAAGCGTTCTTGGGGAAGGAGAAGGTAACATCGTTCCACAGAGTCCCCAGGAAATATTGCCTCGCTCTTCCCAGAGGCACCATGAGAGCTCCTGGAAAGGGAAGGTCACATTCAGGATTCAGCTTCTACATCATCCTGAATATGATAGATCAGGTTCTCAAGTTGGTGTAAATAAACCTATTGAAGACAAAAAAACCAACTTCAAAGATCTCAGTATTGATCTATAGTGGCTGTGTAAAGAGAGATTGACTTTTTTTTATCAATTAGATTTACAATAAATATTTTTATCCCACCTTTTCAAAAAATTACACCCGCAAGGCAAACAGCAGCAATAAGTTTTATAAAGTAATGAATTAAAAACAGCAAACTATCAAATGAAAAGTTTAAAAAGCAAAGGAAGGTAGGCTTAAAATGCAAGAAAAAGAGCAGGCAAAATATTTACAATATGAGCAGCAGTAAAAGCAGCAAACAGATAAGCAGATCTGGCCAGCTACCAACAGGCATGGGTCAACTCACTAGCAATAAAGTCAGGCTCTGAAGCTTAATAAGGCAGTTCAGGACTAGGGCAATGTGGGGCACCTTTGTTGGTCCCATGCACCCCATCTGGATTTGGCCACAAAAGACCAAGGAAAAGTGCAGGTACCCAAGCACAATTTGTGTCATTGTACAACATCATAAGTGATCAAGAGGCATCTTTTGCACATTAAATAAATGGCTCTTGTTATAAGTCTGGGGTATGGGAGATTTTTACTGCTGAGGACAGAGAGCAGTAGCCAAAAGGGGCCAGAAATTTCAGGATTGCATACCTCTCTCTCTCTGCCTCCAGTCAGGCCATTCATTCTCCATCACAGTTGTGTTTGTGTACATGGCAAAGGCACAAATTCTCTTTGCTGAAAAAAAGGAATGGCTATTTGTTGAGCATTCATAACATTACAGTAACAATTACAGAAAGAAAGAAAGAAAGAAAGAAAGAAAGAAAGAAAGAAAACAATTCTGCATGTGAATTCCCCCCCCCCCAATTTAATCTTCAGTCTTGCTCAGTTTTGTATTTGGCAGTTATGAAAATTTGGAAAGGTGCCCCTGGCCAATTTGACTTTGGATGTTCTGGGGCCAGCTCTGATTACAAAAACATTATTAGCAGTTGTATGAGTAGTAGCAGTTAAAAAGGCACATTGAAGTTTGCACTCACTTTCTTACATCACTCTTAAAGCCCTGCAATTTACTGTCCATAATTCTTCACTGCTTGAGCATTAAGCATCTCAAAAACAGAATTTCGCCACTGTGGATTCCAAAAGGAATAGGTTTATTATTAACACTGATCCTTTACGTCCATTGCACAGTTGCAATACAAGTGGGTTGTTTCTCTTTCTTTATTTTTATGCTAAGGCAGGGGGAACTGAGGGACCCACACATTGCTCTGGTACCATGACCTTGAAAAATGACATCAACCTCCAACTCCTGTATGATGGGATGCAGGGCAAAGCAAACAACCCAAGCTAGCCTGCAGCCAAACTCCTGTTTTGTGTCTTTCTGGAACTGACAAGGAAAATGAGTGCATGTCCTTTAAAGTGCAAATAGCCCACACATGATCATTCCCAAAAGAGAACAAGCAATTCTGGGATGTATTAATAAAATGGATTGTCTTTCCTATCACTAATTATTTCATCCATTTGCACATTGCAATCTTTAAAGGCAAGAGAATTCAAGTGTGCCTAAGTGACACAGGTGCAGGATTATAGCCACTGCATTATTTTGTTTCCCAGCAACCATGTCAGTCACAATATGTCCAACATTACTAGACCAAGAATGGGTGTCATGGCTTGGAAGATAACATTTAAAGACTAGAAAAGGGGGGTGTCTTGAGGTTGATTTGAAAGCTGCAGCTGATACAAAACACAGCAGCTGGGATGCTCTGTTGAGTATCCTACTTTGCACCAGCGCTGAAGGAATTGCACTGTCCATTCACTATTGTGCCAACTCTGATGTTGCTATTGACTTACAAGTTCTGAGCAGCTTTAGAACCAGGCTATCTGAGAGACTAGCCCACTCACTGGGCTCATCAGAAGAGGCCTTTCCAGTACTGCTGCACCCAGGAGAAGTACAATTTGTGGTGATCCAAAGGAGAGCCTTCTCTGTGGTGGCCCCTTCATTGTGGAACAACCTCCCAGGTGTTCCGCTGCCTGTTAAAAACTTGCCTGTTGATGTAAACGTCACCAGGCACCCATCCTTAGCACCGGTTCTATTGCACTTGTATATTTTATTATTTATTTGGAGTGGTTTTACTTTGTAAACTGCAATGAAAGACAATCCGTAAATCATTTTGGATAAATGAATGAATTCGAGGAAGAGAGATATGTAGAGTGTTTATTTAGGACATCCATCCTAATTTGGAAGGCTTTTTAATGCCTTGAGTTGCCAAAGGATGGCAAGGAATGAACTTTTTGAGTTATTCCCATGCTATAAATTTCCAGAAACATCTAAATGTGCCAACTGTCAAAAATCACAACACTGAGTGGAAAGGACTCAAATGGATGTTCTTATTCTTATGGCCTTTTAGAAAACATAATTAACAGCAAAACTGCTGCTTTTGCTAAATACTTACTATTACTAAACAGCATAGCTATGTGCTTATCAGAATTGCTGCTGTAATTACATTGACTGCTGCTCTTCATGCATATATGGATATCTTGCTAAGTTCACAGAGATGGAAACATAAATTAGAAAACACTGGTTTGTAGAAATGTGGCCACATAGAAGACGGCAGGGGAGTACATTTTGTAGTAATTAAATTCCATCGCTTATATTCTTCCTACAGATTAGGAGGGGGACGTTCCAGTTTCCTGAAAAGTCGAAACACTTGAACCATGCCAAATTTGTAACTAATGAAGTGTGAGCAGAGAAAGCTTAGTGAACCAGGGTCCCATTTATTATGGCCAGAATGTGAAAACTTGCTGAAGACAGTCAACATAATCTTGAGAAAAGGAAAGATAAGGGAATAGGAGGCCTCTTCTATTTTCTGGGTAAACAATGCAAAAGCATTTAAAGACATAACTGCTAATTTCAGGAATTAATGGTTTGACGGGATGCAGAGGGGAACATATGTGATTTTCCAGAAAAGATCTGGAAAACAAATCCCCTCAATCTAAACACAGGAAAGGAAGAAAGACACTAGGAAGTGACTGTATGGATACCCCCCCCCCCATCAGAAGAACAGTGCTAAATGGGCTACAGTATTCAAGAGCTAAATAGGCTGTTTGCCAATCTTATTTAAGGTGAACAATATGTACTAGCGGGGTAGGGCTGGGGAAACAACAACAAGAAACTATGAAGCAGAGGATGGGAGGACTTGCTTCCAAAAATCTTGAAACAGGAATGAAAGGATGGGAGAGGAGAGAACTCTCCAACGGAAATGGCACAGAGAACAGTGCAGGCCACTGGAATAACAAGCATGCTGTCAAAACACAGCCAAAGGATTCCACTTTGCAGAGAATTACAGTATCATTATCGGTGACATGGAGGAAAAAAGATAAGAGCAGCTTAACTACTGCCTGTCAGTGTCTGCGGCTAGTTCAGCACCCAGCTTAAATAGCACTCAGCCAGCTGCCTGTGGATATACCCAATATTACATGTTAATGTAAAAGTTGCACTGCCAAAAGAGATCCCCCCCCCCTTCATCTGAACAAACAGAGGAAAGTCGAAACCTTCCACAAAGGTGACCGGGGTGATTACAAAACACAGAGAGTTGGGCTCATTTTGGCTTTGACCATGACTGCAATCCTTTGCTAATTCATGCTCCATAAGAAATGGGAACCCTACGGAATGGGATTCAGAGTGCTGGAAGTTTCCTATTTCCTTTTTTATTATTATTATTATTATTATTATTTTTCGCCTTTTGCAAGGCTGCTTGCAAAAATCTATTATGGCATGTTACACATTGGTGTTATTTCTTTACAAAATGACTTTCTGTGGATGGGAAATCGTAGCAAGTCAGGATCCTAAATGGTTTGCAACTGGGTATTAAATAAGTGGAGGCCAATCTATTTGTAGCAAGAACATGGGGACGTCTCAGCTACAAAAAAGATCGTTCCTACAAATTATGTACAATATGCCTTTCTCTAAAAGCCATAAACCACAACTCCCCATCATTCTTTTCTGTAGTCCTTATTATTAGATACACAGTGGATTGCTTTTGAACAAGTGTACATGGGATTGTGCTATTTACTCAAGAAAGATAACCAAAGCCCAGCTAAAAGTCTTGCCCATTCTATTCAACAGCAAATATTTAACTAGACAATGTTTGTCCTAAAAGGAAATTCACACAACCACTTTTGGAGGGGTGGAAAGTCACGAGGAGGTGACCTTAATGCTCTGTTTTCCTACAACAAATGGTTTGTGAAAGCATTTCTAGAACGTCCATGACATTCATGCCCAGGGCAATCCATTTCTGTACAAGGGTTATTTTCTGAAAGGCAGAGGGAGATACTTTCATGAATGCCAAAGGCGTTGCCCCCTGATGTCTTAGCTGAAGCGTGCCCTACACTCTTCTAAAATTGGATGGGTTAACAGAAAAAGGAAGAGGGGTAAGCCCAGTGCTTTTTTTCTAAAAAATGCTTAGTGGTACTCTCATTTTCCTACTCATATTGAAATACTGCCCCTCAATGAGGCCAAACTTAGATTCACAAAATGTTTAGGGGTATGCGTACCCCTGCGTCTCCCCAGAAAAAAAAGCACAGGGTAGGCCCCACTGATTCCCATATTACTTCAGCATTGCAAAAAGTACATCCTGCCATCCCCTACCACGCCAAAGCAAATTCTGTCATGAGCAAGAGAAAATGGGGAGGAAGAGCCTACTGACCTGTAAATCTACATAAATTGGAGGTCAATGTGCCAGTGTAGAAGCTACTCTTGAATCAGGCACACAGGGGATTTTAGCTATAGCCAAGAACATACACTGTAGATCTTTCAAGACACTGCCTTAGGTTTAGGTAAAGTGAGGTGGCCACCTCAGCTGGAAGATTTTGCATATAGCAAAAGAGCAGCAGGTATATTTAATTTATTATTGTTGTGTTTTTACTGACAGGTGACTGGTGACAGGAAAACATAGATGTACTTTGGGGGTTTCCTGCCTCAGGTGCCAAGGTATCTTGCACCTTGATTTGTGGGGGAAAGGGATGCCATTGGCTGTTCTGTCTCAGGTAGGAAAATGTTTTTGACTGGCCCAGTTTACCATTGTATGCAGAACAGAAATATGGTGGTGGTGAAGAGCCTAAATTCCAGTAGCGTTATTCAACAAAACTAATGTATACATTCTTCCTGAATAGTGGAATTTTAATTCAACATAGCTATATTATTATTATTATTATTATTATTATACACCGCCCTATACCCAGAAGTCTCAGGAAGGCAACCCCCAAGCTTTCAGAGCATTGTTGTTCCTCAGAATATTTTCATGAACACCTTGCTTCAGGGTGTTTTCACCTTCTGTGAGTAATAATTCAGAGGAAGAGTTTGGATTTTTCCGAAAACTAAGGATGTGATTCTCAGGATTTGAGGAAATTGTTGGAATTTTTTTCTAAACAGATGTTTGGATGGGAGATTTCTATCAGCGTCACTGATCATGAAATTAGAATATGATATTAAGTTTTTAGAAAACTGAGGATTAGCTGCAGAAATTGCAAACATTAGAGGAATACCTTTCTCCAAAGGAAGAACAGAAGACTAAGTGCAGTATACAAAGGGCTCTTGTGTGCAATGCTTGTACATATGTGTATATCTCTATGTACAACCTAGTTCTCACACAAATGGAAATGCAAAGTCACCTCAATTATATTGTCCCAGTGTATAATGAATGCCATCAGCTTCTTAAACTTAGCCAGATTTTAATTCCTTCTCCTCAAATATCTCTATCATTATGTCTCCCTGTACACTTGAGATGTGACTGTATCCATTATAGCAGTCAGTCAGCCATGGCCTATTGCTTAATTTAATAACAGATTATGCTGGCCAGCATTTAATAGTCATTAATATCCTAATAACATTAAAGTATTCAGTATTGAACTTAATTGTAATGCTGATGAGAGCTGAAGTAATTGCAGTGGAATTTCAATAATAAATCACAGCCCTCTCTTGGATCTTTAATAAACTGACAACCGGTGCTAAATAAACTAGATGTAATAAAAGGCGACGCTGAAAATTTAAGACATGCAGGCACAATTTGAAAGGTACAGATCGAGGCCTGCAAACCTGATGCACATGGGAAGTCAATTGGAAGCCAGTAGGTGTCACATGCCATGTGGGGTTCTGCAAGTCAGGCACAGATTCCCAGCACCTTTTGCAATATTTGGAATGGCATCTCCAAACCAGAATAACATCATTGGTCAGAAGATAATTTCGGAGATGAATGGCTGATGAAGATGATGGACTATGCCGAAATGGCAAAATTGACTGGGAAAATCAGAAACCAGGAAGAGAAGAATTTCAAGAAAGAATGGGAGGAAATCATAAGGTACTTAAGAGAACACTGTAAAC
This sequence comes from Podarcis pityusensis, assembly GCF_964106645.2. NCBI lineage: Eukaryota > Metazoa > Chordata > Lepidosauria > Squamata > Lacertidae > Podarcis > Podarcis pityusensis. The sequence continues at coordinate 59,180,542 of NC_138031.1, forward strand.
AACTAAAAACGTTGGCAGGATTTGAGTAATGCTTGTAATGTACAAAAAACTATGGTAAAAATGGGTTATTCTTTTTTTTTAAAAAATGGAGAAAATAAGGGAAGCAGTTGGAAAAAAGGATTGATAATGGTAACCATGGAAGGGTGGAGGGAATCCTAAATGATGATCTTGATGTTTAAAGTTTGAAATTAAATTTGTTATGTAAACCCCAATAAAAATATTTTTAACACAGAAGATGATTTCAGAAACAGATGACCATAGAAATGCCAATCTATTTTAAAAATTATATTATTACATTTATAGCCCATCTTTCTTCCGAGGCGTTCAAGGTGGTGCATGTGGTTACCCTCCCGTTTTTATCCCGTTTTTATAACCCTGTGAAGTAGGTTAGACTGAGAGATTGTGACTAGCCCCAGGTCACCTACTAATCTTTATGGCTGAGTGAGGATTTGAATCCTGGTCTCCTAGGCCATAGTCCTACACTCTAACCACTAAGCCACTTTCTGCCATAGTGCATCCAAATCTACTGCAGCCCTTTGTCACTGAGGATGCCACACAGGGTTTTCCCTCTGGACTGTCCCATTTTCCTGCCAACTTCTTGCCTTCTTCACTCCAGGCATTTTCTGCTTCTCCAAACAGTGTGTGTCTCTACTAGCCATTGCCAGAACATGGACCAGGTTGCTCAGTATAGAACAGTTTCATGAATGAAGTATGTATTTGAGGGAGAGGAAGAACTATTTCACATCCATTCTCCTCTATGCAGCACCAGTTGTGGGTTGAGTGCACCCGTCTCCAGTTTCACCCAAAACAATTGTATTGGCAGTAGGTCCGGAACAGGCAAGTGGGGGTCGTCTTTCACACAATGTGTGATTAACTTAGGAATCCTCTGCCTCAGGATGTGGTAATGACCACTAGCCATCTAGGGGGCTTTTTTAAAGGGTTGGACAAAATCCATGATTACAATAGATTCATAAAGACAAAGGTGTTGGACTTTCGGAGGAAGAGAGGAGAACTAGCCCCGCTGCATATCAGGGAGGGCTGTGTGGAGAGAGTCTCTTCCTTTAAATTCCTAGGAGTTTATCTCAGTGAAGACCTTACTTGGAAAATCAATACAACCCAGGTGGTTAAGAAAGCCCAACAGAGACTCCATCTCCTCAGAGTATTGTGAAAGAACGATGTCAAACAACATTTGATGATCTCCTTCTACCGGTCCACAATAGAAAGTGTCCTTTCATACTGCATCACAGTGTGGTACGCTGGTTTGACATCAACAGATAGGAAGTGCCTACAGAGGTTGGTGAATACAGCACAAGATATTATGGGCTGTCCCGTGAATCCGCTGGATGACATCACGGAAGAACGTTGCCTCAGGAGAGTAAGGAAAATTCTCAGGGACGATTCTCACCCTGGCCAGCACTTTCTTGATCTCCTGCCCTCAGGCAGAACATATAGAAACATGATTAGTCGCACCAACAGGGTAAAGAACAGCTTCTATCCGTGGGCTGTTAGGCTGCTGAATGAAAAGATAATAACAGGGCAACTGACTTTCGGGTTTGGTGGGTGTGCATCTGTAAATGAGGGGAATTAAGACTAAAAGAGATGAGTGGGGGGTGCTGGTGTAATCTCACTGTATACAAGTTGTACAAGTGACAATAAAGTATTTCAGTAATGGAGCCTCTACATTCAGAAGCAGAGGTTGGTGACATAAAATGGGAAAGGGCTACTGTCTTCAGGTTTTGCTTGTCTGCTTCCCAGAGGCATCCATCTAGCCACTACTTACTTACTTACTTACTTACTTACTTACTTACTATTTCCCATTTCCCCAGCCACTTTGGGTGGCTCCCAACAGAATATTAAAAATAGAATCAAACATTAAAAACTTCCCTAAACAGGGAAGGGTTCTAGACTAGCGGTTGCTTCTGATTTAGGAAGGCTTGCAATAAGCTGTTTTCTGGTGGCAGTCTTTGCAGATCTCACCCATCCGCCTGTAATGAAAGGGATTTTTTAAAATGCATAAATATCAATTTGCACCAACAGGCAGCTATGCAATGGTTTTACAACTGGCTGCAATTAGGAGTGGAGAAGAAATTCAACTTTGTTCACATTTAAATTTGCACTTTCTGAAACAGTGTCTGAACCGGAACCTAGCTCTCTTTCAAGATTTGAAGTTTTCTGGATTTTGCAGTGTAGTTCTCCAACTAAGTAATGTGTACAAAATTGCATGTATTAGGGTATGCCTATAAATGCACAATTTAGTAAAATAATAATAATAATGTGCAGAAATGTTTCCTCTGTAGAGGGAAATTATTTGCAAGAACTGTGTATATTTGTCTAAATCGCACACAAAAATGTGTGTTAAAAATGTGTTAAGAGAACTTTGCACTAAAACGCTGAAGAATTTTCATGAGGTTGGTGTTTTTTTAATTGAATAGCTGCAGAGATGTGGAGAAGTGATTTTAAAAATGGAGAAAGGGTCTGTCTGTCCCTAGTTGCAAGGCATTCAGTGTGGACTAGAATGGAAGGAGATTTTACTCAGTGAAAATTCCCAGGTAAATGGGTACAGGGAAGAACGGCAGAGAATTGAACTTTTGCTGACTTCATTAGAGAAAGCCAAGAATGTGCCCTGCAGCTTACAGCCAGGTACTTAGCTGAAACAGAAAAATGGCATCTGCCCGTTTCAGAGAAGATCCTGAATCCATAGGCAACAAATACAAGGCTCCCACTATTGCACCTCATGCTTTCAGCTCAAATGTTTATAAAAGGAAACACTCTGGCTTAGCCAGGAATACTGTGAATAACATCTTTTCTTTCAATACTGAAGTTTTTCCAGGCTGATCCAGGCAGATCTGTCAAGGGCAGAGACATGCGGCAAGGAACGGGAAGAAGGAAAGATTGCCATACTTTTCTAAAACTTGAAGATATGGCTGAGGGTTCATGAGACGGTCAGACTTACTCCTCATACCCAAAATGTCAGCTAAAGGAAGCATGACCAGTTAATGGGGATTATTGTTTTGCTTTGCTTTTGTTTTATTATGCAGTTTGTGTTTTCATTTTGTATTTTTGTGTTGTGGACTGCTCTGTGATCTTCGGATGAAGGGCGGCCTACAAATTTAATAGACAAACAAACAAAACATCTGGAAGGCACTATGTTGGCTGCCCCTCATGTAACGCATGATATGCTTATTATGGCCAAAAAGTAAGATCTGCAGCCAGGATTGTTTAAAGGGGAGTGACTTGAACAGAACCAGAGCCTGTGAATGGAACTGAAACAAAAGGAGTCCAACTGCATCAAATTATTCAGGGTTGTAAGACAAACTGGAGGTTATTTACTCTTTACCCGAGTAAATAACAATCATTAAAAATGGTGAATAGAGTCAAGTGTAAGCAATGATTCAATGATGCATATCGGAGCAAAAAATTCTAAGTTCATATAAACACATAGGAACTTGACTGACCAGGCAATGAGAACTTGGAGTCATAGTAGGTAGGATGATGAAGATGTTGACCCAGGGTGTGACAGCTGTGAAAAAGGCAAATTCCATGCCAGAGATCATTAGGAAAGAGATTGAAAATAAAGCTGCCAATATCATAAAGCCATAAACAAACCTCTGGTGCGCCCGCACTGCATTGTGTGATTGCAACATCTCAAAAAAAAAAGAATATTGTAGAACTGGAAGAGTGTCAGAAAACGTCAGTCAAAATGAGCATGGGGCTGGAAGTGAGAAGTTACAACATTTCAGCTTTTTAGTTTAGAAAAAAAAGGCAAGCAAGGGATGACATAAAACTATGTACAAAAATTATGCACAGTATATAGAAAGTAGGGGGTGCGGGTGGCGCCGTAGGTTAAACCACAGAGCCTAGGACTTGCCAATCAGAAGGTCAATGGTTCGAATCCCCATGACGGGGTGAGCTCCCGTTGCTTGGTCCCTGCTCCTGCCAACCTAGCAGTTTGAAAGCACGTCAAAGTGCAAGTAGATAAATAGGTACCGCTCTGGTGGGAAAGTAAACGGCATTTCCGTGCACTGCTCTGGTTCGCCAGAAGCGGCTTAGTCATGCTGGCCACATGACCCGGAAGCTGTACTTGGCCGATAAAACGAGATGAGGGCCGCAACCCCAGAGTCAGCCACGACTGGACCTAATGGTCAGGGGTCCCTTTACCTTTTATATAGAAAGTAGATAGAGAAATTTCTCGTTCTCATAATACTAGGGCCTGGGGGGTCATCCAACGAAGCTGAATGTTGGAAGATTAAGGACATACAACGAGATGTACCTCTTCAGACAGGACTTAGGGCTCATCCATACTGTCATTGGATGTGGATAGTAAGCTTCCGGCACCTCCATTAAATTCTTCATTGTCTATATCATGTTCTCCACCAAACCACTTCCTTCCCTTCTTTCAATCTGGATTTTCTCACACCAGGAATGCTCCAAAAAGGAGTGAATGATTCACTGCTAAAGAGTGCTATGCATAACCCACTGCTATGGGTTGCCTTGCCCCACTGCTTCCTATGTGGGTGGCCCAGTGCTACCTTCTTCCATGCCTCCTGCTTCTCTTGGGTTCCCCAGCAGTGGCCCAGTTTATTTCCAGCTGGCTGGTGATGGTTGTGGGCTAATTTATTAACTTACTTCTACTGGAGCTTCCAGGCACCATTTTACACTCAAGTAAATCATTTGCTTTTATCGTGTTTGTGTGTTATTTATTTTGCGGAATCATTGGGGGAGAGGAGTAGTGGTTTTCTGCTTATTTAAAAAAGGCCAAAAAAAATCAAAAAATGCAGTGTATTTTGGACACCAAGTAAATACATAAAATTTTATTTCATTTAATAAATAAATTTAATACATTTTATTTTATTAAATAAAATTAAAATTTTATTTCCCTCACCCATGCGGAAATAATTTAAACAGCAGTTATTGTATATTTGACTTGAAAACAAATTCATTTTAAGTAAGCCTATAGAGGGTGGAAGGAAATAGAAATATCTATGCTATGCATTTGTGGCCTAAAAGCCACTGGAATAATTAGATGGTTTCCACTGATGTCAGTGGGGTTTGGATCAGACACATTATACAATGTCTATAATCTCCAGTACCCCCTGCGCTGCCTAAAAACGATCACAACATTTACAGTTACTGGTAGAATTATGCTTGAGTTATGAATCACCTTCTGCGTATGTCTGGCCTCCTATCTTGAGTCATTTTATTATTACTATTGTAATCAGACTTGTCTTGTACAGCACATTGTTGTCAGCTACGTGTTGTTGCCTAGATAGTTAAAGAGACTGTGGACCACCGTAGCAGCACAAGGAGTAATAAATATTTTGATTAAGATACCATTGTCTGCAGTTCCTAACACTGCTTACCAGCAATAGACAGATTCCTTTCCATGGTGTCAGTGTCTGTGGCGCTCAAAGTCTAAAAATCTACACTTCTGCATGTTTTAATTCAGACATTTGCTTCATTTGTGCTTCAAAAGAAAAAAAGAAAAATCATTCGAAACAAAAGTATGTTATATTTCCTGCAAGGAAAGCACTTCCTCTGCTGAGCCATACTCAAGAGAGTGGGGAGCAGCCTCTGTTTTAGCCAGGGGTAGTTGGAATTCCAGAAGTTGTTGGAATACAACGCCCATCATCCCTATTGGCCAACAACATCTGGAAGGCACCATATTGGCTACCCTAGCTTGGGGTCCTTATTTATTTATTTCATAATTATGCAGAGTGGGGCTTTCCCACCTAATGCAGCCAATGCAATAATCAGTTGCAAGTGTTGACTTGGGAAAGTTTCTGCTCATGAATCTGAACTGCAAGGGGACCAGAAGAGGTGTTCTACAGGGGTGGCCCCATGTACAAGGTGAGGTGAAGCCATTTGCTTCAGATGGTGGCTCCAACACCCACCCTACCTTGGCTATGGTGCTGCTGCCAGGCCTCCTGTAGGATTTTCCTTTCCCCTCCATAAACTGTATTGTATTACAGTTGTTGTTTTCTGTGCATTCTCTGGGTGGGCTCATCTTCAATAAATCCCTTTCCATTTGAAAGGAAGAAGGAAAGCTATTGCAACTTCCCCTTGCAATAGCTTCTTGTTTCACTTTGAAAACTGGGAGGAGTGTTCAGAAATACAGAACACGGAAGTGATTTTAAGTGTCGTTGAATAACTCTCGCCATTCCTTCAGTATCTGCAGTGATGACGCCATAGCAGAATTCCAGTTGCTGAGACTATGTTCTATATGTCATAATATTGGAAGTTTTCATCCAATTTAAAAAATCCATACACTACATCTAGATCTTTTTTTTAATGGAAAAAAATCTGCCATACTTTCCCAGCTTGAGTTATTAATTACACATTCTACTCTCCCACAGAAGCTCTTAACTTTAAAAGATTAAATGGCTTGATTAGCAGTGTTTAGCTTCTCCTAGGTGGTTTATTGAATGTCACATTTAACATTCTGGCACCTCACAGAAGAAACTTAAAATCCTTGCAGGTTGGAAGAAATATGACTATTTTTTCCCAGGGAGCAACAGAAGGGCAATTTGTTACATATTCATTAACTCATCATATTGGACATTTCTATTTATACTCCAGGAAATTGACATGTTATGTGCTGCAATGCATATCATTTATAATATTGATGTAGAGCTGCTTTTTCAAGTATTTCTCGAAAACCCTTTCTAGGAAGCATGAATTAGACTGGTGTCCAAATTGCTGTTGCATAATCTGTTAACCATTTCATAATGTTACTTTTCCAGGACTATCCAAATTTTCAAAAGTAGAAATAATTATATTTTCAGGTTACAGTAGGAATGTGCCATTTCCAGTCTAATCACATTTCCCAAAGCAATATATGAACTGAACTGCAGTTACCCTTCAAAATTCACATTTCTCTGACCAAACACTGTGTACAATAGGGTTATTGAGTTTTTTTTGCAAAATCATCTGCCAAATTCTGTTCTGAGAGCACCACTGTTAGCAAAAGCATGATCAAAAGTAAAGTGCACTAGATCTGGCCAGGTATCAGACCCTAAACTAAATCAGACTGCTTCAGGCTAATTTGGCTAGATCACCTTGAGGCAGCCCCAAATTGCCATGGATCAGATTTGATCCACCTGGAGCGATCCAGGACTATCAAAAGGGGTAGTGGTCTGGTGACAAGGAAGGCACATGATACTTAATTGACAAAAGCATCCACTTACAGCAATTTCCACAGTGCCCTGGACACACAATCACATATGCTTCTAGCCTCTAGGCAGCTGTTCCCAGGTCTCCCATCAGCCCCCAGCCAGCATGGCCAGTGATCAGAGATAGTGGGCATTAGTGCCAAATTTCCAGAGCACAGCAGGCTGGGAATGACTGGAGTACACTCATGTGCACATATTTGAAGGAAGGGATAAATGGAATGCGTAATGCATGTGTGAACTTCAGCTAGCTAGAATATACTCACCAATGCCAAAAAAAAGTAGCATTGAATAAAACTCTGTGAACGCGGCAGATCATATAAGCCCCCCTCCTCCGTTTGTTTTCTAGCTTATCACCAAGCAGTTTTTAAATAGCTATCAGTTCTAACATTTGCATTCCTCTTACCCCTTAGTGGGGGAGGGATGGTGCTGTCATAATTAGACTACATTCTTCTGGGTTCCATAACGAGCTATTATTTTGCTAATGGAATATTCAAGTAGTCTGCAGTAATTTATCAAATAGTCCCAAATCCCATTTTCTCTGTGTGAATCTTTTTGTTCGCAGGTAAATTGATGTGTGGAGGGTTATCAGGACTTTTTTGTAATTCAAATTAACCGTTCCACCTCCTTTTCTGAAAAAAAAAAGCCCACCCCCCCCCCAAATATATTGAAGCAAAGAGTGCTATTTAGAATGTCTAGCACTGGAATCATTCAGGCTTTCTGTAAGTAGTAATTTCTGCGTTTTTAATTTCTTCTCTTCTTTTTGTCTTCATTGCTGAGTTTTTAAAATCTTGCCTGAAGGGAAGCAGAATTCAGCATGCTTTCAAAGTGTTGTCCTTTGAATGATGGGACTTATTTGCTAGCTGGGCATGAGCAGAAGAACCTATCTACTGGAAGAGAGGGCAACCCACTCCCAGCATTCTGTAACCAAGATCAGTCAACCACACAAAGAAGAACTCTTGCCTTCATTGTGCTAAAAGGGGTTGCTAATGAAAGCCACAAAGATAGCACAATTTAAACACATACGGATTAACTGACAAATGACCACTTGCTTATCTGATTTAAAAACTCAGCTCGTATGCATATAAGAGCCTTCTGGATAAGGAAAATGCCTCATCTAGTACAGCATTTTCATTGTGGCCACCCAGCTGCCTGTGGGAACCCCTCAAGCAGAACCTCACCACAAAAACACTCTTCCTTCCTGTGGTTTCCAGCAACTGGTATTCAGAAGCATTACTGCCTCTGATCATGGAGGCTGGGCATGGCCCACACTGCTAGAAGCTATCAAGAGTCCTACACCACATGAATGTGTAGGCATTGCCAGCAGCTGTTCAACAGTAGCGTTGAAGGTGATGGACCCCCTTCACTGGAGGTTGTTAAACAGAGGTTGGATGTCAGGGATTCTTTCGTTGTTGATTCCTGCATTGCAGGCGGTTGGACTAGATGGCCCTTGGGGCCCCTTTCCAACTCGTTCTATGAATTTGTGACTCCAGACAGATACTCAGCATGCTTCAGTCTCTGAAGCCAGTGTGGTGTAGTGGTTAAGAGTGGTGGACTCGTAATCTGGTGAACCGGGTTTGATTCCCCGCTCCTCCACATGCAGCTGCTGGGTGACCTTGGGCCAGTCACACTTCTCTGAAGTCTCTCAGCCTCACTCCCCTCACAGAGTGTCTGTTGTGGGGGAGGAAGGGAAAGGAGATTGTTAGCCGCTTTGAGACTCCTCAGGGTAGTGATAAAGCAGGATATCAAATCCAAACTCTTCTTCTTCTCTCACTGATTCCAAGTGGACTTTATAAAGTTCTTCCCTTAGTGCCCAGAGAGTGCAACTAGATACAAGATGAAAAAGCTTACTTTCTCTTTCCTTGCACTAATCCCAAAACAATGACATCTCAGTCTGATGTAAAAAAGATAAGTACACACACAGAGAGAGACACAGAGAGAGAGAGAGAGAGAGAGAGAGAGAGAGAGAGAGAGATATGCTGGCAAGTTCAGGAAAGAAGAGAAAAAGCTTTCAATTATACTCTTGTCAGAAAGACCTTATAAGGAAGTCAGAGGTACCAGGCTGCTGATGCAGCTGTTTCAAATGAGAAACTTTCAATTTTGTTGCAAATCCACTTCTGCCCTCTTGCTTTCAATGTCCATATGTCATAAAGAATTATTTCATTAAGTGTTTCTTGTCCTCTAGGCCTTGTTTTGTCTTTGAAGATAAACTCTGGACCTCTGGTATATGGGATCCTCAAAGGACACCTGCTATCTCCCTCAGAAGGGGCCAGAGTGTGAGCTCTGTCCTTGTTCCCTGTTCTCTCCATATATTATTGCTACTTTTTATTAAAAAGGAAATTATCCTTTGGTCCTCGCCCCAGAGCAGACTGGCCTGCCTCTTTCATTCGCAAATTGACTTTCTTCCTCCAGACAGATGGGAAGACAACCTTAAGTGACAATGAGACAAATTTCATTTTCCTGTGAATTGCCTTTTCAATTATTTGCCTCTACTCTATTTCTCTTTTCTGACCTGGGCCAAGCTGTTACACTGACAGAGGTGCCTCACCTCCAGATTAAAATATGCAAATTGTTATCCTTGCTGCACTTGGAGCAGTGTAATTACAAAGGAGTGTTTGATTCAGTGTTTTATACATGAACAATGCACATGTCAACTTCTGACATCACTCCCACCAATATAAACAAAAAAGTGGCATGGTGTAATCTATTATATAATGACATAAGTATACCATGTGATGCTGTTACTGGGAAATTTAATGCTATATTCTAGGATTTGGCTGTCTTGCTTTTCTAACTTATTAATAAAACAGTCATTTCAGTACCACCCTTTCTCTTTCCAGACTCCTTTATAAAGTCAGTGTACAACAGTTTTACACCACCAGATCATCTTCACAATTTTTTCACATCAAATGCCAGTTTCAGAATTTAATTGCAGTGCGGCCTCTGAAATACATGAAAAAACATACACACATAAATGTGTGTGTGACACCTCTCGAAACAGAGATGTTAGTGGACACATGATTATTGTCTTTCTTTCAACCAGTATGTAGCATTTTAGCAATCTATTTCTCCTCATTTTGAGTGGGGTGCAGAATAAAATATATCCCCACAAGGGGCTCTCCGATTCTTTTCCTTGACTATGTCCTTCTTTGAGTACAGTAGGGTGGGTTTCCTAAATAATAAATAATATCCTTTGAACAGGAGGCTTGGGTTGTAATTTTGAGAAGTACATTCACTATGGAAGGATCATGTAAAATGCTTTAGACTAAACATTTTAAAAGCAAGACAACACAACAGCTCACAACCACTGGCCTGCAGATTTATCCATTTCACTTTCAAAGCTGAATGCACTAATGCATACTGCTAAAGCATCTTGGTCATGCATTTTTAATACTGTCAACTGTCCCACTATTGTAAACTCCATACACTGGCTCCAAATTTCCATCTAGACCCTCAACCCTGGACAGCTGCTTTTGAAACCATACCCAAGGAGATATGAAATTTGAGTAAAATAGAGACTCACCACCATCCGGTAGCTATTTCCACTATGAGCATGGCTTTCCCTTCAGGTGAAAGGTAAAGAAGCAACCAACCTGAAGCACCCAAAGGTCTCTAAACATGTCATCCCACTCTGTGCCTTTCAAATAAAAATGAGGGGTGAATTAGGCACAATTTATTGTGAAGCCACTTCTCAAGGAGCAGCAATTGCAAATTCTTGCTCAGTATATCCCCAAACAGACTCTACTAACAACATCTCTTCCTTTTGTAAACATGATTGATAAAGAGGCATATGGTACCCAAACTGTTGTTTTTATTTCAAGCTATGTCATTACAGATAGCCAGGGCTGACCCTGCCATTACATTTGGGGGAGGGAGATGTCTGAGGTGAAATTGCCTCATGGGACAATTTAGGACCTACCTGCTGGGCTTCATTTGGACCACAGGTCACAAATTCCTCATGCATGCACTAGACAGAGTAAGGCAGCAGCCTCAGGTGGATTGTCGTTGCTAGAATAATTTATATACTTCCTTTTATTTCAAGAAGAAATACCAAGGTGGTTCACAAACAAATAAAAGCCAACAGCACAGTAACAAGTATAAAACCAATTGTAAAAATGCAGCTAACCACAACTAAAACATATAGCAAAACAATTATGTTTAGACGTTCATTAATAAGCAAGCCCATTAAAACAGCATAATAGTGGTAAACAGTTAAAGCAATAACCAAAGCAGGAAATTCAAGTCAGGAGATGAAGGAAGTGCTTGTTTTTAAAGGTGCATCTTCAAGAGCTGGTGGAATGCTAATACTGATGGGGCCTCCTGTGTTTCAGCAAGAATATGCTGCAAGCCAGTGGCTGTTCTTGATGAGTTCCATGGCCCTTTGTCTGTGTTGTAAGGCATGGTCTGCCCTGGTGCCCCTAAATTAGCCCGCCTCCTCTGGTGGAGTGGAGACTGCTATCCCACTGTCAGATTCAAGAGCCAATGTGTTTTGTGCATGGGACTGAGGTGTGGGAGTAGCCTCTTGTTATTTGCCTCAGGCAACAAAATACCTTGGGGGAAAGTTGTACTAACGTCCTTTAGTAGAGATAGAAAGAAACAAAGGGTCTCAATGAGGACATTGTTAAAAAGGGGAGAGAGTCTTGGTCTTTTCAAATTTGTGCTGTTATTACTGTGCAACTCAGCTTGTAGCTGTGGTGGAATGAATAAAAAGGAAGAGAAAGCAACATGACTTTATCAGGATGGAGCAGAAAGGCATTTCAAGAGCTTAAAGGTCAACCTGTATAGTGGTAACATCAAAATTGAAAACTCAGAACAAATTTCAGGGTAAATTGAGCCCCAAAAGGTCTCAACTCCTGAATCCTTTTCTGGGAGAGATTATTAGAGCCAAGTTGGGAAGGCTTTCGGTGGGCAGCCTGAAATGCCTCGTGTAATATAAAGAAGCAACATCTTATGAGAAAATCATTGGGGGAGAGTCATCATGTGGTCTCACAATTTCATCTTGCTCAGTGGAGGCAATCAGACTGTTCATTCCTTCCTTCCTTCATTCATTCATGTAAAATGAATGCAATGGGGGAACAGACTTGGGTCTCTGCCCCAAATATCCACATAGCCATTAAACCTGAAAACATGGCTTCTGCGCATACTAGTTGTATGGCTTGCAGCAATTGAACTTCATGTGTGTGAATGCTGGAAAGGGGAGATTTGGAGTGAGGAAACAGAGGGTAGAGAAAGGATTAAGTACACTATCATCATCATCGTTGTTGCCCTTCCCTTTTTTGATCCCAACTCCCTTGTCCAGTGTCAAACAGATATTTGCATTACCATTACACATCTGTAAGCAGCATGGAATTTTGGCATCCCCAAACAGACTTCCAAGCATCAAGGCTGAGAAAAGGGTACAACCTCAACCTTGTGATATTGAGATGTTTTGGACTACAGCGCTGAGGATGATGGGAATTGTACTCTGTATCACCTGTAGGGCACCAGGTTGCCCAAAGGCTGGGGCACACTGTACCAGTGTAAACACAGAGACCTCTTCATATCTCCCAGCTATTTCTTAATTATTTTGACCTTGAGACTGAAACTCATTTCCCCATGGATGTGCATTTGTGATATTAAATATAAGTGCATTCCAGGATTATTCAGAGCATGCATACCAGGCAAATAGTTGACATGCGTTTGCTTGAAGCTCTGCAGCAGATAAGAGAGAAGCCAGAACTGCTTTCATAATCCTGACCTTGTAAAATGAGTTCTTTATTAACAAACATGGGGAGGGAGGAATACCCTGCAGCTTAGGAACATAAGGAAATTTTTTAATTAAACTGCTTTGGTGTTGGGCGCAGCCTTTACAAATGCTATTGCTGCACAAGAAAGTTGAAGAGAAACAAACCAAACTCTCCAGTCTAGTCTCCCCCACTCTAATCTTCAAGACGTTGCCGTGTCAGTCCTATATACACCTACATGAACTCAGTGGGCATTATTTCTGAGTAGACATGTACAGGATTGCACCGTTAGTCAAAAATAAGTCTAAGTGGAATTGGTTTTGCTTTTTTTTTTTTTTTTTTTTTTGCTTTTTTTACTATTTGCCATTTCTATAGAATTACAACAACTGTGTAATTCTTATTTCACTCACCTCTGCTATTATCTTAAAAAGCAGATAAAACTGACGGCTGATGACTTGCCCAAGTACACAGTTTGACTAGTCCACTCTTACATCTGAAAGAGCTTTGCACCAGATTTGTTTCCATGCCTTTCCCTTTAAAAATGTGCCAAAAGTTGCTGTCATTGCTGGAAGTCCAAATTAGGGTGGTATGCCAGAAATGACATCCTTGAGCATCCTTATGATCATGTCCTTTCATTATGTAAAAGAAAGAACCTAGATATTTATGGGGTAAATTATTTTCTCTTAATAGTATGACCCTAGTAGCCAAGTTTACGCTCTTAAATACCAAAGTCAAAAGACTTTATCACTGGCATCCAACTGTATATACAATTTTTATTAGAAGTTCCCATTTGATGACCTGAGCATAATTATGTGATTCTTATGCATTATGTAAGAATGCATTATTCAAAAACCTCAACAAACAATCACTGAAATATCTTATTTCAATATTGCAAATCAGCATGTAGTCCAACTAGCTAGCTGTAGTTGCCTATAGTTTATTCTCAGAATCATTGGAAACCCTATACTGGGTACATATGTATTTCTCCCCTGTGGGGCACTAGCTATTCCTTAAAATTGATTGTGTAAAACATATCAAATACACACTATCAGTGCTAGTAACAGCATAAAACAGAGTGAAGCAGAGGCAGAATCTAAAAAGAAGGTGAATACCTTTTCTCATTCAATAGTAATAGTGAGAAATAACACATTGGTTGCAGCAACAGGTTCTCTCATGTTGTGTGTTCTACCACTTTTTAAAATACAAATGAATCAGTCAACTATTTCCATACCATGCAACACAGAGCTGGAGTTTTGGCAAACTAAACAAGTCTAGTCATGTGACTATTCCAGAATCCCCACTCATTCCAACCACGACACTTTTCCAGGATGTGGTGAGTTGTGTTCTGAAGGCATATCACGTTGCTGAAGGTGATGTAACCACCTTGCTGAAGCCGAAAAGGTTTCCATCCGGTCAATATGGTCAGCTTTGCCAGTCTGCAGAGGAAAAATCCAAGCAGCACCTGCAGTCAGACAAAGCAAGGCTCAGACCGAGCTGCTTTGAAGGTGTGCTGTCATTGCCAATCAGCTGGCTGGTGCTGAAAGCATGTCTTCAAAGAGACTCACTTACGTTGCCAAACAGCTGGTTGGCATTGATAGTAATCCCCTTTGAACTGGTCACCAGACGTCATAGTGATGTTAGGTGACTGACAGGCGGGGGACCTGTGTACCCATCAAAGTGACCCATTGGGGAGCTCAGGATCCAACAGGTTGGCCAGAAAAGATCTCCAGTCCCTAGCCTACAGCAACAAAATGTAGAGGAAGTGACAAGGTAGGGGACAGGACAGCCTTTTGGCATGCAAATGAAACCCCTCCTACCCACTTTGCCTTGGGGGTGAATGGGGCAAACACATAAACAACCAGTGTGTCTGGTTTTCCTCTCACTTCTAGTTTGATCCATGTCAAAATGGATTTGAAGTGGATCAAGTGGTTTGGATTGTACTGCTTTAGAATGTGAGCAGAGGCTGTCTTTAGTCTCCTAAAACCACAACAACCCATATCTGCGCACAGAAAATAAATAATATATCAGGCCTATCCTAGGCAGTTTATTCAGATCTGTTTTGTGTTACAGGTTGATGGATGGGTGCACGTCCTTATCTATGACTGTGGTATGATCCTTTGAGCAAGGATATGCTTTGGGACCCAGTTGGGTCTTAGCCAGTGGGCTACAACGCAGTTGCTGGGTCAATGGGAAATACAGTGCAATTGGCTCCCACCTGGCTTCTTTCAGTAAGATGTGGTGCAGCATGTTCTGCACATGTTGGTCATTCCCCCTGGAGGTAATGATACTGGGCTTCTAAAGAGAAAACTCCTTAATTTGCAGGCCTGCAGGGATTTTGAGGTTATCCAATAGCATTGGCCTGACACCCCTATTGTTTGTTATGACATTTTGCCTCACATGATTTGGTATTTGGACTCTGTGTATTAATAGGGTTACTTGGGAAATTCAGCTGGTGCTGCTCAATTCCGAAGGGGGGGGGGGGTGACCAACCACGCAGATATTTGCCACACAAGAGTTGAACTGTATTGGCATACTGAGATAGACCTCTACAGTGTTGGTAATTGTATACAGTGGTACCTCGGGTTAAGTACTTAATTCGTTCCAGAGGTCCGTTCTTAACCTGAAACTGTTCTTAACCTGAAGTACCACTTTAGCTAATGGGGCCTCCTGCTGCCGCAGCGCTGCCGGAGCACGATTTCTGTTCTTATCCTGAAGCAAAGTTCTTAACCTGAAGCACTATTTCTGGGTTAGTGGAGTGTGTAACCTGAAGCGTATGTAACCTGAGGTACCACTGTATTTCATTTGGACCTACCAAAGGCCCTGCAAGACTTGGTTCTGTGTCATGGGGACAAGACTAGCGTTTGGGTTTGCCTTCCTTCTGTTATGTGCAGGACAGGTAGGTGACCCTCTAATCCACCTTTGAAGGTGATGAATGCAGCCCAAAGCCTCTGTCGCAAGGGCCAGGGAAAGGGAAAGCCAGAGGTGCTTCCCCCTTTTCCCAGGAAGAGGCTTGCTCATCCTAATGGCTCTAAGCTTCATCTAAGTTTTGACAGTTTTCACATTAATGGTTTTCCTCTGCCGGTAATTTTGGGTTAAACAATAAATTCTCCCAGTGGTCAACCCGACATACATGTCTGACTTTTTATTTCAGCCCTTTGGCCAAGGAACAGCATGCAATAAACAAAGTTGCCTCCCAATCCTTGGAGCTTACTATGGAGGAGCTCAACTATCAGTTCATCTGATTACTAAAACAGTGGAGAGGGGGAGAGACTCTGTATTCAGAAAATAGCATCAGAAACTTGTGACCAGCTACCCTCGCTTAACCACACGCTTAGGATTTCAGACCTAAGTGCTGTGTTGTTTTCCAAGCCTGCTTAAAAAAAAAAATCTTATCTGAAGCACACATAAAATCATACAATAAAAACAAGGACAACTGAAGGTCAAATCTATATCTCAGTGAGAAGGAACAGGCTCATAGACTCTTCCCTTAATCCATTTGCCACAGCTCACAATCCAGAAGACTATAAAGGATGAATAGTGAGGTTCTCAGCACAAAGCCCATGGAACTGACCTCAGCTGCCCTCCCATGAATAATGGGTGCCATTAATCGGAGATGGTGGCAACAGCAACACTTTGTAGCTTCCACTTTCAAGCAAGATAGTGAAAGGGATAGAAAGCACAGTCCCGTAGACGTTTGCTATGCTAATGTTTTTCCTTTTCATTATCCTCTTGCTGTGATACAGGCCTAGGAGTGAGCTGCTTATTCTGGCATAATTAATGATGCAGAAACTATAGCAATCAGACACTCTGAATGCAATTCTTTCACCTTTCTTTTTTCTTTTTTAAAAAGCTAACCATTGAGCAATAACCAATTCCATTTGGAAGTTACCGCAAAGATTAACTATGGGCAGTTTTCTTTGAAGATTCACTGCTAACATGCACAGGTAGGCCCAGTTTAAGCAGCGATGGATAAAGTCCAGACGTTATACTTGACCAAGTCCATTCGTTCTCTTTCTAAGTATTCAACTTATAATATGGGAGCAGGAGTGTTTAAAGTATTTCAGCAGGGTGGAAGTGCAGTGTAAAGGGCCTGCAATCACACTGTAAACTTTGTAGCAGAAAGTGTACCCTCTTCCCTTCGTACAGACAAGAGCATGAAAAGTTGTCTTCTACTGAGTCGCATTACTGGTCCATCTAACTCAGTCACTAACTATAGTGGCTGGGAATGGTTCTCCAGGATGTCAGGGTACCAGCATCTCTCATAGCCCTACCTGGAGATGCTGGGTTTGAACCTGGGACTTTCTACATGCAAAGTGGATGATCTACCACTGAGCTATAACCCTTCCCCTGAGGCGCCTTGTGGGATTCAAATTTGACCCATGAACAGAATAAGGTTCCATGTGAAAAAGGGGTTTAGTGCATGCATTTTATAGCAGGCCAAATTGTCATGCAGCTATTGTTGTTTAACACTGTTTGGGAATCTGTGGTAGGTACCAAACTTGCAAAGAATGGGATAACATGCTTCCGGGCCCATTTTATGCAGCAGAGCTAAACGGGTCGTCTGATAGTTGTTGCAGCTATCAGTTCTGGCAGGTGCCACAGTCAAGTGACGTTTACAATTCCAGTCTTCGCTCACTTATTCCTCCATTACAGCCTGGATTCATCTTGCAGGCCCTCACCAGTACACCTTGTAGCAAGTAGCATCATTTTTCCATGGGATTACTGGGTCTCAACGCTTCCTTGCATGGGAAATTGATATTTGAAGAACCCAGGCTAATGTTTGTGGGTCCAGGAAAGGCAGTGGGTGTTGGGAGATGGAAACTGACTGACAGGCAAACGTTCCTACAGAGAGAAGTGAACTTAGCTTGTGCAGATTTAAAAATGCTTGGGAATATGTTTAAGATCCTTCCATTACAAAGAAGCTCAAATGTATTTATTGCAAAGAAAGGCCTCAGCATAATTCAGACTGCCTGAATAACACTCTTACTCTTCCCAAGTCTAACCGTTAATAGAAATGTTCCTTCAACAGGAATAAGAACACAGAGCGAAATCTTGCAGAGGAGATTGTTAATGACAACAGGGTAAGGAAATCATGCCTGATAATACACCTGATGATTGACAAATATTAGGCTGCTAAGAGCCGCATGTGCAAAGGGGGTAGGAAGAGCGGCTAGGGCAGAAAATGACTTGTTGACATGTGAAGAACAGAGAGAGAAGAGATCATCCAGGCATATTTTTAATGAGGTGTTAAGTAGACCACCTCAAGAGACTCACTAATGAGTGTGAGATGGCTAAAGGTGCAAAGAACACAGAGAGAGAGCAAATGGCACAATGCACTTCCTGTCACTGTGGCAGCTATGCATGAGAAGAGCAGCAAAAAAATGCTGGTTATCTTATCAATTTGACTTTTTAAAAAAATCTACGCAGCAGCTGAGGAACTTAACACCCTAAGGAGAGCATTGCTGGATCAGACCAAAGGTCCATCTGGTTCAGTGCTCTTGCAGTGGCCAATCTATGGGAGGCCCAAAAGCAGAACATGAGAGGAACAGTGCTCTCCTACAGTGGAGACAGAGCATAGCCACTGTGGCTCTTGGCCCTTATAGCCTTCTCCTTCTTCACGAATGTTCCTCATCCTCTTTTAAGGCCATCCAAACTGGTGGCCATCACATCTTACCTATTGTAACTGGAGCAGCTTCTTAGATGAGACTTCTCACAGGGCAGGAAAGCAGCTCATTCGGAGCAATATGCCACAAATGAAAGGCCTCTGTAACCCAAGACACACCAACATGGAAATGAGTTCCACTAAAACTAACCGCAGTGCAATGGGAATATTATACATGGGATTATGCTGGTAATCTGGCCTTCGGATATATAAACCCAATTTAAAGTTACGGTGGCCTTATTCACCAACTGCGAAGTGCTTTTCGCCACTCACAGACATTACCCAAACAATATTTCTAGTGCACTAGTGTCATGAAAAGCTGGTGCAAATTAACTAATTGACTTCTAGGTACTCTGTAGGGGAGTAACTAGCAATGTAGAAAGGATCAGAGTTTGCCTTTCTGAATATACAGGGTGGGGAGGGGTCGTATCTCTGGGAACACGTCAAAAGGAAAATGAAGTGTACAGGAATACTGTCAAGCTGTACAAATATATATTTCAAAAATGTCCAAAATAGCTTGCATCTGTTTGAAGGCACTCAACAGTGACAAATCAGAGGAAGTCTCTTGTAAGTGTTCAAGGGTAGAAAAGAACAGGATATAGATATGCTTATGTGTAGCGATTCTATATATAGCATTCCTGTGCAGCGAAGGATATAGGATTTAAGAGCCTCTGCAATATCTGAAAGAGGTCACCGAAAGAGTAAGAGGAAGGGATGTCCTACCTGACAGCTTCATATAGCAAAGATCTGAATTCTGGACAAAATGGTTTAATCCATTAGGATTGAGCAAACCTATGTGACAAACCATAATCGTAGCTGATGTTTATAAAAAGAATATTAGAAGATGCCCCAAACTACATTCAGCTAAGTCTACATTCAAACTACATTGAACTCAGAGTATACCCTTTGAAATGAATGAACCTATGCTAATTAACTAGTCTTATTTCTTCTGACACCAACCCACAACAGTTTGGGGTGGGGTATGGTGGGGAATAGAAGGTGGGGGGAGCCCCATTTCGATAGCTGAAGTTCTCGTGCCTGCTTCCGCTAGCAGGACCACTTAGTTGAATCAAGCACTCTAACTGTAATCATAACCCTTTGACACAATTATTTGACTTGGTTCTTCACAGCAATTTGACTGTTATGAGTAGTGAGTGGTAGTTTCACCACTTCTTTCAGGCATAATAGCTAAATGGCCAGATTCACTGAGACAAATTGATACTTCATTCAACCACTGAGGAAGACCTGTATGGTTGGAGCATGCTTGGTCTTTGGTATGCATCATTGTGTATCTTTCAGCTGTAAACAGTTCCAGACGGATGGAGTATAAATAATAAAATTGGTGGTGGTGGTGATGTTCCCTTTCCGTGGAATGATTACAAGCACCATGGCCAATTGATATGTCCATTTGCCGCTCAACTGGCATTCCCCTTAACACATACACACTGTAAATTTTATACATACAGTAGTACCTCAGGTTAAGTACTTAATTCGTTCCGGAGGTCTGTACTTAACCTGAAACTGTTTTTAACCTGAAGCACCACTTTAGCTAATGGGGCCTCCTGCTGCTGCTGCGCCGCCAGAGAACAATTTCTGTTCTCATCCTGAAGCAAAGTTCTTAACCTGAAGCACTATTTCTGGGTTAGCGGAGTTTGTAACCTGAAGCATATGTAACCTGAGGTACAACTGTATATATATGACAGCTTAGTTAAATAATGTGTTTGAACCTCTTCTCTTACATATTTTTTTGTTTTGTTTTATATTGTTATCATTTTATATTTTGATTTCTCTCAGATTTTCTTTTTCCCAGTCTTCAATTCAGTTTACAATATTGTCCACACAGATTTACAATATTTTTTAAACTCCTCATGAAAATTCATCAGCATTTTAAGGTGACTTTCTCTTAATGTAGGTTTGTATGCAATTTTGCCCACTAAGTACATTTTTGCACAGCAATTTTTCCCAATATATGCATTTTAATACTTACCTTATCCTAGTATGTGTATTTTTGTACACATCATTTTACCCCAGAAAGGGTCGATCTGGATTAAATGGAGGATATATGGGCTGGCATTTTGATGCCAATGACATCATGTGAACACTGCCAAAAAAATCAATAAATGCAAGCATAAGGACCACCGATCCCACAATAAATGCCCATTTGGAAACATGCTAAGTAAGTACAGTTCACCTAGTAGTTAATTTCCTATCACATTCCTTTTCTCATCTAAGTACTTTTGCTTTGGGCTCACTTTTCTGATGACTGAACGATAGTGACAATGAAGTGAAGCCTACCACTCAACTATATTCTTAGTCTCCATTCTTAATCACTTGTTTATCTAGTGCATCCCAGCCACTTTTAATCTGGAATCAATTGACATTGATTAAAAATGCATTTCTATAGAGTCTTGGGGAAAGGGAAAGTAGGGCAGGAGGGCACGTACAGTTGTAATTCTGTGTGTATCACAGAGAATGATGACAATCTGCTCACATTTGGCTTTGCAACTGTCCCTTGAGTACATCTGTGTCTTCATTTCCATGGTGGACACAAATTTCTCTAAAAGCGACTGGCTAAACTGTAATGCAAAACATGCAATTACCATATGACAGCCATCTGAATATTTAAATATCTCTATATGCATGTGCAAACACACTCACATATATGTATATATATATATTCTATTTTTCCACTTTGTTTCACAGGTGTCCTAACTGATTGGTCAGCACTATACCTTGCAGCAGATATTCTGAATGTTTGTCAGAGGAAAGAGGGATTGACTGTTAAACATCCCAGAGAATTGTAGCTCTGTGAGGGAAACCGGGTTCAATAACAACACTCAGCAGCCATGACAGTTCCCATACACTTCCCATAATTTTTTTTTTATAATTATTTTTTTTTGGTGGGAGCAGGGAGCCATGATTGGTATGATACTGCTTTATATGTATCATGCAGATGCGGTCTAAGTGAACAAAGTGTGGTTTTTCCACAGTAAATGCTCAGCATGGAAGTAGCCAATAGCTCCTTATTTACTTTGCAGTCATATTTCTATACCCTCAACCTTTCTCCTCTTCTGGCAGGGGAGCTTCAGAATTCTCAACAAGCAAAGCTCTCACTTGCTTAATGTGTGCACCGAATAAACTCTATCCCTCCCTCTGTGTACAACATCTGATCAGCATTGTACATATAATCATCATAGAATTGTAGAGTTGGAAGGGGGCACATGGATCATCTAGTTCAATCCCCTGCAATGCAGGAATTTTTTTTGCCCAAGTTGGGACTCAAACCCAGTACCCTGAGATTAAGAGTCTCATGCTCTATCGACTGAGCTCTCCCAAAGCGCATACAGGGGCTCTGCTCAAGTGTCCATATGAATGTGCATAGGCAGATGGCAAAGCTGGCCACTGACCCTCGCAATGCTCATTAACTGAACATGCATAGTGAATGAGTTTACAAGCCACATATGACGAGAGTAACGTGTAGCCAACTTCATTAGCGTCTGACATCGTAATGTGCATTCTTTAATTAGTTTCTCCTCCAACATCATCCTTGCCAACTTTCTTGGCCTGGTACTTCAAACCAAACCCTGGATTGGATGATATAATCTAAAATACACCATCCAATCATTATGTAAGTTAAGGGCAGGTTAACAGTAGGGGAGGAGGAATAGGTTAAACACCACAAATAATGAAGAGGTATGAAGTGCCACTGGGTTCTTTAGGCGGAACACACTTTTTGTTTTGTATGGGCAACTAGTAATGAAATTTTTTAAAACCTCTCTTAGATTTCACCCTGTGACAACTCAGTTGAGAGCAATTAGAATTCTACCAGAACCAGCACGATGAGTAAAAAGGGCAGAACAGTTGGAAGCAGACCATCTGGAAACTGTTCACCCCTTGCATCACCACCAGCTAAAAGTCACTAAACATTTAGCTAGCCCTAATGTTTTACTACCCTGGGTGACCTGTACATCTTCATCTCGAGGATGAACTGGCCACAGCTGGAAGCCACTGATTCTCTGCAGCTGAAACAGCAGAACAAGATCGATGGGACTGAAGCTCTGAGCTTACAGCTTTGAGGAACAGTCTGAAGGGCAAAGGAAGGTGCTGGTGTCACTGCGTTGTCCCTTCCCAATGCCTTGCTTCTTCCTGTGCAAAGATTAGTAGAATCATAGAATCATAGAATCATAGAGTTGGAAGAGACCACAAGGGCCATCGAGTAAAAGATAGCTGCGTAAACGGCAGCCACTAGAAACAGGTTCCATAGATTTATTCATTTGTATCCAGCTAATTACCTCTACTTTTATTTAGAAGCATGAATCAAATGAGTGCTCAGATGCTTTGTTGCAGTTAAAGGTCCTGCTCATAATATTCCGAAGCTTGTGTTTACTAAGATCTTCTTATTCTAAGCAGATGCATTATTTTGTTGTACCATTATGGAAAAGAGGGAGAAGAATCACCCCCCTCCCTGCCTCTCTGTTTATCACCACATACCAGAGATCTACATTTACTTTCTTCCATGCAACTCATATGGTTGCACACAGTATCTATCCTCGAAACACCTGAATACTGTAAAGGAGTTTTGTGACAGTCAGGATCCTGGAACCCAAGGCATGAATGACAAAGCAGCAGATCCATTTGACGTGGGGGAGGTAAGATTTTTCCACAACACAAGGAGCATGGATGAGGGTGGTACTCATCCACCCCAGCCCATAGTTTAGCTCCCTGCAGCCTGCCTCTGTCCCATCAGTGCTTTTCTCTTCAGCCCTGTTCCATTACCAGAAATTATATCAGTTGGAGAAAATCTCTTGAGGGGGAAACAGGAAGACCAGGCTACAGGACCATGAAGTGATGGTTGCAAGGAACATTCAGTTTGCCCATTGAGCCTTTTCACTCTGAAATACCACACACACTTATAAAATATGGCTGTTTACCATCCCATCTACTGTGACCTTCAGAAAATGTTCTTGAGCCGCCTGCCTAACCAACCAATGTATTATACAATTTGCTTATAGACATGTTCCCAAGAAAGAGGGGAGCTGGCCACTGGGTGGTGTGCCTATTTATGAAAAGAACTATTTGCCTCCATTCATGAGAGCACATTTAAATCACACAATTTCTTGTCTGCCCAAAACACACAAATAACTGTTGTAGGATTAAGGCGCAGAAGACTGGAGTGTTTGGCAATTAATTATGACCATATAGTTTTGTGTATACTAATCACAGGGGTCAAATCACTTATATTCAACTGTATTAAAGACAGGTAGTCTTTATGTTTGGTTGAAACTTCTTCAGATACTTAGCTTGTTTTACAGACAAATCCCAACTGCATCCATCCGCAAAATTAACTACAAACCTAATGCAAGCCCATAAGGACAAGTGCACCTTCTGCATGTTCCAGAAATGGCAAAAGAACAGCCTTTCTTCTGATATTTTTGGAATCCTGGCTTCCAGATCTGTCTTGAAACAGAGATGTGCTGAGCCACAAATAAAATCAGTAAATAATACAGAAGAAAGCATTTGAAACCAATATTGTCATGGATAATTATTGTGAACCATTTCATTGTTTTTAGTGCCTCTTCTTACACTTCAGCTAATTGGCAGCTAATTTAATTAATCATGTTATCTTTCAAAACAAAAAAAACCCCCAAAACCTTTGGTTAATCCCTGTTCAGTCAAGTCTTCCAGTGACCTCAATATTAGATTTGCTGCGATGAGGATGGCAAAAAAAGATGTTCCCTTTCGACAGAATGTCATTGTATACTACACTTAGTCTCTTTGTGCCAGGCAAAAATTGACCCATTTTTGTAACTGCTATTAACATTAAAATTTTACTGCTTAGTGATGATATGAAAAGTCAGACCGCATGCCAGCCAAAGTGGACTTTCAACATTTACACTCCATTAATTAATTCATCACCTAAAAGCTAACTATTGATTTTTTAAATGGCTTTACAAATCTGCTTAAGCCTCTAATGTAATTAAGACGTGTGTTTACTGCAAATTATTTAACAAATACAATGCAATGCTTTTCTCAGCCACAACCAACCGACCTTCCTGTTGAATCATAAAAAATATTTGAAAAACTTCTATTACTGTGTTATCCAGTTAAATCACATTTGAATAGTGCATATTTTCATAGAGCCATTGGCTCAATTAGGTCAGAGACTTACTTGACTATCCTTCAGCATCCTGTTGGCCTCCTGGTGGTTTTGACTACAATTCCCATCATTCCCAGTCATCATGGACATAATGGTACCCTTCTGCGTTTATACACCAGCCTCTGTACAGGGATTCTGCCACCATGTATTATGCAGTTACCAGACCAGTAATCCTATTCATGTGGTGATGAGGCAGACATGTCACAGTATTAAAATAATTTTAAATGATACAAAAGATTTTAAAGGAAATCCTACCTTAGTACAAATTAAAATCCCAGTTTGGAATGGGCTCATTCCATGCATCTTTCTGCTGCAATTAATTTGTTGCCCGCCATTATTATTATTATTATTATTATTATTATTATTATTTTGGGAGGGGGGTTACAATAAACATTTCTGGGGAAGTGGAATGTTGTCAACACACATTTATACAAAGTAGAAATGGGGAACTTGTGGCCAATCCAATATTGCTAGACACTGTCTCCATCAGCCCCAGACAGCATGACCAATGGTCAGGGATGATGGAATTTCAGGGGTGATGGGAAAGGCTACCCATCCTTGATATAAAAGTTTGTAATGTACCATATTTTTCGCTCTATAAGACACACTTTCCCCCTCCTAGATAGTAAGGGGAAATGGGTGTGCGTCTTATGGAGCGAATGCAGGCTGCGCAGCTATCCCAGAAGCCAGAACAGCAAGGGGGATTGCTGCTTTCGCTGTGCAGAGATCCCTCTTGCTGTTCTGACTTCACTTTGCTGGAGAGGCGCTGCACAGAGAGGGAGAGAATATTTTTTTTCTTGTTCTCCTCCCCAAAAATAGGTGCGTCGAATGGACGGGTGCGTCTTAAGGAGCGAAAAATACAGTAAATGCTATAATTGTAAATTGTGTATGCAAGAATGTGGTTTGTTTTAAGCGATCACAAGAAAGATTGAAGAAAAAAATGAGACGCAGTCAAAGAGAGTCAAGGGGAGTTCACTCATCATTACTCAAGACGCATGTTTTAGCATGTGTGAAAACACTTGAACAATAGCTGCTCACGTGGTGTGAATCATTTGTGGTGCTTCATTGTAGACAGCATAGGAGCACTTTACATCATTGTATGCCTACATCAAGGGAAATATCCAGGTGAGACATCTAAGTAATAGACACTGATTATGAGGAAGGAAACTTACGGATTCAGCAAGAGAAGAGGTGGATCATTCTAAAGTGAGGTGTTAGATCCTCACAGCCCTGGTCTCAGAAAACATACTAAAGCCTTCCTTCAAAGTTCTGTAAGTGACCCCCAAACTTAATCCATCTATTAATCCATTCTCATCTTCAAGATGAGCCAAAAAAGATTATCATGTGGTTTCGAGGATGCCTCCCCCCCTTTTTTTTAATAATAGTGAACATGTACTGTGCAAGGAAGTCAAATGCCCATATCTGCTTGTTGGTTTTCTTCTTCTTCTTTGGCGATCACTCGTAGCAGAGTAAGATTGTCTTCCATAAACACGGTTTCAACAATGAGGCCATAAGTGACTGTGGAGGCCAATTCTGGACCCACACATCCTTCCACAGTGGGGACATAGGTTTCCGGGCGGGAGTTGATCACGGTGTGGATTTGCCAAGAGTGCCTTCCTCCCAGCATGTTTCTCCCTTGCGTCCTGAGTTTGAGTGTCTTCAAAGCCCATGACACCTTTGGTAAAGGCTGTTTTCCAGCTGGAGTGCTCACAGGCCAGTGTTTCCCAGTTTTCAATGTTTATACTACATTTTTTTAGATTTGCCTTGAGACAGTCTTTAACCACCAGCATTACGCTTCCATTTTTAAGTTCGGAATAGAGTAGTTGCTTTGGAAGACAACCATCAGGCATCCGCACAACATGACCAATCCAACGAAGCTGATGTTGAAGAATCATTGCTTCAACACTGGTGATCTTTGCTTCTTCCAGTACACTGATATTAGTTCGCCTGTCTTCCCAAGTGATGTGTAAAAATTTTCGCAGACACCGTTGATGAAATCTTTCGAGGAGTACAGCAACATACCCAATGACATCAATTTTAGGAGGATGGGGTAATGTCATAATGCTATCAGTGCAAATAAGGTTTTTTTTAAAATAAATAAAAAATCAAAGGTTTTTCCTGACTCCTTAACTCCTGATTGCACATCCAGGAATCTGCTCTCCCAGCTAATTTGCAGCCTTTCCATCCATGTGGAAAAATTTATGATTACATAAAATCTATGCTTAAATACGCAGAGCACACATTTCATTTTACACCAGCCCCCAGAGGGAGGGCTGCAACAGTTCTGTCGAGAAGAGCTGGCTGTTGCTACTGCTGCTGCTGCTGCTTCGTTTTCAAATGACATCCAACTGTTAATGGGAGATGGGAGGATATTTGAAGCTACTCATCATGCAGAGATAAAAAGGAGGCAGCATAATCCTGCTATGTCTTGATAACATTAATTAGCAGCAGTGCTTAGGGATCTTTTTTTTTTAAAAAAAATCAAAACTATTGGATTTAACACTTAGTTGCAAAAACACTAATAATGTTAAGAACCTTTCTGCATTCCTGATTTTTAAAATGGGGTAGTTTTAACAACAAAATAAATTTCTTTTTGTTGTTTTTTAAAGAGAGGTATGCCCATTTTGGATTAACCCAACTTTTTAGTACAAATATATATAAAAGAAGAAGACATTTGCATCATGACATTTCCAACAGGGCTTGTGTCTGAGTAGATGCTTAGAAACGATTGTCTTTCAGTCACTTTACATTCTGTGGCTCTTGTGGTATGAGGGCAATACATGAAACGTTGCCTACATTAGTTGTGCTCCCAAAAGATGTTTCACAATTCACATCCTGTAAACATCAAACAGGAATAGTCCTTCCCGTCTCCCCTCCGCCTGCAGTCCTAGATTTGTGGCTCTTGAAACCCAGAACTAAACCCAAAACTATGCCTCAGGCTTCTCTTGAGCCATTACAATTATCCAATGCCAAAAATATATTACAGCTACTGTTGCTGTGCACCATCTCTGTGTGTGACGTTTTATAGTTTAACCTAAGTAAATGGAAAATAAAACCACTCTGTCCAAGGATGCTTTCAATGTAAATTTTGACAGTAGAAGAGAAGTAAGGGGTTAGCCTCAGATGGGAAAGAGGTTGTTGCAGAACAGGTCTATTTATGGACATCAGGATCTGCATGGAGCTGTGCCTCACCTTCTCTAAATGCATATAACCGGAGAGAGGACTACCGAGAACAGGACTATCCTGCGCCATGCTCTTATCCCAAAAGGCAATGTGAGCAACTCTTGCTTGAAAGTAAAGAAGAGCTTCATACAGGCTAACAGCAGTACAGGCTCAGCAACAAGCACAATGCCCAGAAGGTGTAGGAAAGGAGATTGCGACTAACCATCAGGAAGAACTTTCTGACAGCAAGAGCTGTTTGGCAGTGGAACAGACTCCCTCGGAAGGTGGTGGACTCTCCTTCCTTGGAGGTTTTCAAACAGACATTGGGTGACCATCTGTCATGGATGGTTTAGTTGGGATTCCTGCATTACAGGAGGTTGGACTGGATGGGCCTCAGGATACCCTTCCAGCTCTAAGATTCTATGATTCTGGGTGAAGATTCCGTTTTTTTTAATATCAATTTCTATAAAGAGTTTTCAACATAAAATACAATAAAAACCAAACTAACCAAAAGAAGCCCCTCCCTTGGGCGGGTCAAGGTCCTTCCTCTTCCCCAATAATGAGGCTCTGGACTCCACAGAAGGGGTGGTGAAGAGAACCAACAGATCTGCTTCATTCTCTATGACTGCTAGAGTCACAAGGGGGAGACCTCCTTCCTCCATCCCTGGCCACCCACCTTCCAGCCCCCAGGCATTGTTTACCTGGGGCTGCCAAACCATGCCAAATCCTTATGGAGCCAATGGGCCCATGACACTCAGTATGGACCCACAACTCCCTATTTTAATGTGGAGGAGCATATCTGAACCTCTAATGATAGCAGCATCGAGGGCAACTTTGCAGAATGAGTGGGCTAACGTTTTTAAAGCATCTGTGAACTAAGCTGCCTGTGTAGATAATGTACCTTACTTGTGGTGATCAGAAACTTCAGAAATGCGGTGCTATATTGATAACAAATTCACCACAGAAGAAAATGCAGCAATAATAATAATAATAATAATAATAATAATAATAATAATAATAATTGTAATAAAAAATCCTGTTTGTGCATTCCTCTCCCATTCCTGGGCAAGAGTGACATGTTGAATGCTCCCAGACAAAAAACAATTTCTTAATGCTTAGCCAGTACATCAGCAAGGAGGTTAAGACTAAAACCCTCCTATGTGTAGGGACATATGGATCTGAAGAAGCTATCAAACAGGGGGCCTCCTCACCTGGACTCTGAAATGGTACCATGATATGTACTTGTCATTTTCTGTATTTTTGAATCAGCTGTTTTTAATCATGCATGATAGTTTTGCACGATTATATGCCACGTTCTCTTTAACAGCAAAAAAACCTACATGGCAGATGTTTTGTTATAGAAAAATCCGAAATGGTTGACAGTGCATCTTTTATTTTAATTGGCTGATAAAAATCACGGCTTTGTTTGTGGATCTTTGTATTCTGCCATCCACCTCTAAGAAAAATTACTTCAGACACTAAAAAGCACGTTTTGAACCTCTCTCATCCTATTTGTCCTCAGTATGAAGGTTGAAAATGAGGAACAGTTCTTGCCAGTGTAGTTGTTTATCCACGTAACAGATGGATTTAAGAAATAGCCGATTTAAGGCTCAGCCATATAAACAGTCCCATTGCCAATCTGATCAGTGCAAGAGGAACACATTTTACTTCTGACTTTTAAACATCTGCGTTCTCTCACAATGGTCCAGTTCACACAGAACGCTAAGCCAAATCATGACTTAGTGTGAATTAGCAAAAGTGCAGGCTCCTGGAAAGTCGTCTGTGGCCATTTTTCCCCTTCTGCAGTCCTGCAGCTGCTGCTGCATTAAGCCATGGTTCAACTTTGTGTGTCATCCCCATTTGGACTCATGTTTTAGCTCGCTCCAACAAACCACATCCTGTACAACATAAGCTACGTTTACAGGTCATGGTGTGTGTGCAGAGAGCTGCAATTCAAGTATAGGTTTGGACATGCTAGTTCGCTATAGATACCTTGCCAAGAATTCATAAGCAAATTTTGCATGATGGTTCTTGAGATCAAGGTCTGTGTTAGGAAACAATTAGGTGCCATTTTGAATCAAGATGGCAGACTGGACCTTTCAAAACTGCACTGAGTTAGCCACTAATTTCAAAACTTCAGATTTCCAAATCAAGCTGTGTATGAAGCTGCTAATATTCTATTTTGATCCATTTTGAGAAAACCTGCCCCTAGTTTGTATGCCAGTGTTGTGCTTCTTTTTTAGGTATTGCAAATAGGCTTTTACTGATGTTTGCAGCAAAGATGTCACACTGTCCTAGATCTGAAGCTCAACTATCCCATTGTTAGCCAGAGATCCAGAGGAAATATTTGTGAAAAATGCATTTTCAGTAAAATAATTTTATTTGAAGGTCACTGCAAAATCATCTGTTTTAGCAAGCTTGAGCTTGTGAGATCAATTCTCTTTAGCTGCATCACCCAAAGGAGAAGAAATAGGATGCATACCACTGTTACCTTCAGAGAGATTTCACAGATGTCAATGCTACTTTAGTACCTTAGCGCTGCGCCACACACCGTTTTTTCTTCATGAAATGAAACATCAAATGAGATTTTACAATGACAAAAAAGAATTTTATAGCTGTACTAGCTGGCAAATGATGTACTACAGTGGTTTTACACTAGTCTCATTGTTCTGAGCTTTGAAATTCCTGAGGCTAAGCCGACATGTGCTCAGAGCATGCAATCCAGCTCATTTTTTTTTTAAAAAAATGTTATCACACATCAAAGCTATGGCTTAATGAACAAACCATGTGGACTTATGAAACTGCTAAAACTCCCAGAGTGTAGATCGGTCTCTTTCTCTGGTTTAAAATCTTAACCTTAACTCTTCCAAAAGCATTGGCCTGGGATAGAGATGGGGGGGGGGGCGGGATCAGGTTGTGAGGAAGTCTAAAATGCTCCAAATGGAAAGAAATAGCATATATCCTTTAAGCTTGTCTGCACGGATACCTTATTGTGCATCAGACTCTCTTTAATGCGTATTTAATGAGCATTACTGCTGTAGTATCTGGACTGCACTGCACGCAGCTGGGAATATGGATGTATGCTCTTAAAATGCCCAGGATTAAAGAGGAGAGTGTCTTCATAAGCATAGTAATCAGTGGATCTGAGAAACTGCTAAGACGCGTTGAAATGCTTAACAGGCAGCAACATTCACAGTGGCTTTCAAATTCTGATAATTTCAGACACATATAATCTCGCATTTCCCTCTTGTTAAAATTGACTTTTATTCCTTCCTACTTCTGG
Organism: Podarcis pityusensis; assembly: GCF_964106645.2. Taxonomy (NCBI): domain Eukaryota; kingdom Metazoa; phylum Chordata; class Lepidosauria; order Squamata; family Lacertidae; genus Podarcis; species Podarcis pityusensis. Next base: position 59,211,695 of record NC_138031.1, read on the forward strand.
GTTAATTACAGTATCATTTAACTATTTATTTACTTTTTTTTACATTCTCCCAGCTAGTGCAAAGTTCCTCTCCTTTACTTTCTCTTGTGCACTCTCTCTCTTTTCTACTTTTGCTAAATAATACATGATAACGCTGTGAAATCAAGTCTGAATACAATATATATGAACGATTCGCTGGCTACATTTTTTAATGGTAACTATTCAGTCTGTAGAAAGTTCAAACAACTATTCAGCTCACATTGGAACAAACCCATTTAATTCATTCATATTAGCGAATGTATAAATGCAGGTAAGAGGCACAGATACTCCTTGGTATATTAAAAAATGTCAGAATGGCCCTGTATTTTTAATATAGAGTGCTGGAGGCTCATCTCCTGACCTAAGATTTCTCATCCAGGTGCTTGCTAAGCAGCTTTCCTGTGGCCATATGAAAGATCTCCATGTAATGTTGTTGTTTAGTCGTGTCCGACTCTTTGTGACCCCATGGACCAGAGCACGCCAGGCACGTCTGTCTTCCACTGCCTCCCACAGTCTGCTCAAACTCATGCTGGTAGCCTCGAGAACACTATCCAACCATCTCGTCCTCTGTTGTCCCCTTCTCCTTGTGCCCTCCATCTTTCCCAACATTAGGGCCTTTTCCAGGGAGTCTTCTCTTCTCATGAGGTGGCCAAAGTATTGGAGCCTCAGCTTCACGATCTGTCCTTCCAGTGAGCACTCAGGGCTGATTTCCTTAAGAATGGATAGGTTTGATCTTCTTGCAGTCCATGGGACTCTCAAGAGTCTCCTCCAGCACCATAATTCAAAAGCATCAATTCTTCGGCGATCAGCCTTCTTTATGGTCCAGCTTTCACTTCCATACATCACTACTGGGAAAACCATAGCTTTTACTATACAGACCTTTGTTGGCAAGGTGATGTCTCTACTTTTTAAGATGCTGCTCCATGTAATAGCAAGCCCTTAATTTAGCAACAGGCTATATTCATCTTCTCTAAAGGAAACATGGCATTATTTACCAAAATAGCATTAAGCAGTCCTTCTATAAATCAAACCAACAGAAAGCAAACATTCTAATATCCTGCTGAACCATGGAAAAACACCACAATATAAAACCCATAGTGAATAAATGAAAAGATACATGCGTACATGTCCATTTCCAAGGAAAATCAATATGACTGCTGTTGAAACGACAGTCTTGAAATTATTCTTACTTTTCACACCAGTCCTAAAAACATTTGTCTGAAGGTACGTCCCGTAGTTTACAGCAGTGCTTTTTTTCTGGGGGGGACACATACCGCCAAACATTTTCTAGCGGGAATCTAATCGGAAAAGAAGCTAATTTTTTAAACATTTTTAGTTTCTTCTCTAGCACAGTGAATCGCCAGTTCTGTTGCAACCCCCGATGACTACCTTATTTCCTGTCATGGTGTTTCCTGAGTCACAGACGGAATGAGAGTACTGCTAAACATTTTTTTTTGAATTTTTTTTACAGTAAAAGCTGCTTTTGAACAAACAGGGTAAATTAGAAATCACATTGTGAACTGTCCCGTGATCTTCAGATGAAAGACGGTATACAAATTTCAAAAATATACACATATTGCATAGCAACCCCTTACCAATGGTACAATTGCAAACTTCTGTAGAAGACAGCAAAGAGTTTCATAGTCCTGCTCTTGGATATATATATATTTTTTTAAGTACTTGTAAAAAAAAGAAGCAGCAGTGTCTTTCAAGAAGCGTTTGCGCTAGGTGCGTATATCAGATGGCATGTTATACTTCGTAGCTATAGTGGAAAGCATAGCTATACCCCACAGCCGCAAGTATTTATCTAGTAGGGGTGTACTTGAGGGATGATGTCAAAGATGTTTACCCATTTTTGTCAAATATTGTGCAGGTGCGTCAAAATCAGTCTAGGATGTCAGTTCTGCGCTACTGCAACCACTGGTGAACCAACTGTGAGGAATGGAACAGGTGAAGAAAGCTTAAGTCATTCTCTGGGCTGTGAAAGCAACATTGAAGGGTGTCGTGAGGGGAAATGGAGGCCTCTTGAAATGGGCCAGAGGGCCTTTCTGCTGCTTTAGTTGAATGTGTTTAAGGTTTATATGAAGAGGTTCACACAATAAATAAGAGAAAGCTTGTGCACCTTGAAAATGAGCCTTGCCTTGAAAAGCCTTTTTATTAAATAAATGCTTCTCTCCCAATAAATACCAATCTTCAGAACAGCAGCAAGCTGAGGAGAGGCCTGAAGGTAGCCTGAAAAAAAGAAGCAGCTGCTGTCATACCACAGGTGTGAATCTTCAATTAAGAACCTTCATGCTTTTCTGTCAACACTGATGAAATTCAGATGTGACAGGTAAGAGAGCTGCTTTAGGAAAGTTGTTGGGTTGGTTTTTTTTAAAAAAATATCTTTTGGTTTCTTTTTCCCATTCCCCATAACAACCACAGTAAGGACTACTTGCCAACAGGAAAGTAATGATGCGATGGGAGTGACAAAAAATGGGTTTCTAAATAAGGTAACAGCAAGGTAGGGAAGAAAAAGGGAACAAACTGGTGCCCTTTCGAGCTCTGACAAGGTAGATAAGCCCAGAACTGCCATATTTGAAACAGGGACTGACAACTTTCCATGGAGGATGTTTCATTGAAAATTTATGCCACCCATGCTGGAATTCAATCTAGGCTTCCAAAGGCTGAGTTGAAGGGGAAACTCTCAGGGTAGTAAGTGAGCAGAAACAAACAATTTACATCACAGAGATAAGTTAAATCCATTTAACACAAAATTCACTTGGAAATAGGGAATATTTTCCAGCTCCCCCTTTTGTTCAGGCAATGTATGTGCTGGGAACTGCCATAAACGAGAAAACTAAACATTTTAGGGGGGATAGATTGAAGTATGCAAAGGCAAGCTGAGGATGTTTTTGTGAGATATGTTAAAACTAAACACACACACACAGCCAGGCTAGTAAAATTTTCTTTGAAGCTGCCATTTAACATCCACCCTGCACAGGATCCTTCCAAGAAAATTTGGTCAAATATATATGTGGGCAGGTTTTAGTGAATCAAGTCCAATCAGTGATTCTGTGACTGAAAAACCTAGAGGCAGACCAGGGAGAGATTTCTGAAGAACTGGAATTGTGACCAGAGTTTTTAGGGAAATGGTTGCAAAACCAAAAGTTATAAGGTGGCTTCATGATTAGCTTCAGAAATAAAGCACTGAAGTTCCAGAAATGAGGACTTGGTTAGCACATGGCGTTAACTGCAATGTAGCAGAAGGAGGGATAAAGTTTTAACTTCCTTGACCATTTTTCCCTCTTCCCTTTTTCCTGTTCTTCCTACTGATTATCATGCATTATGCTTTGAACTAGGAAGATGAGATTCACCAGTTTCCAAGCCACCTTCTTAACCAGACAGCTAGGAAAGGTCAGAAGCAGGGCAGACAGTTGTTCCCTGTGCATTGAATGTGCCTGTTCTATTCTAGATATACTTTCTTTTGCTCAGGCACCTGCACAGTGTGAGACCTATTACAAATTTATAAGTCTCAATTCTGTCATGCAATTTACTTGCTCGCTTCCCAGCAGAAGCCCACAAAGAAATTCTCTGCATTAGAATCCTAATTCATTGAATATCCTCACTGCGCTTTCCCAACAAATAGGGCACACACAAAAATGAAGCTGAGCTGCAATTGCAGAAAATACACAGCATATTAGACCTGATGAAGTGTTTCAGCATTCAGAATGGCTCTCTAGTGAGGGGAGAGAGACCCTGTCAGATAGCTTTGCTTAATAAACTCAGTGGTGGCCAGAAAAATAAGGGCCTATTCACAGGGCTCAGCCTTTGAGCTTGCATCAGATTAATTTTTAAAGTTGTCAGTCCACACTGACTTTTCAGCAGCACTACCAGACTTCATGCTTATGGGAGAGTCAACAACATGCTTTAAACTTAGCAAATAGTCCATTGCCAAAGTTGCAGGAAACCTAATAAACGCTGTAGGAATTCTAAGCATTGTTCCTTCGAAACTGTCATCTTTAGGAAAGGCAAAATCGCTTTGACCTTATCATACCACAAATATGCATGCCATCCAAATACATTATTAAAACCTTCTAAATCTAAAATGTCTGTGTTTTCAAGAAGCAGCCATTCTTTCAGCCAGCAAAACGCTGCTGATTCATAATAAAGTTTAAGGTCTGGCAGGGCAAATCCACCTCTTTCCTTTGCATCCGTTAGTATTTTAAATTTTATTCTAGGCTTCTTGCCCTGCCAGACAAATCTAGAAATATCTCTCTGCCACTTCTTGAAGCAATCCATTTTATCCAAAAATTGCAATGTTTGAAATAAAAACAACATTCTAGGTAATACATTCATTTTTACCGCAGCAATGCGGCCTAGCAGTGAAAGCTTCAAATTTGACCAGATTTCTAAATCTTTTTTCATTTCAGTCCAGCATTTTTCATAATTGTCTTTAAATAGATTCCCATTTTTAGCTGTCATGTTTATCCCCAGGTATTTCACTTTCTTAACCACTGTTAAACCTGTCTCATTTAACTGTTTTTACTTTGTATTTTCATTTTTGTTCTTTTTCTTTTCTTTTACTTTTTTCTCTTATTTTTGTAATATGCTGAAACTTTAATAAATATCTTTAAAAAAAAAAAAGGAAAGGCAAAATCGGTTCCTGAATTTCAATTCAGAGAAAATACAATGTGTTCACCTTACATTTAGGATGACAAAACAAAAAAAATGGGGTGGGGGAATTAAACTGCAAATACAAGGGAACAAAAGAGGATTTTATTTTGCATTAAAATTACATTGTTTTCCAAGGGCCAGGGACTTATTCAGCAAAAGCTCAGCAGTTAGCATCATTCCAGAGGTAGTCACAGTAGATCAACACACATCTGACTGAGGTCACATTCATACCACACATTTAAATTGGAGAGTTTCCTAGGTAGTTCAAATAATCAGATCAGGGACTTTGGAGAATTTCTAGTGAGTCTGGTCAGGCTGGGGGTTCTGCCAATATGAGGAGTTGAAGCAAGGAGATGGAGCCAACAGAGGCCTTATAAATGCACTTAACTCACCAATACTTTATTATGGGAACTTATTTCAGGTGTAGTTCAGAGATTTTGTAAAAATTAGTTCAGTTAACTTTGTTGAAATGACCACATGCATTACAAACACTGGTCTTGAAGCAAGGACAGGTGGCAAGTTGTAGCACCAAAATCCTGAAAGTCCTTTCAGCTGTTCTTTGGCTTCGACAGCTACACTAGGACTGAAACATTGCCTGTTCACAGCTGTCACTGAGATACAAACAGCTTTCCTTCTAATCTGCAGTACAAAAGGAGTTCATGTCTTCAGATGACTCTGGTATAGAAGATTTGGTCATGATGTAGGAAAGAATTAAATAACCTAGAGGGTCTATGAGAAAGGAGACTCAAAATGTGCTCCCCATTCTTCATAGCCCATTGTAAGGTGGATTGGAATTTGAATAGATATAGAAACAGTATATACAGTAGAAATAGGAAAAACTTTTCAAATCAAAAGCTGCTCAGAGCTTTCCAGAGGCTCAGCAAAATACTATGGGAAGTGATTTCTTGGAAGTTGATGCAAGTATAATTGTGCAGGAATGGGATTACTACTGAGGATCTAGCATATATATGACATGTATGTTAAAAATAACAGACACAGAAAAGGTAGTCAAGCAGACAATGGATTTGTTGAAAAATTTAGTATAGTTATAACATATTGGAACATGGAAGTATGAGCCTTTATTCTTCCTTATGTGTTGTTTGATGTAACGTTATGTGTCGTTTGGGTATGTTTTCTTTTTCTGGATTATTGCTGATGATACCTTACAATTTATTTTATGGAAATATACTAAGCCTTGTTAAGTATTGTTATCATTGGGGGTGGGGAGTACAACCTTGCAAAGGTGTGGGATTCTCACGATGAGGCTTCTCTGGAGGTTCATGGCAGATTAATCCTGCTACCTCCACACAAGATGGGCCTGCTAAACCATTAAAGGTGAAATGTTGACCATGGGAACATTCAACACACTTGAGGATGGAACAGCCACTTCTGATGTGAAGGTGTGTGAGGCAAGAGAAGAAAGGAGCTTGTTGTTGCATAAGCTGGTGAGAGGTAGCCCATTTTCCTTCCCCTCCTGGGAAGAGATTTTGAGAGTGAGCAATGGCTGGGCAGTTGGTGGGCCATGAACCATCCTTCCCACTTCTCTGTCAGTCATCCATCCTCTGAAAAGCAATGAGAGAAACAAAGCAATAACCATCAGGAAATATATATATACTCACAGTGTATTTATAGATTATCTGCTGCTGTTAGAAGTTGTCTCTGGCTGCCACTTAGCTGTTGAGCCAAGTTCAAGCTCGTTGTTTGCCAGTACCAAGCCCTATAAAGCTTGGGACCCAGGATATCTGAATGATTGTTCCATCCCTTATATACCCAATCACTGTGCTGTGCAGAAGAGGGGCTCTTATGAGTATCATCTCATCTGTTCCATATCATACAGGAATTGAACTCCTTCTCTTAACATATCAGACAAAGGCCATCTCTCTTGTCTTTTCTTTTCGGCACCTACTGAAGTCCTTTCTTTTTCAACAAGTCTTATAAGTGTAGATCTTTCTGCACTTAAAGAACTGTGTCTGCATCTGTGCTGGATTTGAAATGTTTCTCACATACGGAATTGTTTTTGTTTTTCTATATGGAATTGGATATAGATAGATAGATAGATAGATAGATAGATAGATAGTTGGTGATTTACTGTGAAATCGCTTCCTGATATTTTATGGGAAGCATTTCATAAATGGAATCCGACGGATAAATAAGGAGTTGTGGGTAATTCAGAAATAATGTCATTTGACATGTGTGGTAGATGGTGGCGAGTAAAATGATGCTTTAACAATCGCCAGGGGAAAATGCATAAAAATTATCCTTCGCAAATCTCCTCCTCATAAGATGTCAAAAGCCTTCACACTGCATATTAAGGAACATGGAAATGAGCACTGACATAGCAAATAATGCTAAGTGAATAAATGCTTCAAACAACTGAAAATAAACCAGTGTGCCAGTAGAAGCATAATTTAACCCCAAATACCAGAGGAGTATAGTGGTTGGGAGGTTTACGGAATGATGTGTGTTTATGTATGTGGGTGTATTATAAGAGAGGCCTGCTACAGATTCCACAGTTCCCAAGCTGTCGTATGTAGGCTCCATGCTCCATGCATAAAACTGCTGAAATTTCAAAGACTCCAATGATATGCCATTGTTTTAGCAGACTCTATGGCTAAAGCAAGGCGGGTGTTTGTTTTGCTTTGTGGGGCAATGGGGAGAATCTTATTCCATTATGGGCATCTCACAGTATTTGGCAGTAGTACTGAACTACAATACTTCAATAGAAATGTAGAATTTTCTCATAGAAAGAAGCAGCATTCAAGAGCAATAATTATATGGAATAAAGATGGAAAGCTTTCAGCTTTCACTGTGGACGCTTATGCCATATTGTGAAAATGGGTGGAGAGAGACGTTAAATGGTTAGGGATCTTGAAGTGAGCCTAATTGCACACAGCTGTGCTGAAAATGCAAGCAATTAGATGAGCTTATCTTGGGCACGTTCTGAAGGGGGGGCAGGCTCTCTAAGTGTCATTTGTTTTGGATACCCCAAGATAAAAACAAGAGATGGATCTATAAAAATAAGAAATATTAATAGTGTTATAATGGTGTATTTAGGAGCACTGTAGATGAAAGTTCTTGACTGGCTTATGTAGCTGGAATAAAGGAGACCGACTTCTGGATACACCTGATATTGAGAAGGAAAGTCCATTCAAAACTTAACATACATGTTTAACAGCAGACTCAAGCTTATTAAGCACTAAAATGATGAAACACCAATAATAGCACAAATTTCTCACAATGGTAACTTCTTAAGAATGAGACCCACTTGGAACAAACTTGAAATTGATTGAAATGAAGTCATAGAATGGAAGGAAAATGCACAGAATGGGGTGCGGAAGCAGCTGTTGATCTGGAGAAACTTTTGACTCCTCTTGTCTGGTTTGTTGCATCTGAGCTGGATCTAAGCAGGCTTACAGCCTTTTTTTCCCCCCTTCCTTGGACTCTTCCCATAGTCACTACGGTAGACTGGTGAAAAAGAGAACCATGGTCCTATAGCATGAATGGCTATGAAGAAATTTCAGCAGGTAGAGTTGGCATGACCAGCAACATCTGCCGAAATTCCTTCTTCTGCACTCTATTAAAGGTGCAGCAGCCCTGTCCTCAGCTTCACTTGGCTACCTAATGTACACTGAAAAAAGTCAGTGTGTCTACAATTTATAATGCATAAAGACCTGCCCTGGTCCTTGCCAGCCAAGTGGCCAGGAGAGAATAGTGCAAGGTAAAAGAAGAGAATAGTGCAAGGTAAGGGACGCGGGTGGAGCTGTGGGTAAAACCTCAGTGCCTAGGACTTGCCAATTGTATGGTCGGCAGTTCGAATCCCCGCGGCGGGGTGAGCTCCCGTCTTTCGGTCCCAGCTCCTGCCCACCTAGCAGTTCAAAAGCACCCCTAAGTGCAAGTAGATAAATAGGGACCGCTTTATAGCGGGAAGGTAAACGGCGTTTCCGTGTGCTGCTCTGGTGCTGGCTCGCCAGAGCAGCTTCGTCACGCTGGCCACGTGACCCGGAAGTGTCTCCGGACAGCGCTGGCCCCCAGCCTCTTAAGTGAGATGGGCGCACAACCCCAGAGTCGGACATGACTGGCCCGTACGGGCAGGGGTACCTTTAAAAGAGAGGCATTTGTGTTTTGCATCTATTTTTATGTGGTAAACAAAAGTAAGTGTTCAACTGCCTGAGCGCATTAGGCACATATGTTATACTCAAGGAAGTGCATGGAAAGATATATATGATGTGTGCACCTGAAAGAGGAAAAAGGTTAAGTTAAATCAATCACACCCATCTCCTGTAATAACCAGCAAGCTTATGTTGTTGGGGACCTGTATTCAATCTTCCAGGTATGAAAAAACACGTTCAGAGATAGTTCACTTACAGCAAGTTACAGTCACCTGGAGAGCTGAGCCCCCTGAAATTAGCTCATATTGCATCAGGCAGATAAAAAGCCAGTATAAGAGGGCGAGAGAGAAAAAAATCACATAATTGCAAGACTCCGATTGTGAATGTTATAACCTCTGGGCTCTACATTTTACCATTCAACTGAACAGATAACATTTATGCATATGGAGCTGTTGTATTGCTAATTCCCGAAATAATGTGTGCAGCATGGCATATCATTCCACTGACAAGCAATTGGCAGGTAGCTTTTACAATAGCAAGATGGATTCACAGCATGGAATGTGTTGATTGCTCGTGTCAATCCCTTTGCAATTTTAAACTAGTAGTAATTAGAGCTATAAATCTCTCCCAAGTATAATTAGATTACTATTTATACCTATTGTCATTAAAACCAGCCTGAGACAATTACTTTTTTTGGTTCCATTGCCGGCAAAAGTCTCTTTAAAAGCAATAATCACAGTGTTTAACGCAATCCATATTCCTAATTCTATAATGCAAAATATCAAGGAAATTAGGCTGCCTCCCTCTTATACCCAATGAGATGATATGGCAAATTCACTTGTGTGGGTTTCCTAAATTACACTTATCAGTGCTGGATTAAAGGGCATTCGTTCATTGAATAACACTCTAGACTACATTTATTTGACAGATATGTCATTCCCCTTTTCCTATCCATATATGTAATGATGCAAGCACAGTCCATTTAGCTTTCCTCTGCTTTGCTTCAAAATGGGCAGGCTCTGGATATTTTCATTTTCCTCTCAAGTGGAAGCATACCCACTGCCTCTCTGTCATAGGAAAAGGAATTGTGTCACATTCTGAATAGGAACACTCCTTAATTTGTATTGTCCCTTTCAACACAATAAGCATGATCGTTACCCTCATTCAGTACTTGAGACATCTCCATATTTTTGTGGTAACATGGGGCCAGCTTTTCCCATCCATAATGCAGGTGGATTCAGTCCTTGCAAATTAAGCTGCTAACCCATTCGTATGATCATTTTGTCTTATGACCAACTGATTGCACACAAGTTTTCTTCCTCATATTGATAAAGCTATCACATAGAGCTCTCTTGTATGGATCATCATACAAGTAAATTTCAGCGGGTTAGATGAACTATAAGCACTGCATGAAAAACACAGGAATGAGAATCGACACGTAAGATCTTGCAAAGATGGCTGTTGAATTGGAGGCCTGAAAATCTGCATCAACTTTTAGACCTCCTAGACCAAGTAGGAGAGGAGGAAGCCCCAGCTGATTCTTCCACTGGTCCTTCTGCCTACCCTTTTCTTCTGCCTAAAGTAGACATCAGGAGTCCCATTTTGCCCCACTGCTGGTGAAAAGATAGGCAAATGAGAGGACTAGGGCAGAGCAGGAGGGGACACCCATGGTCACATCAACTCTTGCTGTATCTGGGTGCTCAAATGCACACTTTGTGGTATGTTCTTCATTCAGATAAAGATTCTAGAAAGCTGTCATTTGTAGTGTTGCATCATTAAAAAACAACATTTTAATGCAGAGATGAGCAACTTGTGGGCTTCTTGTTGGGCTCCAACGACGTCCCAACAGCTAGAGTAGCCAATGGTCAGGGACGATGACCATTAGCTGCAGTCCAGCACCATTTCCGGGATGGGGGCTAAAGGTTCCCCACCTGTTTGAAAACATGCTTAATTTTTCCAAACTAGTTTTATAGATTAAACTGCAGCATGCAGCACATTCTTTCATTACCTGATAAAGTACTCATCCCTTCTATTCCCTTACACACAAATAATGTGAAGAAGCCATGCAAAGTATACTTGAAGCTGTGAGTTTCTATTTTTCTTTGATTAACCATAGGTATCTTTTGGACACGGGGAAAACCAGTCACTAGACCATTATGAAATTGAATGTAACACGAATGGCTGCTCCCAGCATAGAGGCTGGTTAATGGACTGCGGGATAATCCTTTTCAAGCACATTTTTAGCAAGTGGTCGAAAAAGGCGATAACAGTTCCACGAACCTCTTGTGTTTCCAGTGCTGCAACGCCAAAACTTTCACAAGCACTCTATTCACTAGGGACCAGGGGGTTATAAAAGTATGAATTCCTTAATAATGAAAGAAGAACATTCAAACCTGATGTTCTCAACCTAGACAGGCTTTAGAATAGACTTTCCATGTTGTGTGAGTTTTGACCATTTAAACTCCCTTAAATTGATGTTCTTGTAGTGCTTTCCCAAACTTATCCAAGAGCTGGCATTGTTTCTAGCAGTCCTGTGTGTATGCGCGCACACACAAATATGTGTGCACTTGCATGTGTGCATGTATTGAATTAATATTATTTACAAGCTTCTAAAGTCTGCCACAGAATGTTTGAATCAATGCCATTCAGCATATCACAATTATAGTTGTTCTATATTTAAAAAAAACACTGGAAAGTTCATTTCTTCCTCCTGGATCTATTTATATTCCCTGTAATTTTAGCTTATGTGGAAATGATGCCTTAAAGATCAATGTTACAGCTCCACCTATTACACTAATATTTTTTAAAAAGAAAGGCCACCACAAGTATATACCTAGTGATGGACCTCCCAGAATTATTAAAGGCTACAGGGAGCCTGGATCTAACTCCCTGAATGTTGGATTTGAAGTGGTCAAAAGCATGGAACATTATGACCTCATGGAGGCACAGCCTATGAAAAATATAGTATTTGTAAATCCAGCAAACTATATGTGTATAAAGATTTTTTTAAAAAATAATATTTATTACTTTTCCAACAATTCAAACACACACAAAAATAAAAAGAAAAAAGAACAACACAACACAATACTAAAACACTACACAACACACTAAACTAACAGAACAAAAACAGTTTAAAAAGGGGCTCCGGAGCGTGGAGGGGGGTTGCGGCGCTGAGAGCCGTTTCACAGTCTGTGGAGCGAAGCCGCGCTGCTGCTGTCGGTGAGCGCTGATCCCTTTTCCTGTCAAATTCGGATTTGGATGAAAAGCAACTTATTCGTGAGTAAAAGACTGAATCACTCGAAATTAGAGACCTTAAATGAAAAATCTTAATTTGTTTGAACTTGGCCGAAAGCGGAGAGACGTGGAAACAGGAAGTCCGTCTTCCGCAGCCATTGAACTTGAAAAAAGCAACTAGTTGGAGGAGTGGAGGCTGAAAGAAAGAGATTTTAAGCTTTACAGATCTAAGCATCTACTGAACTTGCAGCTTAAAGTAAAGACTCTAAGTTAAAGATTTGGAAATATTACTTGCACTTGACTTTCCTCCTTTTATTGGATTACAAATTAGAAGGTGAAACCCAGAGTCCGGAGCTGCCTGAGCATTGAGAGATTGAGCTGTCAGTACTGCAGATTTGGATACTGTATATTGGAACTTGCAACAATCTGAGGGTATTGAGACCTTTTAAATTTGAAACATTCTTTTTGGAGACAAATAAGCACTGTCTGTAACAAAGTGACCATTTATAAACTCTGCTAAACATTTGTATTTGAAGGTTCTTGGATATTAAATTAGACTCTGAAAGACATTTTAAGCTCCCCCTAGAGGATTGGATTAAAACAGTGACTTTACATGTACATTTACTTTCGATTCCCTTGTTGTTTGCTTGCTCTGGGCCTTTCAATTCCCATGGGAATAACTCAGTGTGACCTTGACTGATAGATAACGTTGGAATGAGTGGCACAAGAAAAAGAGGGAGAGTTAGACAAACAACTTTAACAACTCTAACCTCAGCCTCGCAGACACGTAGATCATCTGTACCTACTTTGCCCTCAGAAGTAGAAGTTGAAGAAGTTGCCTTGTCACAGGCAAAAGAGGGAGAGGGTGAAGCAGAGCAGTTACAATTGGAAGATATGGCCTCAGGAGCATCTGTTTCTGTTCTAGACAAAATCTTTGAAAAATTGGAAGCTTTGGACAAGAAAGTAGATGTGCAATCAGCAAAGATTGACAAAAATACAGAATGTTTAAATAAGTTAACCATACAAGTGGTACAGAATACACAAGCAATTGGACAGTTAACGGAGGCCTCAGCAGAAAATCGGAAATTGGCTGAGGATACCAGACAAAAATTGGAAAATTTAGAGCAAGAGGTAAGACCACTCACTAAACAAGTTGGGGAACATCAGATTTATCTTTCTATGATAGAACTGCGAAATCGTGAGAATAATTTGAGGATTAGATCATTACAAGAGGCAGAAGAAGGAAATCTAACTGAGTTTTTGACCAAAGAATTCTCCAAGTTCTGGAATTTGGAAGAAAAGGACTTTAAAATTGTGTCAGCTTTCAGACTTGGTAGATTCATAAAGAAGGAGAGGCCCAGAGACTGTCTGATAACATTGAGATCAAAGGAGGAAAGGGATAAGATTTTGGGCCTACATTACGGAAAGTCACTGGAGGTTCTGGATAGAAGAATTGAAATTTATAAAGATATTCCAAGACAACTGCTGGATCTTAGAGCCGCCTATTCTGAACTTGCTAAACTACTAAGGAGCAACGCAATTCCATTTAGGTGGGAATTTCCCCAAGGAATATCTTTTACCTTTAGAGGGAGAAAGGTTAAAGTTAGAACATTGGAAGAGAGAGACAAATTTTTGGTTACATACGGAGAGGACCTTCAAAAAGGAATTGAATTACCCTCTGGGCCAGGGGCAACGCCAGCATCAACACCAGCACCTGGGGAACCTGAAGATTCAGAGAAGATACCACCCCTGGAGAAATAACCAGATTAATCCAGGATGTCTCTGCAATTGCTGAGTTGGAATATTAATGGTTGTAACATTCCGGAAAAAAGGAAGAAAATATTTCATATATTAAAAAAAGAACAATTGGACATTATTTGTCTACAAGAAACACATGTGACGAGGCTCCACAGAAAAGTGTTAATAAATAAAAGATTGGGCCAGGAATTTGTATCGTCGGATAAAGTTAAGAAGAGAGGCGTGGTGATATATGCAAAAGAGAGCCTGTCACCTAAATTCTTATTTAAAGATGAACATGGAAGAATTTTGGCTATTGAGATACAATATCAAGGAGAGAAACTGTTGATATTAGGAATCTATGCACCAAATGAAGGGAAATCGGAATTTTACAAGAAGTTGCAGGAGACAATGCTGGACTATCTGGACTACAACAACATCATAATGATGGGAGATATGAATGGGGTCGTATCAACTAACATGGACAAGTCACAAAGTCAAAATGTTACAAAAGACGGCAGACTACCTAAAACCTTTTTTGAAATGACTGACAATATGGATTTGATTGACATCTGGAGGACAAAGAACCCACTAGGAAGAGAGGGAACATTCTTTTCTGAAGCCCAACTGACCTGGACAAGAATCGACCAAATATGGATTTCTAGAGGCCTGGCACCTAAGGTCAGAAAAGTGGAAATCTGTCCAAAGACCTGTTCCGACCATAATGCAGTAAAGATGGATATGACACTACTACCAACTGGATCCTTTAGATGGAAGATGAATGACAATTTGTTCAGAGATCAGGAAATTACCAAGAAGGCCCAAAAAGTTTTGAAGGATTACTTTGAGATAAATATGAATACTACGGTGGAAAAAAGAATCGTCTGGGACGCAAGCAAAGCTGTAATGAGGGGATTCTTGATACAACAGAATGCAGTAAAGAAAAGAACACAAAATGAGAAAAAAGATAAGATCTTGGATAAAATAAAAGAATTAGAGAAGAAATTAAGAGTGAATCCGAAGTCACAGCCAACTCTGAGAGAAATTAAACTTTATCAAACACAATATTCTAAATTGATAAATCAGGAAATTGAATGGAAGGTTAAATTAATGAAACAAAAAACGTTTGAGTCGGCGAATAAATGTGGAAAACTGCTAGCTTGGCAGTTGAAGAGAAGACAAAGATTAAATACGGTTACAAACTTAGAGGTTGATGGAAAAAACATTCAGAATCCAGTGGACATTAGAAAGTGTTTCCAGAGATACTTCAAAAAACTATACACCCAAGGGCCGCAAGATGAAGTTGAGATTAAACAATTTTTGGCAAAAAATGGACTATCTAAATTGTCACAAGAAAATAGGACAATCCTGAATTCTAAAATAACACGACAGGAGATTGAACAAGCCATTCAGAACATGCAACTTGGCAAATCTCCAGGGCCAGATGGGCTGACCTCCAAGTACTATAAGACTTTAAAAGACTATTTGATACAACCTTTGATGGAGGTCAGCAATGAAATTATGGAGGGGAGGAGGGCACCGGAGTCGTGGAAGGAAGCGTTCATCACATTAATACCAAAGTCGGAAGCTGAAAAGACACAACTTAAGAACTATCGTCCCATCTCCCTTCTGAATGTGGATTACAAAATATTTGCAGACATTTTGGCAACTAGATTTAAAAAAGTTTTAAATGAAGTAATTCATAAGGACCAGGCCGGCTTTCTCCCAGGTAGACATCTGTTTGCTAACACAAGGAACATTATTGACATTTTGGAACTTTTGCAAACAGATATAAATACAAAAGCAGTTTTAATTTTCATAGACGCGGAGAAGGCCTTTGACAATATCTCCTGGAAATTTATGATGGGAAATTTAAAAGAGATGGGAGTGGGACGGGGTTTTGAGAATGGGATTGAGGCGATATATTCAGAACAGAAAGCTAAATTGATAGTTAATAATGTGGTTACAGAAGAGTTCAAAATTGAAAAAGGGACACGACAAGGTTGCCCTATCTCCCCTTTGTTATTCATTTCGGTTCTGGAAGTGCTATTGAATATGATTAGAGGGGATCGGTTGGTGGAAGGAATTCAGGTCGGACAGAAACAATACAAATTAAAAGCTTTTGCAGATGACCTGGTTTTGACTCTGCAGAAGCCAGAGCCTAGCACGAAAAGAGTATTACAACTGATTAATGACTTTGGTCGGGTGGCTGGGTTTAAATTAAATAAACAGAAAACTAAGGTCTTGGGAAAAAATTTGACTGATACAGAGTCAGAACGGTTTCAGAATGAGACGGAACTTAATGTGGTTAAGAAAGTAAAATACCTAGGGGTAAACATAACAGCAAAAAATCTAAGTCTATTTAAGGACAACTATGAAAAATGCTGGACAGAAATTAAGAGAGACTTAGATAGTTGGTCAAAATTGAAACTTTCTTTGTTAGGCCGAATTGCTGCTATCAAGATGAATGTATTGCCAAGGATGTTGTTTTTATTTCAAACACTTCAGGTTTTGGACAAAAAGGAGTGCTTTCAGAAGTGGCAGAGAGATATTTCTAAGTTTGTCTGGCAGGGCAAAAAGCCCAGAATTAAGTTTAAGATACTAACTGACGCAAAACAAAGAGGGGGCTTTGCCCTGCCAGACCTAAAGTTGTATTATGAAGCCGCAGCGTTCTGCTGGCTAAAAGACTGGCTACTTCTTGAAGACACTGATGTGTTAGATCTGGAAGGGTTTAACAATGCTTTTGGATGGCATGCATATTTATGGTATGACAAGGTTAAAGCAAATAAGGCCTTTAAGAACCATATTGTCAGAAAATCACTGTTTAATGTCTGGACAAAATATAAAGACTTGCTGGAAAATAAAACACCAAGGTGGCTTTCACCTTTGGAAGCTAAGGCCCGAAAAAGACCCAATATGGAGGCTAAATGGCCAAAATATTGGGAAATACTAGAAAAGGATGGAGACAATTGGAAATTGCAGAGTTTGGAGAAAATGAAAGACAAAGTGCGAGATTGGTTACATTACGCTCAGATTAAAGAAGTTTTTAAAAATGATAAGAAACTAGGGTTCCAGGTGGAGAAATCGAAACTAGAAACAGAATTGTTAGAACCAAAGATTAAGGTACTTTCAAGGATGTATAACTTGCTGTTGAAATGGAATACACAAGATGAAACGGTTAAATCGGCTATGATAAGGTGGGCACAGGACATTGGGTATAATATCATGTTTGAGGACTGGGAAAGGTTGTGGAGTAATGGATTGAAATTTACTGCATGTAACGCTCTGAAAGAAAATGTAATGAAAATGATTTATAGATGGTATATGACCCCAGTCAAACTTGCAAAAATTTACCACCTGTCTGATAATAAGTGTTGGAAGTGTAAAGAGTGTGAGGGAACGTTCTTCCACCTCTGGTGGACTTGCCCTAAAGTGAAGGCGTTCTGGGAAATGATTTATAATGAATTGAAAAAGGTATTTAAATATACCTTCACTAAGAAACCAGAGGCTTTCCTTTTGGGTACTGTCGGCCAAGGGGTGGCAAAGAAGGACCAGACATTTTTTATGTATGCAACAACAGCAGCAAGGATACTTCTCGCAAAACACTGGAAAACTCAAGATCTACCCACACTGGAAGAATGGCAGATGCAACTGATAGACTACATGGAACTGGCTGAAATGACCGGCAGAATTCGCGACCTGGGAGAAGAGAGGATTGAGGAGGACTGGAAGAAATTTAAGAATTATTTACAAAAACATTGTAATTTGAGTGAAGGCTAAATAAGATGCTAGACTAAAATAACTGAGCACCACTAAATTTAGAAGTTTTTAAGAAAATAAGTAAGACTGTGAAAACTTAACTCCTTTCGAGAACTATAAGATTATGAAACATAGAAGGGATATAAGAATCTAAATAAGATGATAAATTGCTGACAAAATGTTATAACGATGAAAGTGGGAGCGGGAGATGTGAGGAAGTCCAAAGAAAATGTGAAATTATGTCAAGACAAATGTTATATGGTTTATTATGTTTATTTCTATTGTAAAACCCAATAAATTGCTTTAAAAAAAAAAAACAGTTTAAAAAACACATCAAACAATTTCCGTATCTTATCTTTCATTCACTTATTTCAAGTAAAAAATTCTTTCCTGTAGCACCTTAAAGACCAACTAAGTTAGTTCTTGGTATAAGCTTTCGTGTGCATGCACACTTCTTCAGATACACACGAAAGCTTATACCAAGAACTAACTTAGTTGGTCTTTAAGGTGCTACAGGAAAGAATTTTTTACTTCGACTATGGCAGACCAACACGGCTACCCATCTGTCACTTATTTCAGTGACCTCCTCACACCTCCCTTTTTGTATTCCACGTCTGTTAATTGTTTCAGCAATTCCTTTCCATCTTCCTCTGCTTTCTATCTTTTAATTATCTTAACAGATTCTAACCTTATTTTTCCCTTTAATACTTTATTAATCTATTTATACTTAATTCCTTATAACATTTCTACTAAAGCCATATAACTTCATTCCAACATTTTTCTAACATTCATTAATTTTACAGTATTTCTGTAAGTAGTGTTTAAACTTTTTCCAGTCTTCTTCCACCGACTCTTCTCCCTGGTCTCGGATTCTGCCAGTCATCTCCGCCAGTTCCATATAGTCCATCAACTTCATCTGCCATTCTTCCCGGGTGGGTAAATCTTGTGGCTTCCAATACTTCGCGATAAGTATTCTTGCTGCTGTTGTTGCATACATAAAAAAAGTTCTATCCTTCTTTGGCACCAATTGGCCGACCATGCCCAGGAGAAAGGCCTCTGGTTTCTTCAAGAAGGTATATTTGAATACCTTTTTCATTTCATTGTAAATCATCTCCCAGAATGTCTTAATCCTTGGGCATGTCCACCAAAGGTGAAAGAATGTACCTTCAGTCTCATTACATTTCCAACATTTATTGTCGGGCAAATGGTAAATTTTTGCAAGCTTGACTGGTGTCATGTACCACCTATAAATCATTTTCATTAAATTTTCTCTTAAAACATTACATGCCATGAATTTCATATCTGTGGTCCATAACTGTTCCCAGTCAGCCATCATTATGTTATGTCCAACATCTTGTGCCCATTTAATCATAACTGATTTCACCATTTCATCCTGAGTGTTCCATTTCAACAGGAAGTTATACATTCTTGACAAATTCTTGGTTTTTGGATCTAACAATTCTGTTTCCAGTTTTGATTTTATATGTGTATAAAGATTAACCATGTAATGTAAAATGGTGCAGAGTCAAATGGATTAATTGGTCCAAAATTAAAATACAGTCGTACCTTGAAAGTTGAACAGAATCTGTTCCGGAGGTCTGTTCGACTTCCGAAACGTTTGACTTCCCAAGTGTGGCTGCAGGAAGCTCCTACAGCCAATCGGAAGCAGCGGAAGCCCTGTCAGACATTTGGCTTCCAAAAGAATGTTTGAAAACCAGAACACTCACTTCCAGTTTTTGATTGTTTGGGAGCCGGAACT
The DNA here is from genome assembly GCF_964106645.2 of Podarcis pityusensis. Lineage (NCBI taxonomy): Eukaryota > Metazoa > Chordata > Lepidosauria > Squamata > Lacertidae > Podarcis > Podarcis pityusensis. The sequence goes on from NC_138031.1 coordinate 59,230,967, forward strand.
TTCAACTCCCAAGGCGTTTGAGAGCCAAGGTATGACTGTACAACAGTGCTGTTAATATTAAAAAGGCAGGAAGGTTTTAAAACTGCAGAGTCATTATTTGAAATGTCTTGTCTATATCTTATTCGCAAATGGCAGTGTTTTGGAAAATAAAAATAAAGGTGCTAACTTACAACTGCTACCAATTTCCAATTCTTATGCTCCTTCCATTTTCTAGTGAATGGAACAGGTGGACTTTCCTAATTACGAAAACAAGATTCTTGTTCAGTGGAACATTCTTCCCAAAGCTCGTCTTTCTATGCTAGGGAGGGACACTAAAGATAGAGATAGCTGACACACAACAGTATTTGTAATGGGTGCAAATATTGTATGTGTTTCAAGGGATGAAGCAGTTCATGTACGGCATTTATTGGTAGGAAGGAATTGCTCTTATGTGGATTCCCAACCCCCTTTATTTTTCTTGTGGACCCAACACAGCCAGATTTCACCAGAACTGAGTTCCAGCAGCTCTTTAGTGCGTTCCAGCATCTCTGTAGCATTGCCCCATCACGGCGCTCGGGGCTGTCCTACAAAAGCAATCAGAGCTGTGTGGCGGAGGTCTGTGGTTAAAGGTGGAAGTTTATGTTATTTAGCCATGGTGGTGGGGCAAGTGGGCGAAGAAGAGGTCTTCCCTCCCAAAAAAGCTTAACAACTTTGGTTCTAGCACCTCTTTTTCTAGAAAAAAAAGCCCTGGGTATATCTCCAAATAAGTTACTTGATTCCAAGATAATACTACTATGAGGGTCCACAATTACAGGCAGGCTTGATTGTGATGTTATCTACTAATATGGCCTCATTTGAACGTTTTCTGCCTCATCTATAACTTCATTTTAAGACTCGTACAGGATGCAGACATGGGGGGGGGGGGCTCCTCTCTCCCTACTTCTGCTTTTGGTATTGCCCCTACCACGTTTATTTTAAGCACTAAAATCCAGTATCCAAGGGTCTGTGCAGTGTGCAAACACTGCCAGATTCTCAGTGCTTTAAGTTTTGACAACCCTGATCACCTGCTTGGGGAGAGGTTCAATTTAGGCTGAATTTCCCTTTCCCCAAGATGAAGACAGCGCTGATAATCTGTTCAGCTTCAGAAAAACCTCCAAGGCACATGTGGCTTCAAGGCCTAGTCTATATTCTGGAATTAAAACACACACACCAGATAAGCAAGGCGGTACATGTTCAAAACCAGGTCCCTAAGTAAGCATTTAATTAATATAAATAGAGGAGTCATTACTATTTAATCAGATATCTGAACAACCCCTATTTAAATTATGTACAGATGTAATCACATAAAATGAGACTAGGGTGCATCACTTCCTCTCCCGCCCCCAAGCCACCACTTCTGCAAGCGCTGCACACTTTAATTTTACTGTGGCAGCTTATTTAAACAGGATCACATTTATTTCATTACATCTGACTTGTTTGGGAGGTTTCTGATTAATGTAACTCTGTTTTCGGCCAAGCAAACACACATCCAGTTACTGTTGCTGTTTAGGATTTATTTAACTCACAAAGTGTGGCGTAATCTTTATTGTATTTGCTCTGAGCAACCTTATAACCCTATGTGGATCTTCAAACAAAGAGCTCAGAAAGATACAGAGAGGGGCCACACCCCAACCTCCAATTGTTCATAAGAATGTGTTGCACAGAGGCTCTAAATGCACAGTCTGTATCCTGAAACAAATGAGGACACATACCATGTGTTGATGTACATTGGGCTCCAGGCATATTCACATGGGGGTCAGTGGCAGGACCAGCAAGCACAATCCCATAATGCAACTGTATGTGTTCATTTCCACCTGTTTCCTTTTGCAGCCAAGCAGTGAGCACACAGGGTACTAAGACCAGACCAGGCAACTCCTGACAGTCAGCTGGAATAAGTCTTTCAGGGATGAGGAACCTATTGGACTACAACCCTCATTATCCCTGACCACTGGCTGTGCTAACTGGGGCTGATGGGAGTTGGAGTCAAACGATACCTGGGTGGGTCAATGATGCTATTCAGTGGCCCAAAATTATGTGTTTATTTTACTGATATATCACCCTTCATCTAAAGATCTTAGGGTGGTTCATAAAATAAAATAAAATAAAATAAAATAAAATACAAGCTAAGAAACACAGGAAATAATTAAAAACAACAAAACAATACCCCACCCCAACAGACAAATTTAAAAGGCTGTAGACTATTAATCAGACAAATGCCTGGTTGAAGAGAAACACTTTTTGTCTGGTGCCTAAAAATATATAATGGTGGCAGGCAAACCACCCTGGAGAAATCACATTCCACAAATAGGGAGCCACTACAGAGAAGGCCCATTCTCGTGTTGCCACCCTCCAGACCTCACATGGAGGAGCTACACAAGGAAGGGCCTCAGATGCCCATCAACTGTGTGGATAGTTCAGTTGGTTAGAGTGTGGTGCTGATAATGCCAAGTTTGCAGGTTCAATTCCCCTGTGCAACAGCTGCATATTCCTGCAGGGGTTTGGACTAGGTGGTACTCAGGGTCCACTCCAACTCTACAGTTCTATGATTCTATGATGAATGTAGAGCCCTGGGTGGTTTCTACAAACTTTGAGTGGAGATGGCCCCATTCAGACTGCATAATGCTACCTCTCCTGGGCTCAGACCATAGCTATAAGTGCCAGGCTCCTGGTCCATCTAATTTTTCGTGACTATGAAATCGCCACAGCAGACAGTCCTAGTTTAGCATCAGAATCTGAGTCAATTAACCAAGGGAAATAGGAGCCAGGTCACAACAACAAATTAACCGTTCAGGGCCCTGGATTTGTGCACAATTGTGGAGTTGCAAAATGTCATCACTGTTACCACCTGCACTCTAAATGCAGTTAGATCACACTAGAAACCTTTAATGGCTACCTGTACAAAGCTACAGGAGTGTTTATCACCACGTCATCATACGTGAAACTCACATTAGTACAGGGATATGAAGCACTTAAAATTGCAGCCACCAAGTTCAAATAGTGTATCTGAAACTAGCCAATCCAGGGTGGTGTAATTTTTATAGTTTCGAATAAGGATTAGGAGGCCCAGGGTTCAAACCCTTACTTAGCCATGAAGCTCACTCGTAACTTTGAGCGAGTCCCCTGTCTCAGCCCAGCCAACATCACAGGGTTGTTTTTAAGGTAAAATGGGGAGTGGGAGAGCCATGTGTGCCAGCTTGAGCTCTTTGTGGAGGAAAAGTTGGGTATAAATTTAATAAATAAATAATTTTCAAAATTGGACTTTTGAATTAGAAAAGAAATCAAATAGATTTCTTTGAATTAGAAAAGAAATCAAATGGAACCCGAAAGCCTCAATAGAACTCAAACCAGTTTGACTCCTTGCTCACCAGCTCCAAGCAACCGGTTCTGTTGCTCAATGTCTACACAAATATGATTAATTGCCTGCTGCTTGCCTCTGAGAATAATAATAATAATTTCTCAGCTCCTGCTGCTTGATATACTGAAAACAAATAAGCTGCATCTTTTAAACAGAACAAAAATTATTACACAGGAACCTGTGTTAAAGATTAGCAGTGACAGCCACTGAGTGCTCAAAAGTGGTCATGACCTAGCTTCAAGTTGTGAAATGTCCATAATTTACTGAGCATTTTAATACACATGGCATTTTAAAATCTATTACTTGATCCATCCTCTCTGCCAAACCTAAGGGGCAGGTCCTCGTTGTATTCTATTTGAACTTAAACTGAGAGAAGGGGGGCTGTTTTATGGCACTGGATATTACTAGATCTAGGAAACACTGCAGTTAAGAACATATTTGTTGAGCACAGAAGCGGGTAAGAAAAATACAGCACATCCAAAGAAAGGGCTACATTAACCTCTTCTCTGCTCCTAATAGGTTCAGGAAAGAGCATCAATTTTCTGATATTTATGACCTCCTCTAAACCTTGTTTGTGCCACTGCTCTTAACATTTTATCTGGATGATGTGTGTTTTACTTTATTGAAAGTGTATTGAAAAGCAATGCACTGTAGTTTATAACTGGCCTCTAGATGATGCTAGGATGCTTTATACTCCGTTCTGTTGAAGCACTACTTTACTTCAAATAGGACCTTGAACTCAAATTATTTGGTAGGCACTTTCTTCAGAGTCAGTGCTTCATTGTCTATCAGCTGAAAAACAAACTGTTCTCTGGAAGCCCCTCTCTGGCACTGCTTTACAGAGTACTGATGTTGATGGTGCTTAAATGGGTTTCCTGCAACTGTCGTTCCAGGGCTGCAGGCATACTGTGGTTTGGATTCAGTAGCTGGCTCTGCGGGGGCCAGTGAAGCATGATTGTGCCTACTGGGCAGAGGGTAGGGCTAGAAAGTGTTTTGGTCCCTTCCAACTCTATGGTTCTAACTTCCCACAATGACCATCTGTATCCATTGAATCCACAGAAGCATGTATTGTTCCTCGCAATGCAAAATGGAAATAGCCCTCATGAATGGAAAAATCTAGCTGGCATCAGTAGTTCTTCAATCTGGCATAAATAAGCCATAATCAGAGGGCTCCAGTTATGGAGGTTGGGAATGTTGTTGCCACACTCCCAATCTATAAAGATAAGGTTGGTCTTTCAATTTTCATGGGGCCTCCAGATGACTGACAAGAAGAACCGATCAGGAATGAGAGTGGCTGTAGAGTTAACTCAGCTGGTCTCCTGCTTGGAGAGAGGCTATCCTTGAGGAGAAGGCCTCCACCTTTCCCCACCTGGAAGCTACAATCTGGACAAGCTCTTAAGTGCTCTGTGTAGACTGCTGACTCACACTTCTTTGTCAACTTCCATAAGCTTTACTGCACAAACCAGTCAGTGGTTCTTCAGAAGGACACCAATTGTGTCCAATGCAGTTTGCTTCCTAGTTCAGCCGGATGTTTTACAGTACAACTCCCATCATCCCTGATTACTGGCCACACTGTCTGGGGCTGATGAGAGCTGTAGTCCACAATATCTGGAGGAGCACCATGTTGGCTATTCCTAGTTTAGGTGACTCCATTAGATGAATCCAGCAGAGGGAACTACCGTTGTATGAAATTACTTCTATTCAGCCAATAAAGCCAAGAAGCAAAAGCTGATCTGCCAAAGCCCAGCCAAAAGACCTTCTCAGTCTTCTGGCGCATTGCAGAGAGAATAGCTGAGCAGAGGCAGTTTCTCCTCTGTAACAAGACCACAGTGAAAGAAACAGCTGCATGCTGAACTTTTCTATCACAAAGGTTTTAGAAATAAAGGAACAAGCAAAACCTGCCTGCTCACATGTCCCAGCAGTTCAGGAAATAATTTGCCCATATTCTGAACCTGAACAACAATAGAAAGAAACGGCAGCTTGGGAAAGGTTGGGTATCCTAGATCTGACAGAGAGAGAAACAGTGGACAATCAGGAAAAACAAAGTCATGTTCAAGACACCTCAATGTGGCTAACTCATAACATTTCTCTTTGCTCCTCTCCCTTATAAAGTAGTTAAAACTAAGATTTCTAAGTGTGATTCCAGAGCTTGGAATAGTACATTAATTATACTAATAACTAATTATAACAGACACTAGCTGTTTCCCATACTGCTATTGTCTAAGAACAGGCTGGTTGGTGCATGTAGTTCTGTTAACTATGAACTTCCCAAATCTGGTTCCAACCTGCCCCCACAAAAAAAAAATATATGCCAACATGATGTTTTGTGTCACAAGCCACAGGTTTTATGTCACCAGCCACAATTGTATATTGAGACATAGTTAATGCCTCCACCACACCCAAATTAACATTGTCAATTCTCTTCCATAACTTTGGCATGGCTTTTGGGGGAAATCCAGATCGAGAGCACCAAAGATATATATTAACATAAACAGAACATTAGATACTTCCCAAGAAACTTAAAACACAGTACATGAGCCAAAATTAGAGTCATACAGTATCTTATTGCATATCTAAAACTGACAGTATCTATTAACACTTATGAAGAGTGTCATGATGACACAGACCACTTTAATGCTCACATTTTGGTTATTCCACATTATAAACTGTGACTCTTTTGTGGCTGCTATTAAAATCCAATACCCCCCCCCCGACATATTTGTGAACACACACACATCTCATGCATGTACTTTTATATAGATGAAGATTGGTGTGCAAAGACTACAAGTCTGTGGGGAGGGATAGCTGCCTAGAGAAAGAATTCAGAGAGTTTAATAGACTGAACTTATTTTGAACCCACATATATTTTGGGATTTCATGTGAGGAACTCCAGCATATAGCCACTTTAGGAATTTTCATTATTCATACATCCATACTGGCTGAATTTACAAAAGTTGCTGGCATAATATTTATGACATTCAGATGCTATTATAAAATACCTTGCAACTGGGCTAGTTAACCTAACTGTGGCTATAAACAGACATTTGGAAGAAATCTCCCCAAGATTATTGCTGGATTACATTTGCTTTTAGCTGAACTTCAAGGAATCAAGGGCAATTGTGAAATGTGTCATCACAGGCAGGTCTTAAGCCATCACACAAAATTCATACATTAAAGGCCTGTTGGGTCATCTGGTCTGTTTTGGATTCCATGCACTTTCCTGCTTTTTTGAAACTTATCCTGATAATATCTGTGCTGGGTTTTAGGCAAATATACTGATGTATCACACAGGCATCATTTCCATAAAGTTATATGTTATATTGTAGATGTTATATTGTTATGTATGTTATATTGCTGTATGTTATATTGTGTCCTCCACCATCTATCTGAGATTTATTCAGTCTCATACTCCACCTTCCAGGAAGGATCTGGTGCCAAGACTCGTCTCTAAAACTGGCAATTGTAGAAGCCAGGTGGCTTCAACTCAGGGGACTTGGACACCATCACTGACTGCCCAGGAATATGGTGATCCAAACTAGACAAAACACTGGTGCATTCCAGACTCTTCACTGTAGTACTGTTATGATGGTCTCTCAGCCTGCTGTATGTTGTCCCAGACTAAAGATTCATTTAGAGGGCTGCCAGTTTCCACTGTCCCTGACCTTTGGCCATACTGTCTGGGGCTGACAGAAGTTGGACATATGGAGGACTACATGTTCCCCACCCAGGGCTGCAGAACCTCCAGTCCACATGCCTATTTAGGCCATTTTGGCCAAGTATATTCTAGAGCCTATTTTACATAGCACTCAAGAGAGATGCTGGCAATGTGTAAAGTAGGAGCTAGAATATTCTTTTGTGGTTCCCAAAGACCTATAATTGATGGGAAGGAATATTCTGTAGCACATTTGAATAGCTGGGAGAGCACTTTCTCACAGAAGGCCACCACGCCCTCCCTGCCTGTGCTGGATTCCACTCCTGCTCTTCCAGGGAAAGAACATGTCTACCATAAATAAATAAATAAAAACTAGTATAGGGCAGTGCATTGAAATACTGTATTGTAATGTAATTCCCCACTAGTCAATGCTTCTTTCTCTTTCCTGTATTAGTCATACGGGTCATAATGAATGGATTACCATTGTGGCTAGTAAAATCTGGCTATGTATTTAAGTTACTGAAGGCAAATGAGGATAATAGAGAGTGTCAGCAAGGAAGAACATTACTTCCTGGATGTCAGAGATGGGTTGTGGGCAGAAATGAGATGAACTGGGAGCCCAGAGCCAAAGCAGGGAGTAGGAGTCAAGGGGCAAAGCAAGGTGTCAGGGAGCAAGTCAGGAGCAAAGGACAAACCTGAAGGCAGGACCACAGAGCAAGCCAGAATTGAAGAAAAGTCAAAAGGTACAGCAACACAACAAACCTCAGGAAGACCCCATGGCTCAATCAAGAACAGGAAACAATCTGGAACAGGAAACGCACTTATACTCCTCCTCTGTCCATGAGGATCCAATAGCCTGCCTGGGTGTGCAGAGTCAGCCCAGGGCTTGAAGGAACTAGCTTTCCTAATGCATGAGGAAGTAAGGTGCCATTTTAAGTTTTTCTAGATTTATCAAAGGGCTTTAAGATTGGCCCTTTCTGAACACAAAAACACATAATCACACAAATTAGTCGTGGCCTACATTGCCTGGCTTGCATATGGATTCACGCTTGGTGAAATCATGGAGTTCTTCCTTGTAAATATTGGCTGTAAAAAAAGGAAAAGGAAAAGAAAAAAACACCCTACGCAGGTGACATTGTATGAGTGATGAGAGAGATGCCAAAGAGCCATCCAGCCATGGATCTTCTTAATAGAATATGCATATCTATCTCTCTCTCTCTCTCTCTCTCTCTCTCTCTCTCTCTCTATATATATATATATATATCTGTTTATCAATTGTCCTTTTGCCTTATGTGTTGTTGGATGTTGTCATTAACCTTGGTCAGCACATGCTGCAGATAAATGTCATTCAAAGTTAAACGAAAGATTACTTGTGAGAAATGAGACCACGTTTCCTTAGTTAGTACACACAGTAGACAGTTTTTGTTATGAGCCGTGTGAAGCTGTTATAAGCTTTGCAAAAAAGGGAGGGGAAGAGAGAGATTATCTTATACTTTCAGGGCACATTCAAATGTCATGCAAACAGCTTATCTAGACATATGGATCTGAAGCTCCATACAGTGTTCCATAGAACAGTAAGACAACAAAGGCTCCTTTTTCAAAGGAGGTGTGCAAAAAAACATATCAACAAGGCCAGCAGCTTGAGAGGCAGCCATTTCTACAGCTTCCAACAGATCCACAGGCTGGACAGGCACTTTTCCAAAATCGATGTGCCTCTTGCTGCTTTCCTACCTAGACAGTGAATTAACAAGGTGTCTGGGTGCTGGCCACATTTTCTGTTCAGCTGATTGGAGGTAGTTCAAGAATGAAAAAGGAATAATTCCATAAAATGCATCAACCTATAGGATTTACCATAACAATTCAGAGTGGCTAATGAAGAACACGAATTTAGATCTTTCAGAAAGTTTTGGACTAAAAGATTTGTCTATCAATGGCTGTATTTGCATGTCATGATAAACCATAGTTAATGGTTTAGTCTTGAATTTGCAGGTGCTTCCCACTTTGCTCCTTCTCTGGCATAAGTGGGAGCAACCATGATCCCTGGCTTAGTATTATACCTGAACTGGGGGTCATAATTTGTTTCACTCAAACAAACCATGGTGTGAAGGCAAAGTTTGCTATTGGCTTATAAATCAAAGATTGTGTTCAGATGTAACACTAAGCCAGGGATTGTGGCCTGTTGCTCTTCCTGACTTGAAGAGAGGAGTAAAGTGTGAATGATCTCTGCATTTATGACAAACCATGAACTAGGCCTACCTTGAGGCGTGAACACAGACAATGGAAGAAGCAGAACAACTCTGAATATCAGGTGCTTTAGAACTAATCTCTTAATTTAAGTTTCTCTCAGTTTCTTATTTTCCCAATCACACCATTTCCACATACATTTGCAATTTAAAGAAAAAAGAAGTCCACGTGAAAATGGCTATATATTTTGGTACAAACACATACACATATATTGGTGCACATACATACATTTTCTGGTACCCAGTTTTGCCTAGTATATGCATTTTTGCAAGCAATTTTTACTGAAACATGAATTTTAAATGAATTCTTTGGTTGGATAACTATATTGGAAAATTCTAAAAAGTGCCAATTTTGAAGGGGTTCAGTACATGTATTTGTTCAGGAAATAGGAATTTGTTAGAATCACATTAAAATTAGAACCAAACATCTCCCTATCCATTCAGAATAAACAACGGAACAAGCAACAGAAGGAGGCATACCTTTTACGTCTCACTTGTGCGCAAACAGAGGCATCTGGTTGGCCGGTGTTTGAAACAGGGCTGAGCTAGATTAACTCTGATCCAGCAAGGCATTCTTACTGGAAAAGCTCTCAGTGAAGGGGGGAAGAAGGAAATAATGTAGCATAACCTCAAGCACATTTCATGCAAACTATACAGGAAAGCATGCAATCTTCCTCATAGTGCATTTAAAAAAACCCCAGCAGCAACACATAAATGACATAATGTTAGTTAGCTTCCTATGAAGCTTGTTTGTGGATTAACACTTTGAACTGAGCCAAAAAAAAACCTTTTTTGAACCATACTGTACCAGCATCCGTCGAAATGGCTTCAACCAGCATACAATACCAAAGAAACTAACATATAAAAGCAGGGAAAGGAAAGAGCTGGGTGTGTATATAATTAGCAAATTTAACAATAAGCACATGTTGTGCCATCCAAATGCCCCCCTTCCGACTTAAAATGTAGAAGCAAAATCAGCAAAAACAAGGAGATTATACTGATCTTGGCTTTTTCTCTCATATATTAAAACCAGATTTGGAGAACAAATAGATATTGGTTTTCACATTCCAGGTCATAATATCTTCTTTTTCCCTTAAGCTTACATTTATCTTATCCTTTCAACCATTAAGATTTCAAGGACAAGATTTGTGAGGTAATGTGTTTTTAGACTCCCCCCCCCCCTTTTCTCCTTAGGAAAAAAATATACTCTGCTTTGGCAGTTCAATCCTCTTTCTCCCTTTCACTGCTTTTATACTGCTCATGCTTTGTGTTAGAAATATCACTGTAGTCCCACCAGAGTTCACAGGAGACATGAGGTAATGGGAATGTTAACAGGAAAGCATGTCAAGGACTTCAGATCAAACAGAATTGATCAGAAATAAAATTTACTGTTGCATCCCAGCCTCAGTGAATATAACAAAGCAGACCAAACAATTTCATAGTAACAATTTAAACAAACAAAAGAAAAGAACTATTGGCTTGACCAACAATTATATCAAATTGCAAAACTTCTCTGGAAATGTTTCCAAGACGAATAGGATCTCCAGAAAATTAGAAATAAAGCAACAGTAGCTTAATATCAAATCCATGTTGGTACCTCAGGGTCCAAGTGGTGCTAAATCAGATGGGGAATCTCCAGATGTTGTTGAGCTCCAACACCCATCAGTTGCAGTCAGCATAGCCAATGGTCAGGAGTGATGGGACTCACAGTCAACCCATGACTGAAGAGTCATGGGTTTCCCATGTGCGTGCTGCAAGTATCTGATGAATTGCCACTATTGAGACATCTCCTAATCTGCCAAACAGGACGGTCTGTCCTATCCAGCTTAATGACTGTCAGGAGCTCGTCCTACACTCAAGTAGGACCCTGGCAGAGACACATGCCCGACTGGCATGTTCTCTCCCTCCTGGTTGATCGTTCGGGAGCTTCAAAAGCTTTCTTCAGCCCGAACATCACAGTGACCGATGCCAACAGACATCGGCACACTTAGGGATCTGCAGAGTCTTCACAGCTTGCGTAACAGACCTCAGCAACTCAGCATTTTGGCTAATCTACTTTATTTACATATAAACACACACGGAGCACTGCAACATGGCTCCCTCTCTCTCTAGCATCAGACAGCAAAGAGAAAGAACAAAGGGCAATAGTCCCACTTCACGGACCACAGTAACACAAACATCCTGTCTCTGACACTTCCCATTCTGTGGAGTCAAAACATACACCGTCATGTGATAGACAAAAATCCCATGACTGCAATCATGGAGCAGGAATTCTAACAATGACATGGCTGACCCTACAGAGTCAGTGCCATAGGTTAGATCTATTGTAGGGCACAGTAAAGCAATATTATGCACAGCCAAAAACCTGGAGATTTTGCAGTCATGGGTAGAGAACTCTGATGAAGCTGAGGTCCATGGTACTTCCCTGGGAGGAGAAGAGCCAGTGCCTCATGCAGGGCCTTCCTGGCTCGAGATCACAGCACTGCCACCATCCTCCCACTCAGGTCAGTCTCCTGCAGTATCTCTGTCCCCACCAAGCCTCACAGAAGCCAAATATGATAAAATACAGTGAGCCAGCTCCTCCAGGGAGGCAGCGCCTACCAGGTGTCAGGCTTCAGGGAATCTGCTCCCTCCCACGGCCAAGAAGCAGATAAACAAAAAGAATTCTTATCAAGTAATTTATTCAATGCAGTCTCCCCTAGATAATGGTGTTCTCCGAGTAATGTCCCACCCCCCCTCCTATTCTATGTCACCCCTGTGTCAGCTAATCTGCCTCTGAGCTTTCTGTTCCACTACTCTCAATGTGCGCCTGGTCCTGGGAACAGGTGGCTCAGGAATGCTTTCCAAAGACACCGAGTCTGTCAGCTGTCTCTCCCCTGGTGCTTCTTCTTCCTGCTGTTCCTCTCCCAATATTTCCCAGCTTCTCCCCTCTGCAGCCTCTGAACTATGCCCTTCCGCAAACCACTGTTCTAACTCTATATTGTCCTCTTGTTCTCAGGAAGGTTCAGGAGAAAGAAGGTGGTCCCCACCATTCCTCCTCAGTCCAGCCCCTGACATCAGGTCTGGTCAACCTACACAATGCTTCAACTCTGCAGAGGCAAAATCTCTAGGAGCTTCTTAAACAGGGTGCCATGGACCTGTCCAAGGAGCTGTATGGTCTGCGGTTTGTTTGTTTTTTTGTAAAGGGATTGATTTTCTATAATTTATATTACCATTTCTGTACACTGCCTTGTGAGGACACATATTCTCAAAAGTGGCATATGAATCTTTAAATTAATAAATAAAAGAGGGCTTTTTATGGAATTTGAAGGAAAGTGTTTACTATGACCTTTGAGGAAGAACAGAAAATCCCCCAAGTCATTCTGACCAAATCTCATACTTGTTTGAATCTTGCAGCATTCCTATAAATAAAGCTCCACCTGAGTCTTTCTGCCATCAAGGTCAAATAGGTTCCCGTTGTTTGAGGATCAAGATGTGTATGGATTAAAAAAAAAAAAAAACTCAATTCAGAAATGGTATTTCTTTTCACTTCTAAGCCATAAATCCAAATTATGTACAGCTACAAATATGAAGATCCAGCTACAGGAGAGAAATATTCAGATATATCAAAGCCAAGATGCATTACAGAATCAATAACTGCCACCCCACCCCCCAAATGTAAATGTATATTGAGGGGGGAACTTGAATGAAATAAATTTAAACCATCACATTCTTCCACTCCCCCCACAAACCCAGGAGTGCGAAGAAAAGATGGTTTGGAGTTTCTTCGGCTGAATGAAAATCTTTGTGTCCCAGATGTGATTTGAAACATCACTCCTGCTGCCAGAGAGGGCCAAATCAGTTAACACTTTGCCACAGCCTTGTAAGAAAGGCACAGGAATGAATGCCAATAAAGGCAGCTCAGTGGCCAGATTAAATAGCTCACCTCTTCCACACCAAATGCAAAACAGGCTTTATTTCCATTTGCAGCCATGCTACTTGAAACAGTAAGCTTTCTGTACCCTAAGTGTGCAAATTTAACACTGCTAGTATTGTACAAACAAACATAAATTTTTAACAGCTTAAAAATCCAAGTGGGCACATAGAAAGCTTAACAGCGGCTCAGATTGGGAGGACAAGGAAGTCAATGGAGAGCTGATTAAGGCTCCCTGATCCTCAGCCAGACTAACAAGAACATCTGTTAGTTAGATCCATTTAAACAGAAGATACTTGAATTTGAGCCTTTAAATGGGAACACCAGGCCACGGGACTAGCCCTTATTCCACAATTCTATAGGAGGCACCTAGGTACAAATTTACATGGGGCAGAATTCAAGGAATATGTGATTGTTTTTGGCAAAGGCAATCCAGTATTTTGTTTATTTTTAAGAGCCGCTCTATACCACTTTTCTACTAAGAAAATATAAGGCAAGGAAAAAGGAATGAGGACTGGGAGCGGGGAACCTGTATGGGGATTTTGGATAGGTGAACTGAAGGATAGAAGCAAATACAGTGGTACCTTGGTTTACAAACTTAATCCATTCTGGAAGTCCGTTCTTAAACCAAAGCGTTCTTAAACCAAGGCATGCTTTCCCATAGCAGCAGGAGACTCAATTTACGAATGGAACACACTCAACAGGAAGCGGAACATGTTCTGCTTCCAAGGCAAAGTTCACAAACGAAAACACCTACTTCCAGGTTTGCAGAGCTCTTAATCCAAGTTGTTCATAAACTAAGCTGTTCTTAAACCAAGGTACCACTGTAGTATCTATCAGCCAAATTTGTTTATTGTTTCTACCAGCTTGGATACTGAGGGCCATAGATAATAAAGGAAACACATGACTGCATTTTAGCATCTGTTTCTTTTAAAATATATATCTAGCCACAGGAAGGGGGCTGACCAGGATTGGGGCTTCAGTGACCAAGAAAAGTTATGGATGCTCACAGCTCAGAGAGTTTATCTTCCGTTTGTTATGGTGGCCACATTCTTGGCTCTGTTCATGTAAGACCAGGCAGTACAGAATAAGGTATATCTTGTTTGCTCCCATCAGAGATTGCATGCATCCTGGAATACTATTAACCTGCACCCCCCATCACACCCCATTCCAGCTGAGCAGCTGGGTCTGAGGCATTGCCTGTCCCTGTCCCCCCCCCCCCCCATATTATAAGAAGTCAGTTCTTAGAAATACTTAGCAAAATGCTCACTAATTAGGCATTTCTTAAAAGAACTCGTGCTTCGGAGACGGCAAGGTCATGCCCTAATTATGCACTACAGCTAGTTTGCAGTTTTTATTAGCTAATCTTCACTGGCTGGCTTTAAAGATGTAAACAAACTGCTCATTGTGATTTTTCCCCCCTACATAAGGCAAAGTACTATGTTCAAAGAAATCTCTGGCAGGCAGAGAGGGGCAAACCTTTAGTCTCTTTAGCTGACGAACAAAACAACAACAACCACTAACCAGCAAGAGTAAGCCTGTTTAAGAGGTTGCATCAGTCAGCAAGTTTCCATAAAATGAATATAGTCATATGCCGAAACCCTCAGAAATGCCAAGTTAAAGCCATGTTGATAGAAGGCTGAAAATATTTCAAGTCAGTAAAAGCTTATTATCTGACAAGAGTATTGCCTCTGACAAGGTATGATCCCTCATAAATTTAACTTCTTAGAAAAAAAGCCTTAGTAATGATTTTATACTTTGGCTTATGCACAATTTCTTTTTTTATACTATTGTTTCGCAAATTTAACTTCTTGTGAAACAGGCACCTTGATTTCACGACAGCTTCTATCAATTCTTCCTGTACTCAGACTCTCATACCAAATACATACATTCTCTCTCACACACATACCCTGCTTCTTTTGCAAGGAAGTAAACCTAAATGGACTTATTGCATTTCTGTACTCCATGTTTTCTACCCTACCCTAAGGGCTATTGGCATATATGATCCTGCCAGCCAGCCCAGCAACAACTGGAAGCACAAGCTCCCCTCAGAGCCGTGGGGCCAGTTCAGGCATTTTATACTTGGGCATGTTTTTGCAGGCTTGGGATTTGCCCCCCAAGTCTGCATTCCCAGACACAAACATGAAAGCTAATCGCAGACAGATCTCAGTGGCTTCCATGATCCCTAAGGATTTCTGAATCTGCAAAGAAAAAAGGCCTGAAGCAGGATCTGAACTGATCTTTGATCTAGTTCATTGTTTTAATGGAAGATACATTATAGACAGTAAACAGTATGCTGTGTCAGATTTCTGGACTGCCTGAAAGATACATCCTTGGTGTGTTGGTTTGTTTAAAGTGGAACTATGGAGGGACGTGGGTGGCGCTGTGGGTAAAACCTCAGCGCCTAGGACTTGCTGATCGTATGGTCGGCGGTTTGAATCCCCGTGGTGGGGTGAGCTCCCGCTGCTCGGTCCCAGCTCCTGCCCACCTAGCAGTTCGAAAGCACACTTAAGTGCAAGTAGATAAATAGGTACCGCTTTATAGCGGGAAGGTAAACGGTGTTTCCGTGTGCTGCGCTGGTGCAGGCTCGCCAGAGCAGCTTCGTCACGCTGGCCACGTGACCCGGAAGTGTCTCCGGACAGCGCCCCTTGACTTGCCCCTTGCTGAAAAAGCAAGATGGGCGCGCAACCCCAGAGTCAGTCACGACTGGCCCATACGGGCAGGGGTACCTTTACCTTTACCTTTATGGAGTGATACAGTTGTGCATACTCCTATATTGCTAGAGGCAATGGGAAGGTGGTATCAGAAACCTACTAACTATGGGCCATCTACATGTTCTGGAGAAGCAGCAACTGGCAAGATCTACAGTATCTTGCGGGCTAGAGGAACGGTCCTGGGAGATAATATGTCCACCCTCCTATCCTGGTGTGCCAGTTTTACTGCTCTTATCAACAGAATCCCAGCCATCTCAGGAGAGCTCCTGGAAAGGAGGGGTGGTGTCATGGCTCTGGTCAAATGCCTAGAGTCAGAGGAAGATGAGCCAGCCCAGTCCATTGTACCAACCTGCAGCTAAGGAACTGAATCAAGACGTAACCTGATCCTTGTGATCAGCGGCCAGTGCCACCTAAGCCAGGACCCTGACAGACACCACCTTCTGAGCCTGATTCACCTAAAATTTAGGTCCTAAAGTGCCACGTACCTCTCACTCCATTATGCCTGCACAGCAGTGCAGAGGAAGTGCTGGTCACCAGGCCACAGAAAGAAGAAGTGTTTGCCTTCAGGCCAGGTGGTTGAACCTTTAAGAATTTTCCTACTCTTCAGATGTGGCTGGGTGGGTAAAGCTGGATAGGGAGGGACTCAAAACAATCACCTCTAACCTTTCTTGGAGTTGCTCACTTGGAGCTTTCCATGGTGCTGCTTGCCCGCCTTGCCCTATGGGCACCTGCTATGGATGGATCTGAACAGAAACCAGTATTATCAACAAGTCTGATGCTGAGCTTTGGTCCTCATTAAATAGAATGAAAAGGTTTGGTTGAGTGTTTAATTTTGAGTTTCAGACAGGAGTGTTTCTTTTACAGTTTTAATTCTGTTTGCATGTGTTGTAACCTACTCTGGGATCTTCTGATGAAGGCTGGCTAAGAAATAGCTATAGTTATTTGGGTCTAGTAGCACAATTCTATGCATTTTTGGCTCAGAAATAATTCCTACTGTGCTCAGTAGGGTTACTTCCAGAATAGTGTCTACTGGATTGCAGGCTCAGTGTGAACTGTTTGGGTTTTGAAAACCTCATTCATTTGGGAATTCTGAGGTTTTCCTCAAACCAGGTGTTTTCTTATTGTCTTATTCCTCTAAATGGAATGGGGAAATGGGAATGGGAAAACTGTGGCCCTCTGGATGTTACTGGACTCCAACTTCGATCAGATGATGGGGGATGGCCACCGATTCCCCATCCTTGTTCTAAATGAGAACTGCACGAGAAATGAAACAGATTTGAGGAGGGTGTTCTGCATTCTTTTGTGCTGGTAAAAAAAAAAAGCCTAATCAAGCTGAAATGTTGGGTTACATAGAATGTATATTCAAAGAAAGGAAAGCATACTCAACAATCCACTTTTCAGAAATATTGCCACAGTTTTTGACAGGAAATCAACCACACCCTCAGGGATAACAGAGCCTGTTCAAATTATTCCTTATAGGTGCTTCAGTACCTATGAGAATGAATTAAATTGATTTGAGAGTGCTCTGGTTTATAATTTCCTGATTTTTATTAGACAGCACCCGAGGTTTAGCATTAAATCTATTTTTAGCATTTTAACATGAATTAATACAAATAAATCATAAGACCCATTTGCAACATGCATATATTTCTAGCACCCTAATGTATTTCCACTTCACATTCATCATAGCAGAATAATGTGTCTGACAGAAAAATGCATTCTTGACAAGTTAAAATTTTCTTAGACAAGATCCTCTTTTCCTAGAAGCATGTTCTAGCTGATTTATGTCCCAGCATGTTTTGAAAAACAAACCCCTTTTGAAAGCTTCTTAAATATATTGCTGCAATCAAGAATCCAGATGGCTGTGTGCTTATGCAAAGCTTGAGTGAAGAAGCTGGGACATTATATATCCTGGGGCCCCATATTCCTGTTCTGTAGGCCAGAGGTATAGATAGCCGCAAGCAAAGAACAATTCAGAGATTCCTTTCCATATGCTCCCTCCATCTTTTCCTTTCCTTGAAAGCGTCTATAATATACACAGCACTCTGATCCTCATACTGGCTTCCTCTCTGAACACAAACACAGCCACTCCCCCATATATTAAGATGGAGCAGCAGCATTATGCATTGCCAGCAAAATAATTTCTGCACTGAGAGCAAAAAGAACACACAATTCAGTTTTGAGTATAGCAGACACTCCTCCATCTTATTTGATACGAAACTCTTTGGAATGTCCAGGGCAAAAACGGGTGCAACCGAATGACAAAAGAAAATCCTAATCTCAGGTTGTCTTTTGGGCCTAGCCTAACACTCTGACCTTGAGGTGAAGAAGCAACAGCTACTGCCTGAAAGCAGTGGGTATCACGAGCAAATCCAAATGTTGCCTGGTTGCAATACTGCAGGCATGCAGTATGCTGCCATAAGCACTCGGCTGAAAAATATAACACATGCTTCACTTTGGGATCCTCCCAAACAGATAAATCACAGCAGTGAGTCCACTTGGTCTCAGCATATTCCTCAGTACTCGACGGATAATAAATCCAGCCTTGCCTGTATCTCAGAATCTGGGCGATTTATCTGCCCAGTTGGCCTTTTCCAAAAGGACTCCTCCCCACTGCCTTGTTGCTGTTACTCTGTCCACAGAATTCTGAAAGTTGTGCAGGTTGGATATATATTTACTATGATACATGAATACGCATGTCAACTGAGATGACTTATCAAAGCAAAGAATGGATTGATTTGCACCCCGCCCCAAAATTGACAGATTTTGCAGTTTTCCACAAAAGATCACATGAGCTCTAAAAGATCATGGGGAAATAGGAAGTTTCCTTAAACTGAGAATGTTTAAGGAATGTTCTAGCTAGCTTATTGTTGTCTACACCGACTGGCAGCAGTTGTTCAGGGTCTCAGACCGGATTATGAACCCTATAATTTACTGTGGATTGGATGTCACCATTGTCCTGTTTATAAAAGTTGTACGTAGGGACATTGTGGGGAATAACACTTGGCACTGCTATGTCCTCCAAAGTCTGAGGTAAATGAGATGCTGGTAGAATCCAAGATTTCTTTTTTATTATCAGCCTTTCTGGAGCATTCAACACAGCCAAAGCACCGAGAAACAGACTGACAGGGTCATGTACCATACTGTATAAGGAACACGTGTGCAAACGGAGTAAGTCTCACAGAGTTGGCTGACACAGATTTTGGCAACAGATCAGTTTCCAGCAAAAGATTGACACCAGCAAACACAACATCCATGAGGGAACTTCCTGTTCAGTGTTAACTCAGCTAGTAGAGTTTCTATCTCTAGACAACAAAGGTGCTTGTTGAAAGTCTTGCCATGGTGCTAGCCTGTGAATCAACTTGTAGAAACTGAACACCTTTAATTAGAAAATCTTGAGCTACTGCTTTGCAAGTGCAAGAAAAATACCATGTACTTTCCTGGTGTATTCCTGGTGAAGTTTGGATTTGCAGCTCCAATCCTCCTCTGCAGGGGTGGCAGACAGATTAAGTCACACTGTCAAAACACCTTAATGGTCTTTAATGACCATTCAATAGGAACAGAGGGAGAGATGGGGAGTCAGTTTGTGAGCATTGAGAACAATATCAAACATGGAAGCACTGGAAGACTGGAAAGACCAATGACAATATGATGTTCAGATGACTTCCAGATTTATAGAACTGTTCCGTATGATGGAATTTGTACATTAACAAATATGACAGAGTTTTGCCTTTCATTCAGCCAAACATAGATTTTGAAAGTAAATAAATACCACAACTGGCAAATGTAGCCATTATATTTCAATGGGGTATACTAATTAATGTGTGAGAAAGTGGCATGTGGATCACACCAAGGTCCTCTCCCATTGCATGCGTGTGAAGGAGTCTTCATGTGTTTGTTGGGGAGCAGAGTTGTGGCACTGGTCCTGCCCCCAAGATTGCATGGCTTCCCCCCAATGCAACTGGGGCTCCAACTCCCAGGAAAGTCTGTGCCTGTAGGTTTTCTCCCTGCAGAAGTCCACACATTAGTCAAAGGAGCAGGGTAAGCTGTGTGATGTCAGGGGTGGAGCCAGCTTTGTAGCCCCCCCCCCCCCAGTGGTCTAATAACTACTCTACCAGGGAGAGCCAACAATGGTGGGTAGGAGATGCTCTGGTTCACACAAAATGCCAAGCTTAGTGTGAATATGTGGGTTCCCGGAATTTGCAGCCACTTTGTTCCTCTGGTCCTGCTGCTGCTGCACTGCCATGAACAAAGCCAAGGTTTGGCCTAGTGTGTCACCCAAGCCCAGGTTCCTTTGCAAGACCTGAAGAGCCAGAAAAACTCACACTACACCCTAAGCCAGGGCGGTCCAGCTTTTCATACCAAGTGGGCTGCAAGAGTACTTTGACACAGAATCTGTGGGCCACACATTGCCTTGTCATGTGAGGGGTGGGGAGCAAGGCCAAAATTTGACACACACACACACCAGCCTTCCCAAAGCCTGATAAGCAAGGCACTCGGCTTTGGGAAGGAGGCATGAGGCTCTGGCAAGGTCTTAAGAATCCCCCCACCTCCTTCCCAAAGCTGAGAAAGCGCTAACTAGGTTTTGGGAAGAAGGAGGGAGGGCTCTAGGACCCTGTCAGAGTCCTCATGCCTCATTCCCAAAGCCCAGCACCTCACCTACTTAGCTTTTGGAAGACCACATTAGGGCTGGGGGGGGGGCATCAAATGTTGCCAAGGTCCACCAAAAAGGGCTGTGAGGGCTACATGTTTGACTGCCTGGCCAGAACACTTGCTTATCTCACTGTGGTAACCAAGATTCATAGCCAAGTCACAAAGCTTCCCACAGAAAAGGAACCAGAGTTTTCTTCCAAACTAAGGAAGAATGTGATTAAAGATTTGGCCATGTGAAGGTTCCTATAAATTACCCAGCCACAAAGTTATCTAATTTTGGAAATAATAATTAGTTGTGTACATTAAACTAGTTTTACGATCTGTGTTTTCCAAATAATTGCATATTGTTTTATTGAAAACATTGCATGGATTTGAAATAAAGGGCTGCATGTGACTCAGAGCACACAGGAATCGAAAAGGCCATCGCTGCTTAGCACAAATAAAAAGTAATTTGAATAATAGCTGACTGGAGGGATTTACATTTTATGGCTACCCAATGGCTTATATAAAGCTTGCATTAAACATTATGCATCTGAACGTTTGACCTATCGCATGCAGTCCATAAATAGAAGTGAAATAGATTTAATGGGTTTAAACCCAATTAACCCTGTATTATCACCAATACGGGAAAACAGATCCAACTTACAAGACAGTAAAACAGCTTCCATTCTTTCTCAATCAGAAGCGTACAACCTGAATTACGTGGAATCTGTTCTATAAACAGCAGGAAAATATACACTGCTTATTTGATCCATTTTGTTTCGATTAAAACGGGGGGGGGGGGGAGAACCTCAGCCATTAGCCCATATAACAAATGGTCCTCATTCCAGAGTCAAATGATAACTTCATTGCACAGGAATGGATTATCACTTGCTTTTTGCCTTCCTGAAGTCAATAAACTGTTTCCACCATTTCCAGCTATATGGCATAGTAATAGCTTATTCACTTTTCTAAATATTTTATGCTCAACCACCACTTTATTGATTGGCTATTAATGACTGGAAATGTTAACATGGAATAAAGGCATCCTCCGACCTGATCAATTTTGTGTATTTTTAAAAGGATTAACATGTGTGCGCGCCTTCCCCTGTTGATCATTAGTTGCCCCTGTGACTTCAGGGTTAAATCATTTCGGTATAATTTGGCCAATTTGCAACAAGTTGGGTTTTCTCCGTAAGGCAGAGAAGTTCTGCTCAACATATTGAGTGCAAACGTTAGAGGGACTGAAATTGTTGCTTAGCAATCATGGGAAACTACTAGGCTATGGCACTGGGCGAAATTACCCAGCAGTCTGACAACCATTATCAGATTACGCCATAGCATTTCAGAGAAAATGGACTTTGCAACGGGCTCCAATCAGTTAGATTTGTGTACTGCAAGTAGTTGTCCATAAAAGCATTCCCCAGTAGATTTACCTCTAGGTAAACACACACACACACCCCACCATGAATGATGGTCATTAGGCCTGGATCCATAAGAAACAGTATACCAGACAGCACATTGACTACAAGAACACAATCCTATAGGATCTGAAGAAGCTGAGCCTTCATAATGATGGGTCTCACAAGGACTAGAGATGAGATATGTACTGTCCAAGCCATCTATCATCCAGATCACTTCCTCAGTATGCCCTTTCAGAGTTCAACGCAGAAGAATAAGAGTTCTTTATCGCCACCACCCTTATGGCATATCCCAGCCTTCCCCAACTTGGTGTCCTCCAGATATTGAGCAATACTGAGTCAGTGTGGAGCAGTGGTTAGAGTGCTGGACTGAGACCTGAGAGACCATGGCTCAAATCCTCACTCAGCCATGAAGTCCACTGGGTGACATTAGGATGGTCTCTTAGCCTACTTTACACGGTTGTCATGAGAGTGGAGGAGAGAGACATGGGCATGTCAACTTGAGCTCCTTGGAGCAAATGTACGATACAAATGTAATTGGACCACACATATTGCTGGACCACAGCTGTCATCATCTCTGACCATTAGATATTCTGGCTGGGGCTGATGGGAGATGGCACATAACAACATCTGGAGAACACCCAAATTGGGAAAAGCTGACATAAGTGTTTATTTTTATTTATTTCTTAAAAAAGAAGACAGCTAGGTTGCTATTGATTGGCTTCAGAAAAAGTAATGTTTTCATTTAATCACCAATGCTTCCTCTTCATCCGTTGTGGGTTCTGCATGTACAATCTAAACCATGTGTAGGTAAACTAAGGCCTGGGGGCCGGATCCGGCCCAATCGCCTTCTAAATCCAGCCCACGGACGGTCGGGGAATCAGCGTATTTTTACACGAGTAGAATGTGTGCTTTTATTTACAGTGCATCTCTGGGTTATTTGTGGGGCATAGGAATTCGTCCATTCCCTCCCCCAAAGAAATATAGTCCAGCCCCCCACCAGGTCTAAGGGACAGTGGATTGGCCCCTTGCTGAAAAAGTTTGCTGACCCCTGATCTAAACAGATTTGGAGGCCCTGCACAGTCGGGAGGGAAGGGAGAAGGAGACACACACACAGCCTGCATGCCTCCCCTCTCCTTCTTTGCAGCCAGATCACTACCACTTCTGACAGCACCATCCCACCCAAGGCTGCTTCAACCCAATTTGACCAAATTCTGGGTCAATCCAAATCAGCCTGGTGTACAGTCCTACTGAACACCTTTCCAGAAAGAGAAGCAGAAGGCCATGCCTGGGAGCCACTGTGTCTACAGCAGTGGTAAAACTCCCACTCTCAATATAAAAAGAGATGTGTGCTGATTAAGCATATTCACCACCGAGGATAAATTAACTTCAAGACAATTTGCTAGTATTTTTGGCTGGCTCGCTATACACTGTCAAGAAAATGGGAGGCAGCGGTCGTCTGGTGTTCTCTGCTGGGATAGCCTTTGTGCTATGTTTATCAGCTTCTTCTGGCCAAGGTTTTCCTGGCAAGCTGCCTCCTTTCTTCATGTCAGCACAAATCAAAAAATGCTGGAAGTGAGGATGTTACACTACAGGTAAGAGTGAAAGCTTGCAGGCAGTGGGAAAGGTTAAGTGCAGAAATGTTATTAGCTCACAGGCCAAATCTGAAACACATTTATTTTATTTTCTCCAACAATCTAGTTCAAGAACAGTTGAAAGGCTATGGCCTTGTCATGACAGATTAAACGGAGACAGGACAAGGTCATTTGGTACTAGTGATTGTTAGATCCATCCATGTCCATTATTGTAATAATGAACAATATGGGATTGTTAATAACAACTTCAACTTGGGTGCACAATCCTATCTCACCACCAAAAAAAACAGCTGTTGCAATATCCTTTCCTAGGAGGACCAGATGTCCAGGGCAGGCTGGGAATTGGGATGTATTGCCCCATCTGCTCCATTATCTCACTTTGCCTTGCCTTTACAGAAGCAGGTCCAAAATCTCTTCCTATCACGTTTGTTCTTTTACCTTTAATTCAGAAGTACTTTTTTCCTTCTTCTTCTGGAATACAATGGAAAAATACCAAAACTATTTTCAAAATTCTAGAGTATATCAGTAGTTACAGATTCTTATTTATCTTACCAGAAGTGATTATGAATCACTTTGGGTTAGTTTATATAGCTGCCCCCCCCCCCCAAATGCCATTTTACCATGACTATTTCAGGACACAGTAGCCATAGAAATCTCCTGCAAGTGCCTCTGGCTTCCATCCTACGGCCAGTTCTTACATGTTTACAGTTTCACAGCCAGGACTCAGCTGCTCACTTCTCTCTCTAATTCTCCAAAATCTAGGAACTGGCATGCACAGCTCTAATCCATCTTCTACCATGGGTCACGTGAAGAGGTTCTTGGTGCAAGGGGTTGCTTTGAACTCTGTTGCAATGCTGGTATTCCCAAAGTCAGATAAAATACTAAAGTTGTGTTACCAAACTTTTGATTGTGGCTGTTAAACTCTCAGCTAAAAGTAAAACTAACAGAGATTGAAAACCAAGTCATTGGAACATTGGAGGCCACCTTACACTGAGTCAGGCTATTGGTCTATCTATCTCAGTACCGTCTTCAATGATTGGCAGTGGCTCTCCAGGGTTTTGGATATTCCCAGTCCCACCTGCAGGGAAAGCATATACCGTACTTTCATTGAGCTAAGGACCTTTCATTGAGCTAAGGACCTTCCCTGCTTTGTTATGGGAAGGCAGGGAGCAGACAGGTGCAGAGAGGAACAATTTACTGATGCAAAAAACATCAGTACCAATCTCTCAGTTGAGAAGGGTTATTTTACACTACAGAAGGTTTTTGAATTTGGTAAAGTGTTTATTAACTTTTGCACCATTCTATTCAGACCTTAACATGCTATCAGAATCAATAGCCTTTTATCTGCTCCATTTAAGATGAATCAAAATGCCTCCCAAATATACTCGTTATAGTCATTTTTTGTTTGATTCAGTATTGGACACCTTGGTCATTTCTGTTGAGTGACGAACAACCTTCCTTTCCGTTATGTCTGTGATGCACGGCCACTAACATACTATAATAACTTGGTGAGTAGCATTAATAGTGGTATAGTACTGCAGTGTCTTCCATTTCTGCTTTACTAGCCTTAGTGAGGGCTTTTTAATTTGCATTTGGTTATAAGACACAATGGCATGCAGAAAGCTTTAGGAAACAGCAGAACAGCTCATCAAGAGACATTTTCAGCAATGGCATGTCAACTGGCAAAAAGAATATTTAGCACAGAAAGGGGTTGCAAGAAATCTGCTGTGTTTATTGAATGTCAAGTCAGCTACAAAACTGAAAATTCTGTAAGATTTGCTATATCAGCCTGCTGCCACAAAAGAATTGCCACACAAATCCCTAGGCACTGTAAAAGCGTGTGTGTGTGCACATATATATAATGCCATCACTGAGCTCACAAATTTGGGAGTAAACCCCATTAAATTCAATGCTTTGAGTAAGTATCCTTTGGATTGCCTTCTTAGTTGAAGCATTAGTAATCAGGAGCCTGGATCACCAGAACCACAAAACTATTTTGCAGGTAGTAAGTTTGTAAGATCTGGTAAAAGGAAACCATAATCTGAAAACGTTAAAAAAACACACCACGGAATAGTACTTTCATATAAACATAGATGGCACAAATAGCTTCACAGAAGTTCCACTGTTGCTTACAGCAGTGCTTTTGAATCTGTGCTCAGAGCTTAAATATCGGATTTGATGAGTTGTTTGTCATGGATAACTGTCATTTAGAGTGGACCATGGTGGTACCGGCTACATTATAGCATGAACCCAATCTTCTTAATAATGCATAAACATATAGTTCTGTCATATCAATCAAGGCAGAACAAATAGATTCTCCCAAGGGTATTAACTTCTTATAGTGGCTCTCTCCACACACACACCCTCCTGCAAGGGATTGAAATAATCTGCACACAGACATGAGGCTGCCACCCATTTCCAACTGTTTCAAAGATTAAGAGAGATTCTGCTGTTATTTAATAATTGTCACTGTTGGTGGTGGTGGTGGTGTGTAGGGGGGCTAATGCACATATTTAAGCAGTGTATTAAGTCCATTGGCTTTTTTCTGCTTGGACCGGATCTCTAGGACATGGGGAGCTGAGATGTAAACAAATGTATATTAAGCTCTCCAGTGAAAGAACATCTACCCACTGTGGTCGCTTGCTGAATAACAAATTCTCCCTAGTCTCCACTTTAGTCTGGTTTTTCCACCGATCAATGGTTTTCAAGTCTGATCAATGTAAATTAAGAAAAAAGAAAGCAATAATAAAATATAGGCAAGCCCTTTGATCATGAAAATGCTCAAGGTTTCCAACTGATCTGTTCTGTAACAAGCGACCAGAGCAGGCATTTTCCAAATTAAGCCAAATGAATCAAGAGATCTTTTTTCCATATGGTCACAGAAATTGGCCTTTTGTCTACATGTGGAAAAGGGAGGTCAATAGGTGTGTGTAAGAGGGAAAATGGGGGTTTGCTGTCACACAGTACAGATCTGTGACTGACTGTTCTTAACACTGTGCATTGTGAAAATGTGGCCATTTCTGTAATAAAATTGCCTTTTGCTTTGTTGCTTGTTAGCCCATAAAAATAACTTGAACAGCCCTTACTACGAAACATCAAAAGTACACCTATGGCTTAAACTCTGACACAATCAGAGGGTGTTCTGTTCACATGCAGAAAGTGAGAGTGGTCACACAGAGCTGCTAGTATGCAGTCAAGGACATCCCCATTCATTTAATTGCTGGAAGCAGCTCTGCTTCTGCACCCTCGGCTCACACAGCATCTGCACAACATTGAACGCAAGGCAGAAAACAACTTGCTTTCAAGTAGACAGACACATCTTTGGACAGGAGATAGTAGCACTATCCGAAACAGAATGGAGCACACTACAGCTCATAGCAATCTATGGAACAGCTCTGATGGACTGCAGACCATATGTTTAATTACACTTCCCTGTAGGCACAAGTTTAAGCTAAAGGGGTTGGCAACTGGTACTTGAAGCTTAGCACTCTGCCATGATGTGGTGTTCCTGCTCTCCATTCCTGGCAGAACTGAGAGCAGTTTTCTACTCCCTGCTACTTCCTTTCCTCTTTTATATAACCTGCCTTTTGCTCTTTCCTAAAACTTGCTGTTTCTCAGATGCAGACGCACATAGGCCAAGTTGGCAGAGGCAAGAGGAATCCTCACCACCTAGAAGTCCTAGATTCATTGTTCACTGAGATTGTAAATGCTGCTACAAACATTAACAATTGATTAAGCAAAAACTCCAAAATGGATCTGTGATTATATAAAGCGCCACACAAAGAAAAAGGCATGGCAAATGCTGGAATAAAGACCTTCATCAAAATTATCTCTGGCTCTCTCTCATACCCTATTCCAAAATGTGTACACTAGAATCTATGCCAAGTTCCATTAAAGCAGTAGAATTCCATAATAGCAGGCAAATTTCGCAATTATTGTTCAAATCCTTAACATTATTTTTTTTTAGTGTCACAACAACAAACATTCTGTATTTGCACAATACTTTTTCCTTGTGGTGTTTTAACACTTTTCATCAATAATCTCTGGTAATCCTATCAAATTGCACCATAGCCTTTCACCAAGAGCCAAACTGTAAATACAAAATGGACCGGAAGGACGAACCTGATTTTAACACAATGAAACCCATAATGCAGTTCAATTGCAAGCAAGCAGCAGGTATAAAGGAGCGACACATAGCTTTTCACAATGCCTTAAGACTACAAATGTACACTGCAGTTAACGCAAACATATATAGATATACTGTAGTTTAAGCTAGAAAACAGTTGGCATTAGCTGATCCACCTAAGTGAAAGTGGGCATATACCACAGAATGTCATCATTACCAATTTCCACCTGCTGCTGTGACTGTTATGTGTGCTCTATTGAGTAGTCACGTTGGGTTCAGTCACAATCAAATGTGTGGGTAAATAAGATCACTTTGGATTGAATATCCATCTGCCATGTGATTGTCTTGACCCTGGGATCAGACTCCCTTATTCAGACAATTCAGAGTGGGAGAAAGAATTGCAATCTGAACCAGCCATAGATATATAGCAAACCAGAATCACTTCTACAAGAGGAACTTGTTTTGCCAGTATCTATTTATCCCATGGGGGTGGGTTGCCCTCATCTGACTCTGAGCCCTAGTGAAATCACAAGTCTTCCCCACTCCGCCAAGTCAACACTGATAAACCAGACTGAGTCCCCTAAAATAAAATGATTCCTCTCTTGGAAGGCATCACTAGCTACTGAGACAAACTTGTCAGAGTCTTCAGGATGACTGCTGCTGAAACAACATTTGAGCTTTGCTCGTAGAGTCTTCAACGTGGGCTCTGCATGAGGAGCTGTCCAGAGTGCCAGAGAAGCCTGGCCTCACTCTTGTGTTGCTGAAGCCACTGCTCAAAACAAAATCAGGATGCTTTTCAATATGCCAGCTGTAACGGCATATGCCAGATTATTTTCACAGATGCTTGAATCGAGTCTTTTCTGTGTATCCTACAGACCTTTGTACCTTTTGGCTCAAGTTTCTCCAAATGGCTTGCTTCATTTTATAATTTATATAAAAATAAAACAATTGTCCAGGAGCACCTTAGAGACCAACTACCGTAGTTTTCGCTCCATAACACACGTTTTTTTCCTCCTAGAAAGTAAGGGGAAATGTCTGTGCGTGTTACGGAGCGAATGCTTCCCTCCTCCGTGGTTTCCAGCGGGAGAAGAGCCGCTGAATGGGGAGGAGAGAGGGACAGAGTGCCTGCTTCTTTAAAGGAGCAAAGCGGGAGGGGAGAGGAGCCGCTTACACGAGTGTAAGCGGCTCCTGTACGGTTGGCTCCTTTAAAGCAAGCAGGCTCTCTGTATCTCTCTCGTCCCCACTCAGCGGCTCTTCTCCCACTTTGCTGGAAATAGCAGGAAAGATTTTCAGCTCGCTAAGGGGGGGAGGAGGGAGAGAAGCAGAGCCTGCTTGCTTTAAAGGAGCAAAGCGGGAGAGGAGCCGCTTACACGAGTGTAAGCGGCTCCTGTCCGGTTGGCTCCTTTAAAGCAAAAAGCAAGCAGGCTCTCTGTATCTCTCTCCTCCCGCTTTGCTTTTCAGCTCGCTAAGGGCGGAGGGCGGGGAGGAGGGAGAGAAGCAGAACCTGCTTGCTTTAAAGGAGCCTACCGGACAGGAGCCGCTGTAAGCGGCTCCTGTCCTGTAGGCTCCTTTAAAGCAAGCAGGCTCTCTGTCCCTCCAGCAAAGTTTTTCAGCTCGCTAAGGGGGGAGGAGGAGGGAGAGAAGTAGAGCCTGCTCCACGCGTGCTCCTTGTCCCTTGAGTGCTTTTCCTTCCCTCCCCACTTAAAATGTGGTTAAAAAGCACAGATCCACATGGATCCTCAGGATTTTTGCACTGGGTCACCCCAAATTCACCATCAGATCACATAGCATGTCCATGGCTACAGTTTGCACCAAAAAAATCACGCACCCACTGTTGCCTGGGGCTGCAGTGGTGCAAAAACGTGGTTACAAACATGGATCCACATGGATCCTCAGGATTTTTGCATTGGGCTACCCCAAACTCACCGTCAGATCACATGTCTGTGGCCACAGCATGAACCACAAAAATCATACATCTACTGTTTCGTTTAGAATATTTTTTTTCTTGTTTTCCTCCTCTAAAAATTACATGCGTGTTATGGTTGGGTGCGTGTTATCAAGCGAAAAATACGGTAAGTTTGTTCTTGGTATAAGCTTTCATGTGCATGCACACTTCTTCAGATATTTTATAAGTAAGCCAGCAGAGCAGCAGAAAAGCAGGAAACGCATCGAGGCCACCCGAGAATTTTTTTGTCAACTAACTGGTTGACATCATGGGTTTGCTTCAGAAGTAATAATATGCAGCATTTTAAACATATCAACCCTTTTCAGCTTGTGCTGAGAAGTACCGCAAATCTGACTTGGCTTCATGATTATCAATGACATGGGACATTTCCGTAGATGTGTCTGATACTGTAGTTATGAAATAGAAGTGGGTTCTATAGAACTGTGTGGTCTCTAGCAATTAGAATATTTTTAATTTATGACTAAATTGAATGTATTTATTATTATTTGTGGTTGATTTCTGATTTCTCTTTATATTCATTATGGACGTAATGATTCACATTCGATTTGGTGGAATTACCACAATCTGCCCTGAGTCTATGAGATTGTTTATGACCTTTCTATCCACCTTTTTTTTCCTCAGTGAGCTCACTATGGACTTCATGATCTCTCCTTCCCTATGTCATCCTCACAACAACTCTGGGAGGTTAGGTTAGGTTGAGAGACAAGTGAACTTCATGGCTGAGTAAGGATGTGAACCCTGGTCTCCCAGCTCATAGCCCTACTCCTCTACACCTCCCTCGCCCACAGAAATGCCGCAAACAAAACATATTCAAGAACCCTGAAGGAACATGCACTGGAGAACATCTAGTAGGATTGGGCTCAGCTCTTCCACACCCAATCCATTTTTGGGACCACTTCAGAGCGGCCCCAATCCAGCTCAGGATCCAGATCCAGACCTTGAACTTATTTCAGGCCTTGCATAGTATTAAAAGTTTTAAACCCTAATAAAACAGGTAGTTGGGAGGGTGATAGGAGGTGCCTCTCTTTCTTCCTGCTACCAACCACATGTTTAATTAAGCTTTCTAACCCTGCTTTTGATAGTTCTGGATCACTCCAGGCAAACCTGATCCTACCCAGGGTAATCTGGATGTGCACTTAACGGATACTTTTTTATATACTTTTGTATTGTTGTTTTGATTTTTGCAAACCACCTTGAATTTTCTTCTTATGTAAGGCAATATATAAAGGTTTTTAATCAATAGATCAAAGCCAAGAAAGCATATGATCTTGTCCCTCAGGCCATGTCAGCTTACAAATGCTCTTTGCTGACCTACAGCCATTTAACATGATCAAATTGCAATCTGATTTAAGGGAAGGGGTTTTCTTTCCTCGATGTTTCGGTGGCAGAGTCTGCCAGGTCCATGTGCCCAACATATGACAAATACATTTTTCCCTCAAACAGGCTCCTGACAGTGTGATCAAATGATTACCCCACCAGAAGATCAAAGCAACATCCCTGCCTTTTGTATCACCTTGCATTTGGAGGGATAACATTTTGGCCATGTTAACTGGTCTCTCTTACAAAAAGGAAAACTATAGAAAACTTCAAAGAGGAACAGGGATGTGAAAAATTGCGTTACCACTTCCCCGCATTTCCTTTCCATTCTAGTTAGACAAAAAGAGCTTGGAGAGGACTGAACACAGAACACTCAAAACTCCTTTATCCTGCCCTGAGCACCCTTTCCCCTGATTGCTGTCTAATAAAAACAGGAACTTCATTTTATCTGCATGTGTATAAGATTAAAATATCTGTCCTCCCGTACCTCATCCTTCTTTTTCTACATGCCTAATGTCCAGTGAGTTACCTCTGGGCATTCCAGCTCCCCCCTCCCTTTGCCACAGGATCTAAGCACTACAAAATGTTCAAAAAATAGCAACAGCAATAACAGCCTCCCTTCTCTTTTCTGAGCCAAGAGAGAGAGACATAGTTTAATTAGTATAGCGTATGTTTTCATTTGCATGGATAACCACGTGTGGGAAGCTGTATCCCTTTGAAGGGTTTTAGGGAGGGAAAGGTAGATCAAAGAGCTGGGGCTTCTTTTTAGAGGTAGGGAATTGGGGGAGGGAGGTCCCTCCCACTGAAGGAAAGCATCAAGGACCCCATCAGCTACCGATCAGCTGCACGGAATGGTGCTCGAACCTGATATCGCGAATCCTAAATCCCCAATCTATTAGGCTTTTATTAAATGCATCTGAACTCAATTTCCTGGGTTACTGCAACAGATTAAGAGGCTGTCCTTTGATGTGTCTCCCACAAACCTTCCTAGTCGCCACACCCTCTTCCTCTCTCCACTCCGGGCCCCAGGACTCCTCTGCACTGAGCCCTGCTATTCTGCATGCCTGCCCAGTCACATGGAGTTGTTGGAGGAATGAATCCAAAAGAAACAGCCCATTAAAAACAGAAACAGCTGTAACAATTTTACATGCCATGGTTCTGATTTCCTTGATTTCTGGGTCTTCCCCTACACACACACACACACACACACACACACACTCCCCCCCTGCTTTTTTTCCTATCCTGTTCCATTTTTAGAGATCAGTTTTCAAATATTGGGTGGGGAGGAAGCAGGTTGGTTTCCCCACTGTCGCTTACCTGGTGATTTTTGAAGTTTGCCCTGGGTTTCTCATAGGTGGTGGCAGCTACCCAAACCAAAGTGGGGGGGGAGTGAGAGAAGGGGGGAAGGAGGGGGGAAGGAGGGAGAGAGAGAGAGAAGGCGGTAGAGCGGGAAATAAAGGAAGGAAAGAGGTAATTCTACAGCAGTAGAAGAGACTGACTCTTGAGTACAGGTGCAGAGTTTTATATTTGGAGGAAATGGGTTCTGTTTTTTTCAATCTGTTAATGTTTCTCTCCCTGAAATCATGTAATGGATCACTGCATTTTCATTCTGTTTGAATAAGTAGCACCCAAATTAACTATTCCTTAAAGTTGTCTATGTTAGTGCCTTGAGATTTGCAGCAGCCTTTATTGAAGCTCACCAGCCAAGCAAGGCAGTCCTACAATTGCAAGTTAGTAAACATCAGAGTTGCTAAGGAAGAATGAAGCCAGCAGGTGGGGTAGAGAAAGCAAGGAATTGTCCCTACTGGAACCAACTGATGGTCTACTAAGTGTCTGTGCCCTGTCTTCCCTCTCTGAAGCATGATTTTGAACATGATCCCACTTTAAATTGGATGATGATGCAGAATGAATTCTCGGACAGTGGCTAGATTCCATGCCAAATGACCATTAAAATTTTCATTTGTGATAGGAAGGTATAGATGATGACAACGATGGTGATATTTTTTGCAATGCAAAGAAAATTTTGGATACCTAAACTTTCTTGTAGAAAATGCTACGTGTAACTGTCATGGCAAACAGATTGTCACAACTTACAGCAGCGTATTGTGCTCCATGGAAGGGATTGCAAAGGTCTTCTAGTGCTATCTTTTGCCAATGCTGGAAATTCATTGCTACAGCAACGCTCAGAGGTGGCTTCTGCTTAAAAGACTCTAACAAAAGAGAGCACAGGCTGATGCGGATGTCCGTTGTCGAAGAAGAAGAAGAAGAAGAAGAAGAAGAAGAAGAAGAAGAAGAAGAAGAAGAGGAGGAGGAGGAGAAGGAGGAGGAGTTTGGATTTGATATCCCGCTTTATCACTACCCTAAGGAGTCTCAAAGTGGCTAACATTCTCCTTTCCCTTCCTCCCCCACAACAAACACTCTGTGAGGTGAGTGGGGCTGAGAGACTTCAGAGAAGTGTGACTAGCCCAAGGTCACCCAGCAGCTGCATGTGGAGAAGTGGGGAATCGAACCCAGTTCACCAGATTACGAGTCCACCACTCTGAACCGCTACACCACACTGGCTCACAACTAGCAGTTGAAATGTGTGCTTATTAATGGTGATGGATAGGCAAGTCGCCCTCAGACCATCATCTGCACTCTTGTAGCAATGACGCCACTTCTGCACTACATTTAAAGCAATATCATAACACTTCATACAGCTAAAACTTCCCCCAAAGAAGCCTGACACCTGTGGTTTGTTAAGGGTGCGTTGCTGAGTGCTGTTAAGACCCCTATCCCTGGGCTGCAGTTCCCAGAGTGGTTTAACAGCCATCCCTCTCCCCAAGCAACTCTAAGAATTGTAGCTCTATATGGGGAATAGGGGTCTCTTAACAAGTCTCAGCACCCTGATTCTTTGAGGGAAGCATTCATTTTTAAAGTGATACTACTTTAAATATAGAGCACCGATGGTTCCTTAGTCACTCTAACTACAGAATTCTCCCCCACTAAACCTACATTTTCCCTGGGCTTGGTGTGGGTACTTGTACTGTCAGCACAGCAATGGTGAGCGGCTGTGTGGAGATATTCCCAGACAGAGATGCGGGCTCCTAAATCTATGGTGTGTGTTTCTAACTCATACGCAGCATATAAACATCATATAGCAAACCTAGGAGCACAATGGGGCTAAAGCAACTGTTTTAAGTAAACTTAAACAAGATGGCAAATCCCCAGCTGTGCACAAATGTCTGATCCCACATTCCATTTTGGAACGACTGCCCATAAATACAGCAAGTTTCCTTTGTGGCTTGCTGTCAATTAAATAAACACCACACATTCCTCTCCCCCTCACTTTGCTAAGATAGCTTTATTCAGACCATTAGTTCATTAGAGCATGCTACGCTTTACTGTGGTGGATTCCCAAACTCTGCATTTAATCATAAAATCCACTAAAAGCAAAGAGATTGGATGTTAGCACGTAAAGCAACAATGCTGCACATATGACAAAGCAGCTAGGCTAGTGATATGACTTGTAGGGTTTGTACAATCCAGGCTCACATCAAGTACAAGATGAACAAACAAGACTAGTATAGTGGGCTTTGTTAGCACCTGGCCTTTTAATAAGGCCCCTATTTGCACCACCAGTAGGGGATGAAAATCCTGAGAAGCCTACCTGGAGGTTCCACTTCTGGCAGATGAAGGAGCCCAGCTGTAGTACCTCTGGCAGAATGAAGGATGGAGGAGAGAGGAAAAATATCAAAAGCCCCAGAAAGAGGGAGGAGATGCCCTTCTATGGGTGTATTCAGACATGGGCTAGTGATAATAACAGTAGTGCTTCTGTTCCATGATAACATCAGGAAATAACTATATGTCACTATACCAACCCAAATTTCATCATTTTACTGCCACAACTTTCCAGGTCAAGGGGGCTGCAAAAGGATTTTTCTTTAACTGTATAACACAGAAATGAATGCTGAACATGCACTATTTCCATCAGTTTTCTGGAAGCAGCTTTCACATCATGTGAAAGTTCAGATGTAATGTAGAAATTAACAGGGAAAAGGAATAAACTGCCATGTGAATGCAGCCTATGCCCTAAACGGCCTCAACCCAGTATACCTGAAGGAGTGTTTTTAATGTTTGATGTTTTATCGTGTTTTTAATATTCTTTTGGGAGCCGCCCAGAGTGGCTGAGGAAACCCAGTCAGATGGGTGGGTTATAAATATTTATTATTATTATTATTATTATTATTATTATTATTATTATTATTTTCATAGGAAAGAAGAAGACAAGAAGCCCAGTAGAGAGGAAGGAAAAGTTTGGACAAAAATAAACAAAAAGTCCCTTGCCTTCCCTGCCATTAATGTACAGAGCTGATGTCACAAAGCTTCATCTCCATGCTTAAGTCACTGGGGATCCCTTGCCAACGGATTGCCCTCCCCACAGAGGCATGGCTGGCCCCAACATGTCTGACATTTTGTTGCCAGGAGCAAGCCAGGTGAGTTTTTCTATGCGGGGGGCAGGGATTATCAGGAATTGTGTTGCTGCAGCAAGTGTGGAGGCCAGATTGTGATTCCCAGGATATATTTTTAAAGAATGCTGTATTTTTTTATCTCCTTCCAGATTATATTGAATTGGTTTTGTTGAATTGGGTTTATTGCTTTATTGTGCTATAACCTGACTTTGGATCATATGTTTAATAGCAGGCTAGAAATTCTCATAAATAAAATGTGTTAAATTTCTCTGTTCCTCCTCCATTGCTAAGGACAAGTCGGGGGGGGGGGGGACATATGGTCATGAAATCAGAAGCAGCCACTTATTTGGCCCTAAGCATTTGTAAGGATAAGGAAAGAAATCCATTCAGTTCATATGTTAATGCAAACCTAACAAATTTGTGTTTTACTAACCAAATTCGCAAACTGAAATTTGCAGTTCTCTGAATTTTGTGATGCGGTCATCCAGCCCCCCCCCATGCACATAATAATATGTTAGTGGAAAATAATGTACAAAACCTGCATTCTAGTGGGGGGGTATTATTTTATTATTATTATTATTAGCTGAATTCATATACCGCTATATACCTGCAGATCTCAGGACGGCAAAGACATATGCCGTAGGCAAAAAGTATACAAAAAGGCATATGCTAGGGAAAACATGGTACAATTTTCATGCTGACTTTTTTCCCTTAACGTATGCAGAAATGTTGTGAAGAAAACTTAAAAGAATGGAAACATGAAAAACTGTAGGAACTGACATTGAAAGATTCATCCACCCCAAAGCATTTGTTAAAGGCACACATACCATCCAAGTTTTGGCTTCTACAAAGGTGGGGTGGGTGAGAAACTGATATCCTGGTGGCTGAGATAAAGTGGCACTCTTTTTATCTGTCGTTTCAGTCTGTCCCAAGCAGAGTGGGCATACTGGTGACATGCAGACACTACAGAGATGAATATTCTCTGGGAAGTTTTTCTTTAATAAAAACTGTGGTTGATGAGGGTTGGGGTTTTTTTTTTTACCGTGAACCACACAACCACACAAGATTCATCTAGAGCAAACACACATGGCAACTAAGACCTCAGTTGCCATGTCTGGTTTTATAATCTATAAGGTCGCTCATCGTGCTGGAAGATGACCATAACAAGTCACAAAACCCTACACATTGCCAATGGTTTGTCTGTCAATGTGCAGCCAAACAACATGATCAAATTTTCATCTCTTTGAAACACAGAAGCTTCCTCATCATCAACTACTGCTCTGGAGCGTCTACATTAGCATTTAGCTGTGGCTTTTAAAATACTTTAGTTATATATATGCATGGAAATGCCTATTTCTCTGTTTCACTCACCTAGGTTGTTCAGAAGCTCTGGTGGAATATACACACAAATAAAAACTGTTCTGAAAATGCTTTTTAAAAAGCATTTTTAAGAAATGCATTGAATTTTCCATAAGGCTCACCATCACCATCGAGCGTCACATTGTATATTGCACACTTAAAACACACTTAAAACGTTTTATTTGCAGCTGTATAACTGACACACAGAAAAACTTCTGGCTGCTTGAAACATGTTGCTCTGGGTTTAATGCAGATGAGAGATTAAAAGTTAGTATGGTTGGAAAACCTAACTTAATTCAACAGAAAAGGAGTTCACAACTACAATGAACTCAGCACTGGCATGACACTTCTTTACACATTTGTCCCCCTACAGTGATTCTGGGAATTATATCCACATGGAACCTTAATAACAGTCTCTGGATCCATGACAAGCAGGTCCATTGATGGATATACCATTCTCTGATTAACCTAACTGCTGGAAAATGTGCTAACCCCCAGAGAACAACAGCCTTGAATGTGCTAGAGACCAATTCTGCTACTAGTTAGAATCTCTTCTACAGAGAAAACCAGTTATGTGCCAGGTGTCACAGATGAACTTTGATGTAGCTGCTCTGGGTTTGTTTTGATCCCAAGGAAGTTGTGCATCTTGTGATGCCACAGCCTTTGTGTGCAAAAAGGATCCTGCAGCTCATGGAGAAGGAAAGTGGTTTCCATTTGGCAAGCAGCAGGAACTTATATCCAAGATGCCAATGGGTCTGTGGCTGTATGGGATTTGACAGTGAAATCCTGTTACAAGGCTACTTAGATGAAAACTTTGTTCTCTTCCATGAGACTTGCTCCTAGGAAAGTGTGGATAAGATTGCAACTCTTAACTCTCTCTCTCTCTCTCTCTCTCTCTCTCTCCGTGTGTGTGTGTGTGTGTGTGTGTGTGTGTGTGTGTGAAAAAGATGATTTTAAGCTAACAAAACAAGCTGGAGACTAGGGAGGAAGAGGGTTGTCCTTGCGAACAGACTGGAATCTAAACATAGCTCCCTTGGTCCATGCTATACAGACTGAGAGTGCCAAGTATGTGTGTCACCCAGAGCCATATCTGGAACTATGACAGTGATGTAAGATTCCAACCACATCCTGAAAAACATCAACTGCCTTATTCAAAAATTCCACTCGTTTCCAGTGCCAGATTCCATAGGTGGTGGTGGTGGTGTTTTTTTAATCAGCTGGGATTTTACACATTTTCCATCTGGCTAAAACTCCTCCGTGCTCTTTTCTCACAAAATGCAGCAGGATTTCCTTGCTTTACAACATAAAGGGATATATCACTTTCAAGGATATCTCACTCTCCCTCTTTTACTGGATGCAAGGAGGGGGGAGGGAATTGTGTTTCACCAAAGTTTTCTGCAACCTTTGTGAATTTGTACAAATTTGAAGCTGCGTCCAGGCTGCAGGCTCACAGAATTGACTTCTCAGCCTGGGGCTCTATTTGCTGCATCCTTTGGGCATGTCCAGACTGCAAGGACCTTGCTAGGCCCTTTAAAGGTCTGGCACAAATGTGCATGTGCTACTTTGCGTGAATAGATGCCCCTACACTGTAGAGATTGTTAAAGGAATACAGATAAAGGGCAGGAGATCTGGAGCCCACCACAAAAGATCCAGGATTCTGGGCTCTTAGGTCCCTAACAACACCCCTGCCAGATAGGCAAGCGTTTCTCTGCAGCGAAATCCTGTACCTGCCAATCAACAAGGCTCACCAATACTATTGGTAACATACTGTCCCTCTCCATTTGTCTTATTTGTTAAATAATGATTTTTTTCATATTAGTATTGATAATATGGTATATATATTTTTTAATCTGATTAATTTTGTTAAGAAAAGCATTTACATATATGGGCGGTTCACAATAGCTAGCAACACATTTAAAAGATTATTCCCTTGGCATTGGTCTCTATCGGGGGTGCTGCAAGGGCAGGATTGTCAGAAAGAAATCTAAGAGCCCATTCAGCAGAATGAGAACAGCTGCCCCACCCCCAATGCAACAGGGCTGGCTTACCGCATCTTGAAGTAATAATACTCATGACCATCTGAAGATGGTTGAAATGAGATAAGGCCATTGCATCCAGAATCTAAAATTACAGGCCCTTATGAGAGCAGCAAACATACCAGGAAACTATGAGCCAAGCAAATACTATGCTGGCCTGATGGTATTGTGTACAGGCAACGACTGATGAATGCGCATCTGAATGAAGTGCAATTGTGCACACATGCATGGCGCCAAACTCAGATGTGACCCCAAAACACCACTAAACACATCACAAAAAGGGCAGAAGGGGAGCAAGATGGAACAGGGAATGGAAGTCCCATGCAAAATAGTGACTAGCTGTACATAGCATTCTTTGATGTTTGACTCTTTTGTATTTTATTTTCTGTGTACTGCTTACAGACAATTGCAGTTCAGTAGTATAAAAACTGTACACACATACATACATGGGGGGGGGGGAGAAAATGAGCCGACATTCATTGTAATCATAATAAACAACTTTTATTCAGCCTCTTTCCCATTCCTTCTAATTTCTGAGATTTTACCAAGCATTTCTCACATACACACACACTTTGAAGTCTCTCTTTCCAGCAAAAAGGGCTATTCATGTCCTTTTTAAAAGAAAGAATGGGAGAAAGCTGCAGTGCTCGCAACGCTGAGTACTTTTGAATTCAGCTCCAGAATCCAGGCTTGAGTAGAAATCCCCATTAAATGATCTAAAAAAAAGGTTAAGGTAAAGAACCCCTGACAGTTAAGTCCAGTCACAGATGACTCTGGGGTTGCGGAACTCATCTCGCTTTACAGGCCGAGAGGGCCAGCGTTTGTCTGCAACAATTTTTCCGGGTTATGTGGCCAGCATGACAAAACCAGAGCAGCGCACGGAAACGCCGTATACCTTCCCGCCGGAGTGGTACCTATTTATCTACAGTCATACCTCAGGTTAAAGTTGCTTCAGGTTAAGCGTTTTTGGGTTGCGCTCTGCAGCGACCCAGAAGTAACGGAACGCATTACTTCCGGGTTTCACCACTCGCGCATGCGCAGATGCTCAAAATGATGTCACCCGCATGCGCAGAAGCGGCGAATCGCGACCCACGTACATGTAGATGCACAGACGCGGGTTGTGTTCGCTTCAGGATGCGAATGGGGCTCCGGAACAGATCCCATTCGCATCCAGTGGTACCACTGTATTTGCATTTTGGGGCGTTTTTGCATTTTGGGGCATTTTTGCACTTTCGAACTGCTAGGTTGGCAGGAGCTGGGACCGAGCAACAGGAGCTCACCCCATCATGGGGATTTGAACCGCCGACCTTCTGACTGGCAAGCCCAAGAGGCTCAGTGGTTTAGATCACAGCACCACCCGCGTCCCTTATTAAACGATCTAGTCACACCTAATGCTTTATCACTGTTGAAGGCGAAGCCAAGTGGGATAAACCTGGCCACTGAGAAACAAGAAGACCCACACACACAACCCATGGGTAGGGACCACTGGGAAACCCATGTGAGCTACTCTGAACTTTTGAAAGAAAGAGTGAAATATTAACACAGTTTTTATTTTAAAAGAAAATGGAGAATGCATGCCTGCAGCTCAGTCCATAGCCTCCTTTGTGTGTTTGTGAGCTAAGTACAACATAACAGAATGGGGAAGGCTGTAGCTCAGTGGTGGAGCCCCAAGTTCCACCCAGATGGGGCTGACAGAGACCCCAGTCTG
This sequence comes from Podarcis pityusensis, assembly GCF_964106645.2. Taxonomy (NCBI): domain Eukaryota; kingdom Metazoa; phylum Chordata; class Lepidosauria; order Squamata; family Lacertidae; genus Podarcis; species Podarcis pityusensis. Next base: position 59,271,473 of record NC_138031.1, read on the forward strand.
AAACCCTGGAGAGCCAATGACAGTCAGTGTAGAAAGACAACACTGAGCTAGATGGACCGATCAATTATTGACTCAGTGTATGGCACTTTTCTTGGGTCCCTGCAGTAAAAGAAGTAGCTGCATCTCAAGGCAGAAGGTCAGATCCACACTACCAAACTTCACAGCGAAATTGCTCACTATGGTGAAAATATCCTCCTCTGGCAACAAAGCCCCCATCCCCCCAGACCCTCTTCAGAATGCACATAACCAGATGGGGGAACCTAGGTGCAGTAAATAAATTAAATGACTGTAACAGTGAAGTGCTGAGTCCAGTCATTTCCCCCAAGAGAACAAGAACAGCTCTGTGGCTTTATTGGTGCTTGTAATTAACACCTGGCTCAAACACGTTTATTGGCAAAATAGGAGAAAGATGGGGGAATGGAGGGGAAATCAGCCTTGAAATTAATTGCCTGCCATTTCTATGGGCTCCTTTAACAATGGCATTATTAAAATGCAATCCTGAAAATAAAGAGAAGCTTGCAGCTCCCCATCTCTGTATTTCTATAGTGAGCCACGGTTTATATTAAAGTAATGGATTTCCTCCAAACCCAAAACACTGTTTAAAATTATTCTTACTCAAATGTTTATATGCTGTGGAATTATTTGTCAGAATGGTTCTTTTAACGTAACATCTTTATTGCCTTACTGCACCAGAAGACTTCATTGTAGGTGAATTTCAGCATTATGCGCACCTCAAATCTTGTAACAATACTAATGTACAGTCATACCTCGGGTTACAGATGCTTCAGGTTGTGGTTTTTTGGGGTTTCGGGGGTTGCGCTTTGCTCATGCGCAGAAATGCCGAATCGCAACCTGCACGTGCACAGACACACCGCTGCGGGCTGCGAACGTGCATCCCACACGGATCACGTTCGCAACCCGAGCGTCCACCGTATCTATTGATTTTAAGTGGGTTTTAAATATCATTTTTAAAGTGCTTTGATGTTCTGTTTCATCAGCGGCAGGCTAGAGGTCAAAGCAACAAAGGGAGTTAAGTGCACCTTCCCTTTGTTTTCTCTCACACTAAGATTTTGCTTTTGCCATGACTTCATTATAGGCATGTATTTAAAATAAGTATTTTTCAACTGGCTTCATTGTTAAGATTTGGGAAACAAGATATTTCAAGAGAGGGAGATTTTAATTTATTTATTTTTAAATAAAACTCTCCCTGGGAATGGAGTGGGGGCGGGTTGGAAAGCCATGGGGCAGTCAAACATTTTGACTTCCACCATCTTGGGCTGCAACCAAGCAAATCTCAGAAAATGAAATACACTCATCCAGATTTCATGTAGCACCCAGAATCAAAACTGTACGGGAAGCCTTAAATTGATTCAAATTCTCAAATGTTGTAGAGCTTATTAGTTCATTGCTAATGTTATGCATAAAAATGGTTCAGAATGATGAATGGTGATGCCCAGTCAAGATGCATGTGGAATCTTGTATTTAGGTACAATTGTTGTCATATTTTTGTAAATGCAAGGAAAACTAAAAGAAGAAACAAAAAAAAGGCAGGATACAGCAGTCAGGCAGCACCTGGGGCCTGTCTTCCACTGTGTCAACAGTTTGTCCAGATTATTCCAGCAGTTCTGAGGGCATCCTGTTTGTTCCACAGTGCATTGTTTTATAGAATTTTAAGCACCTGCTCTTTTTCTGAAACCCCTTTGTCTGGCTGGTTTTTATTTTTATTTATAAATCAGATATGTTCTCGTTGTCTTTCCTCGGGCTTATTAAAGTGCATGGGAGTCATGACAAAATATTTCCAAGGAAAACAACAACAGAAAAAAATGCATAGCTATTCTACTCAGCCCCTTTTAACCCATGAATCCACGTGCTGTAGTCAGATCAGCAAGTTCATACATCATAATTAAACCATTGTATTTTTGTTACCTGCTGAAGCTTCAGAATGCCCCAAAGAATATTGAAGCTTTGTTGGTGTTTTTATTAAGTACTTTGTGTCCTCAATTTGTGTTTTTATGTTGTGAACCACCCTGTGATGTTTGAATAAAGGGCAGTATACAAATGTAAGTAGTAGTAGTAGTAGTAGTAGTAGTAGTAGTAGTAGTAGTAATATATAATTATTATTATTATTATTATTATTATTATTATTATTATTATTACCACGCCCATCTGGCTGGGTTTCCCCAGCTATTCTGGGCAGCTCCCAACAGAATACTAAAAACACGATAAAACATCAAACATTAAAAACTTCCCTAAACAGGGTTGCCTTCAGATGTCTTCTAAAAGTCAGATAGTTGTTTATTTCCTTGGCATCTGCTGAGAGGGAGTTCCACAGGGCAGGTAGCACTACTGAGAAGGCCCTCTGCCTGGTTCCCTGTAACCTCATAGAATCATAGAATCATAGAGTTGGAAGAGACCACAAGGGCCATCGAGTCCAACCCCCTGCCAAGTAGGAAACACCATCAGAGCACTCCTGACATATGGTTGTCAAGCCTCTGCTTAAAGACCTCCAAAGAAGGAGACTCCACCACACTCCTTGGCAGCAAATTCCACTGTCGAACAGCTCTTACTGTCAGGAAGTTCTTCCTAATGTTTAGGTAGAATCTTCTTTCTTGTAGTTTGGATCCATTGCTCCGTGTCCGCTTCTCTGGAGCAGCAGAAAACAACCTTTCTCCCTCCTCTATGTGACATCCTTTTATATATTTGAACATGGCTATCATATCACCCCTTAACCTCCTCTTCTCCAGGCTAAACATGCCCAGCTCCCTTAGCCGTTCCTCATAAGGCATCGTTTCCAGGCCTTTGACCATTTTGGTTGCCCTCCTCTGGACACGTTCCAGTTTGTCAGTGTCCTTCTTGAACTGTGGTGCCCAGAACTGGACACAGTACTCCAGGTGAGGTCTGACCAGAGCAGAATACAGTGGCACTATTACTTCCCTTGATCTAGATGCTATATTCCTATTGATGCAGCCCAGAATTGCATTGGCTTTTTTAGCTGCCGTGTCACACTGTTGGCTCATGTCAAGTTTGTGGTCAACCAAGACTCCTAGATCCTTTTCACATGTACTGCTCTCAAGCCAGGTGTCACCCATCTTGTATTTGTGCCTCTCATTTTTTTTGCCCAAGTGCAATACTTTACATTTCTCCCTGTTAAAATTCATCTTGTTTGTTTTTGCCCAGTTCTCTAATCTGTCAAGGTCGTTTTGGAGTGTGATCCTGTCCTCTGGAGTGTTAGCCACCCCTCCCAGTTTGGTGTCATCTGCAAATTTGATCAGGATGCCCTTGAGTCCATCATCCAAGTCGTTGATAAAGATGTTGAATAAGACCGGGCCCAAGACAGAACCCTGTGGCACCCCACTAGTCACTCTTCTCCAGGATGAAGAGGAACCATTGATGAGCACCCTTTGGGTTCGGTCAGTCAGCCAGTTACAAATCCACTGAGTGGTAGCATAGTCAAGACCGCATTTTACCAGCTTCTTTACAAGAATATCATGGGGCACCTTGTCAAATGCCTTGCTGAAATCAAGGTAGGCTACATCCACTGCGTTCCCTTCATCTACCAGGCTTGTAATTCTGTCAAAAAACGAGATCAGGTTAGTCTGACATGACTTATTTTTCAGAAATCCATGCTGACTATTGGTGATCACAGCATTCCTTTCTAGGTGCTCACAGACTGTTTGCTTAATGATCTGCTCCAGAATCTTCCCTGGTATTGATGTCAGACTGACTGGGCGGTAATTATTTGGGTCCTCTCTTTTCCCCTTTTTGTAAATAGGGGGAAAGCATTAATAACTTCCTCATTTCTTGCAGAGAGGGAACCGCCAGAAGGCCCTCAGTGCTGGATCTCAGCGTCTGGGCTGAACGATGGGGCTGGAGATGCTCCTTCGGGTACACTGGGCTGAGGCCGTTTAGGGCTTTAAAGGTCAGCACCAACACTTTGAATTGTGTCCGGAAACGTACTGGGAGCCAATGTAGGTCTTTCAGGACTGCTGTTATGTGGTCTTGGTGGCCAGTCCCAGTCACCAGTCTAGTTGCCGTATTCTGGATTAGTTGTAGTTTCCAGAATTCTATCATGTGGGAAGCAGTTTAGAATGAAAGCAACGCCATGATCAGAGGGCAATGGCAAGGAAAATGGAATAAATGTCCAAGGCCTTTTTCCACAAAAAGAAATCCAAGCATAATAAGAAACGCAGTGGCTGAGTTATTTTGCTGCTGCTGTGAAAAACAGAGTTAATGCTCCACTGATTTTTTTGATTTTTTTTTAAGTATACCAATCTGGTATCGGGGGTCAAATGCAACCCAAGAAAGCTATGCTAATTAAATATAAGGAAGTTATTAATGCTTTCACCGAGAGCTCTCTGTTTCCAGTAAAACAATATAAGTCCATATAAGTCAATCCCTCGGGAGGTTGCAGACTCTTTCCTCAGAGGTTTTCAAGCAGAGGGTGGGTGGCCATCTGCCATGGATGCTTTAGTTGAGATTCCTGTATTGCAGAGGGTTGGATTAGATGACCCTTGGTCTCTTCTAACTCTATGATTCATCATGGTTGAAGACTACCTGGAATGTGGAGCTGAAAAAGACTGACACAAAGATATTGTTTTTATTGTGTGTGTCGTCGTCCCCCCGCCAGTGCTGCCAGGAAGCATTTTGGCCTCATCTGTCGATGGAGGGTTCAGCACAACTCTCTGCAACTTTAAACTGATAACACATTTCAGAAGTGGGGGCGGGGATGGACAGAGGCAGGTGCTGGGGAGATCAGGTCCAGGAGGATTCCAGTAGCACAGCAGCTCCTGCAATTCAAGCCCTCCCGACTGAGAAAGCCATTTCCAGTTGGATGAAGCCGAGTGTTTCTTTGAGCTTAAGTTGGCACTTATCTGAGGCATTTCATTCATTGCCAGGAAGCACATGCCATGTGTCAATCAGCCTCCTTTTGCGGCTTTAGGACCAATTAAAACAAACTTAAATCCACAGGCGAGGTATCCTGCCCAACAGCTGCACTTCTGCACTCTAACTCTTCTGAAGACAATAGTGAGAGGGGAACATCGGAATAAAGGATGATGGGGAAAGTCCTCTGCTTTCATGAAAGCTATTCTGCACGTCACGGAAACGCAGGCAGTGTTTATATACATCAGAAGCAGCCCAGCTGGCAGAACAAGGGCCAGCATTTACGCTGCCAATACTTAACACTGTTTAGGTTGAAAATTTGAACATCTTCAGAATCAGGTAAGCTACCTACAGGCTGACCTTGTGCACATGAAGCAGCGTGCAATAAAGTACTACCCATTACTGAGATAAAGACCACCTGTGCCACCCGCGCTGCCCTTAACTCATGGTTAAATATGCCAAAATCTTGCCCACTAATCCTATAGATTACAATTAGATTTTCTTTTGTTTTCAGTTTAGAATTTACTATATAAAACCCACTGATTATACATACATCCATAGATTCTGGAAGTGGCACTAGACCTGTCTAACATCTGATGCATGTTTGAACAAATATCTAACCTGTTTATGGGCATGTACTGCCATACTGGACGCTTAGCAATTATTGTGGAGGGAGGAGAAGCAGACAAAAGAGGGGCAACATCAGAGAGGGGGGAAACAAGAGAAGCAGTATGCTTCCAATGCTTATCTCCCACCAATTCCAATGATATTTATACATCCATTAAGCAATTCCCACATCTTAAAAATAAATAAATCAGGAATACTGATTTATTTATTCAGTTTAGACCCATGGAGAAAAATTCTTAAATGAAACTATTACATTTGTATCCCACCTTTCCTCCAAGGTGCTCAATTAAGTAATAACTGACTTATCATTGATTTCAGTGGGTATATATCCTATTAAAACTGAAAATAAGATTTAACCTCATTACATTAACTTTCTCTGCTGAAGTGCTGCATCTGAACAATCAAGAGGGCAGAGCAACAAATGTGCATTTTACCTTTGCACAGTAGGCTAGTTTCTAAACACACTTTCTTCCCTGTCCTCCATCCATCCAAGCCTGCAAGAGGCATTCTTAGAGTCCAAGGACACATTCCAGTCAAGCAAAAACACACTCCAGTTAAGGAAGGTGGGAAGCAGGGCCCAAGGGCAAATAGAGAGGTCTGCATTTGGCTAGAAGTTCCTCATCCCAAGTTTACACTGTCCTTGAAAAAGATATTTTTTTTAATGAAATGGTGCCGAACAATTTAAATGAATCAATAACTCATTTTTTGATACCAGATTGTGCCTTCACTGCCCTCTACTTCTCACATTCACAGGAAACAATCCCATGGAAAACTGTATCAGAACATTTTTAATAACAACAATAGCCATGATTTTAATGCTGTGAACTTGAACAATCCTGAGTAACAAACTTTCCCTCACCTTCCCACCAGATGCAGTTACTTCCAAATATATAACCAGGAATGTATGGCCCTGTGCACAATCCAAGCTGAGATGCTTTGTGAGAATCAAAGTATAATTTACTAACAGATCATCTTGTTTTCCAGTTTCTAAGAACAATTTAATCACTGAGGAAACCACTTACATTGGACATGATCCAACCAAAGTCAAGCGCTTTGGCATTCTCTTGACTCCAACAGGAAAGATAAGCATGCGCTTCTCTCTCTCTCTCATGAAAAGCAATAGGATTTAAAGATGCTTAACTCCGGCCATTGTGTTCTAGGCTACATTATGCCTTATGGGGTTTTTTGCAGCCTTACCCCCACCCCTACTTAATATGCATTAACTGGAAACACCGTTTACAATATTTTAATTCTAACAGTGCATTAATCACATACCCTACCAACTATGATAAGGAACTTGAGTATGTAGCCGTCTATAGTTTCCATTAAATAATGATAATGATAATAATGATAAAGATTTGGGGGGAAATAAATTATCCGTACACCACTCCAGTGTGTTATATGTAGCAATATGATCCTTAGCTGTGTTTTGCAACATAGCTTTAGCCTTGGGTCTTTCTTTAGACTTCTGTGACCATCTATTTCACAAGTAAAATAAATCACAAATAAGCCTCAGGTTTTCTTTTATTTCAGCTTTATAAATTACCCACATGGGGCAGGTATCCTTTGCACTCGTCATGCAAACCCCATCTTGAAAGCCAGAGGGGCCTCTGCCTGTGGATGACACTGATCACTTGATAGCTCCAGCAGCTGGGGGAGAACTGCTTCAGGGGCTGGCTTTCATTAGTCTTGCCACCTGGAGGAGACTGAATCGAAAGAAGGTTTTACTTTATAGATATGGAATAAAGGGGATAGGGATATACATCCGTTTATTTTGGGTTTCCTTCACTTATCAACAGAGGTGAAAGTAAATTGTGGCTGTGGGTTAATTCCCCAAAAGAACACCCCATACTGTATCTGTTCCTACCCATTTTTAGCACTGATTGTGCAGGGTTTTGTTTAGCAAATGCATCCGAGTGATGATTGTACCCAGCTAAGTGTCAGGGCTTTTGTGCTCTTACCACTTATTATGGCATACAGTGGTACCTTGGGTTACAGATGCTTCAGGTTATAGACTCTGCTAACCCAGAAATATTACCTCAGCTTAAGAACTTTGCTTCAGGATGAGAACAGAAACCGTGCGGTGGCGGCGCAGCGGCAGCGAAAGGCCCCATTAGCTAAAGTGGTACCTCAGGTTAAGAACAGTTTCAGGTTAAGAACGGGCCTCCAGAACGAATTAAGTTCTTAACCCGAGGTACCACTGTAGTTGCTATTGTTTTTCTCCAGCTTTTTTTTTTGGCATGCTGCCACACAACGTTGTCATTACTCAGCTAGTATTCTGCTTTTCCTCCCATTGCAATGGTCCTACTCTGAGAAGGACTAAGTTGGATACACAGCCTGTTCACATGATCTGTGAGCCACTTTGGGGATATCAGGAGAATCAGGATACAAGTCCACTAAATCAATCAAGCCATCCAAGCCCTCTCCACAGCAAAACATCCACTTGCTGAATCACAGCTTACCCACAACTCAGGTTATCTGTGTGGTTGCTGATAAACAATTCCCTCAAAGCAGAAGTGGTTTCTGCAGCGATGTTATCTGTGTGGTTCAGTGGTAGATGGATAGCCCCTGAGGGTACATCACACCATCTGAAAAAAGACCTGAGGATCCAGGTCTGTAGGCACACAATACAGCCATTTGTTGTAACAAAGGAGGTCTTGGGCCAAAATCATGTTGTGGTGGCAGATTTGTATTCCTTTAAAGGGAGTCCTGTCCCATTCACAGGTAAAGCAAGGTATGGAATGAGGATGCCGAAGCCAAAGGGACAGATACTGCTTGTCCATACATTACAATGAACAGAAATAAAAGCTGTCTCTACATATGTACAAGCGTTTGTGTGAAGGAGTACATACGTATTGATTTGCACAGTTCACCTTTTGTGTATACAAGTACACCAATGATACACTTGTTGAATCTTACATGTATAAGTGTACAGCTCAACTATTTGGATACACAGATTGCACACTCACTGAAAGAAACGTGTGAGAAACCCTATGAGTGTGCAGTTCTGAAATGTCCCATCGTGTCCTGCTATTGCCAACCTTTCACTTACAGCTTCTTTCCACAAGCGCTCCAGCCTGGTAAAGAGGGAAATGTCTGGAAGTTGCTCCAATAGAGAGTTAGATACATATATCTTCAGGCTTCCAATATGAACAGACGCTGCTACTTACTAATGGAACTTAACTGTTTTTTAAAATAGAAAACACAGTTGAGACCTAAAGCTTCTAACAACAGCCAGCCATCTTAATTGATAGCACAAACAACAACCAGGGCCCCTTCTTTAAATAAATAAGTATATAGCATTTGTGTGTTTTAGGTTGTTCTACTATTGCTTTTAATGTTCATTTTTGAGCTTCTTTTCCATCTGAAAAATCAACTAATAAATAAAATAAAATAAAAACTTAAGAGTAGACCCGTTGAAAAGAATGGACTTAAAAGTTTGGCATGACATTAAGTCAATTTATTTCAATGGAGCTACTGAAGAGTATGACTTGTCAGATCCAGGGCCAAAGAAATAAAAATGAGGATCTCATTAAAATTAGGATCTTGCTATAAGGCTCCAACGCAAACAAGAAGCAAAACAGCGAAAGACACCTCTGGAGGCTGGCTGCCCTTTCTGCACTTGTTCTTTGCCTCTTCCCTCATAAAAGTCAGAATCATTTGCATTCCAAAAGCAGGAAGAGCCGGTGGGCTGTTTGCAACTCCTGGCAACCTTGTCTTTGGTGATAGTCACAGGTGCAGGCAATTAACAAACCTGCCCCCAAGATGCGGCCCAGCAGGGTCTCCCTCACAAAACAGTAAAGGGACATCCTAGAACCCAGCTGGCTTACAAACAGAACTGAGGGGAGAGAGGCATTTGCGCCCATTTCTCTCTTTTCTAGCCCCCATTTTCTTTTGAAATTGAGAACACACGTCGGGAGTCACTTTGAAGTCAAAGTCGCAGAGGCTGCTTGAATGTGATATTATTGATTTCCATACAGTCCTCCTTTTCCGCAATGCGGATGTGCATTTTTGAAACCTGTTTAAGAGGGGGGCCTTTTGATCTGTCTCGTTCGCCAGAGCGATATATATATAGATTTGAAAGTATACAGACCTGGCGGGTGAAAAGGGATGGTTTGCCTTGCTCAAGACCATGAACCAAAGTCCAGGCCTTGAAAGCTCTTTGCAGCCTCTCTCTCAGCCGAAAGCAATTTTCTGGAATGGGGGAGTCAAAGGTCACCAACTGTCCAAACACAACAAGAATGACATTGTGCTCCTATGAGTTAACAAGAGAATAGATATTGTTTTAGGGGTATTTTCTCAGAGCTGGACCCCTTAGAGTAACTAAGAAATCCTGAAGGGATTGGCCTGTTGTTTTTCTTCTTTCATGTTTAAATTCTCACAAGCCACAGAGTAAGCAGCACAGAAAGATCGATGCATTTGCAAAATCCATATATATATATATATATATATATATATATATATATATATATACACACACACACACACACACACACACACACCTCTCCAGATCCTGAACCAACAAAAACCAAACTCTGTGCAAACCCCAGTTCTCCAGATGGCTTCACAAATGTAGAAATCCATAAATCTTCCTTTCATGTTTCTCATTTCTGAAAGCGTTTTAAGTATTTATCTATCCCTTCCCTCTTTTCGGCTAGCCTTTGGGTATGGGGGCTTGCAAACCCCCAGCCATCTCTTTTTAGCTTGCAGTCTGTACTTTTGCACACTCTGTTGGAAACAGCCCATCTAGTCACCAGCAAGCTCCAAGCATGACTTCATCCTTCAGAACAAATTGCTGTGAAAAGCGCTACACAGGAAGGAGGGCTGTAGGTCTATTTTTAAACACACTGCCTGTCTCATAGCTCAAAAGAGTGGTAAGAAAAGTTCAATCATTCAGGGCCTCTCAGTGTATCCTCTCTCCCTTTTGACTAGGCCTCCAGAAGGCAATTCCTCTGCTAGGAGAGAGGGGGTGGGGAAAAGACGGAGAGAAATCCTGAGGAGGAGACAGAGTCCAATTATACTCCATGGCCATAATCCAACATAAGAGGACAGCCTGCCTAATTCTGTTTGGGGTTGGGCAATTCAAGCATGCAGGTGCTCATATTCTACAATTTTGTTGCACAGCAGGGCCGCCTCAGTGAGGATTGCTTGCTTGAATGTTACCCGCACATCAACCAAACAGAAAGCCAGCAGTCAGAAAGTTTATTTCCCACCTATGCCTGACGACGTAAACCACATACTGATTTCTACACTGAAGGGCAGTGGCATAGCATGGGTTGCCAGAGCCCGGGGTGGGGCAAATGTTGTGCCCCCTTGGTGTACTAGGCAGCTGGGGTGGTGGCGTGTGCCAGGTGGGCACATGGTGCCTGTGTGGAGGGTGAACAGAGCCTGCCTCCAATGGGCTCCTCACCTGCTGCCTCCATCCACCTGCTCGCTAGACAAACCCACCTGCCACCGTGCCTCAGCTGCCAGGGCTCTGTGCCTGTCCTGGGGGCACCTGATCGCACCCCTTCAAAAATGTGTGCCTGGGGCAATGCCCCCCTGCCCCACCACGCTATGCCTCTGCCAAAGGGTGATATAACACTCACATTTTGTAGACGTCACATATGAAAAACACAGAGCATTATCCAATGCACCCATTCTATTAGGATTTTCTATTAGGATTTCTGTTTGTGCAATAGAACTTGTAGATGTCCCAAATATATTCCAGAGGGCTGCCAGGGGTGGGGGCAGAACAGATGTTGGGGGGGGGGAGAAGGAAGGAAAGTCCCAATGTGCAGCCAAAGTCCTTGTGATAAGAGAGCGAATGAATTGGATGCCACCCAATAGTTTTCAAAAGTCAAAATATTTTGAATATTTTGTGCTTGGAGGAGGTCATTGTTCATACAATGACTTCAGCTGATCACTGTGCGGAGGTGATGTGTTGAAACGAAGAGCAATAAATGGCAACTTTTAGGCGAGTGGACCTGGGGCTTTCCAAACTCTATCAGCCCCAGGCAGCGTGGAGGTTGCAGTCCAGTAACATCTGAGATGCTACAAGTTCCCCATCCCTGCTCTTAGGGCAAGGATATAGGGGGAAGTCTGGTGTCTGTTAGGAAACCCTACCTCACGGCACACAGTGTGAAATGCTGTCCAAAAAGCATGTGGTCTTACATGTTGATAAATTATTATTTAAAGGAACAATCCTATAGCAAGATCTGCTGAGATGAGCGAGGTCAAGATCTAGCAGATCTCTGGCTGAGCCAAAAGGTTCCCAGCACAACCAGGCTACATTACCACGACTCCCCATCCTCAGCTCAGTCAAAGAAACACCAGCCTATCTCCAGCATCCTGCCAGATGGCTGAGCTGAGCCTGGTGGATATTAAGCTGGTGTAAACCCTGAAAAGGGGGTGGGAAGGGACTTAGACTGGATCCTAAGTGAGGTTTTCCATGAGGTTTCTGAAACAAACATTGCACACATGTATTTTGATATGTATGATTGGAGTGGGACTGGGCTAAAGAAGTGGGTTAACAAGGATTTGGAATGAATAACATAGTTAATGACCTGAGATATTTTCAAGATGGTGGAAGGGATGATCCCTAGCGATTTAGTGAGCTGTTTGGGGGGGGGGGGGGAATTCTAAATACTTAAAAGGAATCCTTAAAGGCCAACACATATACAAAATGGTTGCTCTGCACCAATATACCCCCAGTAAACCTAGTCCATGATTATCATTAGGTATCTACTTTTTACTGGCAATAATAATAACAATACTACAGTATTGCGTTCCCTCCACAGCATCACGCTTTCAACGTTGCAGGCTTCCCCATCCAAGGTCTATACAGAGGAAATATGAAATGTATAAGAAGATTGTGAAGGTGAACAAACCCTGCTTTGATGAGATGCAAAAACATTCATTAGAGCAGTGGCTGAAGACGTCGACACTTATTTAATGAATTTTTAAACTCAAAACTGTTAAGCAGCAATCCTATTTAATGCCATTGACCTTTAAAAGAGTAGCTAGCTCTGGGTTATGCTCTTGCTAAAAAGGACACTGTGGTTTCTATCATTTCCGTGTCTCCTTATATGCCTTAGACAGCAATTAGGGAATCTCGATTACCATTTTGAAGGGCCACCCTATGCGTACTTTGCAGTGATTATTCTTTGCTAACAAAAGGATCAGGGAAACCTGGACCACACAGCTACTGCACTTGGAGGAATAGGCCATTCTCATATCTGTAAACACTTGAAAAACCAGAAGAAATTGATTAGGCTTCTCCTTCTGACTTCAAGCTGATTCCAACTTCACACTGGACAATAAGCCAGTTGTTACGCACTTTAATAAGTTAGGTATGTTTTTAGTGTGCATGTACTCATATATGTTTGTGCCTTATAAGAGACCTTTAATGCCTCCAGTCAAACCTCTAAGTACAAATGTTTTTTCTTTATCTTTTTCCATATAAACTGCTGCTACATTTCTAATTTAATGTACCTCTGCTTTTCAAAGCATGCCAGTCCTTAATGCACTTAATCATGTATTACGATTCATTGTTGTGCCCACACTGAGAGGAATCCTATTTTGATTCCTCACCAAAGTAAACATCACAGAACAGCAGCCATTGTCAAGGCACCAACAGCCAGAACAGGGGGATCTGGGCGCCTCAGAGAGCATGGCAACCCAACCTCCTTCTCAAAACACAGGTAGCACCTTTAGAGAACTGAAGCTGGCAGCTCAGCACCCAAAAGTCCTAGGAAGCACAGGCACTTAAAGGTGCAAGCTCAGTCAGCTACCAGATGACAAAACTGCCCATTTGAGAAACAAGTGCTCCTCAGGAGTAAATAGATGCTCATGAGCAGGCATCCCCAAACTCGGCCCTCCAGATGATCGGCAAGTCCTAGGCTCTGTGGTTTAGACCACAGTGCCACCCGCATCCCAAAGAACATGGTGTTGTTGTTTAGTCGTTTAGTTGTGCCCGACTCTTCGTGACCCCATGGACCGGAGCACGCCAGGCACTTCTGTCTTCCACTGCCTCCCACAGTCTGCTCAAACTCATGCTGGTAGCCTCGAGAACACTATCCAACCATCTCGTCCTCTGTTGTCCCCTTCTCCTTGTGCCCTCCATCTTTCCCAATATCAGGGTCTTTTCCAGGGAGTCTTCTCTTCTCATGAGGTGGCCAAAGTATTGGAGCCTCAGCTTCAGGATCTGTCCTTCCAGTGAGCACTCAGGGCTGATTTCCTTAAGAATGGAAAGGTTTGACCTTCTTGCAGTCCATGGGACTCTCAAGAGTCTCCTCCAGCACCATAATTCAAAAGCATCAATTCTTCGGCGATCAGCCTTCTTTATGGTCCAGCTTTCACTTCCATACATCACTACTGGGAAAAAGAACATGGTAGGAAAGATCTATTTCTAGCTTTTTGCACTTATCAAGTCAAGGCTGTGACAAGGGCACAAGCAGCTTAGAAGACAAGAAAAGTTCTGCTGGATCAGGCTAGTGACCCATCTAGTCCAGCATCCTGTTCTCACAGTGGCCAGCCAGATGCTTGTGGGAAGCCCGTTCCCAGTCAGTTCCACGACACTTACACCTCACACCAGGTTCTGGACACCATTTAAGATTACATGTCCAGATGTTTCCCCTCTGCACAATTCCATGACCAGCTGTTCTAGAGCACACTCTTCCTCTCAAATGAGGTACAAACAAATATCTCACTTAATTTGGCCCAAATGGACGTTCTTCCTTAGTGACTACAGTTTCAGGGGCTGAAATGATTTGGCTAGAGGAGTTCCCAGCCAAACAGGGTCCAGCAACATTGCCATAAGAGTGAAACACTGCACTGACATTTTGTGCTGGCTGAATGGTCAAAGCCTCCGCTGGTTTAGGAATGTGGAACTCTCCTTCCCTTGTAGTGAACGCAAAAGCTCTTGCACTTGGTTAAATCCCTTGTATATACAACAGCTTTGGCAATGGCAAGGAAACACCTGCCTTCAATCTTTGATTTGTGTCCCAGGAATGACCAACAGGCTACTTTTAATGTTAATGAATTAAGATCTAGTTCTCGGTTTAACTGTGTACTTTAGTAATTTACCTCTTTGGCTTTCAGCATGGTATATGAGACACACTTCAGTACCAAAAAGGCAAGAAAAATCTGAATAATTTCTCAACCTCTTTTTATAATAATAATAATAATAATAATAATAATAATAATAAATATTCAGCACACCACTGTATTTCCTTTGCTTGGGGTTTTTTCCCTTGAGTTGTCACACTGACCTTTGTGTATAGCAGCAAAGTATTTATTTATTCTTTATCTGTCCATTCTGTGACAATCATTTTGAAAAGATACTTTTAAAATGTCAAGATCCTTTATGTGGAGAGGGGTGAGGGGAGGAAACAGCTACTTGCTTTATTTACCAACACACACACGTACACACATAAATCAAACCAGTCCCCCCACATTCATTTTTTATGAAAGACCCAGATTTCAGAGATTATGGTGAGCAATTAGAATGGAAGAGGCAGACATGACACAGCTGGAGTTGTTTTAGATAAAATCAGAGTAAAAAGGTCGGTATAACTCAAGGTATATTTCCTACTGCTTACATGTAGGGTTCTTTAAAACCAGTTCCTGACCTTCATTCAGTTATTATTTTATATTCTGAAAGCTATGTGGAAAACCAGCCTTACTGACAAAGTAAGCAAATCAGGGATGAATCCAAGATAAAGGAACAGATTAATTTTCTGTCCTATGATAAACAATTGTGCATGGGTGATGTGCAGGAGAGCATAAATGGGAAGACACCTCAGTTCTGTTCATGCATCACTCATGCATCGGACATTGCTGTATTTAGTTTGGCAGGGGAAGGGGTGGTTTTAGGCTCATGCCAACATCATAACCCCTTCCTTCCCAAGCTGTATGGGGAAGAGCTCAGTAATAGAGCATATGTTTTGCACACACAATGCCCCTGGTTCAAGCCCATCATCTGCAGGAAGGGAAGATCCCCATCTGAAATCCGGGAAAGCGCCTGCAGGTCAGTGTAGGCAACCCTGTGGTTGATGCCCACAGTTGTCTTGGAAAAGGCCCAAATGTGGGATTAGATGCTTGCTTGTTGTGTCAGCTATGCAACCATGCCAGGGAAAGGATAGGGAACCCTTGGATCTCTAGGATCTAAAGACATATTGTTACCTGGACATGCCCACAGATTTAGCCCTGGAGCTGATGTCGTTAATTTCCCTTCCAGTGAAGTCAAGGGGAGAAGAGGGGGGGAAGTGGTATGACACTGCTTGACATGTATGGTGTGGCTGTGGCTGTACCTTCCAACGCCACCTCCTGTTATAGGGTTTGCCCCCAAGACATCAACTCTCTTGGCCCACTAGCTTTTGCTGACAGGTCCAGAGCTTCACCTATCTGCGCAAGCAGTTACGAAATCACTACGGATTCACAGAGTTCTGTGTATCCCCATTGCGTAGGTCCAGGTGGAAATATTCATTAAACTATCTGAAGTTCTGGACATTAATTAAAACGATTGCTTATTCATTTGATTTCCAAAGCTCTTTCATACGTACTGGGAAAGAAGATTTGGAAACTGGATGAGAGGTGTTGCTGGCTGATATATGCACACAGATGGCTCCTGCACATTAAGGATGCAGGAAGGGACGGGGAGGGGGAAAAGGAGTACAACATCTTAATAAAGTTTCACATCTGGCAATGAAATATATTTTAAAAGTTCAAATATTAAAGTGGCAGTTGTGTTATTTGCTGTAGCGCAATGTAACATGCAACACAAACCATTTCCTGAGGGCAGGATCCAGGAACAGCATTCTGAATGACTAGGGCTGCCTAATAATAATAATAATAATAATAATAATAACCCTTCAAAAATGCTTTTGCCTACTATTGTGCCTTTTTCAGCCCAGTTTCAGTGAGTTCCACAGCAAGTTGGGTATAAACCTCACAAATACCTTATTGACTTCTTTCTAGCATCTGCTTTTCTTGCCATATACTACATTGTTCTTGTTCAATTTGCACTGACTTCGGATTTATTTCTGGGCCCAATTCGAGGTGCTAGTCCATGTTAGTGTACTTGTGGTTCTTTCTTAGTCGTTTCCCCCCACCACCACAAACTGACTAACATTAAAAACAAGTATACAAACAAAAGTAAAACCAAACAAGAAAACAAAAATCCAAGCTAAACTGCTTAACAATAACATGTGTAAAAGGCCTGATCCAACTCAACCCAACCCACTAAAAAGACGAACAGAGGAAGAGGCCACACATACACTTTAGTCTCAAAATTAACTTCCAAAAGCAAGCTAAGGTGAATAAAAATGTTTTTGTCTTCTTGTCACTAAAAACAGATAGTGATGGTGCTAGGCATGCGTTATTATATCTGAAGCATTTAATAGTTGAAGACTACAATATTTGAAGGTCTGCTTCCCTCCAAATGTACCTGACCATCAGGTAAGGAAGACTGTGAGATGGGGCCTTTTCAGTGGCAGACCCCCTGCCAATTGTGGAATTGCTTCCCAAGCAAAGTTAGACTTGCTCCTTCTGAGTGGTCAGTTTAGATCCTGTAGTTTTGCCTGGTCTTTAGTGCGTGTTTGAGTTTTAGCTAGTTATGGCTTTTTCTATCTGTTTTATTGAGTCTTTTTAAGTGTGTTGGTGTTTAATTGTTTTCAGTTGACTACCTGGACTCTTCTTAGAGCTGAAAGGCAGTACAAAATATACCGTATATACACACTGTACATACCTGTATACACACACACACACACACACATATATATATATATATATATACACACACACACACACACACTGCATCACATCTGGTATAATATTAAACTTGTTTGTGGTTGCATACAGTCCCTGACCTCATTTCATCCTAGCTCCTCCTAAAGCAGCCCAATTCTTCCGTCCCATTAGAGTTTCTTCTTTCCTGTTCATTTCCTCCTTATTTCCCCCAGCTTTCTAAAGTGGTTTCCCTTCTTTCCCTCTTTCAGTTAAAAGGGGCAATATTTTATTTTATTTTTAAAGAATGATTTACTTTTTTCTAGTTGAAAAAAGCCCCAGCTGTCTGAAAGCAAATCAGTAGGCTTCTGCCAGGTGTGTGTATCACACAAGGACATTACTTTCACTTGTTTTCCTGAGCTATATTGGTCTGTTATACAAAAGAAAAGCCTCTGGAATCTTATTTGGGAGTAATCTCTTAAACCCAGTGCATAGGATGGAGAATATTCTGTAGGGAATATTGAAGCAGAATGGTCTTTCTTCTAGATTAGTTGATCTAGGATACCTTTGTCTCTCCACCCATTATCAGCTCTCACTCTAGCCACCACCAGTATGCTGCCTCCAACAGATTACTCCTCAGGGAATGTGGCCCTCAGAAAAAAAGGCTGACCATCCCTGTTCCAGACCTTTCACATATACATACAAAGACTTGAGTAATGTTGGCCAATGGCAGTGCAGCTTTCAACTTGTAACAGATATGTGATTCCATCTTTTCTATCTTTATGTTCCCAGCATTGACATAAACATTATCTTGATGCATAGACATTACCAGTTCAGCTGCAATGACTAGTTGAAAGTTGAAGTGATGGCAGGGCAGGCCTAGTCCTTCTGAACCCAAAGGTAATTAGCAAGTTTAGTAAGTGTGTGTACATAGCGTAGTGCTTCACCCACCATGCCTGGAAAACATCATTCAATAAGAGTGTTCAGCTCATGTGAAACAACTGCCAGGCCAGCATCACAATACATTCCAGAGAAGAAACCATTTTCCGTACTTCACTTTCCATCTCTGTATGTTATTATAAAAATTGTGTTTCAGTCTAGAACAAGGGGGCATCATTTTATGCTTTTGGGTCCTGGTGTGAAATTGTCTAAGGTCATTATTTCAACACACACCTTTGTTCACGATCAATATTATTTTCTAGTGGGTTTCTGTGTGAGGAAGGATTCTTGTGAATGGCCTAAGTCATGTGACAAACCAGTTTGATTCAACCCATTGATTCGATGATTTTTCACTAAGTGTTCATCTACCGAGCAAAACCATACAAACCCACTGGAGCTATCAAGCACTGTTGACTTGAATGTGCAAATGGTTGTGAGCACCCACCTTCATCCTCACTGATTCCGCTGATAATATTTGCTCAATTGTTAACTCTGCACAAGTTCTGTTTAGCCTGGAAAGGAAGAAGAAACCCAGACATTGTTGTTGTGTGCTCCTGGTGACACCCCACATACAGTCACATACACCAAAAGATAGATTGCCCTGCTGTGCACCAGCTGCAGTTTTGCAATGGACTTCAAGGGCAATCTCCTGCGGAGATCATTACAGTTGTGAAGGCCTAAAGCTCAAAGGCACAAATTATGGCTTCAATGTGTGGTTGCAGAACAAGAGACTGTCACCTTCTCACCACGTAGAAGTGATGAGAAATAATTCATCCATTCCATATCCCAAAATTCCCTGGTGAATCTTCGCACAGCCATCCCACACTGAAATTCCTTTTTAGCCAAATCTTATATTCACTCTTCAGTTTTATTATTGGATTTGGCTTCACTGAGCTCACACACTTCAGTATCCCGGCTATAGCTAGAACCTGCATAAGAATGCAAACTGAGAGACAGAGGCACATGGCTACTAGGACACCAGACACGTCCCAGGAATAAATGATTCCTTACATCAAGTTTCTTCCTGCTCATTTAGGACAGTATTTGACACTAGTCCTACAGAGAGTAGACCTGTTGAAGTTAATAGACATGCTAAACTTAAGTTCATTAATTTGGATGGGTCTACTCCAAACAGGATCTAGCTGAATACAACCCTCACCTATCACATACAAATAATTATATTATTTTCTCTTAATTTTTATTAAAAATACATCAAGAGAAACATCCTTCTCTTGATGTGTTAATCTTATAGCTGATTATATTTGACCCCTCAGAATTTGACTAAGAAGATGTTGAATGGTTATCAAATGAAGATCTAAACACATTGCTAGTTTAGGTTATTTTTTTCTTTCCCATTTCTTAGTAGAGAGTTAAACTTCACTATTTTAGTGTACAGTGTTCTTGTGACAAGTATATTTTAAAGAACATCTTTTGCATTTCTTCTTCATAGATATTCTGTATGCCCAATTTCTAATTTCCGTCGCCTGTCTGATCAATTTTGGCAATGACGTAAATTTTAAGGTGAATTAAGAAATATTGAGGACAGTTATAGTTTACAGGATTTTTAAAGCAGGGCATGTGTCTACTCACTCTTTTAACCAGCTTAATTAACTAGTATCCTTCCTGGAGCCCACAAACTTTTGATGAATATGAATAGGCTTATTGATGTTTGTAATTATGAACTTTGAATCCTGTTGATGAGCAAAGAGACCAGCAAAGGGGGAGTAAATCCTGCTGCATTTATAGATGGGCATCAAAGTGTATATAAAGATGGAACCTAAAGGTGACAGCAACTAGATATTCCATCTTCTGTTTGATAAAGCAAGTCAGCAGAGATGGTTTCTACCATGACCAACAAGAAGTTTTCGCTGAAAGGTACGTGTTTTGCCACTCTGTTGGCATTTCTCTCATTTAGATTAAGGGGAAATTTTAAACTGAATAAATTTAAAATCACTCGTAATAGGCATGCATAAGCACACTGTAAGTCATTTTGCAGCCTCTGTAACAACGCAGGGGGGGAACCTTCTTAGATCTTTTGCACAAACTCTTCTAAAGGTACTGCACAATGTCACACTGTGCACTAGAGAATATTCTGGTGGATCATGATCGATTTAGACCCTCTCACTATACTTGGTGCATTTTCCACAAAGGAGAGCATTGATTCTTCTCAATTCTTATAGCTGAACAACATATTAAACCATAATTTGCTACAATTATGCTCTTCCTTGAAATATAATGGGACATAATGTAGCATCATGCCTTCACCTTGCTGCAACCCAAGACTCGTTTGGTAACAGCAGCAATCTAGCGTAATGAACCGTGAACTTCTATGCATTCCAAAGTTAAGTCCCACTGAGTTTAGTTTGATTTACTCTTGTGTAAGTATGCAAAGGAATGATCTGAGAGTATTAAAACTGCATATGGTGTGGCTTTTCATTCGGCTCAGCAATGTCTCTCACCTTCTTTTTTTTACTCAAAAAAGATTTCTAGTGAACTCAAAAAGTTTGTTCACAACTTGATGGTGTTTTCATTGGTATTGATAAAAGCATAGCACTACTGTTGCTGTTTGAATCATAACTGTGCAGTTGATAATGACCAATCAGTCCCAGTAGAAGTATTCCAGATTGAGGTGTAAGACTGGCTTTACACAAATAGCCAGAACACAAGACGTTGAAAATTGTGTGTCTGTACTAATATCAGCAGATAAACATAATTGAGGTTCAGAGCAGAGGAAGCTATTTTATAGCAGGTCAGCCTATCTGTCAACACAGACCAGTATTGTCTTGTTTACTCTGACTAGTTATGGGTTTCTAGAGTCACATTAAAGGAAAAGGGAACCCTGACCATTAGGTCCAGTCGTGGCCAACTCTGGGGTTGCAGCGCTCATCTCACTTTATTGGCCGAGGGAGCCAGCGTACAGCTTCCGGGTCATGTGGCCAGCATGACTAAGCCGCTTCTGGTGAACCAGAGCAGCGCACGGAAATGCCGTTTACCTTCCCGCCAAAGCGGTACCTATTTATCTACTTGCTTTTGAACTGCTAGGTTGGTGGGAGCAGGGACCGAACAATGGGCGCTCACCACGTCGCAGGGATTTGAACCGCTGACCTTCTGATCGGCAAGTCCTAAATACCTTAACTTTCTACTGGCAATGCCAGGGGTTGAACCATGGGACCTTCTGCATGCAAGGCATATGCTGTACACCTGAGCTATGACTTCTCCTAAGAATGGACCCATATCATAGTACATTTATTATAGACTTGTGACTTAAAGCATAGTTTAGGCAAATATAAAATCAAAACATTTGCGTTTCACTGATCAGTTTCTTTGCTGCACGCTTCTTGCATAGCAAAGGTATGGGGACCATTTTTAAGCAACATACAGATTTATATGATATTAAAGATTTGGAAGGGGGGGCGGGTCTTAAAGTATAAGCAGTGTTTGCAGAACTACCTTCCCAAGGCATCCAGGAGTCTTTTGAATGCATTCCAGTGTGCTAAAGTTTTTTTTTGGTAGCCCCGTTACATATGCAGAAGAGTTTAAACGGCACAGCTGCTGAAAATTTGCAGACATAATCCCAGGACAATCAAAATCTTGGGAGTGACCCCGCCACCCTCCTTCAAATTTAATTTAAATACCATATGTTTGTAGGGAAGGAAGCAACCCTTGGGAAAAGCCAGAAAGAAAGGGGCGCAACCTATCTTTCCACACTCTTACATTTATGCAAACACAATTACATATCTATAAAAAGTTGGTTTCCTCACATATGGTGGTTTAATGAAGTTAAGCATTAAAGGAGGAGGCAGAATAATGTGGAAAGTTTCCCATTCACTTTCTGGACTTGATGGACATCTGATGTTGTTGTTCTTGTTTACCTGAACAGGTGTGTTGCTGGCCATCCTGGTGATTACTAACGTGTACCTGTCAAGGAAGGGTGTAACATCATCACCTATTTGTCCCAATGGGTCTGACACTTGCCAGGTCTCTCTTGGGGATCTTTTTGACCGTGCTGTCAAACTCTCACACTATATCCACTCCCTGTCTTCAGAAATGTTCAATGAATTTGTAAGTACCCAAGCCTTTCTTGCCATATACTTTTCTACAAAATGAACTCCAACTAAAAGATGACATGAAGAAATGGGGGAGGGGGAACTCTCTAGCAAAGGGGAATTGGTGGCTGACTTTCTGTTTGCTTCTGCCTCCCTTTCAGAATAGGAAATTGCACAAATATGGTGCTAAGTACTGTTATGATTATTAGGCGGTGTTTGACTAAGAGATGCTCAGAGAAATCAATGGGCTTTGTGTGCTATTTTTAGACAACCTTTCATCCTGTATGACCCCAGAGTGATGTGCAAGTAAGAATATAAAAGCAAACAATAACATTAAAAACCACAACATCCAGCCATTCAGCAGTAGATATGAAAATGGACATCAAGGCTTATGCCACCCTCAGTATACCAGAGTGAAGAACATCATTGCCTACAGTCACAGGAAGAGAGTTATAACTACCTTAAGTCCACCAATGCCAATGGGTCTTCTCTGAGAATGACTTGGTTGGGTACCACCCATTATTTGGAAAGGCCAGTTGGATAAATCTACCTTGAATGTAAACTGTGGTACCTTGGTTCTCAAATTTAATCCATTCTGGGAGTCCATTTGACTCCCAAAACCGTTCGAAAACCAAGGCACAGCTTTCAATTGGCTGCAGGAGCTTCCTGCACCCAGGAAGCAGAAGCCGCGTCAGACATTCGGCTTCCGAAAAATGTTCGCAAACTGGAACACTTACTTCCGGGTTTGTGGCATTCAAACCAAGGTACATGTACGTGTGTGTGTGTGTGTGTGTGTGTGTGTGTGTGTAAAACATTTCTTGACCACCCTTCATCCGAGGATCACGGGGCAGTTTACAATATAAGACCATACACATATGGAAGCCAAGTATGATTGAAATAGAAATAAAGACTCACAGGTTCTTTTGTGCATCATCATCAAAGCTGTATAAACTGTCCCAACTATATTAAGTCTTAATTAATAATTTTTAATTTTTCTAAAGCAGTATTAAGGATTGAGGAGAAAGCTATGCACACCTGAAATGAATTTCAGCAAGACAGTGTATTTAAGGCTTCAATTGCAGATGAAGAAATGCAGGAATAAAGATTCAGGATTTTACTTCAACATATACCTCAGCAAGCAACGCTCCTACACACCTTAAGACGCCTTAGGTTTAAGAAGTGGGAGTGAGGCAGGTTAGGAGGTCTTCTTCAATAGGTCCAGCGTACCAAAGGAAAGAGACGCTCTTAGGAGGCACAACAGCAGCAACAGATGGGCATGATTGAATAAAACACTGCCATTTATACACAGAAACCATTTAGAGGAGCAAAACAAAGTAACAAAGGGTTTTCTGAGTGGAATGCTTTGTAGGAGAGAAGCAATTAAAAGACCCAGGCGCTAGAGTTGCTTTGGAGTTTGGCAGAGAGGTATTGAGAGAGAAATGTTCATCCCACACAACTCAGTGGGATCACAGTCTACGGATCACTTTACAAAACAGAGACCCTCTTATTTATAAGCAGATTACGGAGAAACCTGATCCCCAAAAGTGATTCTTTCCACAGTACAGTTTAAAGCAAATTACATTTGACACAGTCTTAGAGGGGCGTGTAATAAGGTTCTGATACGAAATTAAAGTCCTGCATAACTGAAGGATACATTTCACAACTGCAGCAACTGCAAAGAAGAAGTAACTTCTGATTATTATTTCTTCTTACTACTACTTATTCTTCTTTCCTTGTTATCTACTGTACTAAGTCTGATTTTTCTTATCTTCAGGATGAACGCTATGCTCAGGGCCGAGGGTTTATTGCAAAAGCCATTAACAGCTGCCACACTTCGTCCCTAACCACTCCTGAAGACAAGGAACAAGCTCAGCAGATTCATGTGAGTTCTGCCTATTTGAATGCAAACAGAACAAGGAACAAGCACATGAGTAGCTTAGATTAGAAGGTCTCAATGACTCAGTCCAAAGGCAAACAGAAGGAAAGGAGGACACATTAAATGGCCATAGGAAGTCTTGCAAGGCATTAATCTACAAGGCATTAATCCTTGGCTGAATCCAGGGCCATGATTATTTTAATTTAGTCCCCACTGTAATCAGTGGGACAAGTTAGGAATACCTTGGGTGGGTGGAGCCAGAGGCAAAAAGCAGGTTTGATTTTGATTTGATTTTGATTTATTGAATTGCTGTGCTGCTTTTCATTCAAATGAATCTCAAAGCTGCTTACAAACAATAAATAACAATAACATAACAGAGCATCCCAAACGCAGCATAAATAATATAATTAACAAATCATCTATGAAATATTTACAATTATTTAACAAAACGGCAACTAAAAAAATAAGCTAAACGCCACAATCACAACAAAAGTCATATTATATTAACAAATCAATACAACATTTAGAATCCATAAAACAATATTAACAAAATAGCAACTAAAAACAACAACAAGCTAAGCACTGTTAAATTAATGGACACACACGCCACACCCCCAACACTCTATTCAGTTCACAATAGAAGACACATCATGCCTGCTGTTAAGCCAGCTTTGCCGGATGCTGTGCTGGCTGGGGTCCTCAGGTAGTGAGCCATCGTGGAAACGGTGGGCGTACTGCAAGGTGGATGTTACCTCCGGGTAGCCTGCTCTGGCTCTGTTGCCCATGTCGCTCTCGGTAATCGGAAGATCCATTCATAGTCAAGAAAGTCTGGGGCGAGCCTGTCCCTCTGAAGTGGTGAGGTGGGGCAACGGATGTGATGCCTACCTCTCTACAGTCAGCTATATTCTAGCCATGCAAACGTCATGTCTCAATCTTCCATCCTGACAGTAAGCAAGAGGCATTATCACAGTGCAAGGTGACATTCTTGCTAGGCAAAAGAACTTGAGGACATGAAAAAGTGATGGTGAGTGTTGTGGCCTGGGGTAGATGTGTGGCCTGTGGAAAGTCCCAAAGCCTGTTCTTCAGGCCTGATATCTATTCTGTTCCAAGGAAAGAGGTGTGACTTTCTGGTAAAGGAAGGCAGGAGTACAACTGACAAAGGCAAAGAGAGAGGAAGAGTAGTGGATACCAACTGTCAAAAGTGTATAGTGTGTCATATAATTTCCCCCAGTATGTTAGCTTATAAAATTTAATAAGCATCTTATTAAAATAATAATTATTTTTTAAAGTAAGTTTCTAGTCCATACACTTGTCAAGGTAATTAGAATTCGTGGGAAAAATTATATTTGTAAATGCTGAAGTAGCATATAGCACCAAAGCTGTATCGATTCCCAGGCAATAGTTTTCTTTCTAAGTTCCCTTTATCCACGGAATAATCTGCCTCCTCAGAAACCAAGCCATGAGACACAGCCCTCTTGCTATTTGTATTGGCTTAGAGAGATGATGTGTGAGCATTTGAACTTCGCAGTGTTGCAGTTCTCCCGACCTATGGAGCGCGAAAGGGTTCAGCCGCAGGGTACGTGTATTTTGCCACAGTAAGCAAAGTGAAAAGTGTTGGTGTCGACATTAGAGAGGTCTCAAGGGCAGCAAAATGTCTAGGAGGATCCCAGGAAAGAAAAAGCCCCTTTGATCTTCCGGCTCACCCCAAGCAGTGGCAAAGTTTCAAAAGAAATCTCCCCAGAAGCAAAACACTTCAAAGGGGAATGAGACCCATGCCTGGGCATGTTTGCCATGCTATACGTAGACACAGAAATGCTTTGGATAAGGTATTAAGTGGCCTACCACAGATTTCATCTTCCATTATGTTTTCAAATATTTTCCAGATCCCGTATTTCTAAAACTGTCTCATTAATGCTTAAACTAATCATCAGATTAAAGGGCATTCCATTCAACAAGGCTGAACAGAGCAGTGTCTACCAGCGCTGGAGAGTGCATGGACAGTTTATTGATAATGTGTACTTAGGGGATTCTGTCACCCAGTTAGCCCAGAGATATTATTTCCATTTATTTATTTTAAAAAATATTTCTCTACCACTCTCTCATAGAATATCACGGAGGTGCACAGTGCGTATATAAATACATGCAAAAGCCATGAAAAACGGAGTAATCGTTAAAGTAACTGGCTAGTCAAAAGGATTTAAACAGCTGCATAGGTCTGTCAGCATTTTAAAAGTCACCAGGAAATGTTTGGAAGTCAAAAGCAAGAATGCCTACTGAATCTCTCACAGCACAGGACCAGTGACACTAAATGCCCCACTTCTGGAAATACTTTACAAAGTCTGATTGATTGGTTCTAGCACTGTCTGGAAGAATGGCGAACAGACAACAACAACAACAACTGTTGCTGTTGTTGTTTTCTATCCTGCCCTTCCTCTTGGAGGAGCCAAGGATGACAAACACCAAAACAATAAAACTTTTAGTTAAAAATTAAAAACCATTATTTAAAACCATTTAAAACCACTAAAATATGTAAAACAGTCACAAACACTCACAGCTTATAATTTCAGGGTTGCCAGGAGACTTTCCACCAAAAAACGCCTATGTAAATAGGAACAGACACATCTCACCAGGAAAGGCATTCTACAAATGGGGAACCAACACTGAGAAGGCCCTATCACAGGTCAACATCAACCAAGCAGTAGCCTATAGAGTGTAATCACTAATCCAGCCTCCCCTGTTGATCATTGGCGCCAAGGTGGTTGGTATCGAGGGAGATGCTCTTTTATGTACTTCCAAGCTGTTCAGGACTTTGTACACCAGTATGAACACCTTGAATTGGGCCCAGTAGCTCACTGGCAGCTAGTGCATGATACATGGTCCCATTGGGCTGCCCCACTTACCATCCTAGCAGCTGCATTCTGCACTAGCTGTAACTCCAGACAGTCTTCAAGGGCAACCCCAACCAGGATGCATTACAGTAGTCCTGGCAGGAGTCCAGGACAACTGAGGTCAGGCTAGAAGACTGTCAACAAATAAGTTTAAAAAATGACTTGCTAGGATTATCTATCTCCTGTGTAAATCTTGTGGCATTGTTTAACAAAATATAATTGGTTTTCTAATGTGCAGCATGAAGACCTGCTAAATTTAGTGCTGAGTGTTCTCCGTTCCTGGAATGACCCTCTGCTACATCTGGTCTCGGAGGTCCAAAGAATCAAAGAGGCTCCTGACACCATTCTCTGGAAGGCCATGGAGATTGAAGAGCAAAACAAACGGCTTCTGGATGGGATGGAGAAAATCGTTGGGAGGGTACGTAGAAAGGACCTGGGAATTCTTCTAACTGCATAGGACAGTATTCTGCAGAATCCAGCATTCTAAATTACTCAGTGAGCCTGGACAAGTGCTCCAAACACACACTCTCAGATGGTCAACCTCCAGGAACTGGAAAATGACAGAAATGACAACAAGGGGGTGATAAGTTACCATAAGCCCTAGATTGCATATGTCCAAATGAGGGCAAGTTCTATCATTCATTCTGCCTGTTATGCAGGCTCCTTCCTCTTTTTAACACCCTTCTCTATTTCCTTCCCTTGAACTAATTACACAATATCAGGTGGAGCACTACAGCAATCTTATTCTTTCCTTTAATAATAGTGTGTTCTAAGAAAGGTTATAACCCACTATTCTATAATTAACATGTCTCTTTGGAACACACTCTCTCCCTCCTTTAGGTTTCTAAATCAGTGTTTTTAGGGCCTATTGCTCAATTTGAAAACAGGCAATACAAGTTGATCGCAACTTCTAGATCGGTGGCCCACCAGATGTTGTTGGATCCACCTCCCAGCCAGCACGGCCAATGCTCAAGGGTGGTGGAAGTTGTAGTCCAAAAACATCTGGAGGGCCACAGGTTCCCCACCCGTTTGGATGGTTCCCTTCACAGGAAACATGGTAATGTTTTCATCTCTTCCCTACTCCAGATATTGGCTCCAATCCAACACAGTTAAGACTATTCAAGCCTATAGATTTCAGGAAATTAGGAAAGCTGCAACCATTTGAGTGCACAAATGCTGCTAGCTCCCAAAGAAAATTTGGTGTGCTTTCAAAACAAGGCAGCTATCCTTTGGACAAAGGAATTCTAATTTGAGTGCTATATTTAAAGTTCTGTTCTCATGCCTGAATACTTTCATATCACCCAAGGGAGTCACTGTTTCATCATGAAAGCTAATAGTACGGCATTCTATTTACAGATACATACATATAAATCCTGGGAAAGCACTTTGCACAGCAGAGTTGCAATGTAAATGAGTAATAATCATGGAGATCAATTCAAGTGGTTGAAGCATGAGCTGTTTCTTTCTTCTTTTACTGTCTGGAGCAAATATGTCGAGATGGGGTTTTTCCCCACAATTCCATTTGGCTTTCGTAAAGCCTAAGCAAGGATCTTCTCTCATCTCAAACAAATACTGGGCAACTCTTTAAGTGTTAATGTTGTAATTCTCTAAATATTGATCTGAAACAGACATTGTCTCTGGGATGCTTGCTAACGATACACATTTTTCTCTTCTTCGTTAGGTTCACCCAGGTGACCTGGGTAATGAAGTCTATTCTAGATGGTCGGGGCTGCCATCTCTGCAGCTGGCTGACGAAGATTCTCGCCTCTTTGCCTTCTACAATCTGCTGCACTGCTTGCGCAGGGACTCACACAAAATTGACAGCTATCTGAAACTCTTGAAGTGTCGCCTCATCCATGACAGTCACTGTTGAGCAATTGGAGCTAGCACCTAACGCCTTCAAAAGGACCTGCTCTTAGCCTCATTGCTTTTCACTGCCCATTGCAGGCCTTACGCAAAAATTCATCCTGTGGTACAATATTTATGTCCATGTTATTTTTCCTTTTGTGAGATGCAAACCATTTGTTTGTGTCTGAAAACTCTCAGAAAAGCCATTCTTTTCTGTTAAGAGTACATTACTGCCTGCTTTAATCACAGTGATATGCAAACTATGCAATAAAAACATAAAAAAATACTGAAATATAAAAATATGTTTGAAATTGAACTTGGTTTTGCTTCCTCCTTTGGTTACCAACATCTGGGGAATTGTGGCCAGAGACTATGGAGCTTGTGTACAACTTATGCTCCACTCAGCCAAGGAAACTAAGTGCAGATATATATTTTTTTTCCAGAAGCTGTACTGTCTACCATCAGGAATATCAGAAACTCTTCTTTGTAAAGAATCTGGGTGGCCAACAATTAAGGCAAGAATAGACTGCGCTCAGTTAAAGTATATTTTTAAAAATTGCTACAATGCCTACAGAGCATTTTCCTGCTCTGTGCTATATGGAATTGGATGATAACAAACTCTGGAAAGCAGCTTATCAATATGTCTTGGAGTTGACTGTTATTACTATCCAGAACAGAGCTCTGCTTTGACCAACAAAGGGATTGGCTCTTGTGGGTAGAATCCAGAAGGGACCTGCAAATAATTAGAAACATCAACTTTCCCCCTTGGTATTAGCTCTTAAGAACAGAGCATTTTAGAGCTAGTTATCTGTCCAACTCTCACCAACTTCCTTAAGAAACACTTTTGTTGAGCTGTGTTTCCAAGTGATGACCACTGAAGTCTTGGATAGGCACTACAGTGGTACCTTGGGTTACAGACGCTTCAGGTTACAGACTCTGCTTACCCATAAATAGTACCTCAGGTTAAGAACTTTGCTTCAGGATGAGAACAGAAATCACGCGGTGGCGGCGCAGCAGCAGCAGCACGGCAGCAGCGGGAGGCCCCATTAGCTAAAGTGGTACCTCAGGTTAAGAACAGTTTCAGGTTAAGAATGGACCTCCAGAACAAATTAAGTTCTTAACCCAAGGTACCACTGTACAAGGTCCCATACACAGACAGATTTTGCATTTGTGGTCAGCCTCAGGTGGAAGACATCACTCACCATCTGTTAGCATGCCCTTTACATAAGAGACCCAAGGAATCACTTTCTGAAACCTTTGTTCACAAAGCAAGCAAGCTGGAACACCCCAGCAGAAATGATCTTGTATATTTTGAGTGACAATAATAGATTCATAGCACAAGAGAGTGGCCCTCTATGCACTGACTGCAAAAAAAGAGAAAAAAACAGGAAAAAGGAATTTGATGAAATCACTATAAACTGTTGTGATGATTCAGTGATTCAGAAGTTTAATTTGAAATCCAGCTGGATTTGAGTTTCCTTGCGTCTCCGGTAACTTCTCACTTACATCATGGATGCTGCTGGCCAAGGAAACTCTCTGGGGATTATACAGTGATGGTTGGATCCGGCTTCCAGTCTGCATCTCTGGGTAGACCATGGCAGGGGATGAGCATCATTTTGACCTTTCACTTTAACTGAGAAAATATCCACAGTTTCTAACTAGCTCTGTGCCAGACTCTGGACTTACTCTGAAAACAAATGGGATGTCCAGATACCTTTGTGGATTGTGGCTGGATCATTTTGCTCCCCCAAAGTCCCCAGACAGGGTCTTTGAAAGTCTGATTCACACTACCCAGGCATATTGCACTTCAGCCTTCACACCGGTGAAGGACTAAGGGGCAGGCAGAACATGTATTGCATGGAGAGACCAGGCTTCCAATTCTACCAACAAGGCTGTCTTGTACCTTGGTCACTCCACCCTACTCTACCACCCAAGGCAGGTGTGTGCCAGTTTTATTGCAGAAATGCATACAAAGCAACCTCAGTCATGTGCTGGAAACAGTTTTACTGGGAGCTGTGCAAACAGCTAAATTTAGTTCCCATACTAAAGGAGCTTAAAGCAGGCAAGCTTCTAAATTATTCTTAATGAGACCACTGTAATGATCCCATGCCTATACCTAGATTACCTAGCTCTGATAAAGCTAAAACTCAAATATTTGGACCAAACCTTAAGCTGCATCCTCTCTTAAATTCCAAAAAGGTTGCCCAGACTTTCCATTTCTGCAAGATTTGCACATCCTTCTGCATTCCACAGCATAAAATAAGACTAATAAATGTTTGTACTGTGCTTGTAACATGGATAGAAGTAGGAAGTCCTGATAATCTTACCAGAGAGGCCCCTTTCTTGGAAATTTCTGACCTGTTTTGTGCAAGCAAAGGAACTTGTGGTGGTTCAGACCAAACGTCTAGATGCTTTATCATCCCAGTCCTGCCCTTAGAATGGTTTTGAAGTGTGTGCATCGTTTCAGTGTGGCTTATGCCATTCTACAGTGCAAAGGCTGCTTAATTAATTTGCCTGCCTTTGGTACTTGCAGCAGGACCAGTGGGTCACAGAGATTTTGGTCCCTTCTGCCAGACTTAGTGCCAACAAAAACCACGCAGGAAATCTTTAATAGCAGACCCAGTCAGAAGCAGATAGCTTAAACGGGGCTGGTGTTTTTGTTCCTGGTGTATCTAAAGGATGAAACAGAAATAAAAAGCAATGGTTTGTTCTTTGTAATATTGAAATGGAAGACTTTGTCTCGTCGCCTGTCAGAAAAAAGCTACTTCTTAAGTATCACACGAGCACAGAAAGTGCATAGTGACTTCTGAGTTTTCTGAATAACTTTTTGTGTGTGCAATGGATGATACTAGGGAAATGTTTTGAACTATTTGTGTGGAATTATGGGGACTGAGGTTACTTTTCTTTTCATCAGAGAGTCTTCCAGGTCAGTGTATTGCGTACAAGACAGCCCAATGCAGGGGGGGTGGAGTTCAAATGTACTTATTTTTAGCAGGTGCTAGACAACAATATGATGCTGCTTTCATCTAAGAAGAGAAAGATGCAAGTTATGTCAACACATAGCTGGGTATGGGCCACATGACAACCAAAACCTTTAACCTGAAATCAGGCACTGGCATAGCCAGAGCAACAATGAGTTCAAAGTGAAAGTATGACATAGAATTCTCACAGTTGGCATTTCTGAGATGTGAAGAACACTGGTAGGAAAAATGGGAGATGGCAGAAGAGAAAATGGCCCTGCAGTCTCACTTTGATGTGTGATGCCTGAACCAGCTCCTGAAACTGTTGTCCGTAAGGACCTCACTGGGCAGCCTGCATGGAACCACTCTGTACACATGCAATGTTAATTATTTTCATTTGTATTCTGTTTTTACTCCAGGAAGCTCAAGAGAATTTTACACGGCAAACCTAAGAAGTTTGCTTATCTTGACAGTTCGGAGTACGTTCCAGGTTGCTGCTGGATGTGTTTTAGTTGACACGGAAGTTATGCTTGTTGTATCTGAGCTCTGATTCCTCATCCACACACGCAGGTCTTCGCACCATGTTGAACACCTGTGCAAACAAGCCAACAGCAACTTGCTCAAGCAGCAGAATGAACATGGGTTCCTGGGGCTGCCTTTGAAGACAGCATGGAAGCTTAGATAATAGACTCATAGAGTTAGAAGAGACCCTAAGGACCATATTGTCCAACCCCCTGCAATGCAGGAATATGCAGTTGTCGCATACAAGGATCAAACCTGCAACTATTAACAGGAGCAGGAAGGCATGAATATATAACACTGATGTAGCGGCTACTAATAAGTTTCTGGCTCAATTCAAAATACTAATTTTGATGTTAAAAGTTTTATATGGCTCAGGACTCTGATGCAAAGGACTGCCACTTATATCCATATAAACCTGCATGGGGACTGCAATTGTCACCTGAGCTCCTTTGCAGTATGGAGGAGGATGAGCAGAGCATGTGTGTTTTCTCTTAATAGTCCCTCATCTTGAAACACTCTCCTCAAGAAGCACACCCATTGGCACCCGGTTAAAACTTTCATAATATCTGGGCATATTGGACAGCTTCAATTATACTGATACAGCAACTCAATCCAGGCTTCAGGCTACAGTTGTTCTTCTTCTGACATTGCCTAGTGCTTCAATACATTTAAACTATATTTTATTGTATATTGTAAATTGCTTTAAGGTGCTTTTTTAAATTTTAGCATAAAATGATATAGTCCAAACTGAAATCATTACAAAGACAGTTCCACCACAGTTATGAAGCTAGAATCAAAGGCAGTGTTTGTAGTTGTGTGCCTACAGCAGCCATTGTTCACATAGAGTAAAAAATTCACTAAACCTTCCGAATATGCTATGCAAAATAAGGTTAGATGGTACATGAAACTGTAAACCTTCACAAGATGCCTGAGGGAGAAAATTTGAGCAGTCGGCTCTTGCAAGCTACCAACTAAAGACGGAAGAGGAAAATATAGCATTTAAAAGCCTGGTTAAAGATTAACACAAAAAAGCTATAAGAAGGTTCTTAGGAAAGAATCAGGACAGCTGCAGCTGTATCTCAGCTACCTGCTGAGGGTTGCTAGGCAACTCAGGCCTACCACTGCCCCAAGGGCCTTTTATTTTACAATTAGGATCTCTGAAGGGGCTTTTTTGTTTTTTGTTTAAAAAGGACTTTTGCTCATACTTCTTAGATGTGAATAAACATTTCTGTTTTTAAATCAAGAAAAAATCGGAGTCAAATAGGGCCCTCTAATATTTGCTGCGTATGTGGTTTTCTTATAGAACTGACACACTCTGGAAACAATGTACACTTTTTAAATTGTGACATTTTGACTCTATGGGAGGAATTATTTGCTATTTGTTTTGAACAGAACCTTAGCTCATGTCAGATATGAACCTCCAGACAATCATTAGTTTAAACTGCCTGCTATGTGTTGAAAATTTTCAGTCAATTTAAAACTGATCTGAATTGCAAATGTGACGGTAATAAGCCATTAGGGAGCAAGCTATGTATCTCTTTTCTCTCACTTGCAACCATCTTCTTTAAGGGGCCTTTGGTGCATTGAAATATGAAAATGCCAGTTCAACCCTGCACATTGTCAACAAACATATAAATGGGGGGGGGGGGGGCAAGTAAGGCTTAGTGGTGGATAAACACATCCACTTAGACGAGAACAAACCGGAAGATGCAACCACAGCAGAAGCCGTATGTGCTTTCTCTCCCAAAACAATTAGGCATGTTTCTAATAAAAATTAATCTCCATTTCTGGAATCTGACTGTAGCTAAGTTCTCCTCTCTCTCTTTTTGGAGTAAAGGCATAGTTTAGCTGAAGCATTTGGGAGGAAGTGCTCTAGAGTTCCCGTTTGGGAAGCCACATATTTGAAGGTTTTCATCCTTTTCCTATTCAAATTATTCATATACAGAAGAAATAATTCAACTGTCCATAGCATCATTGAAACAGATATAGTCCCATCTCACAGAAGTGGAAGTTCCAGAATGTCACTTCTCATAACTTTGAATTTCACGATGTCTACAGCTGCAGCTGTGATATTGCACGTTGACTGATAAAACCAGACATCTGCTGGATTCACTCAGGATAATCATGATGCCACTGGATTTCACCTAAGACCAGGGGCAGTTCTTTTGTCATGTATAATGGAAAGCAAACCATCAAATATGCACATGTGGGATGTTGCTGCCTAACTCCTGTGATGATGTGTAAATTCTCTGCACATGTGGAGGGGGGAGGGTGACCATGCTTGCCAGCTCATCCCCTCCTCATACCTGCACATTCACTGCCTGCCCACCCACCTCAAATTCAGAAGGCCACCTGAAAGGAGACCCTATTGAACACCTAGCTGTATATACATAGGCATTCCACCCACTGCGAACCCTACACATCCTGGTTGCCCAGTCGGGTGGAGAGCTTATGCATGAACAGGGTTGCATGCATCAGCTCTTCTTTCCAATGCCCCATTCAACATATTGATACCAAGGTGGTGCAACTGCCCCTCTCCTTGTGTTTGCTATACATGTACAGTCCTTAGATTTTCCGAAATGCTGCAAAAGACTTATTCATCATCTCTGAATATGTGTGCACCAAAGGACCACAGAGATATGAATACACAAATACATAATAACTAAAACTACATGTCCAGTTCTGTACGGACTGGGGAGTGCCATACCTCAATGTAGATTCTGAACTGAGGCTGCTTTTGATCAAATCTCCCATAGAATCATAGAGTTGGAAGAGACCACAAGGGCCATCGAGTCCAACCCCCTGCCAAGCAGGAAACACCATCAGAGCACTCCTGACATATGGTTGTCAAGCCTCTGCTTAAAGACCTCCAAAGAAGGAGACTCCACCACACTCCTTGGCAGCAAATTCCACTGTCGAACAGCTCTTACTGTCAGGAAGTTCTTCCTAATGTTTAGGTGGAATCTTCTTTCTTGTAGTTTGGATCCATTGCTCCGTGTCCGCTTCTATGGAGCAGCAGGAAACAACCTTTCTCCCTCCTCTATGTGACATCCTTTTATATATTTGAACATGGCTATTATTTCACCCCTTAACCTCCTCTTCTCCAAGCTAAACATGCCCAGCTCCCTTAGCCGTTCCTCATAAGGCATCGTTTCCAGGCCTTTGACCATTTTGGTTGCCCTCCTCTGGACACGTTCCAGTTTGTCAGTGTACTTCTTGAACTGTGGTGCCCAGAACTGGACACAGTACTCCAGGTGAGGTCTGACCAGAGCAGAATACAGTGGCACTATTACTTCCCTTGATCTAGATACTATACTCCTATTGATGCAGCCCAGAATTGCATTGGCTTTTTTAGCTGCCGCGTCATACTGTTGGCTCATGTCAAGTTTGTGGTCAACCAAGACTTCTAGATCCTTTTCCCATGTACTGCTCTCAAGCCAGGTGTCACCCATCTTGTATTTGTGCCTCTCATTTTTTTTGCCCAAGTGCAATACTTTACATTTCTCCCTGTTAAAATTCATCTTGTTTGTTTTGGCCCAGTTCTCTAATCTGTCAAGGTCGTTTTGAAGTGTGATCCTGTCCTCTGGGGTGTTAGCCACCCCTCCCAGTTTGGTGTCATCTGCAAATTTGATCAGGATGCCCTTGAGTCCATCATCCAAGTCGTTGATAAAGATGTTGATGTTGAGGCATGGAGTTTATAGAATGACCTTGAGCCAGTGAAAATTAGTCAATGTAACTTACTTCACAAGGTTTTTATGATAATAAAATGGAGTAAACGTAAATATGCTTCCCTAAGCTTTTTGGAGAAAATATGGGGTACAAATGTGATAGGACATAGTGTTCAAGAATCCCTGCTTTAGACACTACATTTTTACACCTTAGCTTTCTTCTTGAAACCAGTTGCAAGAGTTTAATGGGTCTCACACTTAAAAAAAACCAAAAATTTATTCTAAACCAGCATGCAAAATTTCATTCTTGTATCTTGATGCTAAAGATTACACTATATTTTGCATCTTTTCTGGCTCCCGTGAAAATGGAAGCAAAACACAGAATAGTGTCCTGAACCTGCAAACCAACTTAATTTCTATTATTTCACCTTGGACATTCAGCTTGAACTTGAAACTTAAGTATGGTGTCCTGTACTTATGTGCCATGATTCATTATAACATCTTAATAATTCAGAAAGTTTTGTTACAAATAGAATGCCACACTGTCAAGTTAACCCAACGACATCACTTTGCCTGACCAATAAATCCCCAAATCTGTTCACTGGAACTCAACAGGTTTTGTACTGTTACGCGTTTGCACAGGTTTGATTACTGTGAATTCACCTAGCACCAGTTTGCCTAAAATATGGCCTAATAAGGGACCAGACAGGTTGCTAGTATTCCTAGAAAGCTAGGAATCTGCTCTGAACTGTGCAATATAATACCTATCAAGGCCTGAATAAGAGTAATGGGTAAGCAGCTCTACAGAGGGAAGTGCTCATCTCAGGCAGATGATTGTGGGTGCCATGGAGGAAAAGAAATTTGTTACTTTTTCATTTACTGTTGTTGCATTTTTACTCCAAAGGAAAGGTGCTTGTGGGATTTCCTCTGTCAGTGATCACCCTTGGGTACTCCATAGTTTCTTCAGGGGGCCTCAGGCAGCACAATGTCTCAGACTGAGAAACCAGTCATTCAGTTTTCAAATGTGAGTGAAAGTGTCAAAGCCTGGCCACCAGCAGCTCTCAGAGGTGAGCCAACAGCTAGGAATTGAGTCTGTGACCAAGCCTGAGAATCACACCCAAGGAACACAGAAATAGTCCACAGCTGGGGAGACCTTGTTGTTGCTCCTCAGGCAAAGACCTAACCCAAACTGGAGCCCTTCACAGCCTTTCCTCTCTGTGAAGGCCCAAGTGCCAGCCTGGATGAAAAGGCTAGTTCAGTGTCCAAGAATACTTTGCTGCCAAACTGCAGTAATGATGATCTATCTCTCTGTCTGTGTTTCTGTCTCTCTCTCTCTCTCTCTCTCTCTCTCTCTCTCTCTCACACACACACACACACACACACACACATATACACACACAAGACTGAAGTAGCTCCTTACCGAAAGAGTATACTCAGGAAATTTCAAGCTGGGTTTAGCTGAAAGAGGGGTGTAGTTTGAGGGATAAGCTTATCTCTAGGGATAAAATGCAAGGTTAGTGTATTTCCTGTTGAGAGGGTGTTTATTTGCTTTCAAAGAGCTCTGCATGCATTTTAGTAAATAATACAAAATTCACAAAGGATACCATTGACATATTTATTTATTTTGAAAAGTTATACCCCATGTTTCAATCAAATAACTTTTAACGAGCATCACAGAATGCATACACACAGCCCATAGACTCTTAAATCATCTCACCAATGCATATAACTAGAGCACAGGACTGCCTCAGGGATAGAGATCCATTTCCACACAAAGTGCGTGCAAAATAATCCTGAGGGTAAATTTATGTATCTGTGATTTCCCTCTAGTGGGGGACAAGGCCCCTTCCTGTGAAAGCTCCAGAAACTCAGGATTGGTACAACCATCTCGGTACAACCACCAAGTCTGAACCTTTCTACTTTCCAATCCCCAATCCCCCCGCCCCCAATATTGCTCTAATCCAGCTCTCATAAAACAGGGAGACTGCCACTTTACATGTAACTTTTCCCCCTTCCTGGCTCTCTCTCTTTCTGTTGGTGACCTTCAGATACGTTGAACTATAGAGCTTATCAGCTCCCTTGCCCAATGGCAA
Source organism: Podarcis pityusensis (assembly GCF_964106645.2). Taxonomy (NCBI): domain Eukaryota; kingdom Metazoa; phylum Chordata; class Lepidosauria; order Squamata; family Lacertidae; genus Podarcis; species Podarcis pityusensis. Next base: position 59,309,527 of record NC_138031.1, read on the forward strand.
GGGATGGTGGTTAAGACCAAAAATGCTTATAAGCATGCAAACACCTGTAACTGAGACTCCACATTCTGGGATTAGGAGGATTGATTTGATATCTGACACCTGTCTTTAAAACAGGCTAGCACAACCCACCCAGTCAGGTTGTGCTCGCCTTTGTGGGCAACGAGTTGTGGCGCCTTGTTCCAGAATTTTGTATACAGCAGTTACCACTCTCTGGAATTCTCAGAGGTGAGCCTCTTTTCTCATTTGTTAGCACATCCCATTTACACTTCCAGAATCGCCTTTCAGGGGGGTGAGCAGATGCAAAGGAGAATGCAGCTCCTGAATTTCTAGTAACTGTGGAGAACAAGGAATTTCAGTAGATGCAGCTTGTTAGAAGGATGATAAAAGACCAACTAGTGGGAAGTCCCTCTTCTATGCAACTATTAAAGCTACAAAAAGCCCAGCCCTCTTCTGCGCCTGTTTGCCCCAGATATGACCTGGAAGATGATACCACCAGCGGGAACTGAAGCTCAGTGTACAGGAGGGATGCATCACAGAAGGCTGTAAAGATGTACTGGGAAAGTTTTATTGTCAAGGAGCTAGATACAGAGTCTTGAGACACTAGGCACATGTTGGGTGAAGAGAAAGGAATGAACCAAAATGCTGCTGTTTTAAGGGTTAATGCCAGACATATTTTGCTGGCACATGCTCATGCAATCAAACTATTCATTCAGCTGGTGTATGTTCATGATAACAACAAAATACACATGCCTCCTTTTTATTCATACTATGGATTCCATTATTGGAATCAGGCTTTTCATCAGTAACTCCCACTACGTTCACTGAAGCTCATGATCGCACATATTTACCCCTTTATCAGATTTCTATTAAAAAATAGCTTTACTCATCACAAAAGATCAGAATTAGAAAGGTGGCAAATCTGCTCCTCCAGCTTTATTATTTCGTTAAAGAGAGAAAAGGATGCTGTGAGATTAGCTCGACTGACAACTTGCTGCCTTCCTGCAGTTTTCCTATGTTAGACAAAAAACGCCACCCAGCATTTTCAATTTCTTTAAAAAAATACAAAGTGAAAAATATGACAGTCGGACTAGTTAATTAGCTGACTTGATTATGCAAATCCTTTTTTTAGATGTACAAGCCATATTTTTCTAAAGAGGCAAGTGAAGACAGGAGTTTCAGATGTATCCTTAAACTTCCTCCAATACTGTCAAGATTATAATTGCACTTAGAGGAGATTAGCTGGGCTTGAAATAAAAAAATATAAAGTTTCCCTACCTTTAAAAGACAGCTACTATGGCTGCATACATACTATACATGTAGAAAAAAACCATTTGCTTCCCTCAAAGTATTCTGGGAACTGCAGTTCACCCAAACTAGAGAGCTAAAGATGATGTGAATCACAGCTCTGAAAAGAAGAGAAAATAATACCAATACACAAAGAAAATAGCTGCGTACAAAACTTCACCACAGGCAATGACTCACCTGTATCCATTGGGCTGGCTCTTGAGACTCTTCAAAATTAAAAGACCCCACACTGTTTTCCATCTGTGGTTGTGCAGACACTCCCACTAGGACATTCTGAATATTCCTCAGGGCTTGTTCCCATAGCACTAAAAATGGTTTGGGCATCATGTGTGGATGCTGCCACTGTCAAGGCCAAATCCGATCATCCCATCAATGTGTGACTGTCATCAGAAAACACTCAGCCCACACTGAGTTCTATAGCCAGCAGTGCATGTTGAGTCAAGTCATGTGACTGCAACCAGTCCTGCACTTTTCGCATATCACGGTGGGTGGAAATAAATGGGCACTTGGAATAGCATGCTAAAGGCCAATCTGCATTAATTTCAGCATTGTCAGGCAGTATCAGAAAACACATGAACACACACACACACTTAGTGGTAGCTGTGGACTAGGCAAGGGTGTCTATGTGAACTTTCCCATGATCCCTACAGCCACATTCTGAAACATCCCACTACTAGACAAATGAAGTATAGAAAAATAGTAATGAGGAAAGAGGAAAATGAGGGCTTTTTAGTGGCGAGAAAGGAAAGGCTGTGTCCCACTGATTTGAGACAGGGTGCTGCTTTAAACTTTTATAGCATCTGACTCCACTTGGACAGAAGATGAAGTGTTTATTATTCACTGAATTTTTATCCCACCCTTCCTCCCCAAGGAGCTCAGAGTAACACACAGGATTAAATTTCACAACATTCATTTCCATTTATCATTAATGCCACCATATCTGAATGCATAAATCTGATTATTAATTATATTTTGGTTTGCTGAATTGATTAATTGGCAGGTGCCAGGTCCTGATCTTTTGGAGAGCTCTTAATTTTTTGAGTATATCCAAGTGTGTTTTTCAAATAACCTTCTCAGTCACAATGAAGAATTTGCTGTGTTTCGGGGAAATATGCCAATGCAATTCATCAGCTTTTGACAATGAGATTGCTCTGAAATGCTTCTCTCTTGTAGCTAAAAATACGGAGGGAAGAGGGAGTCATTCAACCAATCAACAATTAATTTAAAATGTGGGACCAGAATCCAATTCTGCATGGTATATGAACTGCACGCCTTGCACTGCAGAAAGAAATATTGCCCTGAACAACCAGAATTTTGCCTAAAGAGTCACTGAAGCCACTGAAGGCCATTTTCTCAAAACTAAATGAAATCCCTCACTTAGGAGTGCCACATTTCTAGGGCTTGGATTTCCCATTCCACTTTATTTCGCTTTTCTCCTTTTAAGAGATGCTATAGAAGCTTATACTTATGAAAGACAACAGCATTTACCAATTATAAACACAGAAATGAAAATACTGTGATTGGCAGGAGTATGTAGACGCATGCTGCAAAGGATAATTTTGTGCTGTGGTGGACATCTCAGAAAACCTCAAAAAACTTAGCATGTTTAAAGTGAGAATCAACTAGTATACACAGCAGCTTCTGACCCAGAAGTGCACCCCTTATCTCAACTAAACACACTGTTATGAGGGAGAAAAGAATATGCAGCCAGTTACCAGAATACATGTTCTTCTTGCTATACATTTCTTTCTAAGGTGTGGGACTACTTCACTTATTTTGCATTTAGTAGCTGTGGAAGCCTAAACCTCACAATCTTCTCAGTTGTGCCTATAATGAAGACTCAGATAGGTTTTCTTTAAAGGCTTAACAGGAAAAGGGTTTGCATCTGGCTAACGGACAAGATTTAATCTTTAGGTGCTAGTAGACTTTTGTCAAGTCTATCTCACTCAGCATACACAAATTCATGTTTACTGTTGTGCAATAAGTAACCTTAAGAGTAGAGGAGCCACTTCCTTTTACAGGAAATCCCTTTCTAGGCAACGCTAGTAAGCAGAACTCCAATTTTTCAACAAGAAGGCTGTGTTGGTATTTAGGAAGAGATTGCCTCATGGCTAGTTAGTGATGGATAGCTCACCTTTAGCTTCCCCACAGCAGGGTGACTGTACTCTCCTCTTTCTACACTTGGCTCCATTAAAGCAGAATTGTATAGGACATTGTCCATTTTAGTGGAGGCACAATATATGTGTGTGAAAGAATCTGCAGGAAGCTAAATAAAACCCAACTGTCACTCCCCTTTCCCCACATCAACCATGATCAAGGAGATTTGTGATAATCTTTTTATCCTGATCCAGCCCCCCACCCCAACATGAGTTTACCAGAGGCACCTAAGAGAGAGCGCCAAATGAGGATAGGAAGGTGTGAGTTATAACTCCCATCATCCCTGACCATTAACCATGTTGGCTGGGGCTGATGGGAGTTGGAGTTAATGACGTATGCAGCATGATAGGATCCCAGTCCCTGGATGACACAGTTATCTGTCACCTTTGGCTTTGCAGACTTTCTAACTGATCACCTCCAATATTCCACTGAGGTTGAATATTGAAGAAAGGGGTCATATTTTAAACCTAGGGTATGATCCATCTTAGAGCATACCTGCATATGGGGAGGGATCAGCATAAGGATCAATAGAGCCCTGTTGCTTCCCTTAGTGTGTGAATCCTGCAATGTCTAGGCCATTATCAAGAACAGAGGGCCACAGTTTCCCCATCATTGATGTAATCCATTTGCATTTCAGATTTTATCAAACAAAAACTCCGCCATTTCATGTGTTTAGTTCCATCACTGTCAAATGAAGCCTCTGGTAGGAGAGCTGAGATAGAAAAGGAAACACTAAGTATATTTTCTTTATGCAAAGAATAGATGTAAGGACAGATTTCTTTTTAAAGAACAGATTTTGGCAATTGTGGTTTTGGCAGTCATAGCTGGTGACTTGACACACACACCTCCCGGCAAAAAAGGCTGGTGGCTTGCCCCAGAGAGGCCTAGGCACTGCTTTCTCTACTCCTCTTCCTTAAGTTTTGCCTTGTCCCTCACCCTTATGTATCACACGCTGGAACACACTGGCTCAAAATAAATCATGAAGCACCTAGAAATTGAAGAATTATTCCAGCTCTAATGAAAAGTATGTGGTAAGTGCTTTTTATTCCAAACCCAAACAGAATATGAGCACTATACCAGGGCAATTTGTGGGTCTTCATTTTGAAAGAAGATGCTGTGCCTATTCATACGGAGGTTCCCTGTGCTACTGAAGGCATGGAATCAAAGCATGGTCAGGGTTCTGACCCATATTAAACTTATTTAAAGGAGGCCCATTGAAATTAATGAACCTGAGTTAGTTGTGCGCATTAACATCAGTAGGTCTACTCTGAGCTGGACTGGCACCAGATGCAACCTGCAGAAATCTGTATGTGAGCACAATGGCAGTTTTGCTGTAGGTTTAGAAGCAGAAGCAGCTTTGGGATTTGACAAATAAGTGTGTCAGATGTAAATGTGCAGGTATTTGTCTTGAGCAGGAGAGCTGACCCCAGAACAATTAATGTGCTGTGTGTGCACGTACATTTATCAAGCCTCCCCAGAGGAACCCATCACTCTTCCTTAATCCTTATTTTAATCTGTAGTGTAACAACAGTGCATTTTCAGACCAACACTTCACCATGTGTATGTTTCTTTAGTCAAAGACAAATGCAAAAACCAGCATAGCCATAGCAATAATAGGGTACCCAAGGTAAAAAAAAAATTAAGCAGGAAGCCTTTAAGGAGTTAGCTTCTTCAAGAGCAAGAAGAGTTTGATACAAATGGTAGATAGAATTATATATTTTATTGGACCAGCTACCTGCTCAGAGTTTTACAAGCTTTCCGCTTCTTTTTCTTCGTGGAATCCTGGCCAAAAACAGAAGCAAGCAAAATCAGATCTTGCTATAGCCTGGGAGTCAGAAAGATGACAGCAGGCTATAATCTGATTTGGGCATGATGAGTTAAGCTACCCATCTGACTGCTGCCTTCCACCATACAGACTGGTGATTTTGTGATGTACAGTATTGCACCCTTCCTCCATTACTGGCCTATAGTGCGATAGAAAGAAAGTCCAGAGGCCTTATATATAAATGCAGTGTAGAGGGGGTGCACTTTTTAGGTTCTATGTTAGATTGTATGTTCTTAACTGGGGGTGGGGGGAGACACTAGGCATAACCCAACCAAGATTAGGAACACTGAACACCTTCAATAGAATTCCTCAAGAGAGAATCAAAAAGCACAATTGCCCCTTTGCATGAAAACAGATATGCTTGCTCTATTACAGCCTAAGTCTACTCAAATAGTTGAATTCATTTCAGAGTTCTACAAGCTGAAACTATGCTGTGTAACACAGCATAATGTATTCAAGCAAGGGATTCCAATTTTTCATAACTCTGAAACCAAGCTCTAGGACAGTCCTTTGAATTAGCCTTGGAAACTTTTAAAGACTGACATTCAACTTAATTTGAAACAGTTTTGCCTCAACACATCCTGCATTGTTCCAGACTTTACATAGAAGAGGGAGGAGGGAGTAAAGAGAGATGACGCTGATGGATCTAACAACTCAAGATGGATATAGGCATGATTTCCTAAACATTATAATTGGAAACATTTAAATACAAAACAAGCGCTCTCTCTCTCTCTCTCTCTCTCTCTCTCTCTGTCTCTCTTTGGAAGTGGGATAAAAGAAAAGTGGATCTGGGTCTCCCTGACCCCACAATCCCGGAGTAGAGCACTTCATATCTAGACCTTTTTGAAAGACATAACAATTCATTTTATAACAATTAAAAAGGAGTACAGTGTAAAGAAATGAAGGAAGTGTGGGCCCCTGTCTTCCAAGCTCATCCCTTTCCTCCAATTTGGTAGCAGAAGAATTTGTATGCCAGTTATAAGGCCCACAATATTTCACAGTTGATGTGGCTTTTGGAAGGGGATGAAGAAAATATCCAGGCCAATGCCCCTTCACTGCTTTATCTTCCTTTCCCATAGCGCTCTGCTCTTTGCTCTCCCGTTGCTGGAAAACTACATGCCATAGATACCGGTATGCCACTTATTTTCTCACCTGATTGGCTAAAAAACCCAAAAAACTTTGGGACATAGTTCTAACATATGCTGCCCTAGAAAAGCAACTAAACTCTTGCCCATCCAAGGGCAGCACATGGTGATGAAGGGAGTTGATCTCTGCTGAAGTGGTGTTTTCAAGAATCACCCATCAGCCACCTGGTGGTGCCTGATGAAAATTTTCCAAGTGCAGCCAATTGCTGCCCGAGCTGGGATTGCAACTGGTGCCAGTTAGCTGGTGGGCAGGGCTTTCAAAGTCATCGTGACATCAGAGGAGGGAGGCCCCGCCTACCTATCTGATCTGCACTTCCTGGATGAATAAGCAGACTAAAACACAGTTATCCTTCAGATTTCAGACTTCTCCAAGTTCTGTGGTGCATTTTTCATCTCAAAGACCATACCAAAATGTGTACAAAGAAACAGAGATTTTAGAATAACATACGTTTAAAAAATGTGGACTTGGTGAGAAGATATTTCAAAAATATGCCCTGAAAGATGAATGTTCATGCAGATCTTATTTTGTAAGGGAAGCAGATTAATACAGAAATAGGATAAAACTCATGTGATACCACGTATTCAGGAAATAGACTGAGCCATCAGTGGTCTCAGCTCAACTGTACATAAAACACTTCATCTGAATATATGCACACAAGCAAGTATTTGAATGGAAGCCCCGCTGACGTGAATTCCCCTTACGTGAGGCCCTCCCTTGCAGTGTCTTATTATAACTGCTATTTTTATCCTTCTATCCTCTTTAGCATTCTTTTTCAAAATGCCACCCCTTCTAGGTCACCTTTAGTGTCAATGGCCCTTTGTCATTCATTTGCGTACTTTCATAGGAGAAAAATGTATGTGACTGATTTCCATCTCAGGCTTTAATCCTCATCTCTCACTGTCCCCTTTGATTTCTGGCAGGGCTCCTGGCTGCTCCTGCACCATCAGCTTTGCTTGAAGGCATGGTTTTTCTTCAGCAAAGCTGGCTTGGCAGCTCTGTAGCTCCTGAAGGACATTTCTACCTGATAAATAAGGGTGTACTGGATTTTTCCAGACCTTTTCCATTCTACTTATTGGATTTTTAATTCCAACTGGCCTCACTTTTGTTTCCCACACTATAAGTATACCTGTACACACACACACACACACACACACACACATCCATGCTTCCATCTTCTAGCATGAGTAAGCATTAGGCCCTGAGAGAGGGCATTGCTCCTAGTCCCTGCCTCTTCAACACATCCCCATTTAAAATGGATGCATGTTTAGCTTCCTGAGCCTTTGGGATGAGCTCCTGCAAAATAAAAGCAAGCAGGAAGAAAATGCACTACTGGTCAAGCAGTTTCCACATGGAGTGCAAGTTCCCCAAGTTCCCCACTGTGGGGAGGTACCGGTAAAATCTTCGGTGATGCTGAAATTCTCAGATAGCAATTCCTGCTCAAATTGTTGCACAAAAAAAGCCCTGCTAACCACTCTTGCCTAAACAGTAGCAGCTAACCAGAGTCAAATTTTCTTCTTCTTCATTGGCCGTACATACTGGTTGTGTGTGGTTTACCATGGCAGCCAGCACACATGGTGCTATTCCACATGTCCTGCTGACTCTACTAAGCTTCTGAGCAAGATAATACCTATAGGCTTTCATCAACCATCTTGAAAGCATGCTTACTTACTCCACGCGGAAAAGAAAACAATACACGACCTGATGTTATGCACTCCAAAAACCTTAAATTAAGAACTTCACAATTTCAGTACTTTAGTCATTGTCAGAGTATATTATGTGTCTTTTGATTACAAAGTAAGACTGTGCCTGAAGTAGAAGTTCTACCATTTCATCTTCGTCATTTCTCATCAGTTTGTGAGATCACACCAGCAGCCCAGCCACTTCATCTGCTCTGAAAAACACTTCTATAAATCCCAACTACAGAGTTTTGGCAAATTCTGTCCCCTTGCACTCCTCAAACTGCGAATGGGCATTGAGATCAGCAGTCTTTTGTGGGGTTTTTTGGGGGGGGGATTAACATTTCGCAGGAGTTGCCATTCACATTTGAAAAGAAAGCATTGAAAATCCAGCTCAACTGTCAGCAATGGAAACATTTGAGCATGGTGACTGTTTGCAAAAGTTAGTTTACTAACAAATACTGGTTTTCAAAGAGTGGCAATTTATTGCACATTTTATTTCCTCTTCTTGTTCTTGAAAAGTAGCCACTTGCATGAGCCCAATGTAAATCATAAAAAGGAAAGGTAAGGGGACCCCTGACCATTAGGTCCAGTCGTGGCCGACTCTGGGGTTGCGGCGCTCATCTCGCTTTATTGGCCAAGAAAGCCGGTGTACAGCTTCCGGAAACACCATTTACCTTCCCACCGCAGAGGTACCTATTTATCTACTTGCACTGGTGTGCTTTCGAACTGCTAGGTTGGCAGGAGCAGGGACCAAGCAACGGGAGCTCACCCTGTCATGGGGATTTGAACTGCCGACCTTCTGATCGGCAAGTCCTAGGCTCTGTGGTTTAACCCACAGCGCCACCCGTGTCCCTTAAAGTAAATCATACTGGGCTTCAAACACTGTGGTCCAGTTCATGGGGCAAGTGGCAGAGCAGGAAAACATGGGCAAAAGCTTTTCCTGCTAGTTTAAAAGCATTTTAACCATTTCTTTAAAAACCCATTACATATCGCCCCAAAATTCTTTTTTTTTCCCCCTTCAATGAGATTTCACCACCAGAATTTCCAAGACTGAAATATGTGGAAGTGGGACCATTGCTCAGTAGACGAACATATATACTTTGCATACAGAAGGTACCAGGCTCAGACTTTGGCATCTCCAGGGACCGAACCCAGTCTGAAAGGATAGAAAGCAACTGCCTATCAGTTCGTGCTAGATGGAACAAGAATGGACTGATCTGAATTAAAGCAACTTTCCAAGCTTGATAATATTTTGCATTCACCCTGTAGAAAAGGTAATTAAAATGTCCACATACCTAAGCTTTAAGTTATTATCCATTCCACTGCAATGTCAACAGATGTCCCTTGTTTTCAGAGAGATCTTCTATTTTAAAAGCCTATTCCTTGATCAGGAACATTACAGAGGCTTCAAAAGCAATGTACCCTTTACTTCAACACACTGGAGTTCCATATTTGTCACGTTTATGGACTAACTTTCCTTTTCCATAGTGAAACACAAGATCCTATTTAAATGGACACAGGCTTTCTTAGTTAGTGGGCCTAAGTAAAATCTAATATATATTTCCTACAACTTTACTATATAAAGCACTGTAATCCCCAACTAACAAAAGCCAGACACAAACAAGGAGCTCCTGAGAAGACTCTGGTGCCTCTCTAAGGAGTTTCAGTACCCTTGAGGAATCATCACCCTATGACATCTGACTGGAATGATTACGTACACTCGTAAGCACTCTTAGGCATTTGTCTTCTCTATTCAGCTATGGATTGGGACCACGTGAGACCTCCATGGCTTAAGCACTTTCAAAAAAGATCTTTATTAAGCTAATTTCTTAGAGACTTAACCACAATATGAAACAAAACCAACATATTTTGAGAAATTAATTAAGGGGGGGGGAGGAACACCTATTGTCAAACATACATAAATTGCACTTGAAATATGGTAAAAGGTAAAGGTTAAGTCCAGTCAAAGGTGACTATGGGGTTGCGGTGCTCATCTCGCTTTCAGGCCAAGGGAACCGGCGTTTGTCCACAGACAGCTTTCCGGGTCATGTGGCCAGCATGACTAAACCGCTTCTGGCGTAATGGAACACCGTGGTGAAACCAGAGCGCACAGAAATGCCGTTTACCTTCCCGCCACAGTGGTACCTATTTATCTACTTGCACCACTGTGCTTTTGAACTGCTAGGTTGGCAGGATCTGGGACAGAGCAACAGGAACTCACCTTGTTGTGGGGATTTGAACCCCCAACCTTCTGATCAGCAAGCTCAAGAGGCTCAGTGGTTTAGACCACAGCACCACCCGCATCCCTATGATATGGAAGCTGACCTAGTGAAGGGATTTATGATTATGTGGGTACAGAATACAGGACAAAATATACCACTTGAAGTATGGGAAAACACACATGAAGAGAAAAATGCTATAAAGTGATGGCAAGGTGGCATATGATAATAAGCAAAATAAACAGAAACTACCCACACATATACTGGAAATGCCAGAAAGAAAGAAAGGGTCACTATCATATATGGCAGCAATTCCAGTTACCAAGGATATACAGTAGAGTAGACCACCAATTTACACACATGTAACTTGTGCACATTCAGCTTTACACACATGGCAAAAAATAAAAAATAAATAAAGGGGGAGGGTGTTGGGGGGGGGACTTTGACAATCCCTCCCACTATTGTACCCAATGTGTTTTGACTATGCATGGTTTTGGCTTTATGTGTTTTCCTTCAAATGTAACCTCCGCATAAGTTGCGGGTATACTGTACTGGAAAAAGATAAATTACCTAATATCAAAAATTCTAGGTTATAATGTTGCATTAGACCCAGTACAGTTGTACCTTGGATCCCAAATGCCTTGGTACTCAGACGTTTTGGCTCCCGAACGCTACAAACCTGGATGTGAGTGTTCCGGTTTGTGAACGTTCTTTGGAACCCGAATGTCCGATGTGGCTTCCATGGCTTCCGATTGGCTGCAGGAGCTTCCAGCAGCCAATCAGAAGCCGTGCTTTGGTTTCTGAACGTTTTGGAAGTCGAATGGATTTCCATAACAGATTCCATTCAACTTCTGAGGTACGACTGCATTTTCTCTCTCTCATTCTCTCTCTCTCTCTCTCTCTCTCTCTCTCTCTCTCTCTCAGACTATATGGATAGTGCTGTAAGGCAGGAACATAAAGAGTTAACTTCCTACCTGCCTAGCAAGCCAATGCAGATCCTAAATGCTAGTCTAGTGTGTCAAGGGAAAAGGCCTTCTCCTTCTGCACATGATGTATCTTCTAAAGACCATTATTCAAAACTGTTGTAGACCTAAGAATCTTAATCACTTTTTAGTAGATATATGTGTGCACATATGTGCATACATGCATACACACATACACATGCCAGTTCCTGAGAAATAACTTCACTTTTTTGAAGTGTGAATTCTAAAACCAGGTTCAGCCAGCGGAAACTGTACATGCAATAAGGTTTTTCTAAAATGGCAGTCAGCAAAAAGAGCAACATGTTTAAACATACCACAACAGGTTTGATTTATGTAAACATTTATGTAATAGTTTAACCATTTAACATCTCCTCGCTTGGAAGAAAGCCACTATGAGAGTAAATAGGCCACAGGTGACACTGAGTGTTATTGGCTCTTCTAGTTCTCTGTGAGGATATTTGGGAAATAGTCAGATAAGGCCATTCTGGATTTCACCAAATCATTCTTCGGTGCAAAGATGAGAGAGCTGAAAAGGCCAATCAGATCCCTTTTTCTGCGGCATAAGCCCAATTTAGATAATATAGGGATGTAAATCACTGCCATGCCTTCTTCATGGCCTGGAACTGACAGGCGCTATGTGTCTGGGCTGATTCACATGGTATGAAGTTCACATAATGAGCTGCTGCCAAAACAGACTGGCTCCAGGAGTATTTGCGCCACTTCTGCTCCTCACCCCTAGACATTTCCCAGGAGAAACTGGCACTCTTCACTCCACATCCTGGGAGGCAAAAGCCACTATTGGGAAAGGGCGGTGTTACAAAGATAATTAGATGTTACACATGTATGTGTTTCATTTTACAAATATTTGCATTGTTTTTTAAATCACTTGGAAGAGATACTGAGTGACCGACGATGGGCAGATCAACGCCAAGTAGGGTCACTGGGTAGGAAAGTGGCAGGTTTTTTTAAACCCAAAAGGGGTGTCTTTCTTTTTTCTTTCACCCTAGCAGATTTCAATTTTGAAACATAATCCCCATTGATATCATGGTGGGGCAGATGATGGGCCCAATCATGGGGCCTCAGGTGACCAAGGGGGTTTTGGATCTGCAGGACCCAAACCTTCTGTCCTGTTTCTGCCCCACAGCAGGAATGCCCTGTTTTGGGGCTGAATGACAGCTAGCACCACCAAAGCACACCAACAGTGGTAGATCTGTGCTCATGGGAGCTTTCCCTGGCTGTAGTAGGAGTCTCTGCAATGGGTGTTTTCCTCTCAACAGGTAAGGCTTCTTTCTGTTGGTGGAGGAACATCTCCCTCCCATCCAAACCTTCCTCCGGGCAGCATCTCTGTGGATTATAATTGTTCTGTTACTGACTAAATAACAGATGGGTAGGAAGACAAAAATCATCTCCTTCTATTTTGCACATCAGTACTATTTTTGTACTGGTCTCCTTCTATTTTTTGATTTAGCCAATGGGAGGGGGAACGATAAGATGAAAAAGAATGTAATGGAAGAAACCTGCTTTATTTCAGTGAGAAATCTCAAAACCCAAGATGGTTTTCCCAGTATGGGTGATTTAAGCACCTCGGCCTCTTTAGATGATGCATCAAAAACGAGACTGTGCATATAAGCTTGGAATGGCAAGCGCTGGGTGCAATGCCCTGGCTGCATATAAGCATCTCTACCCTGGAAACTTAGTGGTGCAAAAAGAAAAGAAAAAGAAGTGGCCCACATACTCAGAGCTATTTTCGTACCATTGCTTCATAATGCTAGTGCCTAATATTAAGAAAACTTTGGGTGCTGAGCCTTTGAACTATATGTTTTAAATTTATTTTGTATTGGATAAACCTATTTTATAATGCCACCGTGCTTCCATTTATTGTTTGCTTTCGTTTTCATTTAGAGTGCTGGCTTAAGAGAAAAGCAGCCTCTATTTTTTTCCCTCTTTAAGAGAGACTGTCAAGAAAAACCTAGAGCAAAAGGAACACTTTATTATTTTCAGGGGTTACAGTAATTTAGTTTTCTATAAAAGGAAAGCCAGAGGGGAGAGGGAGGCAAATCATGCCACAAATAGAAGGCCATGTTCTTATCAAGAAGATGTTTGGCTCTTTCATACCTATATTTTACTTCCCAATTCCTTCATTTTCCCCCTTCATTTTAAAAGCACTGAGTTTAGTGAGCGTTTCTTTTTCAAAGCAGCCCCCCCCCCAATTGCTATATGATGAGTATTAGGATCTCTTAAATTGTCTTTCCAGTCTACAGAGAAACTGCCACAATTCCGATGAAAAATCAGAGTCCCCTAATAAATTTACTCTTATTTGAAAACATTCAAATAAAGAGAAGAAGAAAAACACACATTCCAAGTTCTCATTGCATCCATCATAAAAATGTATGAGAGCTGTATGCTCCAGCTGAATCAGCAAGGGCCAAATAAAACCTATTAAAAAAACACATTTCTGTGAATGTGTGTTCTTTTGCTTAAAAATATGGGAGGCAGAGAGAAATCCCCTAGTATTCATCACTTTCCCCCTCCATTTTCCATCTGATGTAATTTGCAGCACTGCAAGCAAGTTACTGCTCCAACACTATGGTGTAACTAAGTTTATTGGTTGTTATTATTACATACACTGGAGGACAGTAGAAGTTTTATTGTGGATTTCCAGCCATCAGTTTCTCCAGTGTGTTTCATAATTAGCTACTTCAGGGACATAAAAAGGCCATTAAGGAACAAGAGTGCGTACATTTTTGCTCCAAATACAATGGATTGATCCTTGATCCCATTGTTTTCCTCCATGGCCCCGGAGTTTCACAGTTGCTTCTGACTTTTCTCCTTGCATATAAGGGATGAATCACCGACCACTAACATTGTATTCTTCCACTCAGGACATTGGGAGAATTCCAGGAAGAATAGCCACAGGCAGGTGGAAACTTGCTAGCTACATGGCTAGTCTGCAGGACCACAAGCAATGCTAGCAACAGAGGAAAAGGCACTTTCCAACTCGTGGAAATCGCACAAACTGTTAAAAAGGAAGTGAGGGAGGCCTGGGGAGGGGGGTGCTGCAGCCGGGACAAAGCCAATTACAGATCCACTTCAGATTGGTGTAGGCTCCTATCAGAAACTGTTCATGGTCTTTCATGCACCACATAATTGACCACTGATGAGGTCAACATTGAGACCTAGAGCCAACAGCATATATGTTGGGGGTGACTTGAGTTGTGGACTGCAACTCCCATCATACCTAACTGCTGCCCAGGTTGGCTGGGGCTGATGGGAGTTGTAGTCCAGGTTAGCCAGCCCTAGTGCATATAGTTTTTGTCCTAGATTTTTTTGTTCTGGTCATATCAAATCTATGTCTTACTTTGCATTATGTTGAAAGCTTTTTGTTACTAATGACAAGGGCATGGCTGGGGTGACTAACCTGTGGCCCTCCAGATGTTGCCAAGCTCCTACTCCCATCAATCTCAGGCAGCCTAGCCAATAGCCAGGGACAATGTAAGTTCAGCAACATCTAGAGGGTCATATGTTGTCTGCCTCTGCAAGAAAAGGTAATAGCAATAGACTGGGAATCTAGATTAAGGAGATGAGCAAAGATTAACATTGCCTCCAGAGTTCCTTGCATGATGGTGTATCTAAAACCTTCTGAATTCAAATCAACTTCCATTGCATTATTCAGTTGAATGTATACATTTGTGCAATTTGTAAAATTCAAATGAATGTGCACACACCACTTTTTCTGTTTGGAGAATTGCCATTCCTTTCTCAGTGATGCCTAAGAAGATAAATGGATGCTTTCTGTGTATTTTACAGATCTTACATAATCAGTACAGTGGTACCTCAGGTTAAGTACTTAATTCGTTCCGGAGGTCTGTTCTTAACCTGAAACTGTTCTTAACATGAAGCACCACTTTAGCTAATGGGGCCTCCCGCTGCCGCTGCACCGCCGGAGCCCGATTTCTGTTCTTATCCTGAAGCAAAGTTCTTAACCTGAAGCACTATTTCTGGGTTAGTGGAGTGTGTAACCTGAAGCGTATGTAACCTGAGGTACCACTGTAGTGGTAACAAAGGTAAGATCTGTGATTACACCCAAGCAGTATTTGCCCTTGTAGGGAGCTTGGAATTGTCACCAGAAAGTCAGAGCTGAACTAGGATGGGGAGAGACGCAATGAAAGAAGGCATGTGCTCAATCCCAGCCAGCCCCCCCAATGTCTTTGACACAGAGTATTTAAAGATATACTTAAATCCAGGGACAGGGAAAATACAGTGGTACCTCGGGTTACAGATGCTTCAGGTTACAGACTCCGCTAACCCAGAAATAGTACCTCAGGTTAAGAACTTTGCTTCAGGATGAGAACAGAAATTGGGTGGCGGCAGCGCAGCAGCAGCAGGAGGTCCCATTAGCTAAAGTGGTGCTTCAGGTTAAGAACGGACCTCCAGAACGAATTAAGTTCTTAACCCGAGGTACCACTGTATTATCAAATTGGTTGGAGGAGATTGAAGAAGCCTCTTCAATATAAGAATGCAATACGGCAAGTAATTTCTCACATCCAACATTGCAGAAATCCCTGTATGTGTCTTTCTGCATTAGGGTTGAGGGAACTGATCTCTGTTTATGAACGAATGGAGGCAGCTCCAAAAATTGCCCAGGATTTATACCATGTAGCAAACGCCAGTATACATGGCTTCCTTTGAAACTCACTATCCTACCTATTCTTTTGTGTCTTAACAATAAAGGAGTCTATATCTGCACAGAGGAAGGGGTGAAAAAGCTTGCTTCAGAAAAGCTCTATGTAAATCAGATGAGAAAGCAGTCAGCCCATACGAAACATTCTGTGATGTCAAATGGCCCTTTCTCCCATAACATAATTTCAAGAATTAAAACAGTACAAGATCTGCCTCCCCTTGGATAGGAAAATGGGTCAAAGAATACACAGTATTTTGTTCCTTTTCTCTGCTTCCAGAAGGAGAAATAAGGGAGATAAATCTACATAATGCTGAGCTGAATCTCTTTAATTCCAGTCAGCTTTTATCATTCAATCAGAGGCTGCATGTGGAAAAATTCATGCTAATTCCCCCTAGCAACAGCCTCAGCCTATCAGGACGCTCCATGCACCATGCAGCTGCCAGCCAGCCAGCAAGAATAACTCTAAGTAGGTCAGGCCTGTATTTCTAAAAATGCCACGGTCTAGTAACCCCACTGTCCCGTCTGTCAGCCCTGCCCCATAATAACCTCAATTGCTTGGCGACACAATGACATACTAGGCTGTTAGAGCGCAATCAAATCAGGCTGCATTATTCTGCTGCAAGCATGGCTGCTGGATGGAGGACCCTTTGAAGGGCAGCATTAATCAGGCAGCCATTCACGTCCGCTAACGTTTTCACTCTGGAGATGGGTCCTGCATTAATGACCAGCTGTTTGAACTTACACACACGCAAGCCAAATGAAATCCTTCCAGCCTGTTTGGTGCACAGAACAGTACTATTCTGGGTCCAGGCATGGTATACACGTTGCCCAAATCCAAAATGCAGGGCTGGGAGAATGACGGCTTTTGTAAACTTCGAAGTAATTAAAGGATGTTTAAACGGCACTACATGCAGCAACAAAAGAGCTATTGGCTTCATGTTAACACACAGCCCTGTCCTCCGAACAAAATGTGCATTTTTTCCCAGCCCAAAATATAACATGTTTGCACAATGCAGTCTATTTTGGGCATATTATTAAGGCGAGCTAAATAAACAAGAGCTGAACTGAGGCTGACTTCTGCAGGGAATCTGGGAAACCAGAAGAGGCTCCGAGCAATTTGGGCAGCGCAGAACAGGAGGGGAGAAACACAAACCGCACGTTGCAAAGGCTTGCAGATAAAAGCCAGGAAAGTGCTGCGTAAAAGGCGTCTGCAAAAGGCCAATCACGGACGAGGCACCTCCCATGTCCCCCTCACTGCTTGCATGCAGCAGGACTGCAAATGCATACCAAAAGCACTCAGGCTCAGCTCCCGAAATGTTCCCGAAGAAGCTCTTTTTCCCCCCAGGATCTGCTTTGGATTTAAAAAATGCTGTACCAAATTTGACACATTTGAAAGAAAACACACCCTTTGAAATAGAAAAGGCTGATTAAAAGCCATCTCACATTACTTGTGAAGCATATTTGAAAAGCCCAGCAAAACTCAAATCTACAGTAATGGTGCGCTTTCTCTGCCATAGCCTTTCAGTGAAAGCATCACACATCTGCATTTGTTGTTTTCTCCTTTTTGGCAACTGTGGTGCAATCATGTCAGCCAGCTGCGTGAGTTAGATGAAGCCTGCATAAAAAGCAAAGGCATTTGTTACGGGCAACCAGTGCGTTTTTTAAAAGGTTCGCACTCTATACTCTGCAAATCTCTCCCCACAGCCTGCTTCTGCAGAAAACTTGACAACTGAGCCCTCAACTATGCAGAACTCAGCAAGACCCACAACATGTGATCCCATCCATATTTGATTTATGTACACAGCACATTCATTAATCCATCTGCCCTTGTTTGAACCAGGGCTGATAACTAGGTTGTGACTATCTTCCTCACTTTGTGGCATGCATCACAGTTATTCTTGGAAAGATATGATCGCTGACGTAACCATGAACTGCTAATTACAAGCTGCTGACATTTTGCTGGTCTATGCAGCTTTGTACAATTTGCACAAGTCCCTCCCTCCCTCCCCCCTCTCTTCCGCTTTCCACCCCCATCTCTCTCCGTTTAAAATGTCTGAGCTGGAACCACAATATCTGAGGAAGAGGTGTAGCTCCCCTGCAGAGCAAAAGGTATTTTCCTAAGCCAGATTTCCCCCCTTTAAAACAAGCAGAAAACTACATTTCTCCAACAGCTGGCTAAGATATTACTGAGCAAACAGTACACTCATCAGCACAAAATCCTGCAAGGTATAGACAGGAGCCTTAGAGAACGACTACTGAAAAACTCCTTTGGATACACATGAAGAAAAATTATGGTCTCTGGATTTAAACACCCACACATACACAAAGTAGGCAGCTGATGAAGAGTCCGCCAAGCTTCTCCTATCTGTCTGCAGCATTTGTTTCCTCTCACTTCATTTGGCCCATTACACAGATATGACCACCTTTAGTTATTATTCAGAAGCAGTTACCATATTAAGTATATTATAGCAAGTTCAGCTGCTCTTAAAAACACCAACAACACTGTTCTTACTTCACTGCCCCCCACCCCAGCAAAACAAGAAATAGGACTTGCCAGTGAGCATTTCAGAGCAAATCTTTTCCAAAATTGAGCACTGTGCTTTTTCAGTGGGACTCCGGAGTCCCCCTCCCCAGCTTTTTTTTTTTTTTTTTTTAATTACAGGCTGACTTTGAAATGCATTAAAAATGTAAATACGTTGCCGATTTTCATTTCGGCTGCACATTGAGCCATCTGAAAATGAGGAGTTGCCAGCTGGGCTTCCAAAGTCATCTGGGATAATTTATTTTGATTAGACTGACCACACGTCTATTTACAGTATAGAATTTTTTCACTAGACTGAGTACAGCTGTGTTTATAAAGATTGTAAAGATGAAGCAAACAAAAAATCCCACTGTTCTTCCCTGTAACATATAGAAGATTCAAGGCTTCAAGGTGTTAAAGGAGAGAGAGAGAGAGAGAGAGAGAGAGAGAGAGAGAGAGAGAGACAGAATTTCCAGAATCTCGCCTCCAAATGTGTCTTTTTCAAACAAGCTGACTGCTTATTGCCGAAAAGAACATGTAGAAAGGAGGTAGTTGAAAATATTCACCATAACCAAGCCTGGTCCAGCAGCCTGAAAGGCTTCCTATACATTCTCAAGTCAGAAAGCTGCCTTTCCCTCAATGCACATATGTACAAACACAGACACACATACAACATACACTGCACACTTCTCCTTTCCCCCACAAGGTGCTCATGTCTTTTCAGCCACCTACACCTTTTGTTTCCTCTGTAACCGCATTAGGGAGTGTTCAGACTACAATTTAGTCCCTCTATCCAGATATGGGTTCTGTAAATTATGCCATCATCATCATCATTGCAGAAATGAGCAGACACGATCAAACGGCATGCCGTCTCCTCTTCCTCCTTTTCATTTGCTGGCTTGCTCCCTTCCACTCTTTTCCTCCCATGGCTATGCTCTGACAGGCTCACGTATCAGATACTTTATTTATCCATCTCCAGCACAGCTCCTCTGAGGTGAAGCACGGCATCGCCATGGCTTTCCCCATAATAATCCCTTCGAACAGCAGTGCCCGGGATTCTTCTTCTTGATGCCCTTGCCATACGTACAGGATCGCTGCCAATGCCCTTGCTGTAAACACCGGATTACCTGGCATCGTATCTCTTTGACTCACATTTTTCACCCTTTATAAAAACCCAGAATCGCACATTTCCTCTCTTCCAGCAGGAACAGAATGCACTACCCAGATT
Source organism: Podarcis pityusensis (assembly GCF_964106645.2). Lineage (NCBI taxonomy): Eukaryota > Metazoa > Chordata > Lepidosauria > Squamata > Lacertidae > Podarcis > Podarcis pityusensis. The sequence continues at coordinate 59,329,271 of NC_138031.1, forward strand.
TTCCTCGCATCTTGCCGAGAGTGTGCCGACGAGAGATTCTCCCGTAGTGCAAGCCAGGTTGAAACGCAGGAAGGCAGGCAGGCAGGCAGGAGCAAGCCCAACAGCAGCAGCCGCAGCAACAGCAGCAATAGCAGCCACCCAGGTAAATGGGGGGAGCAGGATATGCCGAAAGTGGTACAGCGTCATCGCTCTGAGAGAAGACGAAATCGCTCCTTCCAAACAGCACGGCTCGAATCCTGCAGGAAGTAAAGAGCAGGAGTTCCCCCCCGCAACACAATCCCACCCAGCCCCAAAATGGAGAGAGTTAAAATCATCGTTTTAAAAAAAAATAAAAAAATCAAGCCACTAAAATAACACACAACTTTATTTCTGCCGTTTTGGATTTGGATATCTGCGTTGCCGAATATTACTGCCCAGGAGTGCACAGAGTCACGAGAGCTCTCTTTCCCCAAACTGCAAGAAGCCGAGCATCGCGTGAGGAGACACATGATGCGCTGGCAGACGGACGCTGATGTGGCCAACTAGTTCAGGGAAACAAGAGCAACGTCGGCAAATAATCGTCTTGAGCCAACAAACGCTGCTCTCAGGTAGCTGTGGTGCAGTTTCCTTTCGGAAAATACAATCTGTGTACATACGCTTCTGCACACAGTATCATGTCTGCGCCTATGTGCGTGCATGCTACTGTGAAGAGACGCCGAGGATGCTGTTCCACAGACACTAGCTGGATGGCAGCAATATTACTTCTTGGCTGCATTATTCCAAGCTGATTCCACTTAAGTGAATTCCTGAAAAGCATGCTCCATGTCTCTGTAGCCTGAACTGGTGGGGGGAGGGGGAGAGATCCCCAATGGCTTTATCTCTCCCAGCAATCTCTATTTGGAACTGCATCCTGAATAATTTATTTCTGGCAAATAATATGTTCACCTAGGATGTTCCCTTTCCCCTGTTACCGTCACATGCCGGATTCATTATGCAGGTAAAGCGTGTCCTGCTGCAGTCAGGGAAAGAGAAGGAGCGTTAATCATTTCCCCCAAGTGCTGGGTTTACCAGAGACACAAACAATCTGGGCCAAGATGCTTCTGCTTTATTGTGCATAAAGTAGGTTTTGCTCACATGTGACTGCCAAGCAGCAAATATTTGCTGGTGTTATACGGTGTGTGTGTGTGTGTGTGTGTGTGTGTGTGTGTGTGCATGTGCAGAAATATGTGAGCACACACGGTTGAGAGGGAAAGAACAACAGAGTGTGCATATTTGTGTGTGTTAGTTATAAATATATAATTTTGAAGGCAAAACAGGAAGAAAATCACACTTACAGTTTTGTTCCTGCATGCATGGCATGTCACTGTATTTCCTTAATTAATGCAGTTAATAAACACTGTGCGTTCCTTAAACGGCCAGTTAAACCCCTGAGAATTCTCTCTATGGCTTGCTCTCAAGTCTCCAATAGGTTAATGGTCCCCCTCTGTGTTCCCTCTTGCCTGCAGAAGTCTGGTAATGAGGGAATAGTCAGCTGGCCAAAAAGGGGTGGGGAGACCTGTAGGCATAACTATCATCAGACAAACCGTTAACAATTCTGAGGCTTCTGTTGCTCCAATATTGGTGCAAAATGACAGAATAGGAGACAACATGTCTTCCGTTCCCTTTGTTTACTTATCTGTGGCAATGCCCTTGCACCGCTACTTCTATTTTTCCCTGGAATCTAACTGGAAGCTGTGTCTGGATGAGGCAATGGATTCCTAAGGTGGGTGGCTGAATTGTACAGTAGCCTGGTACAAGTTCTGGCATTTGTATGATGCCAGTCAAACGTAGATCGACGTATTAGCAACGTACACGTCACTTGGGATAAGGAAAAGAGGTGAGCAAAGCTCAGAGAGAAAACTACTCCTGTAAAAAGCAGATGGAAAACGGGGTGGGGAGGAAAGCAGCCCCAACAGCAAATGCTTCTTTTCATTGGTTCTCAGGTGAAAGAGGATGCTCACTGGTCCAGTCCTGAGGGGCCCAAAGGACCACTCAGCAGATACAAGCATTATCCAAATGCAAAACCAGTTTGCATACCACAGGCTATAGCCTTGGACACAGGGAAAAGAAGAAAAGAGTTCTAAAAGGTGATTTGCTATGGAGACCCCACACACTGCATACTGTTGAATATAAACTGCACACCTAGGCACAGAAAAATATATGCAAAGAGGCCTAGCGAACACTGGCTTGTCTAATACTGGTGCTTTTTATGGTTTGAAGTGGCACTGGGAATCATGGCTTTGGCAATTTTGATACATCAGCTCAGTCTGTCTTAAGAAATCAGTGTTGTTTTATTTATTAAGTTGCAGGTTGTCTTGCTCTATTATTTTTTAAATTGCACCCATACCGAGTTTCAGTAATCTGTAAATGCATTTAAATGTAATTGATCAACCAGCTGAAAGGTGATCAACTTTCACAGAGTATCAGGTAAGTGTCAGTGTACATCCCAACACTCTTAACATTCCAATTTTTAAATGCCTGTTAAATGAACACCTGTAATCTATATAATCGCTATCTCTATATGTGAAATCAGAGCCAGCTTTGGAAACTATCTTGCGTCATCAACTTTTGCATGAGTAAGGTAACAAATTCCAGCACACAGCAAAGTAGAAATTCAGAGAAGCAATGGCTATTCCCAGTTATTTCCCAAATCAAATAAACGAAACAAAGGGACAAGGAGGTAAAACACAGACTGCTATTTTAAAACATCAGTAGCCTTTGTTGACTGAAATGAGTCCTTGATGGCTAAGCCAATGGCTCTATTAAAAAAAAAGATGTGATGGAATGCTCATGAACACTCCAACTTCTCAGAAGTTTTTAAAAGACATCTCAGCATACAAGGCCTAAGGAGAGATGGGACTGGGTGCCAATGGTGAGAATTGGTACAAGCAGAGAAGGGTTTAGGCGGCACTATTAAAGTATTGGTCAACTGTTATGACTTTACGAGAAAAAACATCTCTCTCAATAAACTTACAGGAACTGTGAGGGAAATAATATTTTTGAACGGGCTGTGAACTTTGATATATTGACTTCAGAAAAAAAATAAATCTGAAGCATGTCACTAAGCCTGTCCTGATGGGAAAGAGTAGAGTCACTATTCAGCTCATGCTCCCTTGAAAAGTTCATGAAGCTCAGCACATCTAGCCCTTTCCAGTGAACCGTCTCCTTTCCCTGTAGACTCTAGAGAGAAGTCTGTGGTTACTTGAGGTTTTAACCCCAAACCAGACAGAACTCTTTATTTTTCACTCAACATGAAACCTCAAAGTGAAACCTAGGGGTGCGAAGCCTGTGGATTGAAACCAAAACAAACATTTGTCAACTCTTACATAAATAGAAACCCAAGAGTTGCACATAGCTCCAGCAATGACCCCAAGTTGGATGTTGGCCAATAAAGCAAAACAAACATCCCTAACTTTGGTGTGACTTGCCAAGGGCTATTTAGTGGCTTCAGGCTCATCTGAATGCCATCCCTTTGGTTGCACATCTCTTTGATTGCATATTTTACTCTCCCTGCTTCTTTATCAATACACTTGCATCAGCAAAGGCCTCTCAACACAAGTTTGCTCAGGGTTGGATTCCAGAAATATGCACACCATCACAATTCCAAGGTCAAAGGAACAACAGTTCTCATGAGCCTCTGCAATGGATTACAAAATATGGTACATAGATCAAAGTACTGACACTAAACTTGTCTCTGTGATGGCGCCTGGACCAAGCCATTTCCTATCCTTCTTTTAGTGCTAGCACTTCACAGTGCTCTTATGCACCACAGCTATGAACCACAGCTATTGGAAGCAAACCTTTTCCCCTGTTTGCTCGTTTTCTATGTAAAGTGAGAATCTATTGCCATTTTTCTAGAAAAAGAGGTCCTGGAACTCACCATGAATGTCTCCTTTGTTCTCTTATAACGGCAATAGTGCCCACCTGAGAGGTGCTAGAACTGAGTTCTGGTGAGTACCAGCTGGGGGAAGCTCTGTCTATTGCTATATTTTGGGTATGGTGGAACTCTCAACCATGTGACCCCCCTGCAATCTGAACCGGTACAGTCCAAACAAGCTCATCGCCCGTCTTCATGACAACAGGGCTTAACTGAGAATTTTTAGAACATATTTCAGATTCAGGGTAGGCTATTCGGTGCTGTTCATATGAATTTTGAATGAAAACCTGCTATTATGTCACCTACTTGCTTTTTAAACTGACATGCTCTGTGTATAATGTATAGCTACAGTAAGAATCATAATAGAGAGTTGACACAATCATGCAACGTTTGTGTGTGTGATGAATTGCACATAACGAGAACAGCAAAAGTATCTATGATCAGTAAACAGTCCCTTCATAAAAGGTCAATTTTTTTCAGTTTTTTAATTTGTATACCACTCTGTACCTGTAGATCTTAGCGCTGTTCACAACATAAAACTACAATACTCTCCATTTGGTAACTTGTAGTATTACAAAGTATGCAGCCTCGGGTGCAATAAGCTTACCTGTGTCATAAGAGGAAGAGCTGATATCAAGATAACAGTGGAGAACAATCTTTGGGCAAGAAAGCAAGCTAAGCTGTGTACTGCAAGCTTTTCAAAATATGGGCTCTGGAAGTGAATATTCTCCGTGCTTGTCATGCCAGGGAGGCAAGCTTAAACACGACAGGCATAACAGGACAGGAACAACATAGGTCAGGCATGAGGAACCACTGACCCACAGGCCAGATTAGGTCCAATAAGTTCCCTAATTTGGCCTTTGAGACCGTTTATGTCAGTTGTCCCACACCTGACATAATATGCGATGGCAAGTGAGGGGCAGGTGAAGATGTGGCTGTAAAGCAGCCACTGGCAGATTAAAGTGCACTGCTGGTTGTTCCTCACTGACAGCACTGCCCAGCTGACAGGAAACCCTTGCAAGTGCAGTTTGTGTTCGAACCATGCCTGCAAAGTGACAAGTTTCCTCTACAGGTTGGCCTTGCAGCTTTGCCCATTTGCGGAGAAAAACTGTCCATTTGCTGGTGTGGCTTTAATCCAAACTGCATCTGCAAATAGGCAACTTCAAAAGGGTTCGCTGTCAGTATTCATCAGCTGATCAGGACCCACTCACTTGCATAGCTAACTGAAAAGGGTTCCCCATTCCACCTTAGACGTATTTCTCAACATAAGCTCAAAGGCTCCCCAAACAATCAAGAGTTACCAGCTATATCCTGAAACAAAGGTATATACAGGTTGTATAGTACTAACCTGAAAAAGAAAGTTGTGGTTAAGAGGCCTCATAGGATACAGGTCTGAGCTTCACTGTGTGATGCGCCGTCTCTAGCTGCTTGCTGAGTTCTGACTTCTCCTGTAGAAAAATGTACAAACAAGAATTATATAGCTAAATGACTTGATGTTAGATGCACCGACTTTGCAGCTGAACCAGGTCATAGCCTAATGAAGTGTTAATATTTCATCTTGGGCAACAGTCCAATTTTCCTTTGTTAGTTTAGGACTGGGTCCTTATATGGAATACATTGCACAGGTTCAAATGCAAGAGCAATGTTTTTTCACACCTGCCAGACGCTTCACCTTAGACTTTGGGAGTACGGTCAGGAAGTCAGCTTTTCCACCCTTGTTACTGTAAACAAAGAGTGCTTGGCAGACATCCAAGTGTTACAAGTGGGAATGGTCTGAGCGGTAATAAACAAGAGCTGAATCCAGAAATAAAATAGAGGCTAAACATTCAGATGACCATAAGCCAAAAATAAAAAATAAAAATCAATTTATTTGCAGCAAAAGCCACTTATTATCGTGAGTTAAACATGTGAAAATTATAAATGCTTCAGAAAGGATGCAGTAGTTGGTTTAGGAACACCCCATGGCTGTAGAATTACTGAAGCTAACCAAGTATGAACTTGGCCATGGATACGAAATCACTGGAAACCCCATATAAGTGTAGGATTTTTAAAAACCAACCAACAACAACAACTTTGGGGCAGGATCCATGGATCCTATTGAACTGAACAATACATTATTGCTGGATAACCGAACTCTGAAAAAGAACTGAAATGGAAGCAGCAGTTACGAGTTTGGGCCTTCCTTTTAATTCTGCAACCATCGCTAAGATGTTGTAAGATGCCTGTCCCTACAATTTTTACTGCTACTTCATGAGCCTTGGGTCCAGCGGTCTTAAAACAACAGATGGAGTAATAAAACTCTGTTTTCAGCTGTAACACTTCAAGCAGCTGGTGAAAGCTCACCTGGCTGAATGTTCCTCAATTTAAACACATTCCCGCCTGCAATTTAAACAGGCAAAGCTTAGGGATGGGTGGGTCCATCCTGCTAATTGGCCAAGTGTCCAAATTATTAAGCTGGGGTAAAATGGTTGTCATCCATCTGTCTCAGGAGACAATGGAAGAGTGCATCTTCAGGAGTGAAGTCAAACTGTTGGAGAGTTACATGCCACAAATACACACACAGGCAAACAGTCAGCTATCTCTGGGTAGAAGAAGAGATGTGGAAGGAATTACCATGGCTGGGCCAAGGAATCAAGACAACAATGACACAGTAACTCTGAAGGGAACTTAATTCTGGATTTAGGGAATGTATAGACAGGGGAGGCTCACAGATGCTCTTCACATGCCTTTACCTTACTATGTATGATGGAATTTTTACCAGTTCCATGAAGAGACCTCTGTATACTGCTGCACATTGAACCCTACTTCATATCTACATTTTATATGACATTTACAAGGACACCACGGCACGCTCATTAGTAGAGACTGGCCACACAAGATTCATATAACTATCCCATCAGTTTGGGAAGGGGACTCAAAAGGTCCTTAAAAGGCAGCGTACAATGTTCATTATAAATTTGGAATTGCCCAGAGGATTGCCCATAGCAAAAGCAAAAGCTTATAACTAGTCAGAAGAGAATTGGGACTGATGCACCAGAGGGACCCTTATCAGTCCCAGTGCGAGAGCAGAATGAGGCCCTCTCACACAAAGGCAGGGTGGAGGACCTGTGGCCCTTTACATGTAGTTGGATTACAATTCCCATCATCCCTGACCATTGGCCATGTTGGTTGTGGCTGACGTGAGTTGGAGTCCAACAACACCTGAAGGACCACCTTGAACTATAAGAACAAACTGTGTTCAAAGCTGCCTGAGTACAGTGAAGAAAACCTAGCCCAATGAGAGAGACTAGGGATGTGAGACAAAGAATTCTAAGATTCATCACAAATTACAACTCCCAGGATTCATGCTAGTTTGAATTTGGAGTGAATAAGTCTTGGTATAATTGTATTATTTCATTCCTTCTGCCAACAGCTCAACAGACTTTTTCCCTGTTGGCATATAATAAAAGTGAAATAGCAGTAGCTGTTGGTAAAATACTCTGACGTGGCAATGATTCTGGCATCCTACAACCATCCAAATGTTTAATCAGTTCAGTATTAATACAAGAGGCATCTTAATAGAACAAATCTCATAAATAAGTTGGTCAGAATTTATCATAGCTTTGTATTTTTTTAAAAAATATACACCCTGACAATGAACAGTTGAGGAAGGCTTTAAAATCCCAATAGGATGCATGAACACAAATTAAATGACACATCTGCCAATAATCATCCAATTCTTAACAAAAAATGCAATTGTAGTCAGGGGAGTTCAACAAAAGGCAAGCAGTTTCTACTTGCAAGACAAAGAAAATAAGAACACAACAACTGTATAAAAGAGATGAAACTCTTCCACAGTTGTATATGATTTCTGCCTGCATAACAATGGCTCTTTGTATGCCTGCAAATAGGCTTCCTTTTAATGAATGTATAACTGTGGCAGTTTTGAAGTATAAAACTTCTGTTTAATTCCACATCTGATCCTTTTCATGACAGTTGGCCAAGACTGCAAAAATAATTACTGAAAATACTGCACACGCTGGACCACACAGATGTCTGCTATAATAACTGGATTGTAATTTATTTCTAGCAGACAAGTGGTGTGAGGGCCTATTCACACATGTACAAAAGTGGGCAAAAATAAAACGCAGCCTGGAGAGCAAGGTCAAAGGGATTAGACTTGAAGTCCAAATGGTGGATACGTATATAAAGTCCAATGAACTCGGGACAACAATTTCACTCATTAGGGCAAGGCCTGCATGTTATCTGGTCTATATAAATCAGGTTCCTGGATGGTCCATATATAAAAGGAGAAAACTGTAACAGCACCTTAGCAATTACCTGTCAAGGACTGGCTGGATGAGGAAGAGTGGTGGGCACCACCTACCTAAGAACTGCCCAGGGATGACACAGAGGAAAGAGACTTAGACCCAGGACAGCGGTGGTGGGACACAGAGGACCAGTCTGCAACAGGCCAGACAGGCCCAGAGGAGGAGTCCTTCCTCACCACAGTTTACAGCTGCTTGGAGGAGTTCAGAGTGAGGGGGCTAGAGAGGGGAGAAGGAGCGAGATGCCAGATCCAGCAACAACTTCAACTAAGAGAGACTAGCCTAGACGAACTCTGTTGTGTTTCTACTTTTTGAATAAAAGCTGATTGCACTTCACATCTCGAGTCATTTCCTGACCTGTGGAGGACCCAGCATTCCTGACAGCCCCTTGACATTACCTGGTTTTGGGCTTCACTTTAGTTGGCAGGCTCTTCCCTCTGGGCTTGGAGAGGAAGGAATTGGCTTCAGATAAAGGGCCAGATAAATATAGGGGTGGATAAAGAGATCCCTCATGGGCACCAAAAGGAAGCTCTGATATTACACTTTAATGGAAAACCCCAGTATGTCAACGTAATGCCACTCAGCTATTATTGGAGTCCAACTCCATAATCTAGGGCAACTATCTAGGGCAAATGGGAGACAGAAGCTCAATAACTAGAAGGTGCAACATGGTCTAGGTTAGCAGTGGCTCTTCAGGGTTTTAGATGGGGGGTGTCTTTCCCATCCCTACCTGGAAATATCAGAGATGGAACCTGGGACCTTCTGCTCTATTTAATCTGAATTAATTTTCAGGTGGGCTCTGGCTGCACAATAGGTTCTGATTGTGTTATTTGGATCTACATTACACTCAGTAAAACCACACAGTATTTTCTGTATCAAGTGAATTGCAGTAGTTCTTGTGGGTGGGGGAAACTCTAATGGTATTCTTGGTATAACTTAAAATGAAAACCCTATCTTAATTAGTAACATGCTGTAAGAATGCGTTAGAAAACCTTAAAGGCTTAACCTGAAGAAGCTTTTGGGCTTCTACATTTTTAATAATAATAAAAAATACTTCTCTTGTATTACATATGAACTTGCATGAATTTGTCAAAAATAACAAAAGGAAATAATCATATTGTGAAAGAATGGGCACTACTTTCTTCAGTCAAACAATTGATTTTTCAGTTCCTAAATTCAGCATTTAAATTGGGAATGGGTGGGTGGGGGAACTGAACTAGAGAAAAGTAATATATGCATATTTATTGGCTTGTTCCCCATATTGAGCTTGAGAAAAAGAATAAAATTAATTCGGGGCGGGGGGTGATAAAAAGTTAGCACAGATAGCAGGAAAGCTTCAAAACCTCAGCCATTTAGACACAATTGTGATATGGCTTGAGAAGCCTAGTACGAACGACCTTGTTTCATGAGTGAAACCTGGGCTTGGCTTTCTCCCTCCTCCTTCACTTGTATGCTCAGATTTTATTAGTTAATGTTCTGTTTAGTGCAAACAACACCACACTATGGTTTCCATACAAGCCCATGGGTGGTCTTCAACTATGTTCTTCTTTGAGTAGACCCACTGGAATTAATGACTGGTTGCCAATATGCTCATCCAGCTCAATGTTGATTGAAATGCAGAATTCTGAATTCAAGTAGTCAATGTAAGTAAGTATGTAAGTAAGTAAGTAAATTTTTATTTATACCCCACCCTCCCCGGCCAAGGCCAGGCTCAGGGAGGCTAACATCAAATATCAAATACATTAAAACACAATCAAACAACTGATTAAAATGCAGCTTAAAAATTAGGATCAAGATAAAATTAAATGACTGCCCACAAATTACGACCATGGGGGTCAAGGAACCTCAAGCATTGATTAGGGCCAGCTATCCATGTTGGTCCCACATGAGCCGATAAAAGGGCCAAAGAGGTAACCCATAGAGGCAAGATAGAGAGAAGTTGAAGAAATAATCGACCAGCAAATGAGTTTGCCATCCTCTGGGCTTGAAGGACACTCCTATCTGTTCAGTGGTGACTTGCTTCCCATATTACTGCAACACTGTTACAAGAGAAGCTGGAAAAGTTCAATGCTCTACTATCTAAATTGGACAGGCACAAGACTTCTCTTTGGGCTAGGCCTATATATGTAAGTTGGGGGCTTAGCTTTGGGGGCAGGAAGAGCATGTTCCTAGCATCTATGACTAGACAGAAGTGCTAGGCTGGCACATTACTACATTACTACTGCAAAGTACACCATCATTTGTGACTTGAGGCAAACTGCTTCTACGAAACAAACATTTGTCTTCAGCTGCTTCTACAGAACAAACAATTGCTCTCAGTTTGATGCAAGCAAACTCTATGATGAAGGACAATGCAGTGCGACCTGGATTTAAACTGTTCATAGACAGAGTCTGGCCTATTTTATACATAGGGATTCATAACACAATCAGCTGTATCTCATACAATGAAGAGCTTTCATGGGTGGTCTACTCATACGAAATACTGTTTTGGCATTTCAACTTGTTCAATGCCATGAGTTTTCCAAAAAGTAGTCAGGATAAAAGTTTTAGAAAGTAATAAATATTACTGTGTTTCCTGATCAATGCATTTAGGAAACTAAAAACAGAAATATTGTAGGTGTGGGACAAATGCATATGTGTGTGCACTAACATGCTGCAGCTTACTTAAACACAAACCTCAAGTTTTTAAAACTAATGATCTGAGTTCATTTTGTGCCCCTGGGCCTGCCAGCACAACCCAGAGGACTCACATTTTGAAAATCAACCTGGGAAACTCAATTTCAGTTCCTAGCTCGGCAATTGAATGGGCTCCCCGGGAAGCTTTGGGCAAGTCACTACCTCGCAAACTCAGCTCCCCATCCATAAAAACAGAAATAATAATGTTCTTTTTCATAAGGCTGCTGTGAGGAAGGAGCAGATAAGGGCTGTAAATTATTTGGCATGCCAAGGAAGTGCTTCATAAATGACTAATAATAGCCATGTAATCCTATGTAAATATCATGACTGCTTATCTAAATGTTTGCTTATCTGAATGTTTTGGAAGTTCTTGAGACTCCTGGCCAGTACATATTAATTTTTGGTGACTGTATATATATAATTAAATTTCAATGCTAGAATCTACACTGGCCTTCTATAAAAGCTGGCGACAACTAGAGAGAGCAGAGTCAGTAAATATACCCTCAACAGACAGATGCATAGTTCTGTCTTGTCTCCATCAAACCACTTACAGCTTTGGTGTCTCAAGAGGCCTGAGATGAAAGGAATGGCACTCTGGAAAAGAAGTTCCCTTAGAGTTGCCTTACAGCTGTGAATTCCTTGCCCAAACAGTATCAGGGCTTGAGCCAACAATGGTTTATGAAAGATATCAAGCTGGGATTCAGCTTAGTGTGCCATAACTCAATTCTGGACAAAGGAAGGAATTGCAGAGAGACAAGCTATAAGCGACAGATAAGACACTGTGCAATCAAATAGGCCATTGTGTCAGCGACCCCTACGAAAGCCCACATCAGCTTTGCTTGCTGTTCTAAGCAGCTAGGAGATCTGTTCCAGCTGACTCCCAGCTGCTCCACTGTTGGGATCACACATGAGCAGAGTGCTGCCGCACTTGGATCCTCTGTGCTATTTGCATCTGGTTGGCTACTGTGAGAACAGAATGCTGGCTGAGAGATGGGCCTTTGGACTGATCCTGCCCCAGGGCTCTTCTTACGTTAGTGTGCTACAGGCTGCCTTTTGCACTGCTCGAACCTTGTTTTACAGGAGAAGTGAGTGATACAAAAATAACCTCGATAAATCATATTTGATCCGGTCTCAAACAGTGGCCACCCAGGTGATTCCAGAAAGCATGTAAGTACAGTGTGAAGGCCAGACTCTGGTATTCAGAGATATACTGCCTCCTTTTAGTTTTCATAACTAATAGCCACTGAAAGGCCTTCTCTCTATCTTCTGTTAGCAAATTTCATAACAGTTATGAGTTCTGCAGAGAAGGAACAAGATGTAACACTGTAACACTGGGGAGAGAGGGGACTTCCTACTTGCTTCAAAACATGCATCATTTTATAAATGTCTACTGGACATCTCTCATCTTGTTTCTAATCTAAAAAGGTCCAAATGTTTTCACCATTCCTTTCAAGGAAAGTGTTCCAACACCCTAGATCAGTTTTGATGATTTTGCTTTTTCTTTTAGGCTGACCACACTAGTTGTAGCAGCTTCACAAAATGAGCTGTAGGTAACTCATCCACCACCCAGATGTCAAACAAGAACCTTACAGCTTGGGTTTCAATCAGCAGCTTTGGTGAATGCATCACGTTCCTTGAATCTAACACAAATGTGGCCTGCCCATTTCAGTTTATCTGTTTCTCATTTTTCCAATATTAAACTCAGTTCTCCAGATTTCGATATCAGTCTACATTAAAAAAACATCTTCATGAAAATGAATCAACACTTTACTACATATGCTCAGTTTTTGTATACAATTTTGCCTAATACCAATGGTTATGTAAGCAATTTCTCGTGATACAATACATTTTTGTAACACATGGATTTTTATGCATACCATATGCATTTTTGTATACCTTAATTGGCTGGAGAACTGCATTGAAAGATTTGGAGAAGTGTGAATTATGAAGGATGGTTGTGTTTTCCTTTTTCACATTGTTTTAGGAAGTGTAAATTAGGTTCACCTTTAAATGTGAACAATGTCACATTTCTCCCCAATCCCTCCTGCCTTCTCTCTAACCTCTGTTCCAAGAAGCCCCAATGTTTATGGTACTTTAAGCTCTGGACGTCCAGGTCAAACTAGTTCACTTGTTACAGTCATGTTTTGCCCTGGGCAAATCTGATTGAGGCAGTGTGAGTGTGTGTGTGCTGAAGGAAGAGATCTGCTTGACTACGACAGTTTACAACCAAAGCATGGTCAGGAAACTTATTCCTGCTGAGAACTGACTCCTGATCTCCACACACAAGCGTCTCTCTATGTGTAGAACATAGTCCAACTAAGCTTGCATATCTCGTGAAACTTATGCCTACAAAATACCATAAATGTAATTTCTCTCTATCTATATATATATTTCCCTTTAATAACACAGTTTCCCTATGAAAAGTTGATTTGCCACAGAGGTAAAAACAAAAAGAATTTCATGTAGTGATTATCTGGGCAGTAAAAATCCCAATGAATATGCTTCAAAGGATTGCAACTAGCTACGTGTAATGTGTTTAAACAGAGAATTTTCAGAACATCTCATTCATTTAAGTCCAGACAAGCCATGTAAGTTCCACAGTGGTTTGACCTATTCAAGAGCAGCAATTTCTGTTTACTGTAATATTGTGAAAGACAGACACCAAATGAAAATCATCAGTTATCTGCAAGTGCCTGCCTAATGTTTCTGCTTATTCTAATGTACTAGAAGCACTATCAAGATAACCTCTGATGTGATCCCAGGCAGTCTTCAGCTGGCCCTAATAAATCCATTCCTCGCTCACTGTGGAAGTCACTGACTTCTTTGAGCAAAGATAATGAAGGTTATTGGGATTCTACCACTGGATACAGAATCATTAAAGAAAGATAGTCCACAATTTATGGCCCTAGTCTGTGGACAGCAGGGCATTATTTTAACAATAAAATTGCAATCTGCAAGGGAAGTGGCCAAACTGAAGGAGCCACATAAAGACTTATAATTAGTATCAATCACTGTGACACTACTCTAGACATCTTTATTGCTTTAAACACACTAATCAAATACTTCTGCATTCAGATAGAAAGATTGATAGGCAGATCGACACGGAGAAATCCCCACAGAGAGCAATTTTAAATTATCAGTTGAAAAAGGTAACACAAAAGACAAAATACATTTAAATGGAGATGCAATGCAATGACTGAACACATTGCAAACTTAGCTAGCCATATATTTCTGCTATCATCCGTAACTTATATTTAAGAAGTAAAATGTTCTGCTGATCTCTCTCAGAATGTTGTACAACTTGCATAAATTTAAAGGCAGTGTGGTGCAGAGTGTGAGATCACAGAGCCCTGGGTTCAAATTATCTGTCCAGTCAAAAGGCCCATTGAGTGACCAAAGTCTGTTCACTACTTCTCAACTTAACCTTGCATGTTCTTGTGAGGATGAACTGAAGAATCACTTTAATGCAGCCTTTGCTCCCTGGAGCAAAAGCAGGATCCAAACAAAACAGAATCACCCTCTCAGGAATTTATCTAACTGCCATTGTGACGTGCTACAGTATCCAGTGGCATCCATATTCAATTTCACACAGCACATATGCTAAAATACACTGTTGTTACTGCTGCTCATATAAATAGTTTAGCGTTCATGATCAAGAAATTCTTCAGCATCTCAACCACCCTTTAGGCCCAGATGGAGGGCCTTTGAAAGAAGAAAGGTTCCCACGTCACAGTCAAACAACAGTATCTTCAACCAGAATTACACACTTGCCTTCACAAGTACTTATATGAAAACATGTTTTGAATGCCACTGAATCAGAATGACAATGCTAATTAAAAGAGCTTATTGGGGTTTCAACACACACTCCAAAGCAACAGTTGTAAAATATGAGAGGCTGAAGGAGCCATGACCATCTGACAGCTGAATCCCATACTCTTCTCCACTTCCGCAAGTTATGTTTATATTGATTTAGACAGGAGATACAGTCCATATTCCACCCTGTTTAGAGAGTCTTAAAACTGCACAAAACCAAATCATCCATCTAAAACTGTATGGCACGCTAACTGTATAAAGACTACACAATTTAAACAAAGTCATCATCCACAGCCACAAAATGTTTCCCAAGCTAGGGGTGACTCGACATTGCCTTTGGGAAATGCTCAGGTTCAGTCTTTGGCAGAACTTCTGAGGAGAAGATGTGACATGTCACACAGATGCATAAGCAGTTTTTCATGCCGATCATGACAAGACAGTCAGCATTCAGCAGGGGTGCATGCCAGCTTGTGGAGTGCCAAGACCCAGGAAACCTGGCTGTTAGTTGGTGGTAGGGATGGGGGACAATTTTAAAAATGTGAATCTATCTAATTTGCAGTCCCTGAAATGGTATTTGAACTGAAACAGAGTTATCCTTTAAAATTTGCACGCCGTCAATTTTGGAAATGCAGTTCTCCAATCAAACTAATGCATATATTAGGGGGAAGGGTGTTTTAAAATGCATTATATTGAGGAAATTGCTTGCAAATATTGGTATATTAGGGCAAATAAAACAGATAAAAGATAGTGTGCTCCTCAGTCTTTTATTCTTGTAAGATGATTTGTCAAAAGTAGCATAATTTTAAGTGAGTTAATAGTTCATCAAAGTGCACTCTCCTTCTGTAGTCAAACGGCTACTCAGATATATTAAAACTTTTCTAGTTATGCCTGAGAATGAATGAAACTGAAGATTTGAACAAGTCAGGAAAAGCAAGAACTCAAACATAATTAAAAAGAAAGAAAGAAAGAAGAGCCCCCCGTTTTCATAATAAATGCTCTTGTTTTAAAAGTAGCACCACACACTCAACCTGGCTACTATTCAACTTTGCTCATGTACTGAGATAACATCAGTGGTGCAACATGATGACTATGAATGCTTTATATCCAGGACTGACTGTCCAACTTCAGGCTGCTTGAGGGTTTCATTGTCATCATTCTTTTCTTGCTGAAGTCAATACAGAGAACATGCTGTACAGTAGCCTCCCTAAAGACGATTGTGAAAGCTCCCATGAAATGCTTCCTGCAATGACCTTATCATCTAGTTGAAAACAAAAACAACGACAGACAGACACAGCAACTTTACTGCAGATGAGTCAGGAACTGGCTCTGCAGAGTCAACGTTGCTCCGTCTCTGACAGAACAGATGACAGTAAACAAGGCTTGCACAAAAGGGAAAATGAATGACACACGTCAGAAGACAGTCACTTCCTGGTCTGAATACACCCGTTTTTACCAAAACCCAACCTTCTGCCCTCCCACACCTCCAATAAAAAAGGAAGACAATAAAAGCAATAGTCAGTCCTCTGGATTTGATGAGCATCCTTTTATGAGAAGCTTGGGGTAGAGGATATGACTGTTCACAGAAACCCATCATCTTCTCTCTGGCTGTGTCCTGCCAAAGCAGATAAAAGGGCTACGTATATTGCAATAACATTTCTAATATGAGAAGACAGTGGGGGAAATGGTCATATTGTGCTTTTCTGTGTGGGGGGGAACTATGTAGAAGTTAAGCACTGGATTCCATTCTATTTTGGTGTGTGGACGATGAAGCTTAAGGAAATATAAAGAAATGCAATGAAAGAAGTGGTTGTCAGTTTGGACACAGAGGCGCCTCTGTTCATGAAGCTGGGGCATAAGGGAAAAGAGGAGAGATTTAAGCTCTGCAAATCACAGGGCATACTCACACAAAAGCTCTGGCCCCATCTTGACTACATTCATCACCACTGCCAGACACTGGAAGCGAGAGTAAATGGCAAGCAAATTAAAGCAAGCATCCACCCTGGGAAGGAATGTGTTGTTGCTGCATCGCACTTGTATAAACAAGACACCTTGCACCAGGGGCCTCGTTACATATCATACACTTTGCATAGAACAAATGCTACTGATGAACATTTGCAAATGTCTGCAGTATACAGACACACCTGCAGGGCAGCTTGGAGTTAGCAGCCATTTCCACTCATATGTACACATAGCAGCAAACCGGTTCGCTGCCACATATTATATAAAGCAGCCCAAATGTGCGTCAAGATCCTTGTGCCAAGAAAGGACCAAAAAGTTGACAGAAAGATGCCAGAAAGTTTAATAACTCATCCGAGTGCTGGCATAGAAGGTGCCAAAGTCCATAACAGAAGAATTCATAAAGAATTCAGTTCCCAACAGACTGTGAGCCAAACTAGGACTGCATTCACACAGTAGTTTATTCCATTTCCCTAAATGCTAATTTCTGCATTAGAGCTGAACTTTCACATGGTGTAAAAGTCCCTTTTGGGAAACGAATGGAATATAGTGCATGTTTAGTGCTCATTTCTGTGTTATTTGATTCCAGGAGGGGGCGGGAACCATTTGCAGTCCCCTAAACCTGGATAATCACAAAAATGACAAAATTTGGGGCAGAATGCCAGCATACAGTTCTTTCCTGCCCTTTTCATTTGGGAACAGAAGCATTTGTCACCAGAAAGCATGGGCGAGTAGTGACAGTGTCCAATGACGCTCATTGTTGTGTCCCTGCACACCCACTGGTGTGAATGAAATTTTGCACTACATCCTGGCACATCAGTTAAAAAGCCACAGTTTCATAACACAGCAGATACTGCGGTATGAAAGGAATGTTAGGAAACAGGACAGAAGCACTAGCATAATAAGGAAAGCTAATGCAATATTCTCCATGTCTGAATGCAGCCTTAATGTGGCATGACCTGTGCAACTATCTGAAGCCACTGCAAGCTTGAAAAGGCTTGGAAACTTTATGAGGTGGGTGCTCCATTCACAGAAGACTTACAGCACAATCCTATACATGCAGCTTCAGAAGAAAGTCCCACTATGCTCTGTAGTACTTATTTCCAAGTAAGTGTGCTTAGGCTGCAACTTTAGAAATGCACTCCAAATTTCTACTGTGCCTTCGATATGATTCACCCCTAGAACCACAAACTACAAGTAGAATGTGAACATAATACATTATTATAATGCGGTTTGTAACTAAAATTCTCTGAATCACAAAAGTGATTGATGATAAAAACGAGCCACCTTCTTTTCCTGAACCCTCGATTTTTCTTTCCCCTGTGTCACTGCAAACCAGCCCCCTTCTATGTACCATATTATAATGAATGCCATTGTTATTAGAGATGTGCAAAATTTATGTGACTGGAGCAAAGGCCATTTGCAATTGTCTGAGCCATGGAATTAATCATCAGCCAAGACTTTAAAATCACAGCTAAGAGACAGCAATCACAACCACCATGCATCATAATGACAAAATATGCAGATTGTCTTGGGGAAGAAAAGCACATACCCTCTTCCATCCTTGAGTTTTGGCACAGCAGGAAGCATGTTAATAAACATGCTTATCTCAATCAGTATTTTTCTCTCTTACGTTTCAGTACAGCAGAAACGTTAAAGGCAGCAATGTCACAAATTATGTTACACATAATGAAAAGTCTATTACAGGGGAGATAATAGCATGCTTCCTTGAAGAAGAGAAACAGAAGAGTCCCTCAAAAAGTCTGGAAATCAGCAGAAAAGTAAAGAAACAACCGGGAGTACAAGCTGTTGAAATAACAGCCGAACACAAGGAAGAGATCAGGAATAGCTCCTGCTTACCCTTATCCCAGCACTGAGAGGTTGGTTTTATGTGTACACATGGATAAAATATATAACCCTGCCTTACCCACATAGGGCATGTCTTGATATGGCTTTTCTGACAGCAACCGCAGCTGGGAAAGAAAGCGTTCTGTCTGCAAAAACATACTCCTGGCTGAAAACACAGCTTCTTGAAGCCACTGTTTGTTGTCATTGATTTAAATTATGTTTCATTTATAATCCAATAAAAACTCTTCAAAGTTGCTTATAAAACATCCTAGGTATAAAATACACAGTTCTGGTATAGTCTCCTCTGAAGAGCTGTTGGGGTAAGAAATGCATTGGACTTGAGACACAAACACGTGTGTGTGTGTGTGTGTGTGTGTGTGTGTGTGACCCATCACCTCCTCTGTGCACTTGACACACCTGATGAAGCCAGCTGTTGCCCAAAGAGCTAACCAGTTGTAGGGTACCACATGATTTTGTTTTCGGATTTTCAATAAATAAATTAATTCAATGGCGTAAAACTGTCACATTCCAAAGGTCTTTCTCGTTGGCCATCCTCTTGAAGCACACCATTCGAGGACTTTAATTTTAGTGTTCGAAATGTAACAGTAACGTCCTGTTGGGATCAATATAATGCTGATGGAGGGTGGGGCAAGAATTGCAGCAGCTTGCCCTGTTCAAAGTTGTGGGTCTCAATATGAGATATTAACACACTGGTGTTTTGCTAACCATTCTTAGCCTCAAACTGTTGTTTGCTTGGTTGTAATTGAAGCAGGTTTGCAAACCGTGGTTTGAGCTACCCATGGTTGATAAAACTATAAAGCAGGCTCAATGATAACCAAGGCTTCTTATGAGCATGAAAGAGAAGCAGAAAACAACGTCAGAACTGTTGTGGCACTTCCATCCTCTTACCACAGTTAGCAAGGAAGCGTTATTCGTGCATCAAGACTAAGAATTAACTGCTCACCTTACTAAATCCACAGTCACAACTAATATAATAATAATAATTTTAAAAAGCAAGCTAATAGGCAAACAAACAACAAACAAACAATATATCTATAAGATCTATTATCTTACATCCAGTACAGTTCTGTACACTAGATGCCACATCCCTTAACCTGAAATGGTGTGGAAAGCCAAGAAACCCTTTCCAATGCAACACTGGCTTGCTCTCATGCAGTAATGCAGGGGCCACCAACATGATGTCGTCCGGATGTTGCTAAACTACAAGTCCAAGCACCGCTGATCATCGGCCTTGCTGACTAAGGCTGAAGGAAGCTGGAATCCAACAACACCTGGAGGGCACCATTTTGGCTATCCCTGGAATAATAGAAGCTCCATCCATCTACAAATGAATGTACAGTGGTACCTCTGGTTAAGTACCATATTTTTCGCCCTATAGGATGCACTTTTTCCCCTCCAAAAATGAAGGGGAAATGTGTGTGCATCCTATGGGGTGAATGCAGGCTTTCACTGAAGCCTGGAGAGCGAGAGGGGTCGGTGCGCACCGACCCCTCTCGCTCTCCAGGCTTCAAGAAGCTATCCCCCCAGCCCGGCAAGCTCCCAGAGCGATGCCGAAGCTGCGCGCAGCTTCGGCATCGCTCTGGGCCCCTTTCTGGGGGCTGGGGTCGGGGGAAGCTTGGGCTTCCCCCGCCCCAGCCCCGTGCCTGGGGGGGAAATAAATTTTTCCCCTTTATTTCCCCCCCCCCAAAAAAAATCTAGGTGCGTCTTAATTCGTACTTAATTCGTTCTGGAGGTCCGTTCTTAACCTGAAACTGTTCTTAACCTGAAGCACCACTTCAGCTGATGAGGCCTCCTGCTGCTGCCGCGCTGCCAGAGCACGATTTCTGTTCTCATCCTGAAGCAAAGTTCTTAGCCCAAGGTACTATTTTCTGGGTTAGCGGAATCTGTAACCTGAAGCGTGTGTAACCTGAAGCGTCTGTAACCCAAGGTACCACTGTACAGGGAAGGCCTCAGTCGACTGGGTTCAACTCCTTTGAATGAGCCCAGCCAAACAAATACACCGCTGAATGGAGTATTGGATGCAAAGGCTCAATTAGGCATTGCATAAAATCTGCAGATACCCAAGGTTGTCCTCTATATTCCTGCTTAGAAGCTCATAAAATCTGAACACTCTGGCCAGCAGATAATGTTTTAGAGTAAAATAGCTTCTGACTGGCTGACGTGTTATGTTCCTTTAATGTCATGAACACACACTATGCCAGACAGACAACAATCCGACAAAGATTCCATTAGGTACGATCAATACACACTTGGCAGCAGACACTGCAGATGTATCACTTAAGCTAATATTTCGTTTTGTATTGAGCTACACAATTAATTGATACAAAAAAGGGGGCAGTTTGTATAAGGAGAGAATTATGTGCATGTTCCTGTCATATGAATCACATTAGAAAAGTCTAATCTCATTCTAGTTTCAAAGGGGAATTCTTATATATTCCCATTCTTCTAATATCCCTCGTTTTTTAAATCCGGGGTGGCTAACCTGTGGCCCTGTTGGATTCCCATTAGCCCCAGCAAGCATGGAGAATACACATCTGAGGAGCCACAGGTTAGCCACCCCTATTTTAAAGGATATCTCATTAGACGCTTGGTGAGGGGACTATTGACTACAGCAGCCTCTGGGCAAATAGACTCTTCAAGAAATTTTATGGTGTCAGCATCACAGAGCTTTACTGGTGACTACAGCCTTTTGTCCTCAGCTGAGGCAGCCTTTGAGAAGTGGGTTCTGGTGTTCTGAAGTATGGCCCTAAGCCATGTTACACTGTTTCAGCATTATTTTTTTCAATTCAGATGTGGGCAATATCCTATAAGGAAGTTAGACTACACATACTATAACATCCTATTCTTCTAGGAATCTAGAGGAGAGCTTATCCAACTAGGAGTGTGTGCTCAGGCTGGTCCACACTTATGTGGGAGAAACCAACAGAGCTCCCCAAGGATATTCCTCACTTGTCTTAAAATATGTATTTTTTTTCTCTTTCTCTAAGCTTATTGGTTGGAAACTTTTAAGTTATATATTGATGATGGAAACTATCCAGCAGGTGGTGCAAGAGTTTTCACGATCTTTGAATTCAGGGGAGGTTGTTCTCTGGATAAAAGAGGACACGGGGCCTTCTCAGTAGTGGCGTCCTCCCTTCAGATATCAAGGAGATAAAGAATTACAAAACTTTTAGAAGACATCTGAAGGCAGCCCTGCATCAGGAGGATTTTAACACTTGATGTTTTTATTATGTTTTTAGATATTCTGTAAGCCACTCAGATGGGTGTG
Source organism: Podarcis pityusensis (assembly GCF_964106645.2). Taxonomy (NCBI): domain Eukaryota; kingdom Metazoa; phylum Chordata; class Lepidosauria; order Squamata; family Lacertidae; genus Podarcis; species Podarcis pityusensis. The sequence continues at coordinate 59,351,055 of NC_138031.1, forward strand.
GTATTATTAATGTTGTTGTTGTTGTTAAAATCCAGAAGACTGGCCCCACCTTCTAAACAGGTAGTAAATGTAAAGATAGCTGCTGGACACTTGGAGAAAGGGGTGAACTGTTTTGCCAACATGTAAAACAAATGTTTATCTGAGTTAGAAAGCCACCGCTGCTCAAAATGGGGCCATCAGCCCACCATTCCACACAAATCAACCCATACAATCATTTTTACAAATTCAGATTCACATGTCAGTCCTGCCAACATAGAGGTATTCACATGTCAGTCCTGCCAACATAGAGGTAGGGATCCTACAGGAACTTTCACAAACACACACATATTTTTATGTTGCCATTTCCAACCTCAGACCTGGGGATTGAATGTGGCCCTCCCAGCTCTCTCTCTACAGGACCTCTGGAACTCTCCCTAAGCCACACGCCAACAAACACACTCTGATCACAATCCTCACTTGCCCTGCCTTGCACCCAATGTTTTTTTGCCTGGCCAGAAATATCCCTCAGCTTTTAATGTCTCTTGCTTGTCAAGATGCAAGATGCGAATGTGTGTGAAGCAGGTGAATGTGTGTAGAAAACAGAGTACGGTACAAAGGTGAATTTTGCTTTTGCCTTTGGCTCAGTCACAAAGAAAGGAATCTTAGTCTGTGGGCTGAAAAAGCTCTTCTGCTCTAAATAATCAAACTGAATGGCATGGTAAGGTGAGCAGAGGGACAGATTCACATAGAGTTAGGCATACCTTTGTGACAAAATGCTAGAATCCAAACTATATTTATTCTTTCCTTTTTCCTTTTTCCTGGTGCTGGCATCAAAGCCACATATAAATAGGAATATGAAATCTGATTAGCATGCAGTGGTAATATCTCACTGCTCCAAGGATATTCAGAATACAGTGGGAATGAATGGAAGGTGTATAAACAGAAGATGTATAAACATAACTCTGTTCCAACTGGAATGCAATCCCTTTCTCTGAAAACCCCTCTCATGAACAAAGTCATGAAATGCAGATTTCCAATACAGCTGACAAAAGCTTAAAATAGCTGTTTGGGAGTTTGTAACGAACTCCCGAATAAAAAGGCACAGTTCGGCAATAGAGTTGCACACTTTCTCAAGGATTCTTGAAAGCCAACAGAGGACTGCGTGGTTGAAAAGTGGATTTAAAATAAGGAAATTTCTGTCCCTCCCCCACCAGTTTGCTTACCTGGCATTACCAGAGAACTATAAAAACCTGACAAATCTGAACACTTATTTGAGAAGAACCAAAAGAGATCTAATGAGAGCCAACTAAGAGTACCTCATAACGCAAAGTGTACTGGGCTGTACACCTCCAAAGAATCTGATTTTCATTGTATAACCAGGGTTGCTCTGTTTTCTAATATTTAAATATACCTAAAGAGCTGAAAGGGAATGAAACAGAAGGGGTCAGCATAGGTCCGAGTGATCCTGAGAATAAAAGCATCCTGCAGATAATTATTTTATAGATGTAGAGGAGAAGGTGGTTCGTTAGGAATGAAAGCAGCAACTTGCACTGACCATTCTCAGAATGATCTTGCCTTTGAAGGAACTGAACCTCTTATATGGCCCGGTACTGTTTTGATAGGTGTGGGGTAGGGAAAATGGGCAGTTAACATAAACAAGCTCCTCTATCAGAGGTGAGCTATAGCAGAATATGTAACCTCAGTATAAAGAGAGATAACAGCTGCCTTTTAAAAAAAAGAGCTGTAGAAACTCAGTTTCCCCACTAAACAAAAAACAAAAAAAGATGGGGTGGGGAAGGTTTGCATGCATATTAACAAAAAGTTAATAAAAGAAAGCTCTGTTCACCCATAAGCAGACTTTCTATGCCTAAATTAGGATCACAGTAGGTGGGTCTAGGAGAAGAAAATGCTGACCCTAAACCTCCACAGCCTTGCATTCATACTCAGAGGAAAAATCTGTGGCTGCTGCCTTGTGGGACATCTTAAGTAGCAAACCTGAGACAAATCGAGAATGGAGTCCCTAACACAGTTGCATGGTGTATTTTATGCCTCCTCCTGGCAACTCTTGCAACCAAGCTGGTGTCAAATGCATTACTCTGCTTTCCTTCAGACCACATCAGCAAAGGCCAACAGGGGGTCTTGTCATCCGGACAGTCCAGGACCTCCATTACACTGTCCAGGTTTGCGCCCTGGAGAGATCATTTTGGTGCTAACACAGCAAAAACAACACTGGAAGCAGCAGTTAAGTGTTACCAGTTTCTGCAGTCACAGCAAGCGCTGTGATTCTCCAATGGTTTGACTTCACCCTCGGAGGCACACTCCATTGTCTCTCAAGACAGATGGGTGCCAACAAGGTGGTTTTGATAATGACTCCTCCAGCCTCCAGAAATTACATACGTAGATCAGTCAAGTTTTCCACTGACATTTGGTGTTGTTGCCTAGCCACTTCCTTCTCATCCTAAACTATTATTTCATAATTACGATCACATTTTCAAAAGCTGATTGATGATATAGATGCACCAGAAATATGAACAACTAATGGATGGATTGCAGAACAACTCAGCACTAAGTTTTTTTCCTGTAACTTTACTAATTTCTCACTGACCGAGTGGCTGAACTGATCTTCTGCATTGTATTGTTGTTTTTTAATCATTTAGTCGTGTCGACTCTTCATGACCCCATGGACCAGAGCACGCCAGGCACTCCTGTCTTCCACTGCCTCCCACAGTTTGGTAGCTTCGAGAACACTATCCAACCATCTCATCCTCTGTCGTCCCCTTCTCCTTGTGCCCTCCATCTTTCCCAAAGAGAACTTGCACAAGCGACGCTGACACAACAAGCGACGCTGTATAGCCCCTTCGCTCACTTGCAAAAAAGGAGGAGCAAACCAACTAGGAGGTTTTCCACTAACTATAGTTTCTTGGCTCAGACAAAACAAGAAACTGTAGTTAAAGCAATACTGTTTTGTTTTGCTCTCACCAAAGAGAAAGGAACTGCATGTGTGGCTAAAAGACTAGTATATATCTTGGCTTATTGAGATATGATTGTCCCGAACCCAAATTGTGCACCCAGAATTATTCAATTCGTGACAAGACGGATTACAATCCAATCCTTCCTTGTAAATGAAATGAGCCTTTTGAGCTAAGCTTTCCTGAATGTTCAATACATCCACAACTATCCCCACTGCCACACTGCATTACTTTCGCCTTGCACTTCAAACAGATTTGCTGGTGCTCTGAAAGTAGTAACTAGATACTTTTTTAAAAGTCATTAAAAGCTACTTAATGGTGGGGGCTCTTTAAAGTACAGTATTTCATCCAAGGTCAAGAGGCTATCTCACACATATGTATAACCATATGCTGTTTCGTTTGCACATATCACTTTGGGAGTTATCCCTCTAGGATCTCTCTTTCATGGGAATAGTTGGCCACAGTTCACTGTGGATTTGTGAAACACATTCCAGGCTGTAAAAAAGAAATGTTAATCTGGGATCAGTTTTTCATCAGTTCAAATGTACTTTCCAATCTACAACGATCTTCATTCCTGGAACAGTTTTAGAGTCCACTCAACATTATTAGCTTTGATGAACCAACATATATTTAATGGTCATATGCTTTTGCTTCTGTTAAGGGATATAATTTTAAGAAACACTTTCTTCTGCCCTGATGAAAAAGTAATTTGTACTTCACACAATCTGCATGGTAATTACAAGCCTACTGCATGATAATTCCTTCATGATGGGTAAAAATAAGGCTACAGGGTTTCTTGCAAGTCTCAGGGGCTTTTTGACAGTGTTATTTGTCCCGATTCTAAACAACACTTAGAAAAATATTGGGAGTAAGCAAGTGAGGAAAGAGAATATTCTACCCCAGCTTTAATCAATTCAGTTGACAGAGGTCTCCTTCTCAAGACATATACATACATACACACACACACACACAGAGAGAGAGAGAGAGAGAGAGAGAGAGAACAATTTCAATAAATGCATACATGCATTCTCACAAGTCGAAATGCCTGAGCATGAGTGGGGGAAAAATTCAAAAATTACAATACATATCAGGGATCCCCAGCCTATGGGCACATTTGGGATGTATATATGCATATATAATTTACATGGGTACCAAGAAATTCTTTCTGTCCCCCTGAAGGGTCCAAGGATATCATGCATGTTCCCTATTTTATGCCTGTGGTTTAATGCTGTGATTTATTTATTTTTTAATGTGTGAAGAAAAAGGGATGAGAGATAGGTGCCATATTTTTCCGTGTATAACATGCCCCCATGTATAAGATGACCCCTTTTTTTTGGACCACAAAAAATAATAATTTGGAGGGGAAATTGCCCAAAGTTGTTGAGCTTCTTTTGGGGGGAGATTGCACAGAGTTGTTGAGCCAGTTACTCTACAGCCAGCCCACCAATACAAATCATACGCATTGCAGTGGCCACCAATAGTCACACTCACTGCCAAAAGCCTAACTGCCCACTCGATGCAACCACAGCCGATTGCACGCACGCCTCACTGTTGCCGTAAATCACCCGCCCAATTGCCACAGCCAATCGTCAGCAGGCCTTGCCACAGCAACCAATCACACGCCCAATCACCGCTGCCAATCTCCTGCTGGCTGCTGCCACTAATTGCCCGTCCCCCCTCTGCTATCCGTGTATAAGACGACCCACAATTTTTGCCTATTATTTCTGAGGAAAAAATATGGTCTTATACATGAAAAAATACGGTATGTTTTTGTAAGCTTTCGCACAGTGAACACACAAACACAATCTGCCACATTCTGAAGTCAGGAAAAAGATTATGATGCGGCTGCAGAAAAGGTGGGTCATACTTATTTTTTTCAAAATGAAATTTACGCAGGATGATAGGTGTTGACCAGGAAAGAAAAATCAATGCTACAAGGCATATATTCAATCTGTGATTGAATGTGGAATTCACTTACATTGATGGCACAAAGAAAGGGAAGGAGGAGGAGAGAGAAAGAGCTGACACATCGACGGGCTAAACATACATTTTCCCATATTATTTCCGGGCCTACTTATTACAGGGTTTCTTTGACACAAGTCAGCCAACTGCATGCAGTAGGACTGTGCTAGAATTAAAGCAAGAAAATGATGCTGAAAGCTTACTTCCTTTCTACAAATAGCCTTCAGCCTTTCAGTCACTTTAGAAATGTGAACTGGTCCCAATGCATATGGACAAAGCCATTCAACATTATGCCAAGACTGGAAATATGCTACCACAGGACCCTTGGAATGGCCGCCATACTACTGAAATCAATTCAATGCATATGGGGCCGGGGGGGGGGAGATACAATATAAAAATAGAAAAATGGTGTGAAAATGCCAAACACTCCTGCAGAGACCCTCTAAACACAGCCACAGTCCGCTGATCAGGGACAATGTCAGAACTGACACTCATCTACCACACATAACACAGAAGAAGCCAACCTGGGGCCATGCCTGTCTTCTCAAAACACCTCCAGCATGCAAGGGAACTCATGGAACTGGGCAGTAGCCACAGGCAAAGTCAGGAAAGGTTCCGGTGCCTCGACGAAGGAAGGGGACTATGCTGGCCTCCGAAGCAGCTGGTCTAGGTCCCGTTCCCAGACATGCCAAAAGCAGGCTGGTGTCCAAAATGATGGATACATGTTGATGTTAGGTCAAAAATCAGCCAGTGGACACAGTAAGGCACAACAGAAATAGTATAGTGGTTGACAATGTCACTTAATAAGGATCGGTAGCAATGCTTTTGTCAAAAGCTTTTTGAAAGTCCAAATATGTCTTATCTACATGGTTGCTGACACTTCAAAAGAATCATCAGTGAGGCAAGACACCCTTTTGCAGACGTCATACTGATTCTCTCTCAGCATGGTTTGTTCTTTCATATGCCTAATATTTATAGCTTTAATTGTGCTTTCCGCAAGCTTACCAGGGCAAAAGTAAGGTTGAGAGCGGTGTAGCACAGAGAATCTTCCATAGATTCTTTTTTTAAAAAAGCACAGAAGTGACCCAAACCTTAAGTAAAAAGATTTAATTCTGTGCTTAGTTGCATCACTTTGTCAAAATAGTAACAATTTTACGTTTGAATCCTTTTTAAGAATTCTAAAGGGGAATGCCCATCTGATCTGGTAACCAATTTTTAGATTGTCAGATAGTTCCAAGATTACATCTTTTGTTATGCCTACTTGAAAAAGTTTGAAATACTGTACCTGTCTCATTTAACAACAATTACATCATGATGATGATGAAGAAGAAGAAGAAGAAGAAGAAGAAGAATAAAGCCTTTCCTTCTTCTGGTTCTCATTATATTACATGGGTGGCAAACCACAACTTATTTCCCTTTACACCTATAACATCTACCAATAATACCACTGCTTCATATTAAAATAATAATAATAATAGTAATAATCACATGAAGTAGGATGGAATTACAGCTCCTGAGTATGACATGGCAGAGAGCCTCATTACACATAGTGACAGCTACCCTAATGTGCATCACAGATTTCTCCGTCAAAGAGAAATAATGAGCTGTCCAGGGCCTTCGGTGCTTTTTATAAACATCTTCAATGTTTTTTCCTGTGCTTCTGGCACGCTCTCTGTTAAACAGCAGCCAAAACAAACAAAGCAAACCTACAGAATCCTAAAGCAGCACAAAGATCACAATTCTAATGTTGCTGACAACACCAATATATTGTTCCAGCCGTGGAAGTATAATTTTCATTCAACGCTCTTCTTGGAAAGACTGCGATGCTCTCAGGGCCTTCCTTGCACAAGTCCCTCCCCATTAGCATCCTGTCCAGTTTGCTGCAGGCCATAATGTAGCCATTGATAATAGTTTTGGCATATGTTTCCTAGGGAAAGGCCTGGCTGGCCTTCTGTTGAACGGATGTTGATTGTGTTAATGCAGAAGACGCATATCTGCTACCTCCTGCTGTGTCAAGCCCCTAATGACCACATGACCTGTCAATATCACTTAACACAATCCACAGGAAAATACTGATGCCAGGAAAGCAGACACTTTATATGCATCCACAATGCACAAGCATTTCACACGTGTCTCATTAACACCATGCAGTATTACCTGTAGACCTCGTAAAGAAATGCAGCTATGCAGTGTCCGCCATGCCAACCACAGAGTGATAAGACAGTGAAGGCAAGAAACCATGTTGGTTAAACGAAACCACATTTTTGTGCCTAAGATCCTACCATAAAGGAAGGCCAAAAGGAATGACTGCAAGATTGCATTGATGTTAAAAGTGGCCAACAGCAAACCTGCTGTAAGAAGTAAGAAACTTGCTGGTGTGAACACTGTTCTGGAAAGAAATGTACCTGCCCACAAAGTTATATAATACAAAGACAAGAAAGCTGCTCATAATCCTATTTGCCTAAACTCATTTGGAAACATATAATCCCAAATGGTTAAGTAGCGGGTGCTGTTTTCATGGAAACTAAGGAGCATTTAAAGCAGAGTGGGATGCTGTGTGTTCCGAGACAGAGTTTAAGGTACATCAGAATACCAATTTGTGTATTCTCAGGCAAAACTGCATAGCCCACACGCAAAAGAGAGGTACTGGCTTTGCCAAGCTATGGCTTACAAAGATTCCACCAGAGAGCAGCCTCACTGCTCCTCCCAAGTCCTTTTACTGCCACACCAAGCTAAGACAAAGTTTACTTTAGTGTGATGTCCAAACCAGGATTGTGGTTAAGCTCTCTGCTCTCTTTTCTCACTTGGCAAATCCAGCATAAATAATCAGCAGCGGTCTTACAGTCATAGATAGTGGTGTTCCTCAAAATCCCCTTGATTCTCAGCAAGGCAACCTTTGGTTCCAAAGGTTCAATTGTGAGTGGGGCTGGTCACACTCTCAATCCTTCCCTTTTCTACCCCACTAGCTTTCTGTCACTCTTCAAAGCTCTCTCATCACTTCCAAAATGGGGTGAATGCACTCCGTTGAGCCAATTTTTAATATGACAGTCCGTAGGTTTGCTTCTCATCTTTGTTGATCTATCATGCACTCAAGCAATTCGCATTCAATAAGCCCATCAATTGCAGAACTCATAACGTAGTTATAAAACAAAAAAAACATTTTTTTAAGGATGCCAGACAAGAAAAACCCTGTAACAGTGCCCTTGCTTATTCCTGAAGCCCTAATATTCTTCAAAGGCTTGACATAATTTATTTTAGTTTTTAAAATTTACTATTGTTTATTATTCTTCATAATAATAAATTTGATGTCCACCTTTCACCAGCAGATCCCAGGGTGAGTTACAACAATTTAATACAATTTAAAATGCATAATTAAAAAAACCAGCTGGAACAGATTCTGGGTATGCACAGAAAATGCACATCTCAGGTGTCAGAGATCAAGGTAAAGAAATGCATGTTCAGTATTCACCAAAATCTGTATAGTGAAGAATCTCAGTGTATCTGTGGAGAGGGAATTCCATAACACAGGGGCTACCATAGAGAATGCCCTCTGCTGGATCCCCCCTCAAACTACTGAGGGAGGTGGAACTACCAAGAAGGCCCATGCAGTAGAACTATAAAGCCTTTGCAGAAATGCAACACAGGAAACAAGAAAGGCATCAGGCAGAGTGGATAGGAAAAGGCAAATGATTCAAAGCAACACCCACCAAACTGTACAACACATAGCCAGGTTAGTTTGCAGCACAGCGATGGGCTGAGTCTGCCAGGGTCTTCGGAATGCTAGCAAAACCTAACGATGGCTCACCATGATTCAGACTTGAGCAATGTCCAGAACAGATTGTGCTATCTGTAGCAGTTATTCAATTTCTCGCTATGTAAACATGAGGTAATAGTGCGGTAGGGTTGGTAAGTTCCTGGAGTTTTGGTGTCTGAGAAGAGTAAGGCACCAGGAATGCTGAGTATAGGTCCAAAGGAATTGTGAGTAGAAGCTCAAATCTAGTGGCTTCCCAGCTAATTCATACATACACCTGGACTGCACTGCACTCAGCGTACCACTGTATCTGTTCATTCTGGGCAGGTCACACATTTAGACTGCAAATTTACCCTTCACTTGGATGGAGATATGGACATGAAAGCAGCTGGAAGGAAAATATAAATTAACTTATAGCAGACATTTTTTTTATTTATTCAAAGATGGGGGGGGGGGGTTCTTTTAATCCCGCTTCAGTTGAAAAGGTCTTGCCGAACAGCTTAATAAAACCAGAAGTCAGTCAAATGTTGCATCATCATAAATATAGTGTCCCAATCAAGGAAAACCATAGTCCCAGTCTAATCTGCCTTAGTCAGACCACACCTGGAGTAATGTGTCCAGTTCTGGGCACCACAATTCAAGAATCACAGAACTATAGCGTGGGGAGGGACCCGATGAATCTTCTAGTCCAATCCCCTGCAATGCAGGAATCCTGCCCACAGCCGTCCCTGGGTGGACTTGAACCACCAACCTTTTGGTTAACAGCCAGATGCACTGACTCACTGAGCCGCCTGTAGATTAAGAAGGATATTGACAAGCTGAACCGTGTGCAGAGGAGGGCGACCAGGGTGAGGGAGTTGGGTATGTTTAGCCTGGTAAAGAGAAGGCAGGGAGGAGATATGATAGCCATCTTCAAATATATAAAGGGCTGTCATGTAGAGGATGGAGCAAGCTTGTTTTCTCCTGCTCTGGGACCCAAACCAATGGATTCAAGTTACAAGAAAGGAGATTCTCACTAAACATCAGGAAGAACTTTCTGACAAGCAAAAGCTGTTTGGCAGTGGGACAAACTCCCACAAGAGGTTGTGGACTCTCCTTCCTTTTAAAGCAGGGGTTGGATGGTCATCTGTCATGTATTATCGAGTGGAGATTCCTGCATTGCAGGGAGTTGGACTAGACAACCCTCAGGTCCCTTCCAACTCTACAGTTCTATGATTCTAAGATTAAATGACATGACACAGAAGGAAGATGGTTTTGGAGAGAGGAGGAAAAAGACAAACACAGGAACTAGCCTCAGCTACAGATCTGATTAGCTCCCACAACTGAAATGTTGGGTGTTGAACTTACACGGCAGGACTTCAGTCTTCTCACACCTATTCCATATTCATATTCCAGCATCTTGCCAATCCCTCCATGGAAAGTAAGACTCGTGTGTGGAGGTATCTAGTTGACACCACCCTCTCCCTAGAGCAGAAGGGTCTGATGCCACAGGTGGGTCACATTTCCAAACAGGCTTTGACAGGCCTCCAAGAAATATCCTGGCATCCTAGCCTTCCTGGAAGTGAGTATAATACAGTCAGAAGCTGCTGGCCTTACAGGGTGGGCCCTTGTCAGAATCTGCCAGTGACTCATCACTCCAGCTGCTACAGGAAAGGCTCAGGGAGGCTCAAATGACACCCTCTCCAAGAGCAGATGGTCCTGTTGCTCTTCCTTACGGGGCAGTTTTTTCTGATGGCCTCTGCGAGGGGAAGGAAGGGACCCAGCCCAGTTGATGAAAGCAGGAGCAAGCGGAGATGTTATTATTCCTACTACTGCAGAAATGCAGAAGAATGGAGCAAAGGAGGGTGTTACAACGCTGTGATTTTGTAAGAAGCTGAATTATGCCTCTGAAAAAGGGCAATGTCACTCAGATGGGAGTTCATCCTAATGAAGGGAAGCATAACCTTAGCTATACAGTAGCCACTTCATCTACTGATGCAGAAGAGTTTGTGGCGAATATCAAAAAATCTGCTAAGCGAACATTTGGCAAATTGTGCATGAGTTATCCTGCTTGCCGCATGTTGCTTTTCTCACCAGGTTCCAGAATACCAAATTCTTACTTTCAGGCTTGTAAAGAGCCATGCATCTAAGGTGAGCAAGACTTGCCTCTAGGTGATCAGACACTAGAACCTTACAAAACCCGCCACCCTTTTAGACCACAAATGACTAACATTTGTTACTAAATCCATTGTTCGTGGAATTATTTGCAAGGATAAATTAAGGTCTCCACATCTTAAGAGCAACTAGCAAAATGCCACTAAGATAGGCAGGTGAAGATAGAAGACAGAGAAACACTCTGTGGACATATTTGTCATGGAATCCTTCTCAGAGGAGACTAGGTTAGCATCAACCTGGGTGGTGTGTGGGGTTTGCCCCTCCTGCAACACTGTCCATGAATACAACACTTTACTTTTCCCTCACAAGAGTGAATGATAGACATCCATTTATAAGGCAGAAATGAAAGGGGTTCAGCACCAAAGTACAACACAGAGATGTGGACAGAATCTACCCTAGTTAAACCCCAGTGACTGTAAGGTCAAGCTTTCCCCCGTTCATTTGGGTCCAGGGTTGCAGCCCATCTACTCTGACTGGTTGGTACTTAATGTAAATTGTAAATAGGAAAAAGTCTAGACAGCACTGCATGTATAGTATAAGGCCATGAACAAGACAGAAAGTATTGTTTTGTGCCTTTCCTCCCTTTTTTAAAGTGAAGGATTGTGATTTTAGCTCTGTCATAAAGAATTCCTTCATGCTAACGACTGCATCAAAATAAGTTCTCTGTGCCAGTTTGCAAATGTTAGCAGCGCATGAGAAATGTCACTCAACCCGTCTGTTTTACTAACATTTCCTATCAGCAAGCAGACAGGAAGCCTTCTTAGACGCACTCACAAAGAGGCAAACAGAAGCCAGAGCTAAAAGTAGATTTTTCTTTCTGTATGCTATCACCCTAAAAGAACGGAAACCATATGGAGGTTAGGCTATTATTCATCTAGTTAGAGTCTTCAGGTGGCTTCAGACTGTAAAGAAAAATTGTCAATAGATGTACTCAGCCACCACTTATTTTGTTTTTCACCGTGTACGCTACAACAGTGTTACAGATGTTCATAGCTGAGCAGCTACAGTCAAAAGCGTATTAGCATTTCACTGTAAGAGTATACTAAAGCTGACAACTAAATTGTAATAATTCACTCTGGGGTGAACCTGTAAGCTTTCAGGAATGCCTAATAGTTCTTTCATCCATTGCAAAATTGCTATGAAGTAAGCCCAGTTAGCTCTGGCTAGAATACTGGCTTGTTGACATATCAGAAGCATGGAAGCAATAGTCTGGAATTCAAGGGAAAGCAAGATGGTCACTGATTTGTAGTGAGCAAAACTCTGACAAAGGAATAGAGGTGCAGAATTAGGGCTGTGCCAAATATTCTCTGTTTGCTTCGAAAATAGTCAGAACAGAACCAAAACTTTCAGATATCAGTTCTGAATGAGTGGGTTCACTCCCAAGTAGCCTTTTTCCATACCTCAGACACTTAGAAAAGGGCATCCATAGATGTTCTTAAGTCATGGCTGTGTGGAAATGCACAGATTATCACAAATGTTACTTTTTAAAGACTGTATTTAATACTGGCTTACAGGGCTTGGAGTCACAATGACCTGTGGTGAAGCCTCTGAGGGGTTCATTGCAAAGTGGGCATGGTCAAAGTGTAATGGTGGGTATGACTAAATTTTATTTTTAAACGACACACTGCAGGGGAGCTCTTTGAGAGCCAGTGTGGTGTAGTGGTTAAGAGCGGTAGTCTCGTAATCTGGTGAACCGGGTTCGCGTCTCCGCTCCTCCACATGCAGCTGCTGGGTGACCTTGGGCTAGTCACACTTCTCTGAAGTCTCTCAGCCCCACTCACCTCACAGAGTGTTTGTTGTGGGGGAGGAAGGGAAAGGAGAATGTTAGCTGCTTTGAGACTCCTTCAGGTAGTGATAAAGCGTGATATCAAATCCAAACTCTTCTTTGGAGAGAGGTCACAAAAACATTTCCACATCACAGCTGGGAAACTGTGGGACTGGTCAAAAATATTGAAAAATGGAGGACCTTTTAGCAAAGGACACATTAGAACAGGAGCCACCCCTGTTTTATTTCTTATATTTCTTATAAGTGTTTGTTTTTATTTGTGCTAACCTGCTTTGAGAACCAATGGTAGAAATTACGTTATCTTTTCTGAAACAAACTAACAAATGGTCCACTTGAACCCCCCAACCCAAAGGAGACATGAACAAAGCCAGGCATTCTTGACTGAATAAATAATGAAGAAATGAAGCCCACACTCATAGTTACTACGTGGCATGAGACCAAGACGTTTTATTTTTTATTAATATTTTACTGCATAAATTAACCGTCAAACCACAAATCTTTCTGTGCTCTGAATTCTTCACTGCTAGTTTGGAGCCAGATTTCTAACATGAAAAGACCGTCTGTGACACTGAAGAGTTTATTTGTGTTTATTGTGAAACAAATGTCATTCGATGAGGAAGCTGGATACCCGCTTTGGCAAAGAGGGCAACCTACCAATAAATCTCTTTTAAGACACTTGAAGTTAACCTGTGTGTACTATAAATTAACACCTCTTCTTCATGATCAATCTGGAAACCTATTGCAATTTTCCAAATGAGTTACATCAAATATCTAACAAACGCTCAGAATTCCAGTAACCATATTCTCAAATAAAAGCACATATTCATGAGTTTGTTCAAATATAAAGATGCTTTTCACTTGGGGATCACTTCATCTAGCAGATGCGGATCAAGAAAGATTAAAAAAAAAAAACTTTTATGTTTAGTTGTGAAAGAATGATGCCACGTAATAATCTATCATTTGCTCCACCATACTGGCTCCATTGTGCTGCTCCATTGCTGTGCTAGACGTACCACCAACACACTTGGGCCATTCATGGTAAGTCACAGCAACACCTCATCTACAGGCATCCAGTAGTCCACTTCATTGCATCATCACCACCAGCCACTGGTGGAACATATCACATGATGAACAGATACTGTAGGAAGTCTGCACGCTGCAGAGAGTGGGCATGAATGAATGCCAGAGCAATGGCACAGGACTGGTGCAATAAGCAAAGGGAGGCATGTCTATGAAGACCCTTCTGTTTCTGGCTCTGGGCCCCAAAGGGGCTGGATTATTCCCATTGTATTAGGTAGCTACTAAACATCTGTTGTTTTCCTCTAGATTTTTCACTTAACTGAGCTTTGGTGTTTCCTTAGCTTGAAAGTGGCTTTGGGGAACGTTATTTTCTTATCCATTTAAATTATGGGCATTGCTTCTCCAAAAACACTGTTCAGAGCAAAAGATGAGAACATCAAGTTAAATCCTGTTCTTTAAACAAAACATTCCAAACAGTATGTTACTGAGAAATTAAGCTAAAGACACAAAACAAAAAATAGTTACGTAGGACCTTTTAGCCTTTCAGATACAGAAACATCCTCTTTCTTCTCTTGTTACCCTCACAATCATGAAGCATAGCCGTGAACTACAGCCAAAGATAACAGAGGCAAGCTTTTTAACTTTGTTGGGTTATTACTAACTTTTACTTTTAAAGGAGGGTTGTATAATCTTCTCAGTTAATACTTCTAGGATAGACCAGCTGTTCTGAGTAATTCAGACAAACTTCATTAAGTGTGTTTTAGGGCTCCTCTAGACAATCTGTTTATTGATCATGCTTCCTGATTTGCTTACGCAGAGGTTAGACTATGTCCTGTTTTTATTGAGCATTCAATCTGTTTTGTTGTGGGGAGGGGAGTTTTACAGCTCTGAGCATTCAGCCTGATTTGCTTATGTGGTGTTTATGTCTTCCCATTAATCATTTGTTCGTACCACCCTTCTCAGTGTTTCCCAGTCACCTTCCTTACTGCAGTAAGTCTTTATTTCTTTAAAGTGGATTGTTGCTCTAAACCACATTAACCCACTTTAATTTTGCAAACCTGAATTTCCAGTATGCACTTGGGTCCCTCCTGCAAGATACTGGAGGCAACTTTGGTCTTCATCATCCCATCTGTATTATTTTTAAACCAACTCCTTACCACTTTTCACCCAGGGAACATAGGAAGCTGCCTTACACTAAGTCAGACCACTGATTCATCCTAGCTTAGTATTGTGACACCGACTGGCATCTGCTCTCCAGGGTTTTCAGCTGGGATGTCTCCCAACCCTATCTGGAAACACTAGGGATTGAACCTAAGTCTAATTACATGCAAAGCATGTGCTCTACCACTAAGCTATGGACTCTTCCACAAGCAGCCAAAAAGCAAACTGTATGTATACCTCAACAGGATGTCTGTCTGTCTACTCCACCTTCTTCCCAATGTGTTATTTTGACAAATGGTAGGTATCTTCTTTATACACATCCAATGGGGTCTCAAAAGCTGATTCCCTATCTGGGAAACAAAGACTATTTTACTTGGGAACAGGAAAGCTGGTTATATTTGTAACCTGAAGACGAGCTAAACATTGCTCATGAAAATAAGACTTTCCCTTCCTTCCCTCTCCCCACGTGCCCCCAAATCTGCTCCAATGGTTCTCCAACCTTCTGGAGTAGTTTCTGTGGGAGCACAAGCACTGCAGAGAAGAGGAGATGTCACAAGGAAAGGCACTGCTGAGGAAAAAGGGGTTGATTATTTTCCCATTGCGGTCTGACCCTCTTCACCAGAACTACTCTCCTCTGTGTGGTGATTAGGCTTGAAGGAAGCTTTCTCTTGGTGCAAATGGAAAATTGTTTTTAAGCCTAATTGTTGCACAGGGTGTGAGGCAAGTGGGTGATATTTGTGGAGAATGCAGGTGGGGAGGGAAAGATTAACCAAATGAAATTTCCACAAGCCCTCCCACTCCTCCTCCTCCTTCGACAAATAGGCTTGAAGAAAGGTAAGAAGATGTTTAAACTGGGTTGGCATCGGTCTGTCTCGGGAGACAATGGAGGAGTGTGCCTTTGGGGGTGAAGTCAAGCTGCTGGAAGGTTGCAGTGTCTGCTGATGCCTAAACTGCTGGGGATGTGAATGAGTGTATGTCTGTTTATGAGAAATATTTATGGGGTGCCCCTACCCACACTTTTTGCACTTGCCGCACTCACCACTAGCATGCATCTCTTGGAAAGTTAGCTCCAAGGGAACGCGACCTGAAAAGGGTTCCCCACCCCTGACCTAAGACCTCCACCAAGTGCAATGAAGGTAAACATTGTGTTGGTTTAAAAAACTGAATAGAGATGCATATTTCCTTTTGAATGCATCTTAAGTGACTCATGCATTCCAAATGGGTGGAAAAAAGACCCCAGATGAGATTCTTTTCATATAGCTAAGGAACAAAACAGCCTGGGGGAACAGGGAGGGGGGCATATAATCAAGGGTGAGGGGAGAGGCAAGGAAACTGATTAGTAACTTTAAAAGAATGATGATCTGTAACAATTGATATAGTGTAAGAATAATTTTCCAGCACAAATGTATTGCTTGTACACATTGTGTTTATCACTGTTAAGAAGTAATAATTTTTGAGTTATATCAAAGGCAAACAATGAAAGCAGCAAGTCTCTGGGATTATTTTTTATTATTTTACATTTAAATAGTACCCCAGCAGCTTGGAAGTTTGTAGGAAGCATTTTGCTACAATGATAGCTCTATGTCGCATGTACCATTTAGAGATGCTTACAGCAGCACCAGTGCTCTCTGCACAATTCAAGAAAATAACATGGCAAGTGCCCACAAGGGTTGCACCTTTTGAATGGATCCTGTGCACACAAGGGATTCATTTGCCAACGCCTAATGCACAATTGTGGTGCAACAGAAATGGGGCTCTTCTCTAGACGGTCCTATGTATTTGGCAAAACTTACAATATCTAAAATATAAAATACAGCTAAATTAATCCACTGCTGAAATTGTCCTCTGTTTAGCATGAGCTATCAAACAGAACAATCTTTCTTTCCAACAATGGGGAGGAGGGATTAGAAAGTGAGTTACAGAACTTGCAATACAGATGAGATCTCCAATCAGCACCATTTATGAATCATAGGGCAGTATTTAAGGTGCTTAATTAATATTATTATCATTTTACCATTCCCTCTATGATTGATCTGTTACTTTTGCAGACAGGATTCAGGTATCAACAGGCTTACAGGAACCCCAAGGTTTGCAAAAGTGGAAGAGGTTAGGTTACTGAAACACATTATACGTGGGGCTACATCTGAAGACGGTTCAGAAACTTCAGCTGGTGAAGAATTCAGCGGCCAGGCTGACCACCAGGACAAGACGCTTTGAGCATATAATGCCAATCCTGGGCTGACTGCACTGGCTGCCAACTAGTTTCTGGGCCCAATACAAAGTGCTGGTTTTGACCTTAAACAGCTTAAGAGCCACAATACCTCAAGGACCACCTCTCCCCCTATGAACTGACCTGGACCCTGTGATCATCATCTGAAGCCCTTTTTCATGTGCTTCCTCCATGAAAATTACCAATAAACAACAAAAAGTAAGTAGTAAATAACAAAATAATGATATGGGGGAGCGGAACATACCTTTAAAAACTAGAAGAAGAAGAAGAAGAAGAAGAAGAGTTTGGATTTGATATCCCACCTTTCACTCCCTTTAAGGAGCCTCAAAGCGGCTAACATTCTCCTTTCCCTTCCTCCCCCACAACAAACACTCTGTGAGGTGAGTGGGGCTGAGAGACTTCAAAGAAGTGTGACTGGCCCAAGGTCACCCAGCAGTTGCATGTGGAGGAGCGGAGACTCGAACCCGGTTCCCCAGATTACGAGTCCACTGCTCTTAACCACTACACCACACTGGCTCTCGAACTTCTTTTAAAAACTTCATTTCTATCCCACATAGGAAGAAAATTAAAAAGGATCTAGAAAACTGGGAAACTATTAAATTAACATGACCAAGCAGAAAAGCAGTAATGCACTAATGAAATCAAGTTTCAAACCAAAATTTTATTTTTATTTACTGCACACAGAACTACCCAAAGGCAAATTGAAAACATGGCAAAAGCAATTCAACCTTCTTCTTTTTTCTCTCGAGGGAAAAGATCTAGTTTAAACAACAAAAGAATGTAAGAAAAAGAGTGGACTTGGGATTCCAAACATAGCTTGGTAGCATGAAGCTTTTCAAATCGGTTAAATGATCTCTATAATTAACAAGGATGGTGATAATAAATTTTAAAAAAACCAATAAATCGATCTGGAAAGAAGATTAATGCCTTTAAGTGAAATTTCTCCCCTTTTCTACCACTCCTCTGCCCCATAACTTTTTTTTTTTTTTTTGGCAACCTCCCAACCTCTAGCTTAAATAATCATCACCATATTTAGCATCAAGGTGAGCTCAAAGGATGCATATACATTATGTTCAAAATGGCAGCAGCTTGAGGCAAACTGTAGCAGCAGGGAGAAAAATGGAGGTTCAGCAAGAGGTGACTGGTGCAGCAGGTAAGAACATACATTGGGTAACCTCACAGACCTAGATGCAGGACCCTCTTGCCTAGCTGCCAAAGTGAACAAACATTCTGGGATCCCATACATTTAAGGGCGGCAAGAAAAGAAAGTCAAACCATTTCCCAACCTCTTTGTGCCCTTTGAACTCATAGGGTACAACTGAAAGGAATATGAATATATTCACTTGCAGAGAATCAGAGAGGCTGAAATGGCAAGGCTAAATTTCCTATCTTGAAAGGAAATGGAGAGCCCTGGTGACACCTGGTGAACATTAAAGGCGGCTTTGGGTTTCAAAGACAGGGACTCAGGAGAAAAGCAGAGGTCACACTTGTCAGAGCACTTCTTCCTCTCCAAACACAATTCTTTTTTTCTTTTCTTTCATGTTTTGACTAACATTATTAATCCTGGAAAATATTTGTCTTCCCTTCCGAGTCTTTCCTGATGTATGAGCCAGTCTGTTCTGCCTTCCCCTGCCCCCCAGTATGGAGAACTTGAGTAACTGAGATAAGTAAATTGTTCGATGAAGCAGCAAAACAGGCCAGTCATTCAGTGACCCCTGAATGACCATCAACGTATTTTCTGTCCTAGGCCAAGAACTACTTAATTCCAGACATCAACACACATATATGAAGTTACTAGAACCATATGGTCACCAGAAGTTGCTGTTGAGTTAGTGAAACCAGAATCCACTTTTCCATCACAAATGTTGCTATGTAAGAAATATGTAGATGCAGACACAAATCTATACTTCCAAGTTCAGAAACAGAGCACCGAGTTCAGAGTCCAGAGCAGTAATTCAGCTGATTGAGCTTCCTGCCTGCCAAAATGGCCAATACTTAAGGAAATGTAATAAAACTGTTGATAGGCAATTTGATCCCTGAGTGCTGAACACATTCATTTAGAAGTAAATCCTATTGTCTTCAATTAGTAATTCCAAATATTTTTGCTCAAGCAGTGTTAGGAATGGTAAGGGTATAAGAAATCTATCCAGGATTGGCAAAATAGTAAATCTCAGCAGAATTATTTATTTATTAAACATTATCAGTGTGCATGGCACATTCCAGAGTATGTTCTTGCCCCCAAGAACTTGCAGTCTAAAATTTAACGCTGGAAAGCATCAGAGGTGAAAATCAGACAAGGAAGCAGTCTCTGCAAAAAAATGATCTCCTTGGTTAGCATGTTTTCCCAGCCCATAAGATATGGGTTGTGTTTGCCTACCAACCTCATGGATCAGGGAAATGGAATTTATTTCAGCCTTAGTGCTGTATTCTCGCTGGCAAACTTTCAGTGGGAGGATGCCTGCATATGGTGGATGCGGCTAGAAGTGAAATTGGATGGTGCAATGGATGTGGCTGTTTCCTTTGGGCTCCATTCCAGCCATGTAAAATCAGAGGTTTCTACACACCCATCTCTTCATTTAGGCAAGCAAGATGCATTATTGTAGTGCAAGGATATGCTGATGGCCTGGCCTGGGGAGAGGGAGCATAGCCTAGGAGAGTCCCAGGGGTCATGACGACTGGATTACATGGCTTGGAGGGCCACATTTGGCCCACAGGCAAATGGTTCCCCACTCCTGCCATTGAAAATCCATTTCCCCCTGTTTCCCCCCTCTGCAACTTAAGAAAACCATGAACGTATCACAACTCATAAAGAAACAACACACAAAATCGTACAATTGCATCCAAGCTTTAGTCCAGCTTTCTAAATTATTGTATATAACTAGCACCTACTTCCCAGGTGGAAGGTTTGGTAAGCAGTAAAAATTTAGAATCAGAGCTCCTACTTCTCCCAAGACGACTAGTTATTATTTGATGGTCACAACTACATAGGCAAGCAGGACTTGCATGGATAGCACAGAACAAATAAGCAACTGTGGTAACTTAGGAAGATCCCCCATACCACGTCAAACTATTTGTCCAAGTCTCTAGGGTTTTAGAGGCAGAGGTCTTTCACATCACCTGCGACCTGGTTCTTATAGCAGGTGATGGCAGGGATTCATTCTGGAGTCTTACTCATGCAAAACAAATGATCTGCCACTGGGGTACAGTCCTTCCCTGTGGAGCTAAACCAGGCATAGGCAAACTCCGGCCCTCCAGATGTTTGGGACTACAACTCCCATCATCCCTAGCTAACAGGACCTGTGGTCAGGGATGATGGGAATTGTAGTCCCAAACATCTGGAGGGCCAGAGTTTGCCTACACCTGAGCTAAACCCTTGTTCTTGTTGGCAGCTTCTCTTCAAATGTACCATCTCCCCCACTTCCAGTTGAGCATTATAGTTGCTGTGGGAAGCTGCCTTAGTTTTAAGGGAATTTCTATCCCTCTGCACAAATTAGCTTCCGAAAGGCACAACTTCCAGTGGCGTCTACACTGACGTCCAAATGATTTCAATGTAAACACCGCTTAAAGCAACCTCTGACCTGATGTCAGACACATCATGCCAATAAGCCTTTAGCTGGCAGATAGGTTCGTGCCCTAAACATTAAGGATTTAAATTTTATTTTTTAAATCATCAAATGTAATTATTGATGTTCTCATCACGCATTCAAAAACTATTCACAAGAGCATGATCTCATTCTCTTTCATGTTCTACGCAGCAGGGAATGAAGGCTGATTTTTTTAACCCCAACACATCACACAATCCCAGTCCAAGAGGTCAGCTTTAAGATAAAAATAAAACATTGTTAAAGTAGTATTTTTTAAAAAGGATTATTTGGAAAGACTGATGATGTCGCTAAAACAAAATGTCAGGGTACGTCCTACTGGCACAATCATCAATAATCTATCCCTAAGGACAATCCAAATCTTTGGGGCAGGTTATACTGAGTTATGCTGCTTGTAGGGGCAGAAATCACCTCCATGGTGGGCTGCTGCAGAAAAGTGGTTTGTTGTATAGGAGCCCCTCCCATGGAGAGCAACCTAGCCCTCTTAAATGTTAATGTCCAATGATGTTTTATTGAAAGTCCAAAAGGAGAGGCTGCCTGAATTCATAAGCAGGCAAACAATAACACAGGCGTAGGCAAATTCCGGCCATCCAGACGTTTTTGAGACTACAATTCCCATCATCCCTGGCCACTGGTCCTGTTAGCTAGGAATGATGGGAATTGTAGTTCCAAAACATCTGGAGGGCCGGAGTTTGCCTATGCCTGCAATAACACTAAACCAGAAAGCTGCAAAAGTTAAAGATATGTGAAGCTATGCAAGATAAATGCTGATGCAGCTGGGGATGTTTTCACAACACTTAATATATGCAATGGAAGGTGCCAAGACACATCAATTGCTGACCATTCCAACTATAGGACCTCAGGCAGGATCTCAATAATATGAATGCCTACTGCTGACCAGAGTAAATCTTATTGGGCTAGGTGGAGCCATGCTGTGGCTCAGGAAAAAGAGCAAGAGTGGGAGAAAGGAAAAGGTGGTCTTAGGTCCCCATAATCTAGTAGGTCCCTAATCTAGTAGAGAAAGGAAAGGTGCTATCATAGAAAAATATAGAAGTTGTCTACTTCCTTACCTCTACAAGACTCAGAGGACATATGGGTGTGGGGAAGGGACATTAAAACACCGAACCATCAAATGCTTTCAGGATGAAAGAACTATGGCTCTTTCATGTCATAAGCCCTTTGGAGTCTTGGTATTCCTGTACACATTCACAACTAAACATGTATGGCCATAGCTAGAGATGAGCACATCAGTCTATTCTCAGTCTACGGATTTCCCCCCTAATATATCCGTTCACTCCTGCTTCTACCTTAATCTGTGTGTGTTTTTGGGATTTTTGTTTAAATCCACACGAAAATTCTCATTTAAAATTTTAAAATACGTAATTATACCATATTTAATCACAGTATGCATACTTTCTGAATGTATCTTTATGTCCATCTTTAATGCATTTCGGTACATAATATGAACAAAGAAACACAGTGCAAGAGTGCAGAGGGGTGCAAAACCAATGGATACTTGTGTACATATGAGGTCTGCCTGCATCAGGATCCACAAAGATCAAACTCCTCAAAGATCCCTAGCGACAGCAAAACAGCACAGGCAGGTGATGACCTCAGAATAAATAACCGTTTTCCCCTGCCACTCTGCCTTCCCACTATAAAACACACAAGATGATTTAGTTATTTCGGTGTAATTACACCAGGGCACCCTTAATTACGGTGAAAACACTCCGAATTATTGTACCCTGCTTTCAGTTGCTTCCTCTTGCCCCCGCCCCCACATCACCCAAAATGAGAGAAAGAGTCACGGAACGACCTACAGAGTGTGTGAGCACCGCACTGCACTCATTATAAGGTCAAGTGGGGATCTTGACTCAATAAGAGAAAATGGTAACAAACATCAGTAGCTGATGCACTGCAGTGAGGTTGTCACGTGACAAAACGAGGAACCCTCGTGCACCTGCTCCAACGGCGTACAATCTGAGGGTTTCCCCCTGGCTGATGTTGCTGCACCTGCTCCACGAGCTCTTTGGGTAAAGGATGTGGGCTGGCTGCAAGCAGTGTGTGCTGCTCTAATGCACACCTGACATCAGGAGGCAAAAGGCAGATATGTGCCCACACAAACAGACGCAAGTCTATAAATACTTGACCTTAAATGTCAGCACACAGGAAGAAGAAAAGGATGGGAAGCAGTTTCTCACTAGTGGGTACAATGGGGAAGGGGAGGCGGTCTTAAAATCACAACCACAGATAGTGTAGAGCTCTTTTTTAAAAAAGAGGATGATTGTAAAGAAAACAATAATAATGGTTTAGCTTTTTTTAAAAAAAGTATTGCTTGTACATAGTGTAAACGTATGTATGCTGAGCAGACAGAATACAATAGCATATAAATAAAGCAACCGATTTACTTGGATGAATTTGTTGCTGTTGTTTATATGCAACAAATTCAATGTTTGGTGCTTTTTTTAATGCCATTGTGATTACTGTGAGAAGCTTTGAGTGCAACATTTGTTGTTGGAAAAGCAGAATACAAATATCAAATCAACTCAAAATAAAAAAGCTGACTTCAGAATAAAAGCACAGAAATTCTGAGGAAACTGAGCTTTTCATCCAGTATAATTTACTTTCTCTCTCCTTCTCTCTCTATGCTTTTCATGTTCTGTTGCTGCACTTCTGCAGAATCATCACACACAGCTCCAGTGATAACACTTGACTCTCAGCTGTTTACAGCCCTGTCTTTTCTGAAATCTATGGGACAGATCAGCCTTCCCCAATCTGGTGCCCTCTATATTTTGGAGCGTGGCCACTTGGTCAAAGATCACCAGTTTACAGCCCAAAACATGTGGAGGACATCAGGCTGGAGAGGCTAGGACATATAATGATATAATATATTATGTTAAGCAAGTTGGGACAGATCGTAACAGATTATAAAAATACTCCTTTCAGATGCTATTAAACAAGCTGGGACAGATAGTAATAGATTATTAAAATACTCCTTTCAGATGCTATTAAACAAGCTAGGACAGATTATTAAAACTTTCATTTAAGATTATATTAAAACTCACAAAAATCATAAGAGATGTAGACGCCCCAAATAATAATCCAACTTCCCCAAAAAGAAAGTGTAACAGTCATTGAAGAATGCCAAATTACAACTCACCAAAATGGTGATAGAACATAGCCTGTTTGTTCAAATTCACAAGAGTTCAATGGGGTTGACTTTCTGATGCTTAAACTTGCCGTTCAGACACAAGAGGGTGTAAGCAGGCAGTGCATTCAATGGTCAAGACAAGGAGGTGCTCCACTGCTTTTCACACATCTCCTTGCCTTTTCTTCAAGATGTCAATTCTCCACCCTGCTGCATCTAGACTCTAGACCAACAAATACTCTTAGATAGAAAGGAATAGGTTAGGATTTCATGAAGACTATGCTTGAGTTTTAAGGAAGGCCCACGGATAACTCATAGATTTTCAAGCTCTAGGCTTGTCAATTGTTTTAATCTTTTAAGTCCCTGAGGAAAGTTTGCTTATCTGTTTGAAAGACACTTAAATGCACTGTTTTGCACCCTTACAAAAAAAAAAAAACCTTCTAAGAATAATATTTAACGAGCATTCTAGGGCAAATGAGTTGCTTCTTATTACTGTTGCAATGCTGAGGTTTAAGCAATGTAGCTCTATTTTCTCACACTGACCTCAGATGAACATTAAGTTGTACTGATCTTCAGACAGGGAAGTTACACTAAATCCAGACCCTTACAAACTTCCCTTACAAACCCTGACAGAAGTTCAAAGAGCAAATGCTGGCTGCCTTCTCTAGCAATAAATTTTATTTGTTGATTGTTACTGGGAAGCTATTACACTTAATTCCTGGTGAACTACTATGTCCTCAAAAGACCCTGCTGTGACAAAAAACTCTGCATTAGTACAGGATATGAGGATTCTGTGTCAACAAAGAAATATAAAAGGTGGTGGTGGAAACTGTTAAGTTCCATAGCAAAATAAGGATTCTAGAATTTTGCCCAAGATGATTCACCTGAACTGATCTTTCAAGAGAATAGAGCAACCGTTACTATTTAACAGTGCTGCACTTCATGGACGCTGCAAATTCCCCAATTCAGACCATATTTTCTATAAGAGAAGTAATTCTCTAAATGATTTGAATCCCACCATGGTTTCAGGACCAAACCTGCCTCAGTAGCCCTAGTGGTGCAATCTGTGGCAGGTGTTGATTCCTTGAGTTTAAATCCTAGGATGCGGGGCAATGAAATTTGCTGCTCCAAAATGTGGCTTTTGGGTTCCAACTCACCTGCCCTGCTTTTTAACATCTTCATCGGGGCTGGGGAGCCTGTGGCCCTCCAGATGTTGCTGGACTACAATTCCTATCATTCCTGATCATGAGGCATGCTGGAGAGCACCAATGAAAGATGGCCTGCAACAACACCTAATGGTCCACAAGTTCCCCATCAATGATCTACACCAAACTGCTGATTACATTCAGAGATTTGGGTTGTGACAACTCTATAAATTCTTTCTCCCTTTTCCACCAGATTCTAATGAGGTGGTGGAACCTGTAAGCCGGCATCTCACATCACAAATATGAAACGTGTACTATATAACATGAAAATATTGTTGCCTGGGTGTTCTGCTGAGCTGGAATTAGGTGTGAAGCCTGCTTTTGATGGGGGTGTCCTTTCCTGGGGAACTGGGCTCACAGCCTGATAGTTTCCCTGGATCTGTCACTGATGCCTGATGCCCAGGAGACATCTTCAGCAACAGAGCCTTTGGCTGCCTACTGCTCACCTTGCCCAATCCCATACCACAACCAACAATATGATGTTCAATAGTTTCTTTCCATCTACCACGACAATTATAATCTAGGCCTAAAATGTCATTGAGACAAGGGTGGTGCTGTGGTCTAAACCACTGAGCCTCTTGGGCTTGCCGATCAGAAGGTTGGCGGTTTGAATCCCCATGACAGGGTGAGCTCCCGTTGCTCGGTCCCAGCTCCTGACAACCTAGCAGTTCAAAAGCACAACAAAAAAGTGCAAGTAGATAAATAGGTACTGCTCCCGCGGGAAGGTAAATGGCGTTTCCGTGCACTGCTCTGGTTTCGGTGTTCCGCTGCGCAAGAAGCGGCTTAGTCATGCTGGCCACATGACTCGGAAAAACTGTCTGCGGACAAACGCTGGCTCCCTCGGCCTGTAAAGCAAGATGAGTGCTGCAACCCCAGAGTCGTCTGCGGAGTGCCATGTCTGCACATGTGTGGGTGGCGAATCAGCGCTTCTGCGCATGCGCAAAGCACAATTTGCTGTTTTGCGCATGCGCGAGCGCCGAAACCCAGAAGTAACCCATTCCGGTACTTCCGGGTTTCGGCACGTACGTAACCCAAAAAAACGCAACCTGAAGCATCTGTAACCCGAGGTATGACGGTATATGAAGTATGATGAACACCTTTGTTTGGCTGTTGCCTTTTGAAGCTTGGGCTGCTGTTGGAATTCTGTTCTTCTCTCCTCCAGCCAAGCAGACCTCTCTAGTTAATGAAGACCAAGGAAGAGGAGGCAAACTTCAGCACATCTACTCTTGAGTCATTCTTTACAGTCAGATTTTGATTCAGGCGTTTTCTGGAAGACTGGGATTGAAAACAAACAGCCGTGTTCCTTAGGAAGGAAATATGATCTGACTGTGTCAGGAAAGGGAAACCGTTTGGAAGTCTAGACTGTCCCCTTCCCCTCCCAGCCTCTCCTCCTCCAGGGCGTTTTCGTTTATTCCTATAAAGGGGGGGAGAGAGAGAGAGAGAAATTGAGATAGTGCAAGACCGTTTCTGCCTCCACTTGTCATCAAGAGACAAAGCCGTTTGATGCACTGCAACTCAGGTGCAGCTGAAGCATGAAGAAGGGAAAGAGGCGGCGAGTCAGGAGAATTAAGGAACGAGGTCTGGAATGAATGGAACTTAACGTGCAGAACTGTGTGAAATCAAATGGCAAGGAATCAAACCAAAGGCATCAAAGGGAAGAAACCAAGTCAGGAAGCAAAACAGGAAGCAGCTAGCTTGCAACTAAAGTAACGTAACAGCAAGTTGGTTTGTATTCACAGCACAATAAACAAAACAAGACTAAAATCAGCCCTAGGGGATAGTGCAGGCTAATGTGGGTGGGAAACTCATGCAAATGAAGAAATCATAAATTCTGTTAGTGAAGAACATCACCAGTGATCACTGACAAGGAGAGTAAATACAATAATATCCTGCACTTACATAACTCTTTATTGCATCCAGATAACTTTCACATACATTATCTCAGAAAGCAACACAACAACCCTGTAAGGTTGGTCCTCATTAGTGCAGCTGGGAAACAAGGAAATAACAGTTCATCTTGGGCCAGGAAGAGAATTCTTTACTGTAGTGAATTGCAATCAGGGTACACACCTGTTATGTACTGAGTTGAATAGGATCCAAACTGTAGCAGTCTGATTGGTCCTAGAACAATAGGATCCAAAAGGCAGCAGTCTGATTGGTCCTAGAACAATAGGATTCAGAATGCAGCAGTCTGATTGGTCCTAGAACAATGCAGCAGTATGATTGGTTGGCAGGAACCACCCAATCCTGCTCCAGATAGAAGTGAATCCACAACCTGATTGGCTTACAGTAGAATTCCAGAATTAGCCAATCATGTGCAGCCCATTGTGTAAATAATGTATATAAAGCAGATACTGTGAGGGGACATTTATTCATTCCTCCTCACCACTATGAGCTGAATAAAGAGCATGAAATCACTTTGCGACTCTGAGTATATTTCACTGGCGACGAGGATGGGATCCCGCTGAGCTGACTGCCACACACAGCACCGCAGCACCGCCAACTGCCGCACCGCTGCCTCGCACCGTGTATCCAGGCTTCAGCTCCGGGGCACAAGGAACTCAGAATGGCAGCCAACAGCAGCTTCTCGCCATTCAACCCAGCATCTGGAGACTGGGAAGCGTACGCCTCCCGTTTCACCTTCCTCCTAGAAGCCAAAGGGGTCACCGACGAAGAAGACGCCAAGAAGAGGGCGATATTCTTCAGCGTCTGCGGAGAGGAGACGTTTGAAATCGCCCGGGCTCTCCTTGCGCCTGAAGACGTCGCTACTGTTCCATACAAAACAATAATGGAACAGCTGAAGGGGCACTTTTCGCCGCAGCCCTCAGTGGTGGCTCGTCGAAATGCCTTCTACGCAAAGCGGCAAGCCCCTGGGGAAACCATAACTGGGTTTGTGACCTCTCTCCGCCAAGCCGCCCGGTTCTGCAACTTCTCAGAGCTGGAGAACATGCTTCGTGACCGCCTCGTCGGTGGCCTGAAGGATGAGAAGCTGCAACGGCGCCTCTACGCTAAGAAGGACCTAACGTTCCAGGTCGCTCTGGAGGAGGCCCTGGCAACAGAAGCTGCCGAGAGGTCGACCCAAGAGGCACGGCCGAGCCTGCCATCCCAACCGAGGGTCCACCATGAAGACCTCACCGACGACTCAGGATCCGACAGGGAGGAGGTGCACCGAGTACAGCAGCGCACTCAAGCAGCGCACAGACCACAGCTGCCTCGACGAGAAGGAGGGAACTGCGCAAGCTGCGGGGAGAGTCACGAGAGGAGGACCTGCCGTTTCCGCAACGCAGAGTGCAGGCAGTGCAGAAAATCGGGACACATCGCCCGGGTGTGTCGGGCTCGGCCCACCCAACACCAGGCATCAGATGACCAATCCAAGAGCCCCAGGTCCCGGGGCCCAACGCACCAAGGCAACTCGACGGAGCTCACGGACTTCCAGGTATACCAGTTGCCCCACCCCAACGTAGAGAAAATTTATGTAGAGGTACAGATAGAGGGGGCCCCATGCCGCATGGAGCTTGACACGGGTTCAACTCTATCCATAATCTCGGCAAGGACCTTAAGGAAACTGTGTCCCACTGGGGGTCCCAAACTCAGGCCGGCCCCATTCACCCTCCGGGACTTCCAGAAACGTAAGGTCCCCACAATGGGGGTGGGGACCTTCAGGGTGCAATACCGAGGGCGGACGCGGCAACTGGACTTGCTTGTGGTCAAGGGCCCCTACATTAGCTTACTGGGATTGGCATGGTTTGGACCACTGGGGCTAGCTGTCACCGGGGTGAACCACACTAGCTTACAAGTGGACGTGGACGCCATATGCAAGGAATTTCCAGGGGTTTTCGATGGGAAATTGGGACAGTATACGGGCCCCCCCATTGCGCTACAGCTTGACCCCGCAGTACGACCGGTCAGGCTCAAGGCCCGCCGGGTCCCGTTCGCCTTGAAACCCCGTATAGACGAGGAATTGGACCGACTCGTAGAGCAAGGAGTGCTGGAGCCGGTGCCTAATGCTCCCTGGGAAACCCCAATCGTCACACCCGTCAAGCCTAATGGTTCGGTCCGCATCTGCGCAGACTACAAATGTACCATAAACAAGGCCCTCACGGCCCACGCATACCCAGTGCCAGTGGTCAGCCATGTCCTTGCCACCCTGGCTGGGTCGAAAATTTTTGGCAAGCTGGACTTGGCCCAAGCATATCAACAGCTGCCAGTAGATGAGGCCACAGCAGAGGCACAGACGATTGTGACGCACAGAGGAGCGTTCAGGGTAAAGCGGCTGCAATTCGGTGTCAGCGTGGCACCAGGCATATTCCAGAATATAATGGACTCTCTCCTTAAAGGGATTCCTGGCGTCACCCCCTTCTTCGATGATGTGTTGATTGCCGGCCCCACACCAGAGGAGTTTGAGGACCGCCTCCGCACCGTTCTGCACCGTTTCCAGACGGCGGGTCTCAAGGTGAAGCGGGAAAAATGTCTACTAGGAGTGCCTCAGGTGGACTTTCTGGGATTTATGGTGGACGCAGAAGGGGTCCACCCGACTGGGGACAAGGTACGGGCCATTTGTGATGCCCCAGCGCCCAAGAGCAAGACTGAACTTCAGGCCTTCTTGGGACTATTGAACTTTTACCATTCCTTCCTTCCCCACAAGGCGGCGGTAGCGGAGCCCCTACACAGACTCCTGGACAAGCGGGCCCCTTGGGTGTGGGGCCAGCGCCAGGAGGCCGCATTCCAGGCAGTCAAGGACTTGCTTGTCTCAAACTCGGTCTTGGCACACTTCGACGAGAGGCTGCCGGTGGTGCTAGCATGCGACGCCTCACCCTATGGCATTGGAGCTGTCCTGGGGCACCAACTCCCGGATGGAAGAGAGGTACCGGTGGCGTACTTTTCCCAGACACTCAACACAACCGAGCGGAACTACTCGCAAATCGACAAGGAGGGTCTGGCAATCGTAAAGGGAGTAAAAAAATTCCATGATTTCTTGTACGGGCGGCCCTTCACCGTGGTGACTGACCACAAGCCGTTGCTTGGCTTGTTTGCCCCCGAAAAGCAGACCCCCCAAGTGCTGTCTCCTCGCGTCCTCAGGTGGTCAATTTTCCTTGCCAGCTACCAGTATGCACTGATTCACCGACCTGGGAAGGCGATGGGCCATGCGGACGCCCTCAGCAGGCTACCACTACCAGAAACAGGCCCTGACCCAGCACCTGCACAAGAGGTTATGAGCCTGGAGCTGCTTCCCGACCGCCCCATTCAGGCACAAGAAGTTGCACACCATTCCAAGAAAGATAGGGTCATCTCCCGGGTCCTGGACTGGGTGTGGAGGGGATGGCCCAGCAGCAGCCCCGGGCCAGAACACAACCCGCAAACATGAACTGTCGGCCCACAAGGGGTGCCTGTTATGGGGAAGCAGAGTCGTTGTTCCCCAGCCCCTCTGCAAAAGGGTCCTCACAGCCCTACACGAGACACATCCAGGGGTAGTAAGAATGAAGGCCCTTGCCAGGAGTTATGTGTGGTGGCCGGGGATCGATGGAGAGATAGAGGCCTGGGTCAAACACTGCCAGGCCTGCCAAGAATCCCGCCCAGATCCCCCAAGGGCCCCAGTCCAGTCCTGGGAGTCCGCCCGAGCACCATGGTCACGCCTGCATGTGGATTTCGCTGGCCCCTTTCAGGGGAAAACATTCTTCATAGTGGTGGACTCCTACACCAAATGGCTGGAAGTCGCACTGGTACCGTCCACTTCCACGTCCGCAGCCATCCGGGTACTACGCAGGCTGTTTGCAACCCACGGGCTCCCTGACACTCTCGTCTCAGACAACGGGACTGCATTTACGTCAGGAGAATTCCAAACCTTCACAGCGCAGAACGCCATCCGCCACATCCGTTCGGCGCCGTTCCACCCTGCCACCAATGGCCAAGCAGAACGCATGGTGCGGACCACCAAGGACACCCTTCGCCGCATGACGCAAGGGGACTGGGAGTACCGCCTTGCCACATTCCTTCTAGCACAGCACAGCACCCCCAGCTCAACGACTGGCCGGAGCCCCGCTGAACTACTAATGGGTCGGCGCCTTGCAATCAGATTGGACCGCCTTCACCCCGATAGAGCTCAGGATGAGGTAGTGGTGGGGGAAGGCAGGAACCCCCGGACCTTCGAGGCCCAGGACCCAGTGTACGCAAAGAATTTTGGGGCAGGCCCAGCATGGGTACCCGCCACAATCACCAGGGTCACTGGCCCCGTGTCGTACGAGGTGCTAACGGATGGGGGGCAATGCTGGCGCCGCCACTGCGACCAGATACGGCGACGATTCCCGGGAGAAAACCAGGAGGAGGACAGGTCAGAGGAGTCCCAAGGGAACAGCGGGGCAGTGAGGCCCATAGAGCAGGAGGGGCCAGCAGGAGAGGCAGAATCAGTAAATACAGAGAGGACCCGTGAGGCCGAAAGGACACCGGAACCAGAACCACGACTGAGCGAGCCGGTTGCACCAGACCAAACAGCCGCATCACAGCCAGCATCCTTGGAACACGAGCCAGAACCCGGAGCCCGGACCAGGGAACACCCCAGGCCACAACGCACACGTAGGCCGCCGGCATACCTTGAGGACTATGAATGCGACCTCCCGGGCAGGACTGGAACTTAGAGGGGAGGGGTGTTATGTACTGAGTTGAATAGGATCCAAACTGTAGCAGTCTGATTGGTCCTAGAACAATAGGATCCAAAAGGCAGCAGTCTGATTGGTCCTAGAACAATAGGATTCAGAATGCAGCAGTCTGATTGGTCCTAGAACAATGCAGCAGTATGATTGGTTGGCAGGAACCACCCAATCCTGCTCCAGATAGAAGTGAATCCACAACCTGATTGGCTTACAGTAGAATTCCAGAATTAGCCAATCATGTGCAGCCCATTGTGTAAATAATGTATATAAAGCAGATACTGTGAGGGGACATTTATTCATTCCTCCTCACCACTATGAGCTGAATAAAGAGCATGAAATCACTTTGCGACTCTGAGTATATTTCAACACCCTTTTCTCACTGTGCTCTATCAATTTTCAAATCCAATTGTGGCAAAGAAAGGATGCTTGATGCTGCCAGGCAGGCGCAGAGAATAGCAGATCAATAAAATGGATTTAGCAGAGTTTATGAAAAATCCAGGGCGAGGAGAACACAAGGCAGAAAGGGACACTTGAAGGCCAGAAGAAAGTTGTTGTTGTTGTTGTTGTTGTTGTTGTTGTTGATTTAATCGCTTATATCCTGCTCCTCCTTGTGTTGAGCCCCAAGTGGTTGAGAGATGCTCAGGAGAAAAGAACAGAAAGGCCAAAGTATCTTCTAGGCAGAATCTCAAAGAGGACGGCAAGTAAATGTTCTCACAAGGCAAAAGACCTTGGAAGACATATATTGTCACACGAGTTTCAGACCTAAAAGGAGAATAAGCAATTCAGCTATTAACTGTTCTGAAGAGAGAGAGAGAGAGAGAGAGAGAGAGAGAGAGAGAGAGAGTCAGACTTCAACAGTTGTTTTTGTCATCTTGCTAATTCTTTCAGGAACATGTGAGCAGAGAAAACTGAACATATTATTCTATTGGCTCATAGCATTACAGTCATTTGTAATGCCCCAGATTAGCTTCCCAGAAACAGGCACTGGAATCGGGTACTTTATGAGACAATATCATACTATTGCAACATGCATTTCGTTTAGTGGCAGATCTCAACCAAACACCTAAAATATTCGCTCCAAGTAAGCAATGCTTTAGAACTGCTTTGAAATACTGTTCTGGTTGCATGTGTCTTATCTTCATGTGTTCAAACAAATGCCCTTAAAATATGCTGCCAATGTGGCGGTTTCGTGGAAGTTGTAAACAGAGTGGAGAAAACATGGTTTCTGTTACACACTAGTCTAGCCACATTAGCAGGCCAAAACATGCAGGCATGTTTATACATATTACAGACCCATTTAGCTAACTGCTGACTCTATCCCCAATTGCTCTTTGTCTTCTGGTTCCAAATAAACCAAGG
Organism: Podarcis pityusensis; assembly: GCF_964106645.2. Classification (NCBI taxonomy): domain Eukaryota; kingdom Metazoa; phylum Chordata; class Lepidosauria; order Squamata; family Lacertidae; genus Podarcis; species Podarcis pityusensis. Next base: position 59,384,028 of record NC_138031.1, read on the forward strand.
GCTGAACTTCATGGTACCACTGCAACACTGAGCATTCTGTCTTGTACTGCCATTATTAAATGCGATGAGGCTGTTTCAAATCTGGGGCATCTTCAATTAATTCTATACTAGGAAAGGGCAGAGACAAATCCTCTGCCCATGTGCCTGACAATACTGTGCCAATAATTTTTTTTTAATATAAAATGTTTAAAAATGGCACACAACTAAGTCAATGAGGTTTAGGAGGTCAATTTTCGTTTGGTAAACAAGGTTAGCAAATTGCAACAAAGCTGTCCAACCGCAGTAATCAGCATCTGGGTAAATGGCACCCGCTCACACACTCTCCGTTGATAGGCTATTAAATAGAAATAGCTATTTAACTGAACCGTCTTCTGAAGAAAAGGCTTAAACTAATTCAGTTTATGCCACCATTAAGTCTTCCTGTCAGGTCAAAAGCACAACATCATATGTATATTAACAAATACAGAAGCTGAAGCTGAGTTCTTTGTGAGGGACTTTTGAAACGTTTTATTACAAAATGCAATCAACGAGGCTGAAATCTGAGTTGAAGGCCAGTATGCTGGAAGGGGTGGGGAGATGCACCATATTACTATAGCTTCCCTCCCCACAAATGCATTGCCCCTTCTAGAAAAAAGATACAGGTACTCCTGGAGGTGGGTTTGTCATTTTCCACTTCAAATGACAACCACAGAGGCTGCATTGTGTAATGAAAGGAAAATAAATCTGTCTCATACAAGCAAGCAGCTACACATAATGCATACTACTGAACTTGCACATATAGGACAATGTTAGAAACAGTAGTAGGTGTGTATGTTTAACCTGGTTGTGTGCAAAGTGGAAAAGACGTAAGGACAGAAGACAAATTTGTGGCCAGCGGTCTTTTATTACAAGCCAGGAATAAGCCATTTTTAAAAGAAACAAACAAACAAATGGCACGATGTTTTCAATAATTTTCCAGGTTAAGCTCTTAACTGGAAAAGGGCAGGAAATGTGTATTTGTGAACCAAAACAGCCACAGAAAATTTTGTAGGTCATGGAAAAATTTTGAACTCAGAGGGAAAAAATCAGACCTGGTTATGATTGAGTAAAGCATTCAATACATGTTCAAGCAATTGCTTGGCTGAATCCAAAGGTCACTCTAAAGACCAAATTCCTAGAAGGAGGCTCAGATTCTTGTTGACAAAAAAAACCCCAACCTTAAGCCCCACGTCAAGGTTTATGAGAGGTTAGGCCACCTCGCAAGCAGCTCTGACAGCTTGAGGAAGGCATCTGCTCTTTCACAGTGAAAAATGCTGAAATATTTGTTGATATATATAAAATATGTGAAAATCTCTGGGTATTCTCCAAATTCATGAGGTTTATCAGCAGCATGCGCCTGGCCATTACTCTAAAAAAATAAATAATTTAAATCCCTTATATTATAGGGTCACACAAGCAATGATTTACTCATGGCCAAGGAACAAATAATTCAATAAATGTCTTTACAGCTGGTTAAATGCTGAAACAGAATGAGGCATTGAGTAACTGCAACTGCAGCAGCCAAGGAGAACACTCTGTCATATGAGAGTTCTTACACTGCAAGACACCAGAGAACCCGATTGCTCGTCCATTGTTACTTTACCCTTTAATGCCATACACATTTGAGATCATCATATTCCTCAGTTTTCCTGTGCTGATTTGATTACAGAGGATTTGTAGCTTGCGCAGTTAATTAAACACAGCTAGGTTTGTGTGAGGTCAAGTGAACAAATGAATCACTGAAGAGAAGGGAGTCCTGAGTGCAGACAAATTTATTCAGAGAACAAGGGTTCTCCAAACAGGAGTCTAACTTAGCCCTGAAAACTCTACCTTCCCATTTTTGCCCTTGCAAAACAGTAATTAATCTCATATTGTGGAATGCAACCTTAAGGTTCTCTCATCGGGGGAAAAACCTCTAATAAACAGACAGAAATATTAATGCAGCTATTCTGGATAACACTCCATTCTTCTGCTGAGTAATGGGCTACCATGTCTCTCCTGCAATGTTTCAAGAGCAGGATGGGGGAAAGTATTGACATCTGAATACTAAAATGTTGTGGGCAGGATTCACCAAAGGTGCCCCATCAGCAGAAGTCCTGCACAAAGACTTCCCCGTGAGCTCCCCCAATCTGACTCAGGGGTAGATATAACCCCCAGGACAGTGTGCAGGGGTAGCAGAGGGGCAGTAATTCTGTCTGGCAAATTCTTGCACGGACAGAATGTTTGTAATAGTGTGACACTGAATTCTACCTTGAACATGTAATCTCTGTTTGGTTTTTACACAAGAACCTCAAAGTAAAAGCAACTAGATAAAACTGAAACAACATTAAAGAATACTGTAGTGCTGTTTATTTCTCTCTCTTTGAAAGCAACCAGTGAAATTTCAAAAGGCTGGCCCAAGCAATTTTGTACTTGCATTCAGATGGAGACGTGTAGACTTGACCTGCACAAAGGACAAGTCCCACATTAATCTTTGCTAGTCCAAATGCACTAACAGGATCAATGAGAGTAGTCCAGTTAAAATGAGGGACTGTCGAGTCAAAATACCTCTTTTGTCACCCAGGACTTCTTTCTCCACTTCCTATTTACTACAGCAGTAGAAAACCATCACAGGTACAGATCTTGGCAGTCAAGCCACTATAACATACCATGTCCCCTAACCTCTTAAGCAGGTGTCATCACATCTCCACGCATGCAAATCCCTAACGGCACACAGTGGCTCTCACAAGCAGATATCTACAGCCCACCCAGAGAGGTTAGCAGAGGTTCTCTAAGTGACCAGATGCCCCATCTATTTCATGGAGCAATTTGAGAACCACAGACTATAACTTTAAAGCCATGTGAAAATTTCTAGAAGACTTAATTAGGGTTTTGTTTGGTGTTTGTTTGTTAACCCCGTTTCAGTTGACTTTCTTCAAACAGCTCTTCCGATGCTCTTCAAAACAAGAGGAGTTAAACACTACAAGGAATCAGTTTTAAAACCAGCAATGTTGCACAACGCTTTCTCAGGCCCACAGCAGTGTAATGTGAACAGAAAAGAAGGAAAAAAACAGAAATTTGACGTTGTTTCCTTAGAAGTGGTGGTTTGAGTAACTAATATTCCACAGCTTAAATCAGCACCATAAATACTTAAAACCAGAAAACCAGAAAGAGCGGGGGAAATGCTGAAACAAAAATACACTCTGAAACATTCCCATCTTTGTGGCAGCAAAGTGTAGAGGGAGGATCACTACCTTTCTGCCACCATGACAAATGTTATGTTAAACCCTTTGCTAAGGGAACAGGGGATCCACTACACCCTCATTAGGGAGTTGCACACGTTTCCCCCAGTGTGCGACTCTATGGAGGTCATGACAATGAACTCATGCTCCCTTCTTTCTCTGCTTCTGCCTTAACATGGGAAGCAAGCAACACTTGATTTTCCCTTACTACCTTCCCAGTTGACTTCCGAAGCACAAAGATAGCAGTGCAGGTGGAAATCTGTGAGTCCCACACATAACATTGCAGTAAAAGTGAGGAAATTTGTGTTCTCTCTCTCTCTCTGCCCGTCTATTGGCTACGTTGGTTGGGGCTGTAGAGACTAACACTGTATGCAAATTATATTATCTAGTTATGTTTTTAAGTGTCAGGCTGCTGTGCTTCAGAGGTGTTGAGTGGGTGGGTGTTTAAAATTCATCTTGTTCTTTGCCCTGTGTCCCCTTACCTGGCTTTCCATGCGGGGAGGGAGTTCTACATTCTGTTTTCCACAATATTTATATTCCTGCTCTGAGATTCAAAAGTTTAAGAGACCATGAGCTTGTTTGGAGGTTCTAGCAGGGGAGCGCAGCTATCGTATACCCTTGACCGAAGAACGGTACACTCCTTCTATCTGGGATGGTCGTCCTCTTCCACCGAGCGCGCAGCTTCGGGAGGGACGCACATGGAGAGGTGAGGGAGGAAGGGGACACCCGCCTAGCCAGCCAGATCAGCCGAATCAACCCTGGCGATCAATGGGGTGACAGATGTCGCCACCAGATTGCCCCCCCCCCAACCTGCAAAGGAACCCACTAATGGCTCCGGAACGAAGAGGGGGAAGTGGCGCGGTGCTGAGAGTCAACTGCTTCCTCTGTGGAGTGAAGCCGCACAGCCGTTGCCGGAGAGCGCTGCCTTTTTCCTGGGACAATTTGGCTTCTAAAACAATCACCCGTGAGTACTTAAATTTCAGACAATTGGACTCTAAATAAGGACTTGCGTGCAGAAAGGAAAATTGGACTTAAAAGTTTATTTCAATTTGGCACTGAAACGGGAAGGTCTAAACAGGAAGTCAGCCTTCCGTTTCTTTGTAGATAGATTAAAGCAAAGACATGGCAAACTAGAGCTCAGAAAATCGCTTGTAAAGGACTAACTTTCATCATTTAAGATTGTTGAACCCCCTTCGGAAGCAGGAGAAGAGGGGGGATTTTTTCTGAACTGTTTAAACCTGCAGAAGTGAGTGTAAAGTAAAGTAACTTTCCACCGTCTTGATCCTGGAGCGGGGTGTCAGGACTGACGTTTTTTGAAGTTCATTGACCAGAGACAAACGTTTTTGACAGATAGCTAAAAGAAGAGAAACATAGTGATTCCATTGTTCCCCTTCGCATTTTAAAGGAACAAATATTGACAAAATATCTGAAAAAGGAAACTTTGTTGTTAGATTTGTCTTTAAAAGAAAAGAACAAATAGAAGTTTTTCCCCTAGAGGGAGCCTGTGAAACTGTAACTAATTCTGAATCGGGGAGCTTGCAGCTGTTACAGATTACGATCGTGGGAATAGACTTCTGACCTTGCAGGACAATGTATTCAGAAGCTCTGCTGTGTGCTCTCTGTAAAACAAGTGCCCTACTGGAACAGCTACATGAGAAGACGGACTTTCACGCTTACACGCGGACTTACACGCTGAAGACCTCCTTCAAATCAGCATATTGCGGTGGCACCCGCCCCTTTTCCTCCAGGGCCACCCTGGCCACAGTCATTCTTGGTTCCTTTCCTCCCAGGCAGTGTTCTAAGCAGTAAGCTGACCCAAAGGTGAGCGACCGCTGATGCCATGACACCACTGGGTCATGTAGTGCCAGCCAGCTCATTCCTAGTATTATTGGGGGTCCCGCCATCGTGGCCACGTGAAAGGCCATGGTTTCCGTGTGCCTGGAAACACTCATCCGCATTGGCGGAGTCTGGTGTGTCACTTCCCCTCCCAGTAGTTCCCTGCCATCAATGGTGGTCACCTGCAAGGGGAAATCTAGTGGCAACAGGTGGAGCTGGTGCTCCAGGGCGAAGTCTCTACTGAAGAAATTACATGAGCTGCCCGAATCAAGCAGACCATTCACCTTGACTGGGTGCCCATTTGGGAGTTCTAGCACCACTTCAATGGCTATAGCTGCTTTGGGAGGGTCAGGCTGGGGCACTTCTATTGGTCGCTGGCCTGGCTGCCGCCCCTGCTGGTCGGCAGCCAGGCTTTCTCGTTTCCCTGCACCGGCCCCTCCTCCCCCTTCTCATCATAGCCTGCTGTCCCCATCATGCCTTGCCAAGCCTTTCGTTGGGGACAGACCCTCGCAAAATGTCCTGGCCACTGACAAAGGAAACACTTATTGGTAGTTTTCCACTCCTTTCCCTCCTTTTTCCGGACTTCGCTAGCGTTTGAAACTTCGTGCACATGCGCTCCATCAATTTCCATTGGCTCTGCCGCCTGGGAAGGCTCCCTCGGCATCTCAGGAATCCGGTTGACATGGAAACGCTCCCCCCTTATCTCCCACCTTTCCTGAGCCCACGCTTCCTGGCGTACACCAATCCCAAGCACAGTCTTTGTGAGCTCATCCATCGACCGCGAGCGGGGCGCTCTGGACAACTCACCTTTCACTTCAGGAGCCAAACCTGCCTCAAACAGCGTTTGTACTGGTTCAGAGCCCAGGTCCCACCCGAGCTTGTGCACTAACATCGCAAAACGCGACCAGTAGCTTCTGACGGACAGGCTCCCCTGCTTGCACCCCAGCAGCTCCCTCCGTGTCACACTTTGCTCCACCTCGCTGGAGAACATGGCGTCCATTGCCTGGTAGAATTTTTAAAGATCTTTTAATGCATCATTCTCCGTCGCCATCAAGGGCCTGATCCATTCCCGCGCCCCATCCTGCAGATGTCCAATAATGTACGCCACCCTCTCCCTATCATCAGCAAAGTCATTTTTCTGCAATTCCAAAGCGTATTAAATTTCCGTTGGGAAAGCATTGTAGTCTTGGGGCTTCCCCCCAAATTTATTTACCAGCCCGGGGACCTTCCTCCCTATCGGGGTGCTCTGACCTGCGCATCCTGAGCCCGCCTCTCCTCCAGCCGCGCCGACAAGGTAGCGACATGTGCCTCCAGGTCTCGATTCCTCTCCATGGCTGCTTGCTCTGTCTCTCCGGCTGGTCCTGTCTGGCTCATCATGCTGCCTTCCCCGGGCTGTGCACAAGCAACGTCAGGGACTCTCGGATTGCTGTAATGGTTCCTAAGGGGGTTGCTTGTGTGTAAGCAGGTGCCTATCTTGCTGGCTGGGTGCAAACACCTGGCTGGGCTTCCAAAGTGAACCTCCTCTGTCCAGACAGCCACTCGCCCGTGGCTGACTCAATCGCTGGCAGAATCCGTGAGTGGGCGTTTCTTAAACTTCTTCCAGCAAAGAAGTTCTTTGACGCCTACCCTCCGCCTACCCTCTCTGCGTGGAAGCCTTCTGCGCAGGGAGGGCGTGGGCAACGGAGGACCCCTAGTCTCCCCGCTGGTCCCAGGCAAGGAGTCATGGGACCGCCTCGCCACTTCCCCCAGCTGCCCCCCTTCTCCACTGGTGCTACGCTGATTCTCTTCCCCAGAAGATGGGCTGCTTCTCCCGATCCCTGGACGCCCTCTGGAATCCCTCTGGCTTTCGCACTCTCCCTCCAGTACTGATGGCAGTTCCCTGACAACACGTGAAGTCAGAAACTGAACGAAGCAAAACCCTTTTCAAGGGCAATTGTGCTGACGGCTTTCAGTTAGCTTAAAAGAGAATTAAAAGAGAGGGGAAGGGAAAATTCTAAATTCCACAGCTTCGCCACATCAAAACACAATGAGTGATTACATATATACTTGGCACGGAGCTTACATCACTGTTTGTATGGTTTAGATACTCTAGAGAACGGCCTACACGGCGCGATAGCTTGTTGACCTCATGTAAATGATCTCATCTTGCAGAATGAGATCATGAGAATGTGATCAGCTCTGCTGCATTCATGTAAGTGGTTTTGCAGAGCTGACAGCTCACCCCAACATTATCACTGCTTGGTCACACGGTGGGCAAGGGGGCAGAATAGAACAACACACGTAAACGAAAAGGAGATGTCTCAGCCTTTAAAGGAACCATTTGACCAGCACATTCTAACTACCATGATGAGAAGCCTCCCCCTAAGGGTCTCTGAGCCAATCATGTGAGCACAGTTAAAACACAAAGTTTCAAGATCAGATCTGGGACTCTATATAAAAACTCGCTGAACAACAATGAGCTCATTGTGACTTCATTCGGGCTGCTAATTCTCTTCAGCCTATGAATAGTGAAAATTGGTTTCAAGGCAAGAGTGGGGGGGGAATACCCTCGGTTTCTCACACCTAACTAATTCTCTGCCTCAGGCCTTCCATTGCTGGGGCTGGTGTGCTCCACTTCGTACTGCTGCAGCTTAATTCAGCATTTGGGAAGCATATGGTTGAGGGAGCACTGAAGTCCAATTTTCTAGTTCAAGGTAGGTATCCATGTTCGTCTGCCGTAGTCGAAACAAAATAAAAAAAATCCTTCCAGGTGCACCTTAGAGACCAACTAAGTTTGTTATTGGTATGAGCTTTCGTGTGCATGCACGAAAGTATTCTTCAGTGTATCCTTCTGTGTATCTGAAGAAGTGTGCATGGACATGAAAGCTCATACCAATAACAAACTTAGCTGATCTCTAAGGTGCTACTGGAAGGATTTTTTTTATTTGTTTTCCAAAACCTGACAAAGAGAGACTTTTTATCCAAGAGCAATTTACAGCGTTAATACTGCAGAGGTTAAAGAGGAGGTTCCCTTTTCGTGTAAAATGCTTGACATTACAATGGTTTTCAATGCTCAATAGCTGAAGTCTCTCTCCTCCACCCCTTCCATGCAACCACCATCCATTTCTGTAGCTGCCTATCATCTGTTCAGGAGTGCATATATCTGGGAAATATGCAAGGGTAACTTCAGGGCAAATATCAGGCCTTTTGAGCATGATATGCATGAATCAACTTTGTTTCTGGAAGATTTCCTAGGTGATACAACAATGCAGCGGACAATAGTTTTCACAGCGGCACAACAAACAATGACTTGGAAGGATCTTTGCATTGCAACAGTATTAGCAACTGAAAGGCACTGTCGGCTACTCTCTCCTCTGCTGGCCCCTCTACCCATCTGTAAGCATCCTTTTACTGCTTCCCCAAAGAAAGTTTGCTAGCCGAAACGAGAGAAGATAGGTAATGTGAAAAGGGGAGTAGGAATTAAGGCAACTGAAAAGGACAGCAGCACAGCACACATGCTTACCTGTGTGTCAGCCTCCTTGCTAGATCAACTCAGTAGGGGATGGACACTGTGTTAGATATATAAGCTAGGTGCCAAGTGGCTCTTTAAAGCAGGGTTACAGTCGCCAAAACAAAATGCCTAGTTGCCATTTTTTCAACACAACTTTTTGGTTTCTGAAATTCATTCTGATTATGCAGATAAAATATAACCAATAGAATTCTACAGGATGTGTGGCTAGAGTGTGAAAACAGTCAAGATCCAAGGATCCCCAGGCATGCACCTCTAGATGGTGGAGACGTCAGGCACCATCCTGATGCACGGGCATCTTCACTTGGTTGCAAAGTGGCCAATTTCGAAAGCTGGGGGCACACCAAGCAAAGTTGGGGCAAAGCCCCTGCTGCAACTCCTATTCATACCAAGCCAGGGCTATGAATCTGAGGAGAAGAAGCCATCAATATTACATTAGTTGCATTACATTGGCTCCATTTACCCTCATTCCAACTGTCAGGACCAAGCTGCTCCTTCCAGTCTTCCAGCTCCCCAACCTAAGCCATGTAAGTACAGGATCCCAACAGTGGCTGTGAGAATGGCCCCATCCTATATCCCACGTAACCTTCTTTTCAAAGGACAGTCCTTATTTGAAGTGCTGTCAGAGGACAGTCCCCCTTTACAAGCAGAGCTTGATTTGAAGCTTTCCAGTCCAAGGGGGGAAAAAATAATCGTAAGAAAGGAGAACAGGAGTCTTGAAGTCACCCATCAGCAACACTAGGACACCAGACTGAGCAGGCACACAGATAAAAAATCAGTCACAATCTTCCCTACTACAGTGGCATGCATTGTATTATTATTATTATTATTATTATTATTATTATTATTATTGCATTACAGCAATTATTTCCAAAACTGCATCTACAGATATATATTAGTACATGCTGATTTTATGGGAAGCTGCTTTCCTTGTTTGTTCTCTCTTTTGGCAATGCGTATGTGTCCCCCAATACTTGTCAAAACCTTGGAGTCCATTTGTGGCCAAGACAAGGAGTGAAGGCTAAGGAGTTACTGGCTAAGGACTTGGTCCTGGCTCTGAACCTGATGCTGATGGTCAGCGGACCACTGAAACTAATGCTGGCAGGCAAGAACCACTGAACCAGAGCTCACAGCATGAGGGACTATAGAAGTGCAGACAGGTCCCTCATGGGTGGTGAACCAAATGCCTTGCATGTCACCTTGCAACAACAGGAAGTGCACCAGGTGGGGGATCATAGAACACAGAAGGGCCCAACTTCAGGCCAACAAAGACAGACTAGGCCCAAGTTCACTTTCAACCCTTGTTGGAAAAAGTTGCTAACTAAAAGTCCTCTTTTATGCCTTCAAGTGGACTTCAGCCATGAAGTCACTGGATTACATGGGACTACATACTCTCAATCTAATCTTCCTCACAGGGTTGCTGAAAGGGTAGCATGGGAGAAAGGCCATGTACACTGCCTTGAGTTTGGTGGGGAAACCAGGGGATGAAATTGTGACACACTTATAAATGAATGGAGCAGCAAGGATTCAAGTTGCATAGAAGAGTCCTGTGTACACTGATGATCTACCAACGCAGCTGGTCCACTACAAATGGCATCACCTGAACCATTTTTATTTTATCCCAAATGAATAAGCACTGCACACACAGCTTCATGCACCACAGGGTGCTGTGACTTACTATTTCCAAATTGTAAAGCGGTTGAAAATGTTCAACAAGTGGAAAGAAACCTATTGTTTTCCCAATCTCCAGCAGTTCCCTTGACTCATGTCAATGTTATCATTGTACTATTGGAGCTGACAGGTATTGGCAAGAAAATGAGAGTATGGAAAGCCATTAGCCTGTGTCTGATTTGATACCCTTTCTTTTGTTGAATGGAAAAGAACAGCACAGTGCAATTCTGCACTATTACAGTAAGTCAAAAACCTGAAAACAATTTTATTTTTTGAAAAGTACTTTCCCTAGGTTTTCCAAACTAAGAAATAATGAGACCAATTTCCATGGCACATCATGCTACATTTTCCAGAAGTACAACAAATATTTACTGTAAACAAGCAGCAGGCAAATTTCAGTAACGATTATTCAGGGAAGTCATAACCAACCTTTTCACCATTATTTTCCTTTTTTTTTTTTTAAACCAAATGACTTTTCCTGTTGCCCTGAATCATGGTGTATAGAAAACAAGCCTGAAAGATTTTAGCAACAGGAAAGAAAAAGATGCAGGAGGTTTGTTTTGCCAGCAGTGAATATGCAAACCTCACTCTCTGGTTCCCTACACCCAAAATACTTTTGCATATCCTGCCTGGTGTGGGAAATATTCTGCAGCTGCAACCCTGCTTTATCCAAGACTTCTCTGCTTGTAACATCAATTTTGAGAGGAAGAAGACAGTACCACATTGTAGGCACGTAAAATATGCCACATAGGCATATATGCCGAAGTTTATCATAGGCACTTCAGTTCTCACTGAAGTACTTAGAGCATGATGGGGATCTTTATGAAAATAATCTCCAAATTATTTCCCTCTTGGGGTGTCAAACTATTAGACACACTCTCTCTCTCTCTCACTCTCTCTCTCTCTCTCTCTCTCTCTCTCTCTCTCTTAATTCTGTATCTAGGTCTTATGCTTCCAAATGTGCCCTGGCAACAGATGCTTAGAAATCATACAGATAGAAGCTTGCCTTGATTGCTTTTGACTTTGCTCACAGTCCAGACATTTTCATTTGCTTGGTCTCACATTTCCAGTCAGATGGTTCTGCCACTACATTGCACCATGCTGACCTCCCTGCTGCCTTGCCCCTCCACCTCTCCCTCTTGGTAACCTGCAGCAACACACGACCTTGAGAAGCCTGATCAAGCACTGCAGTCCCACCCCTGCCACTGCTGGAAGTAAGTCTCACTGAGTTCAGTTGAGTTTACTGCAGGTCAATGGGTAAAGGACTATAGCCTTAAACTGCAAAATTTACTAACTTCCAGTTAGCAAGTCCTATCAAACTCAGTAGGACTTACTTCTAAGTAGATATTGTGCCATTAAGTTACGAAACTATTAAAATTTTCTGCTAGTTCATTTTCAGCACAAACTATTATTTGTACTCTGGGGATAGGAGGAAGTAAGGTCAGGGGAGAATATGAACTGGGATTAGGAATGAGAGGGAAAGAGGAGTTGAGTCAGTCCCCTCCGACTGAATTCCCCTAAAAAATCCCAACGTTCCAGGGAACACGATAACAACTATTGGATTACACTACAGGGTTGCCATGAATTAGCTCTCCCACCAGCAATGTGGGTGTAACAAAACTGGGCTACTTTGCAGAGTGGGTTTAACCAATGTTCTCATGTTTCCTTACAGGAGAAACAACTGGATTTGTATTTGTATTGGCTAGGTGATTTTCTAAATATATAAAACTCACAAGTGTCAAGACTTGAACAGGAAACTTCCAACTTTGCTGCTATCTTTTGCATAAGGGTAGAAATGTTCCTACCCCATAACACCTACACAAAACTTCTGGATTTCTGAATTGTTTTCTAGGAACAGCAATCGCTTTGCCACCAAGGACAATCGGGCGGGGGGGGGGGGGCAGGGAGAGAAATAAACCAAGAAGCCCTTTCTTCAGACAATGGGTGTGTCAGGCTCTTGTTTTTATCTCTATGGATGACAAACATCTACCACTGTTTTGACTATACTCAGTAGCTAAGAACCCTGATAGTTGATAGCAGGCTCAGTTCTCAAAAAAGCACTGGAAAGGATACAGCCTGCACATTTTGCCTCCTGTTTCCACTTCTGTAAGGGCTGGAGACTTTGGCCAGAAAATGTAAGGTGGGAATCTGTGGGATTCTAAGGAGCAAGGCTAGAATTTGGGTAAAACCCAGGAAATGAGGCAGAGAAATCTGCCTTTCGCAGAGCCAGATCATCTAGCCCAATACTGTCGACCCTGACGCAACAGCTCTCCAGGGTTTTGGCAAGGGATTTCTCACAGCACTACCTAAAAATGCTGGGGGGTGACCCTGGGACCTTTTGCAAGCAAACCAGTTGCTTCATCACCAACCTTTAGCCATTCCCCAATAAGCTTAGAAACACATCTGGAGGCAGGCCTGCCCAAATGTGCACAATTGATGTCATTTCATGTCATAAGATAATCTTCATGATTTCTCTATATAGGCAAAACCGTTAACTTGACACAATGTGACCTAGCCAGTTTTTTAAACACCAGAGAGGTGTGGCCTCATGCAGAAATGGTTATAAATCAGGCATGCACTATGCCTATCCTCACTGCCTTAAATCACCAACTGCACAGCTCTTCTAAAAACCAGGAGGTGAGGCAGGATTGCCTTCTTAGGGGAAAAAAGAGAGGAGAACAGGAACATTGTCAGCTGCCACCCAAAAGGATAAGAGAAGTGAAGGAGAACAAAACTCAGCCACACTGTCATTGGGGAGCAGATGGCAGGGATACACAAAGCCTTTTAAGATGTAAACAGGGTGGCCCTCATGATAAGAAGGAGGAGGCCTCCATCAGCAGCTGCTGGCTCTTCTGGTTGTGGCAGAGGCAACCTGGTAGAGAGAGAGGGAAGAGCATTTTCTATAAGCCACTGGTCAAAGATCTTGGAGGGAATAAAGAGGCAGCTGCACAAAAGGGAGTTTGTGTGCATGTGGCTGCCCTGGTGTCAACTAGGAAGGTGCATCCATCTATACACATGGCCTCCAACATTTACCTGCTGATTTTTAATGATGCGGGCAAAACATCTCAGAAAGATGCAAGTCTTTCCATTGCATTTGTTTTGTCATCACTTATGATGTAACTTTTTGCATTAGTCATCCTGTTCAGTAAACACACTGGCCCAGGATAGACTGTGTGGTATCAAGGTCAGTCACATAGCACATTTCAAAACACACCAGCAGTTACTGTAAAACACCCGGATATGGTTATCTGTTTACCTAAGGAGAAAGTTTAGAATCAGGTCAAAATGCCCTTTTTGGTGGTACAAAATGTCAGGGGGGGGAGTTGGGGCAGGTGAGAGGGGGTTTGATGTTCAGTGAGAAAGGAGGATTGAAAGCTCTGTGGAAATTGCTACTCCTATAATATCAGGTAAGCTTAGAACTACTCAGTGTAGTTTGTGACAATGTGTGAGGTGGTGAGCAACTTTCCCACACTTTTCTCACACATTTTGAAAAAGAATATATGCCAATGTCTTCCCAGCCCCCAAGGCTTCCTCCTATCTGCCAAAAATAGGCCCATCATCCAAATAAGCAAAACAAAAAAACATGTTTCATAAATAGCATCCCTCTCCATTTTTGAGATAATCCTGTGAATTTATGAGCTGGTTTTGGTTTTGCGTTTTGCTTACACTGGACATTATTTTGATGTTATAAAAAGAAAAGCAGCCTAGACAAATATTATCTCAAAAATAAGTTAAGATATCCTGAGCAGGCTCCTACTATACTTCATGTAAAAAACAACAACAAAACCACCCTCAATTTCCTTGAGCAAAATTTCTACCATCTAAACTCGTGCTGGATAAATGAAGCAAAAAGTTATGCAATCATGTGTCCTAATAAAACTGCACTAGCAAGGCGCCTTTCATTTAGCATCAGTGTAATAAGGACAACAATTCATATGAGATGGCTTTCCTTGATATTACTAACCCATTGCTAAAGGGTACGTAGTCTTAGTCCCGGTGTTCTTAATCAGATACCATCTTTGTTTCTTTAAGATTAGGTCTGAAACTAAGACAGCCCATATCTCTCCCTCTCTCTTGAAAGAGATCAGTCCCAGTTGGTTCAGATCTAGGGTAGCTTGAGAGCTACATTCCCCTGTGAGCAACCTTCTGGGGACTACATGCCCATGGTGGTAAAAAAAGGTAAAAGAAAAGGACCGCTGAATGGTTAAGTCCAGTCAAAGGCGACTATGGGAGTGGCGCTCATCTCGCTTTCAGGCTGAGGGAGCCGGCGTTTGTCCACAGACAGCTTTCCAGGTCATGTGGCCAGCATGACTAGGTCACATGACCAGGTCATGTGGCCACCTGGCACAACAGAACACCATAACAGAAACCAGAGTGCACGGAAACACCATTTACCTTCCCGCCACAGCAGTACCTATTTATCTACTTGCACTGGCATGCTTTCGAACTGCTCGGTTGACAGAAGCTGGGACAGAGCAACGGCAGCTCACCCTGTCGCAGGGATTTCAACCGCCAACCTTCTGACTGGCAAGCCCAAGAGGCTCAGTGGTTTAGACCACAGTGCCACCCGCATCCCTGTATGTCAGAAGTGGGATGCTGGGCAGGACCAGAGGCAATGGATGTGAGACTCGTACATTTTCTACCATAAGCTACATCCAACCACACAGAGGTTTCTACACAAACACCTCTCCCCAGCTTGCATGCAGTCAAGCATGAGAAATCATCACAGTTAAAGGATACAAACTAGCTAGATAAAAACACTCAAAAAACGGTGAGGGGTATGGCCTGAAGAGAGAGGGGTACATGGTCTGGGAGAGTCACAAGGGTTGGAAAGAAAGGTCTGGAGGGCTGTATTAACATATACAGAGTGATGGAATTCCCAGATTTTGATGGGTTCGAAATTCACCTGGGCATCAAGGTGGCATCTGATGTCTCCACCATCTGGAGGTGCATTCCTTGGATGTTGCCTGTTTTCACACAGTAGCAACACATTCTGTAGAATTCCATCCAATGAATTTCAGGAACCAAAAATTCATACAGTCATACCCCAGGTTACGAATGCTGTGGGTTGCGCGTTTTCGGGTTGTGAACTGTGCCAAACCCGGAAGTACTGGAACGGGTTACTTCTGGGTTTCGGCACTTGTGCATGCACAGGATCACAAAATCACACGCAGACGCGGCGCTTCAGGCTGTGAACGCTGCAGGTTGCAAACGTGCTTCCTGCACAGATCACATTCATAACCCAAGGTATGACTGTATTGAAAAATATGATTTTCGAGCCATCTGGCCCCAAAATGGTCAACTAGGCATTCCATTTTGCCAAATGTAACCCTGGTTTAAGGAGCCATTTGGCACCTAGTTTATATACCTGAGTTTCTAACACTGCCTAGAACTAAGTTAATGAACGAAACATAGTTATGTAGTAAAGTTCAACTACGCAGTAAAGTTGTGTCACAAGACATGAGGAAGGCAGCTTACTCAGTAAGCCAGAATACAACAGAGTCTAAAGATTCCTTTTGCTATGGGGTTAATAAACTCAGAACCATATGAGTGGTGATACACAGGTTATACCTTTACAAGAACTTACCATGATCCCAAGTGATGAGGAGAATGTTGCAGAGGACACCCCCAGTGATAATGCAAAAAGTGTATGCTATCATTACATGCTCTGTGTTCACCTTTGTGTGAGAAAACAGAGGCCTGAATGGGCTGAGCTTGGTGCACATGTGCTCAGTAAATACACCCAGTTCCTGAAAAAACATCCCATGTGGGTTCACTGCAGAATTATACATGTACATGGAAATGACTCACAAAAACAGTGGGAGGAAAAACAATAGTAACAAAATAATCAACAGTAATGGGCTTTAAGCAAGCTGTCACATGAGCCTACAAGAAGAGGGTGGGGAGGTGTTGCATCAGAATTAAATTCTAAGGGCACAAAGAAACATGAGGTTTAAGACTATGAAGCCATTTCTATTTCCAACCAAGCAGAAAGGCACTATTCAGCATATTTGCACCAGAAGAGGATTCAAAACAAAACAAAACACCATCGTGCCATCTCAGCAGCAGACACAGGACCCTGATCCGTGCATGCATTAGGAAAAGTTGGTAGAGTACATTGTACCACTACAGGCTGCAGGTGGGATATACCATTTTGAACAATCTTGCAAGTAAAAACAAAATAAAACTAGTCTATCAGCAAGTTCTACCCCAGGCTGTTCCTTGCTGGTTTCTGGTTGCAGGAAGGCTATTTTTTTTATTTTAAACTAGGGGGCCATTTAGAAATGTAATCTTTCACCTGCAAACTGAAGTGGCACAGAACATTCTACTTTGTTCTCACCTTGTTCTGACGCAGACCAGGTCAGAGTTTGGTGCAAATGCACTGCCTAATCCACAAACCACTTAAAAGGCTTTAATGCCAGACAAAGGGGAGGGGGGATCCCTTGTCTTACAGAAGTTGCAAACATTACAATATTTGTTTCCTGAGTAACAACAATGCTCATGGACAAGCTTCTATGCTATCACACCGTCCCAAACAACTGGAAATTTCATTTGCTCAAACACAAGGTAGATTGAGGTAACAGTGATCTGCAGTCTTGCTTGCAATCAACCTCATTCCATGTCTTAATGGTCTAAACACAAAGTGGCATATATAGACAGGACTTGCCTCTTGTAAATGTATGTTACCCACAACAGAAATAATTCTAAATAATGTTTTCACTGCCAACTTTCTTTTTAATTGCGTACAGACTTGTCACTGCAGTTTACACACTCACAAGACACAAAGTTTAAGGTCAAGATTTGATTTTTAAAAATGTGGGCCATCCCTAAATGTGCCATTTCTTTCAATATATTTGCTGCCTGCTCATCTTTAAAACTTATGTTACTGCACTTGCATCAACAGCCATGGTATATTTACACGAGAGCATTCCAGTGGCATTTTAAACCTTTCAGACCAAAATATCTAGGTTTTATAATACTTCTGCCCTTTCACGCAAGACATCTCTTGTGATTTTGAAAATTGTGACACACTGTATTGATGACTAAAGCTTTATTCAACCTTTAGATTTCACAGGCATCTGGGTGGCCACTGTGAGAACAGGATGCTGGACTAGACATGCCACTGTCCTGATTCAACAGACTCTTCTTGTGTTCTCAGAGCATAAATCCTCCATTAAATAATCAATGAATCCATGAGTGACCAACACAGACACAAAATTATCTACGGCCTTATATTTTCTCCTGCATGTTTCACAAATTGCACTGAACACAAATGAACTAATGTTTAAAATATGCTGATGCGCCTAAAAGTTTGCAAAATATCAAAACACCTGTACCTTCAACAACAAACATTCAAGGCAGAAAGTTGAACATTATCAGCAAAGCATAATATTGGCAAAGTAAACATACATTTCAAACCTACAATAATCTGGTTCTCTTACACCTCAACACAACTCAGCAATTTCAAGGTCTGTGGATGCATCTGCTTTGCACCTTATTGATTATGTTCCAAAATTTCTCAGGTCCCTCTAAATATTGACACTTTCAATATGTCCACATGAAATACAGTGGCAAAGGAAAACAGGAGCATAAACGCAGAAATACAAACTGACCAGTCAATCAAATGCTTCCTCATAACCTCACCTCTACAAGTCACTGTAGTTGCACCTGGGAAGAAATGTTTACATATTCAGTTAGCCTGAGATACCAATCTCTCAACACCCTTCAGACTTATAAGGAGGGTTTCATGAGAGAAAGAGAAAGCTGGCCACGAGAAAAAGAGGATATGGCCTATGATGACAGCTAATCATGCCAACAAACAGCACAGTAAAATAATTTGTATCCCTCCTTCCTGTTGGAAAAGCCACCAAGACACCTAAAAAGAATGATAAAAACAATAGGAAATGCAACACACCATAAACAACACAGCACTTTGGGCAACAGCAAATGAGATACCCAGTCCATCTAATATAAATAAGTTTGCAATACAGTGGTACCTAGGGTTACATACGCTTCAGGTTACAGACTCCGCTAACCCAGGCTCCGCAGGCTTGCGGACAGCTGCCTGCAGCCCGAAGCCAGGGGAGTGCGGCACTGCGCACCCTGGGCTTCAGGCAGCTCTACGCAAGCCTGCGGAGCCCGGCGGGAGTTCCCGCCGGGCTCCCAAGGCTTGCGGACAGCAACCAGCTGTCCCCGAAGCCAAAACAGCAAGACGGGGCGCTGCGCAGCCCTCCGTCTCACTGTTCCAGCTTCGGGATGGCTGCGCAAAGCCTCCGCATGGCGGCGGGGTGAAGGCACCCCGCCGCCCTGCGGAGGCTACAAAGGATGTCCCCGAAGCCTCAAGCCTTTGGAGTGCAGCTGCGCTCCAAAGGCTTCAGGTATCTTTGAAGCTGGCAGTGGGGGAAAGCAGCGCTTCCCCCCACCGCCAGCCCCACAAGCTCGGGGGGCAGTGGCAAGGCCTGCTCTTTTATGCACCTTGAACGCACCTTGTTTTTGAGGGGGAGAACAAGAAAAAAAATTTTTTTTCCTATTCTCCCCCTCCTATGGTCCGGTGCGTCCTATGGTCCGGTGCGTCCAATAGAGAGAAAAATACTGTATGTTTTATATTAACTGCTTAGAGCTTTTGATCAAGCAGTATATAAATCTTGTTAAATTAAACAAAATCTACACATACCCGGAGAGAATTCCATAGCCATGGTGCCATTCCCAAACTGACCTGTCTTGCCTGCCATTACACCTCAAAAAACAGGATGACATGGAACAGGGCTTCAGTAGTTGATCTGAGTGTTCAAGCAGGTGTGTATTAATGCTGCACTGAGCCCAGTCCACTATTTTGTGAAATACTTTGTCCCTCCCCACAAGAGATGGCTCATTCCTGACTCTTTTGCAGATAGTGGAATAATTTATGTGATGTTCTGTGAGGTAGGGTGGGGGGCTGTGCTGACCTCCCCAATGGAACGAGTGGCCAAGAAATCTTTTTTGCCCTGTAAACATTTTTAAACACCCCCTGTTTAGTCACAATTGTGCAAAGTGCAAGACTCTTTACGCAAAAAGACTTCAGAACCTAGCAGCACTTCCTGGAATGCCGATGGGATTGTGCAACATGATGTAACCATGAATTAAACATGGAAGCCAACTGGCAGCCAATGATATTGGGCTAATATTGAAGTTATTTCTGAATTCTGCAAGCTCCAAGTAGTTCTTGGGCAGCTGCCTTCTGAAGCACCTAAGGTTTCCAAGTACTTGTCAAAAGGCAGTCCCACCACAGAGTGCATTACAGCAATGCATTCTGGGCATTACTAAGGTATGGGTACTGCTAGCGAACCAGCCATATCTGCCTTCAGCCTCTGGGTATCCAGAAGTAGCAATAGTTACAGAGGAATCTCCAGGTGCGAACCTGCTTCACATTCCTGTCAGTTAGGAAGTACAATAAGCCAATCGATCTGTACACATTTAGGAAGGCATGTGGATATTGGCATTGGATATTGATATTATATGGAGGAAGGAAATGGGTAACATGATGCTGTGTGAAATGAAAGATTGCAGAACTCATTTCTGGATCTTTACATGCAGAGGCAACACCTGGTACCTGCAAAGCTCCCTTTAAAAAAAAAGTTTCTCTCTTCAAAAGTGTGTTTCCTTAAAGCAAAGTGCAATATGTCTAAGAACAGATATATCATGTAGAGCAGGCCACTGTGCTCCATCAATAAATATATGGTATGAAATGGTGATTCTTTGCCAAAGAACAAGAAGGAAAGCATCCAGCGATCAGTTCTTTCAGACCCTGTTGGGACAATGCAAGCCATAACAACAGCCTCAGAAAGGAGGGGGTTGTGTAAGAGGTCACTATCCTGTGGGCTGCTTTGCAAATCCTTGTTGTTATCCAAATGTATTTGAATCAGCAGAAACGGGAAGCCAAACAAAACCATTTCAGATTGCAAAGCTGGAGCGGGGAACAATAGCTGCCACCTCCAGAAAACAAGAGATCTTTGGCCACCCATGTTTTATGCAGACAAATGAGAACGTGTGCTGCTTCACTCCGGCCATTGAGAGGTCTGTCGAAGGGCTACAGCTGCTTCTTCGAAGAACTGGGTGGCCCGTTCCTTTTCAGCAGCTCAGCAGAGTGTTAAAATCGAAAGATATTACCGCAGAGAGAACTGGGCTTGCACTCCTTTTGAATAAAAACAAGCAGATTTAACAAGGAGGGTGGCTCATCTGTTGCCAAACATTCTATGTGGTGCTAGGAAAACCCTCTGCAAAGTTCAAGCTAATTTTATTAGGGAAGCTTACGTAACAGAACTTTACAGTAGGGGCAGATTTACACATTACAATTGTTGTGGGAAACATCGCCAATATTCCATGAGTGCCCAGATCCAGATACAAAGGTCTTGAAAGATTCACATATGACGTCCATACTTTCAGGAAACACTGATGTTTCATATAGCAACTGTAATGTGTAGAAGTGTCTTAAGCACTGGGGAAGGAGTTCTGCTTAGTTTGCGTTTTAATATGAAGCTACCTAACTGGCATATTCTGAAACTATATGCAAACTGAAACACAGCTACCTTTCAAAATTTGTGCTTCATCAAATTTTGTGATGCAGTTCTCCAGCCAAAAAATACGTATGTGTACTAGGGAAGGTATGCATCAAAATGCACATATAGTGGGAAGGTAACATACCAAAATGTATTATATTAAAGGGAAAAGGTGGCCAAATTATGTATATTTCCCCCCCCCCTAAAAAAAGGCATCCAAACAGGTGTATATAAAGAGAATTTGGAATTTATACTGCTGATGAATTTCCATAAGGACTTTTTTAAAAAAGCAAACCAATGCACAAATGTAGCAAACATAAAATTGGAAAGAATTAGAAGGTGAGAGAAACCAAACGGACATATTTTTCCACGCTGACTTAAGTCTTCCTAACACAATACTGTATCAAAATCTGTCCTTTTAGCTGCATAGCCTTGCACAGCAATAAAGGTTGTGGCAGAGTGCATGCAAACTTTAATATTCAAGATGCATGTGTTGTGGTGTTTACTTGCAGTCATGATTTCCTACAACTACTTCTCATTTTTGACTGATGTTCCCCGAGTTCACACCTTAAGTAGCTATACAAGTGTCTCACGTCTGCTATCATTTCCTGGAGCCATTCCAACCAACTACATTTGAGCAGGAATAGTATTAAATGTGCAACACATTATTAAAAGACTGGGTTTTGGTATAGGTCTGTGCTTCCATTGCCCCTCACACCCCCAGACAAATGAAAGGTAAATGCTAAAAGTTACTTGAAAAATACAACCCCTTGTCTGCCAGAGACCAATGCAATTAGAAGAAAAAGAAAACATGGTTCTAATTTATTAATGAACATTTGCTGCCTGTAATTCTACTGCACTTATTCCATTACAGCGTGACATTTCCTATTGTCACTGCTTGCATTTCTAAACAGTTCCACATGACTAGAGCTACTCTGTGCAACTCGCTGAAGACTGTTAATAAAAGAGGAGAACTGGGCTGTATAAGCATGATAATATCTGGCCACATGCTGTAAGATCCACTGGATAGCAAAAAGGAATCCCCTTCTCAGATATTTTCTAAACATTTTAGTTTTACATACACAGGCATATTTCAACATCCTCCAACATACACACACAGTGTTTTTCCTTAGGTAAAGTAAGGAAGGGGGGAATAGTTGAATAGTTCTCTCACTGCCCCCCAACCATGCATGAACATAGATAGTAAGCCCCTTCTGAAACAGAAGGGATTTGAGGACCACAGAAGAGTCTAAATGTTGAACTGCTTTCAAAAAACATCTTGCATAGCAGGTAAAACCGGCTAATGCACGCAGCTGCTTTGAAGGAAGTCATCTCAAAAATAAGCAAACCATAGTAGTTTAGGAAAGATTGTTAATGGTATCAGGGCAACCTACTTTACTATCCGCTCAGAAACACTGCAGCACCTTTATCCACCGCAGAATCCTGCAATGTCATTTCAAACATATAAACATAAACATAGATCATGTTTCCGAATGAAATATTTGGGGGACAGGGAGAACAAGGGCTACAGGTGATGGTTCCACAATAATACAACACATGCTGCTCAATTGGCAAGGAAGCAAGATCCTCCGCCTCGTGTCTGTTCATAGAATATAATAAGCCTCTATTAGATACCACTTCAGTATAGCTCTGGCCTACTATTGGAATTTTGGAGCCAGCAGTTGCCACAGAAAGCTTTAAGGCTTGCTGAATTTCCAAGGGAAAGAAAGAAAAAATGTTTTCAGAATTTCTAGGTCACATTTCTACCCCTTCTGGTCCAGAAAACAGGAATGCAAGTAAATTTGATGAGCCTAAGGACCACCTCACATAAGATGTCCATGGGCTGTACTGCATCTTGCAGTCTCTCCCTCAGAACCATACAACTGATGTGTGTGGCCCCAGGCTGGGCAAGCACTTCACACGCTTTCAAGACACATAATCAGGAGAGCGGGGAAAAGAGTGTGAGACAACCTACTCTTCCCAAGCCCCAAAGCTTTCCAATCTACCCTTTCTCTTATTGTGCTGAGCTGCAGCAAAGAAAAAAATAAGAAATGCAGGGAAACCCAGGCTACCTTTGCTCAGTCTCCAGGTGAGTTGCCCTCTGACCACATATAGCTGGTAAAAGGGCAACACACCATTCCTCGGACTAAAGACAACAGAAGAGTCGCCACAGCAGCAGCTGATGGGAAGCAAGTACAGTGGTTACAATGGGAGCGGTTTGAAGGGAAGTGAGGCAAATAGGAGGCAGCCTGCCATTTGGCTAATCATCCCGCAGCAGTTGCTACTCACTCTATGAGAGCTGATAGGAAGCAATTGGCACAGCTAGGTTAATGAAAAAATTAATGCTCTCATGAATGTGGAGCAGTTTACTTTTGTAAACTGTTATATAAATTACTGGAGAGTGACTCATTATTTTGACCTTGTTTTTGACCAACATAACACAAAATGTGTCTCGGTCATCTCTGATCACACAAGCCTTTTATTATGTTATCCATTTTCTAACCTAAAAGCTCTGACTTTACGTGCCTTTTTAAAACATGTGCATTTTAATAAAAGCACCTAAATTAATTTCTCAGTCGGCTTGCATTTAGGTTACCAAATGTCAGGATCTAAAACCCACAGTCAGTGGCAAATCTTGGCCCATCAAATCTCAGCGCACCAGCAGACCTGTTTTAGTGGAATGAGGAACCCAGAGCAATAATAAGTTCTTAATAAGTCAAAGATGAGCCATGAGAGCTCACAGAGACCTGAGCTCTGACAGACTTGCAAGGGACTCACACTTCAGAGGGAATAGCTAATAGAGCTGATTAGAAGGCAGCATTTTAAATTGCCTGTGTGATGTCGCAGGAGCAAATCTATCATGGAAACATGCATTGGAACCTCAAGAACATTCCTTCTTACCTAAGACAAGTTTGTCACACATTAAGACAGCATGCCTAGTTTCAGATGTCTGTGCAGAAGCAATTAATATTTCATATTGTTATTATTAAAGTTATTTGATTGTATTGTTTTTAATTGCTGAATTTTATTAACTGCTGCAAACTCACTAGAAGGGTGCGATATAGGTTTATAAGAAAGTAAATAAATTAATAACAGGGTCTACATTGCAAACCACTGAGATCTTTTGTGTTGTTAACAAATACTATGCAAAGCTATTTAGGCTGATAATTTGTATTCATTTATTGAATTCAATGGGATGCGTTTCTGAGTACATAGGAATTTGCTTTATAAGTCAGACTATTAAGTCCATCTAGCACAGCACTGTCAACTCAGACTGGCAGCTGCTCTCCAGAGATTTAGGTAAGGATCTTTTCCAATCCTACCTGCAGGACCAGGGATTGCACCTGGAACCTTTTGAATGAAAAGCACGTGCTCTAGCCCTTCCCCCATTGGAGTAAATCTATGGGATTGCACAGCTAAAATCCTTATATTGTAATGTGGTGGTTCTCCTCCCAAACAGGCCCACTCTACTCAAAACCTACAATATGAAAACTTTTTCGTATTCCAGTTAATAGATGGGGGTAATTGATGCTGAGAGACAGAAACTTGTCCAATGTCACACAGTGGATTTAGGAATTAAATCATTCTCAAGAAACATAGCATAATAGTGCTTGCCGGAATAATACATATTCTTAACAAATAGAAATATACATCATATAAAACAACAGTGAATAAATTGCTTACCTGCACATATTTTATGTTCTATTTCTCATCAATTTCATTTTGGTTTCAGATTACATAAGCTACTTCCTGTAGGTCTCCATCATCTACAACATAGGATCTTGTGCTGGTGGTGCTGGTAATGCTATCTTGGGCTCACTGACTGAAGAGACAGCCTAAACATTCAGAACACCCAAGGGGGGGGGGAGAGAGAATAACTCTTAAAATGAGGGAAATCTTTGCAAGTAATCTTTGACCAGAGCAAATAGCAGCACTAGGTTCAGTGAGAAACCACTATTTTCCTGTTTGAATATTCCTGCAATACTCACTCTTTTCTACTTTTACTTATAGACAAGGCAAAAGTTGCATCCCCTTACAGAAATGTGATCCCATTCCTGCAATAATGTGTAGAACTACTTTCCACAAGATTCCTCGTCACATTATGAAACCACACTTCCACCTCACAACTTGGTGCCATCAGGAAAACAGAGTATGAGTGCAGAGACTCAGAAAATGACAGCAGCAATCCACACACTGAATAATGAAATGAGTTACATATCTTTCAGGGCCAGCCCTACCATTAGACAATGTTAAGTCCGTATCGCAAGCAACAGATGCTTAGGCACAATGGTAGCAGCCCCTGGCTGTTCCTCCTAAGGTCCCCTGGTCTTTCCCTTCCTTTGGAGAACAGACCTGTGTGGTGCTTCACGGCATCTCTTTGCACACCAAAGCTATGCTTTTGCCTCAGACTCATGATGGAGAGCACAATCCCATCACCAACATTGAATCAAGATTCACCTAACAGTCCAGTCAGCTTACATACTTTGAATGGGGGTCGCCATCTTGTGTTCCACCAAAAACAACAAAATATATTGGGCAAGATCTGGGACCAGTTAGCACAGAAAACCCGTTTGGGGCAATATTCTCCTAGCAAATGCAATGTACTGTGCCGCAAAGTCATGTATGTTTATGAACTGAAGCACACAATCAGAAGAATCACATGAACCCCTCTTGCTGGGCTATACCATTTCAGCCTGTAAATGGGAGATTGTCTGTATCTCCCCGCAGACACAAAGAACACATGTCTGGAGGAGAAAATCCTAGCTTACCTTCTCCCTGACATGCTAGTTGGCGAGGCAAACATCTGCCCTCCATCCTTCAAACCTCATGGGGGTCCCACGAGATGCAGCGTACAAAATTCTCCTCAAGGAATATTTACAAGGGTTAGCCACTCCACTGTTATACTGAAGTGTGCTTTGTTAGTATTCCACATTGCTGCTGATGTTGAATCGTAAGACGGAGGAAGGCTATTGTTAAGACAGAAATTGCCTCAATGGATGTGCTGTAATTCCACAGAACCTTTACTCTGCCAGCAACTATTACTCTAACTATGTAGCCACAGCAGATATTCCATTATATACCACAAAGGGCCACTGTGGCACACACTGAATATGCATCTTAAGACAACGTATAAGAGCTTGCAGTTAATTTCTTCTCCTTCGTGCTAAGTAAGAGAGGTATGGCAGGCCACCTGAGAGCTGCCTCTTCGGCAATTTATTACCTTCTACTGTTCCTTACAGGTTCTAACAGATGACAGCTATTCGCTTTTAACAACATATTGCCTATGTCAACAATGAAAGAATTTGCTTTATGGTGAGTGTATGATTCCCCCCCCCCCCATCTGTATTCCACCTCTGTATGGAAACTCTGTCGCTACTGGCCACCAGCTCTCCTATTTAACAGCTGTGAATGTACCATGAGGTTTCCCACTCCACCACCCCAGATCCTGGAATCCCTGCAACATGAAATGCATTAGCATACTAATTGGCCGTGAGGGTGTTCCATTAGTTTTGTTTTATTTTGTTTTGCATTTATTCTAACATATACACTGAATTATCAGAGGCTGACAAATGTGACACACTCTTAATCCTGGGGTGCCATGTTGTCTACAGTACAATCAGCAGCTACAACAAGAGCTACAACAACATATAGCCTTTTTTGTGATGTATTCCAGTGGTTGAGGCCTAAGGACAATGAAAAGGTATTTGAAGGAGTTCAGCTTTCCATCTATATTTGCTTGACCCTTACCATTCCTGGCTTATATAAAGCATCTATCAGGAGAGGACTGACCAACTGGATGCAGAAGATAATTTATTTTATTTTTAACACAAAATGTAATGCCTCCTTGCCGGAAATCATTGATATGCTGCCCTAAAATAAATATTCAGTAAACCCAAAGAAATGTAACAAATGCTCACCACAAATTTCACTTTCTCGGGTAAGATGCTCATGGCAGTGGCTGCTGGGAAATTATTGGGTGGACCCATTTAAATTTGGCTTTGGCATGGAACAGGCTTGATCACTCTGATGCATAACCTATCCTGGAAAAAGAACAGGAGGAATCTGACCTTGCTAATTCTCCTCAAACTTTCAGTGGCTTTCAAAACTAGATAGTTCTGATGGGCTATCTGGGATGGCAACTGACTCCCAGCTGTCCAGTTCTCATTTTGATGGCAGTCTTGAGAAGGCGGTGCCAATGGTGGGTCTTGGTAGCTACAGTATGGTGTGGAGCAGGGCTACATCTTGTCCCCCATGCTATGAAATATATACATGAAACCTCTGGCGACAGTCATCTGGAGAAGTTGGGTGATATATCATAAATATGTAGAACATCCAGCACTGTTTCTCTTTTTCATCAGAATCAGGGAGTGCTGCAGCTGGGGGCAGTGTCGGAAGGCATGAATGGGCTGAATGAGGTCCAATAAGCTTAAGCTTAATCTACACAAGAAGAGGTACTGTTACTGGGTGGTTTTTCTGACTTTGGAGGTTGTGTTCAGCCTTGGCTGAACGGCATTGCACTAAGGATTAGGACTGCAGTTTGGGGGCGATGCCAGATCTGTCTCTGGAAGTCCAAATGGATTATAGGGGGCTTGACCCTTTTTACAACCTCTGGCTAGTGCAACAGCTACATCACTTCTTCAATGAAACTTGACCACTGGCCTACAGTGGTACCTCGGGATGCGAATGGGATCCGTTCCGGAGCCCTGTTCGCATCCCGAACGGAATGCAAGATGTGACGGCACGTCTGTGCGTGCGCGGGTCGTGTTTCGCTGCTTCTGCGCATGCGCGAGCGGCGAAACCCGGAGGTAACGTGCTTCATTACTTCATTACAGAGCACAACTCGAACGCGCTTAACCCAAAGCACATTCATCTCGAGGTATGACTGAATTTGGGTTAGCTCCTGCTTGAATTACTATAATGCATCGTGCTTTGATTACTGAACATTCTGCACAGCAAGAGTCACCAATATGGTTCCTGTAACTCACAGGGTTTTCTCCCTCCACTGAAATTAGGCTTAAAAGAAGCATCCTACAGTAGTCAATGGGGTGGGTTTCAGTGTGTGCTCAGTTGCAGCGTGCGTGCGCTGCCTACAACAGTTTTTCTTGCTTGAAATGGGCCCTCGAGCCTAGAAAGGTTCACAACCTCTGCTGCACGCTACCCTGTGCAATACATCCTGTACAAGTATGACCTGCTTGGACTTCTGTGATGCTATGTAAATGTGGAGGCCCTTGCAAGACTCCTTGGGAGCTTCAGTTACAAAATACAGTGGGTGGTCTATTAGCAGTTTTTATCTTACTTTAGAATATTTACACACCACCCTTTGCAAAGGCTGTTTTATAACAAAATAAGTACATAAAAGTACAGTGGTACCTTGGTTCTCGATCTTAATCCATTCCAGGAGTCCATTCAACTCTCGAAACTGTTCGAAAACCAAGGTGCAGCTTCCGATTGGCTGCAGGAGCTTCCTGCACTCAATCGGAAGCTGCGTTGGACATTTGACTTCCCAAAAATGTTTGCAAGCCGGAACACTCACTTCCAGGTTTACAGTGTTCAGGAGCCAATTTGTTCCAACAACTAAGCCATAAAAACACAATTTGTTAGAAACACACAACAACCAAATAAAAGTTACTAGTAGCACCAACAGCAACAACCAGAACAGCAACCTCCTCCAAACATTCTTCGAAAAAGTCTTCACCCATCCCTTAAAGCTGTAAACAAATAAGGCTCAGTCTTGGATTGAAGGAGACACCACTGAAAAAGCCCTTTCCTGGGCTCCCACCCACTATGTACCTTATCCCACGTAGTGAATATGAGGAGGCCCCATGGGCTGATATGAAAGCACAGGCAGCTCAATATGGAAGGAGGTGTTCTTGCCAGTGAACGAATTCTCCTGCTCAGCACATTTTTCACTACATTCATCCAAAAGTGCATAAAGTAGCAACTTAGGAAAAACAATTGAAATAAAACACTTAAAAGTTTAGACATCTGCATCTGAATTCTAGCTGGAAGGCACTGAAGCAAAAAAAAAAAGGAAAGGAGAAAAAAAATAGCCTTTGAAGAGCTGATCATTTTATAACACGCAGAAAATGTGCTTCTTTGGCTATGTACCTAAACAACTGCCTCTATTAAAAACTACGGCACCATTTTGGTTCCAGACGGCATGCAAAATAATTCATAAATGACAAAGATCAGTGGGCTCGGTGCAGCTGTTGAACGCCTGCACTTTGGCCACCCACTTCAGTGGAATTGAGAGCTTTCGATCAACTCCCAACTCTCACAGGCCTTTGAACAGTACCAGAACATGTGTTCGATACTTTAAAAAAAAATAATCTGGAGCCAGCCAAATATGAAGGATTAGCAGGCCAGGCAATCTTGCAAGTGCACCCAAGCATCTCCTCCCCATTTTCCGTTGAACTTTTTTTTTATCAAAAGTCTTCATGGGAAACATAAGTTCAACAAAATGATTTCTGCCCTTCCTTCTCAGCTTTTAATCTTCACAGATTCTGTAAAAATAACTCAGAGCATTAGCTACTTCTATTTCTAATTAGCCGATTACATTTGTTACTGCGACAGCCAAATAATTTAATATATACCCAAGTCAGAATACAAGCCCAAGTTTTATTTCCAACTTTGGCACTGCCGTTGTTTGTTTGTTTGTTTGTTTGTTTGTTTGTTTAATAAGGTTTTCTTTTCACCTCTTTTAAAAAAGTTGTCAAACACAGGAAAGGAAAAGGAGAAGAAAAAAGAGGAAGGGAAGGGAAATGAGAACATTATCTCCAAGTTTGTGATCTAATTAATTCTGGCACAAAACACTAGGAAGGAAGCTAAGGGTTACTGGACTGTGCGGATTTGAGTTTGTGCGTATGCATGTATATATCCTGTTCCAATCTACTGAAAGCCACTTTGTGTATCATTCAATCAAAGGAGAGGATATAATTCTCCTAAATAAATAAACAATCCACATTTGTACCAGAAATCACCGTATCTTTACCCAAAATGCTGATTTCACTGCCAGCATTTATATTTCAAATGAGGTTGCAATTTTATTTTTTTAAAAGAGCACCTTTAATGAGATATTAAATGTTTGAAGCCAGCGCTGCTCAAGACAAGACAATAATATGGAGAAGATCGAAATGCAATGGTTGGCTGCATGACTAGGAATGACGGAAGATGCAGTCCAACAGCACAACATCTGGAGACCATTGCCCTGCATTAAAAACAACATTGTGCAGAATCTCTATGATAACTAAATGAGGGGGGAATTGTCAATTCCAGAGAAAAAGGGCTAGTGCAGAAGCAAATCTACTTTGAAATAACACTGAGCCAACTATATGTTGCCTTACAAGTCGTCCTCAATTCTGCTTAAGATATATGAGGGGAAATAGAAACAGGTCAGCTTTCTGCGGAAACCATTTACAGTGGTACCTCGGCTTAAAAACATTTTGGAGGTCTGCTCTTAACCTGAAACTGTTCTTAACCTGAAGCACCACTTTAGCTAATGGGGCCTCCTGCTGCCGCTGTGCGATTTCTGTTCTCATCCTGAAGCAAAGTTATTAAACCAAGGTAATATTTCTGGGTTAGCAGAGTCTGTAACCTGAAGCGTATGTAACCTGAAGCGTATGTAACCCAAGGTACCACTGCACTATTTTTACTATAGTCTTCTATTTAGAATACTTGCATAGTGTATCTACCCACACATCCCAACTTTAGAATCTTATCAGCATTAGGTTTGCTGTCATATCATCTAGGTACCTTTGCCACAGCTGCCTCTAGGGTTTGGGTTACCTGCCTTTCAGCACTGCTGACATATGCTGCACATCAAAAGATGATGTAAC
This sequence comes from Podarcis pityusensis, assembly GCF_964106645.2. Taxonomy (NCBI): domain Eukaryota; kingdom Metazoa; phylum Chordata; class Lepidosauria; order Squamata; family Lacertidae; genus Podarcis; species Podarcis pityusensis. The sequence continues at coordinate 59,414,653 of NC_138031.1, forward strand.
CTGGTACATGAACAATCTCCCATTCATGCATCACTGATGTCATTCCCTTCCTCCCCTCCCATTAGTATAGCAAACATATAGCCTCAAGGAAAAGAGATGTGGCTAAGATATTTCATAGCATTTCAAGAGAGTCTTTATAAGCAAGCTGGAACCATATTCTGCCAGAGCTTGGTGACCAAGAGCTTGACTGGAGAAAAGCATGCACATCAACAGCTGCTGATCAGTAATCAATGGCTTTCCTTCCTGGCAGTCTTGCCTGCTCTCCAAAGAATATGGGGTATGGAGCATTCAGAAATTCCATGCTACTCAAAACACCAAAAGCAGCAGAAAACTAAACAGCATCTAAATAAAACCAAATGCTCTGCAAAATGTCTCGGGAATGCAGATGCCGGAGATACAATCTTGTGGGGCCCTTCTCTTGCTGGCTTTGCTTGCATTCTGGATTAGATTGGCTGACGCATGGATTTAATGAAGCCATACTTGAGAAGTGAAGTGTTACTTTGATACAGTGTTCTGACCTTCACTGACTCCCCTGTGAATTGTAATCTATTGCTGCTAGCGATAGCTGTGTGTATGGGTGCTACAAAGTACATAGAATCAGTAGGCCATCTAGTCCTACAATGCAGGAATCCTGTCCACAGCCATCCCTCAGTGAACTCAAACCACCAAGCTTCTCGTTAACAGTCAGACCCACTGACCCACAGGAAGACAGGATGGTTAGGACTTCTGTAACTGGATCTATGAGATATTTTATTTCAGCAAATATAGGTGTATTTAAACCAAGGCTGTATTTTGTTCTTTTCCTGGTTCAGGTTTGCTTGGGTGTTTTGTTTTGTTTTTCTTTGACAACATGGTAGCTCATCTTTTATCTTCATCAGCAGACAAGACATAAAATTACCAGTTTTATTATATGTGTACGACATGGTGCTTGTGTTCCTTTTAATTGGCTATCTAATCAGCGTTCGAGTTTGCACATTAGCAACCCCAGTGGGTCAGGGAGTAAGGCATAAACAATAATAAAGACTACAGCATCAAGACTGCAATGGAAAGAAATCAATCTGTTTACCAATGTACAGTGCTTCATTCAGAGCGTATCATTATTTTCCTATGGATATTCTGAACTTTGAAGCAAAACACAGAAACATAAAGCAATAGGTGAGAGCAAAACAATACTTAGAAAATAATATGGATTAAGTAATCATTTGAATGGGAATCTTAGGTTTATTATTTCCTAAGGGAGGAGCTGGGGTGGGGAGAGTGTGCAAGCTGTGCAGAAGTAGGGGTGATATGTTGCATGAATGGTCCTTTGTTAGGTGTGGGGAGAAGAGATGAGAAAACAGGAGCTGTGCAACAGGCAGCAGGCGTTGGTATGCAGCTGGCTCTGATGGGCCTTTGCTGATCATTGCTGGAGGCAGAGAATAATCTTGTCCCACCTGCAGTTGTGCATCAACAGACCCTCAACAGACCCTTCAAATCTCAAATGGATTGGTTTGTGAGGACTGGGATTGACCTTTTGCCTCTAACCAAGGTAAAGGGGGGTAAATGGCCTGTGTGTGTGTTTTGGCAGAAGGAGAGAGGTAAGCTATCCGCAACGATAACTGATTGTTTGGGTTGGGAGTTTCTAGTGTTATTGGAGTTTGCCTACTCCAAACAGGACTCCAACAGAAGGGGAAACAAAGGATGAGTTGGTCAAAGCTTCAATGACACACTGGGCAATGGAAATAAGGCATAACATTGACCTAAATCTTTGGGAGAAACTTTGGAAGAATGATTTGAAATTTATTGCATGCTATACACTGAAAGAGAATAATATGAAAATGATTCATAGATGGTACCTAACTCCAAGTAGATTGGCTAAGATGTATAAAGCAGAATCGGATCTGTGTTGGAAATGTAAAGAAATGGAGGGAACTTTTTCCACATGTGGTGGGCATGCAAAAAGGTTAAAGAATACTGGGAAATGATTTATAATGAGATGGAAAAAAAATGTTTAAAACAGCCTTCCCAAAAAGTCCGGAGGCATTTTTGTTAGGAATGGTGCAGACAGAAATCCCCAGGTGTCAGAGAAACTTATTTCTGTACGCAACAACAGCTCCTCGCATTTTGTTAGCCCAAAAATGAAAAGTGAGAGAGGTCCCGGGTAAGGAGGATTGGCAACTTAAGATGATAGAATATGTGGAACTAGAAGGTTTAATGAATAGACTAAGAGAGCAAGAAGAATATTTATTTAAAGAGGAATGGAACACTTTTGCTGACTATATGGAAAATAACTGTACATATCTGAAAACGCTAGCATTAAGATAAATTCAACAGTTTAATTAATAATTGAATGATGTAAAACTGGAGAACCATCAAAAATGGACGTAGTAAAATATGCAGGAATAATAGATAAACAAAATGAACCAGGGAAGGGGAAGAAGGGAAGTCACTGAATACATGGTATTATGTGAATGTTTATTTTGAGATATTAAAATGAAAACTTAATAAAAATTATTTATAAAAACAAACAAACAGGCCTTCTTTGCAGATGACTTAGTATTGACGTTACAGGAGCCAGAATCTAGTACTAAAAGAGTTTTAGAAGTGATTCAGGAATTTCGTCAAGTGGCAGGATTTAAATTGAACAAGTCAAAAACCAAGGTCTTAGAGAAAAATTTAACACCGTTTGAAAGAGAGAGGTTTCAGAATGAGACAGGTTTAACAGTGGTTAAGAAAGTTAAATACCTGGGGATTAACATGACAGCAAAAAATGGGAACTTATTTAAAGATAACTATGAAAAGTGTTGGTCTGAAGTGAAAAAAGATTTAGAAATTTGGTCAAATTTGAAGCTTTCACTGCTAGGCCGTATTGCCGCGATAAAAATGAATGTATTGCCTAGAATGTTGTTTTTGTTTCAAACTTTGCAGATCGTCGACAAAATGGATTGTTTCAAGAGGTGGCAGAAATATATTTCTAAATTTGTCTGGCAGGGCAAGAAGCCCAGAATAAAATTTAAAATTTTAACGGATGCAAAGGAAAGAGGTGGATTTGCCCTGCCAGACCTCAAACTTTACTATGAATCAGCAGCTTTTTGCTGGTTGAAAGAATGGCTACTTCTTGAAAACACTGACATTTTGGATTTGGAAGGTTTTAACAATGTATTTGGATGGCATGCATATTTATGGTATGATAAGGTCAAAGCACATAAAGCATTTAGAAACCATATTGTCAGGAAAGCGCTATTTAATGTTTGGTTAAGATATAAGGATTTGCTAGAAAACAAAACCCCAAGGTGGCTGTCACCAATGGAAGCGAAAGCCTTGAAAAAGGTCAATATGGAGGTCAAATGGCCGAAATATTGGGAAATTTTGGAACAAGACGGAGATAGACTGAAATTGCAGAGTTTTGAAAAACTAAAAAATAAAGTGCAAGACTGGCTTCATTACTATCAGATAATGGAGGCATTTAAATTGGACAGGAAAATTGGCTTCCAGGTGGAAAGATCAAAATTAGAAACAGAACTGTTAGAACCCAAAACTAAGAATTTGTCAAGAATGTATAACTTGCTGCTGAAATGGAATACTCAGGATGAAACGGTAAAATCGGCTATGATTAAATGGGCACAGGACATTGGACATAACATTATGTTTGCTGACTGGGAACGGTTGTGGACCACAGGTATGAAATTTACGGCATGTAATGCCTTAAGAGAGAATATTATGAAAATGATATACAGGTGGTACATAACCCCAGTCAAGCTTGCAAAAATTTATCACTTGCCCGATAATAAATGCTGGAAATGTAAAGAAACTGAAGGTACATTTTTTCACCTTTGGTGGACGTGCCCAAAGATTAAGGTTTTCTGGGAAATGATATATAATGAATTAAAAAAGGTATTTAAGTATACCTTCCCTAAGAAACCAGAGGCCTTTCTCCTGGGCATAGTCGGCCAAATGGTGTTAAAAAAGGATAGAACTTTCTTTATGTATGCAACAACAGCAGCAAGAATACTCATCGCAAAGTATTGGAAGACACAAGATCTACCCACACTGGAAGAATGGCAGATGAAACTGATGGACTATATGGAACTGGCGGAAATGACTGGCAGAATCCGTGACCAGGGAGAAGAGGCGGCGGAGGAAGATTGGAAGAAATTCAAAGACTATCTTCAGAAACATTGTAAAATCAAAGAATGTTAGAGTGATGTTGGACTGAAAATAAGCGGTTTCCAGCTGTACAGGTTAAAGTTAATGATAGATTAAGATTAAGATCAGGATTAAAGATGTTTAAAGAAATGGAAATCTGACAATTAAGAGAGAAAATTTTAATGTTATATTATATTAAGATTAAAGATCAGGTTTAAAGAAATTGAAGACATATATTACAATATTATATTAAAGTTAAAGATTGGGATTAAAAAAGTTGAAAAGAAATTGCTGGACAAACAATTTGGATTGGAATACAAAAGAGGGAGGTATGAGGAAGTCCAGAAAATAAGCAAACTAAAAAAACGGAAATGGAAAAGAGATATTGTTTTTAATTGTTATGTTTTTTGTCTTTTATTGTTGAATTGTGTTCTTTTGTGTGTGTTTTTGTTATCTTTTTTGTTCTTTTTTTTTGAGATATGTATTGTGTATTTTTCTTCTTTTTTTGTTGTTTAAAACTTAAATAAAAATTATTTAAAAAAAAAAAAAACAGGCCTTCTATAGGCCTCCCCCGCCTGTTAAAAAGGCCACTCTTCAACACCATTTCATTTAGTATTGGTAAAGCAGTCTAAGCACTGCCCATAGTCTTAGTCACATTAAATGCCATCAGTTATCATCAGGTATGTCAAGGTCTAAGGAGATGGTGTATGTACATAAAATCATTTGTACACCTCAATTAAAGGAAATGTGTATATATGCATAGGGATGTGGGTGGCGCTGTGGGTTAAACCACAGAGCCTGGGGCTTGCCAATCAGAAGGTGGGCAGTTTGAATCCCCACAACAGGGTGCTCCCGTTGCTCGGTCCCTGCTCCTGCCAACCTAGCAGTTTGAAAGCATGCAGTACAAGTAGATAAAATGTATTGCTCCAGTGGGAAGGTAAACGGTGTTTCCGTGCGCTGCTCTGGTTTGCCAGAAGCAGCGCAGTCATGCTGGCCACATGACCCGGAAGCTGTACGCTGGCTCCCTCAGCCAGTAAAGCGAGATAAGCGCCACAACCCCAGAGTTGTCTGTGACTGGACCTAATGGTCCAGGGTCCCTTTACCTTTATATATGTTCATTCATGGATAGAACTGCAATTGCAGCTGGTGCTTTTGGGGGTGGTGCACCAGAGCTATTCAACTGTTCAAGGGTCTGGCTGCTTTTCAGCTTGGAAAACAGAATGATTTTAAGAACAGGATGCTGTCTGTTATGATATAAACAAGGAGAAAGTACTGCTGTGCTATATGCTGTGTACTGAATCCTCACAACAACCTTGTGAGGTAGATTAGGCTGAGAAACTGTTAGACTAAGAGAGGGTCAAGGTCACCTCACAAGTTTCATGGCTGAGTTTGAATCCTAGTCTCCCATGTCTCAGTCCAACACTCTAACCACTATGCAACTGTGGTTCATATTAGACCCTCCTAGAGACACTGTCACTAATACTGTCTGAAAATTTAACCCACTGAAATGAGAGCTCATAATATGCATTTGATTAATCAAATAAACTAACATTGCGTCCTGAGAACATCCTCCCCAAGCTACGTTAGATGAAGCAATCACAATTAGATTTTGCCACATAGACTTCCTGGCTGTCAAAAACAGTTCACACGATTTCATTGTATGATTAATTATTTTCTGGATGTTGTGTCACCAGTTGCCAAAAAGGAGGAGCCTGCGTTTCCACAGTGGGATTGGTCTACATTATCAGTTCTAAAAAAAACTGATCCTTGGCTTGCCATGATAAATTATCAACGTGGTCTTGAAAAGTATTTGGGGTATTTAAGTCACCTAGGAGAACTTTTCACATCTCTGGTTCAGCAGTACTAGATAAAAAGATACTGAGACAATCATTCAAAATTGCATCAGTGTACATACAAAGGGAAGGAAATTAAGAAGCATGCCTTTTTATACATACTGTTACTGAAAGGAAACACACCACATTTATTACCTCGCTGCTGAAAAGAGTATGGATGGTGCTCATCTCCCCATGGAAGGTACAGTGGTACCTCTGGTTACGTACTTAATTCGTTCTAGAGGTACATTCTTAACCTGAAACTGTTCTTAACCTTAAGCATCACTTTAGCTAATGGGGCCTCCCGCTGCTGCCACGCCACCGCCGTGTGATTTCTGTTCGCATCATGAAGCAAAGTTCTTAACCCGAGGTACTATTTCTGGGTTAGCGGAGTCTGTAGCCTGAAGCGTATGTAACCTGAAGCATATGTAACCTGAGGTACCACTGTATGGCTAAAAAGTCACGGTCCCAGCAGCTACAGTCAGAGTTAGTGTGTTGCCCAGTTGATGGTAATGAGTGAGGTAAAAGTCACAGCCTGTTCACCCAAAAGGCCTTTCAACACCCCTTCTGTTCCAATGCAGGCATGCCTTGCACAGATACACACACAGTTTTGCCCAGACTCTTATGACTTGTTCTGGCCTAACTGAATTTATTTATCCTGTCCACCCTTAAGTCTCTTAAGCCTCAGGATCAAAGAACTCCAGCACTCTGGGTATAAAAATAGCTGATAGTGAACACTTAATTTGACTTTCACAAAATAATAAACAGAAGAGTTTAGCACAGAGAACGAGCCCCAGTCTAAAAAGCAAAGAAAAACAACCCATTGTTGTACAGGTTTTAATATTTATTGACCTAAACTGAATGCATTGATCTCATATAGCTCGAGCTGAGTCATCAGTTTAGTGGTGGAGACAAGTCAAGACAAAACTAATTCACTTGTGCCCAAAATTGTGCAGATTTCTCATCTGCTTATAGCTAATTGTGCCTTGTTGTAGCTGTCTTATATTAACGTTAACTATAATCAAGTGTTGGGTTCTTGCTTAATATTGTGCTGGTTTTATTGTTGTGAGCCACCCAGAGGGCATACCTGGCCATAGGGCTAGGGCATAAATTTAATTATACCACCAAAAAATTAAAGCAGCTGGTAGTGATGTGCACTTTTAACTGCTACCTCAGAGCACATGTCTATCTCGTCTAACATCATGCTTCCTACAGAGGCCAAAGCTCATTCCCACTGTTGCTTCTCAGCCACTGGGTCTTAGCAATCTGCTTAGAGCATCATAACACAAAACTATGGTTAGTGTTGAATGCAGAAACTTTGGGCTGATGTGTTTCTCCTCCTTCTCCAGTGCAAACCCAAGGAGATCAGGAGCATTCCCTTCTGTTTTCAATATGTCATGATTTATCATTATGTCCAAACCTGAAACTATGGTCAATCTTAACGATGGTTTAGGAAAACAAGCCAGGATCAGCCACAGTTTGAAGTTAGCTTGTTCCCCTAAACCACAGTTAAGACCAACCACAGCTGCTGATAAAATATTAAGCTGCACTTAAGATTGCACATGTTTTCCTGTTGTCTGAAGGCTCAGAGCAGATTAATGTCAAGTTAATGTGGGCACGGGGAAGCAGAACTGAAACAAATGGAGATAGGGGTAGTTGAGAGGGCTGTCTATATAGAGTCAGATCAGCAGAAACATTCCCATTCTTGCCCTCTCCCCCTAAGCAGGTGGCAAATCTCTACATGTCATCCACTGGGGTGCAGCTCCACCTGCTATCTAGAAAGCATTAAGTTAATCATCTTCAGTAAAAATATCACCTAAGCCATCATGTGCTAGGTATAGAGATAAAAAGCCACTCAGAACAGATGTATGATTACCTGCCTTTGCTATTGTACAGTCATACCTCGGGTTGCAAACGTGATCTGTATGGGAGGCACATTCACAACCAGCAGCATTCGCAGCCTGAAGCGCAGCATCTGCACCCGAGCACGACACAATTCAGTGCTTCTGCGCATGGGTGTGATGTCATTTTGTCATTCCGGTACTTCTGGGTTCGACACGGTCCACAACCCGAAAACATGCAACCCACAGCGTTCGTAACCCAAGGTATGACTGTACCTTTCTACTCATAGATTTATTTCATCCCCCCCCCAAAAAAATCCCAAAAATCACTCTTTCCTCACCTTACAATCTTTCAAAAATCCAGAGAGCTCTGGTTAGTATAAACTATGGTTTGTTCAAGCAAGGACAGGATCAAACCATGTTGCAATGATCCTAGTACCTCCTCAAACGATTGTTCAAACTAAACTAACACACACTGGAAAGCAGCTCCAGAGATTTGGGACAGAACAGTGTGTATGCTACAGATAGAAGGGGGCATCAGTAAAAGCAATCTACTCTTCTCTGCTGTTAGTTGACATCTCTATTGGATCAAAAGTTCTCCTCTGAATGCAAGGACACCAGTTAACTTCAACTCTTGTCTTTAGCTTAGCTACACAATCAGCAGAATCACAACATGCAGCTACTGCTGAGCTATGATACTTCAGAATACAAGTGGGGATGCTCAATGAATCCTCCCATATAAAACCTTCTGGAACACAGAAAAGCAAATCTGATCTCTGTGACATGCAAGTTTCTCTGAGAATATTTTTAAAAAGTTTAAACATGCAACACCCGCCCTCCTTCAGGAAAACAAAAAAAAAAACAAAAAACTGTGCTGTGAAACAGTCTAGTCAAGTGCAACTATGTGACAAAATTCTGATGAGTATGTGGCTTTGCTCTAATTTTAATCCAAGGCATGTGTGTGTGGTCTACCATGAAGAATCACAAAATGTGAACTAATTTGCAAGTAGCGTAATAAAACGAGTCTTTCTAATTACTGGGTCCTCACATTTTAAAAAATGCTACACATGGCTGAAAAGAAGAAAGTCACACATATTCCATATTGGAAAGAAGGAAGTATGTTAGAGCCCTGAAAACATTTAGAAATATGCATAATGTTGTAAGATTTTGTCAAAATCCTTAGGGGACACACTAACAAAATTGTGATCAAAACTACGCACACATTTTAAAGGTGAAAAGGCAGCCGTCTTGGGCAGTTGGTTTTGGGAGCAATGAAAGGGCCGAAAAAATGTTATTTGATTTAAAATTGTTGGATTTTTACCGCCAGGGAAAGGCAGAAGTGCTTGCGGGATTTTCTGCCTCAGGTGCCAAAATAAAATGACCAGTCTTGGAGGCTGCATCTTGATGGAGAGGGAACATTTGCTATTCCATCTCAGACAGCAAAATATCTTAGGACATCCATGAAAACCCAGATCAAAGAAAAGCTGCCATGGAGATTTCATGGGAACTAGATAGAACACATGTCCTTTTCCATTTTTATCTCCTCTTTGCCCTAACATCTGCTTTACTCATATGACAAATGGTGATACTTGTTCTCCTTCTAATGCCATAATTTTGCCATCAATATTTACATCACTTCGGTAACAAAAAAGAATACTTTCAGTACATATCAGAATGTAACTTAAGAAAGGATTGTTTCTGTCTGATAAACCAAATTTATACAATTTTCTCAGTCAAATTCCTATCAACTTCGAAAGGAGCTGGGTTTTAATAAACTATTTTTCATTAATGTTTCTGCCGTTCCAAGCTCCCCTTTTCATCTGCTTGACATGCTCTGTCAGACTGATCGTCATCATTCCAGTTCTGGGAAAGTTGATCAACTACAGGCTCTTCTGTCGGAGATAAGAGGCTAATGATAACTCATCATCATGACGACAGGCTTGAAACAATTTACTGCTGCAATGAGAAAGCAAGCACAGGTTGGTGGTGCACAGATGCCTTCTCGGGAAACGGGGCTTTCAAAATGCTTATCTTCCCACCTCATTTGTTGGATGAATGAATGTTGCCTACAACGCAGGCTTAAATGTCATCGTGACACATCACACATGCAAGCAAACAGCAAGTATATCAATGAGAAAATCAATAGGGAAAGAGTAGCCAGTAATTACATGTCACTGATATTTTCCATATTTTAGCTCTTTCCCCCTCTGTTCTTCAAAACGGCCTCGTGTTATTTCAAACAAAACTAAAAGCTTGTAGCCAAAAGAACTGGCTTGTTAGCTCAAATCAGCAGGTGAAATTCAGCCTCCAACCCCTCACTCAACTGACTCTTGGGTACTAGGATTCTCATCGTCCAATGATGAGGCTTTTCCTGGCACAGGGATAGACTGAGGAAGACTTCACCTACGTACATTCTTTCAAGCAACCCTCTCAAGACTTCAGTTTCTCCACTCACTGTTCCCTTCCTCAGAGGCGAAACTACGCTTTATTTCACTCAAGTCAAAGACCCAGTTTGGCACACCCACCCGACTCGCAGTTTGGCGCACCCACACACCCACACACACCTCAATGGCGCTCCTCTGGAGGCTTCACCTGGGGCAAAATACCTGGCTAGCCCCCCTGTAAATACGGCTTCCTATAGTCACTCTGCCTGTAGTCTCCCCCGAACTTCACTTTCCATCCTACTGTGATCTCTTCCTACTCAGCGTTCTTGACTTCAACCTGACTTTTCCTCCCATCATTGCTATGTGATGCTTTACTCCCTGGTGACATATAGACTGTTGCTGGATACTGTCCTGAAATGCTGGCGAAAATTCCTTATATCATACTCACTCAAGACTAGTGGAGTCAAAGGCTTCCCTGCCACAGGTGTGATACATACGAATAAACAAACAAGGTAAGTATACTGTTTAGTTTCAGGTTTTTGTGGGCCCTCAAGATGCTTATGGGAGTGTTCTCCTTTCACCTGTCATTTAGTACTCTCTCATTTGTTCACTAACTATGTTCCCCATTCTTTCCTCTATGAAAGCTTACACTGCAGTAAATTTGTTAGATTTTAAAGGGGCCATTTGTTGCTTCCAGGTCCCCAGAAACCAAACAGTGTTTTTCAGACCTAACCAGACCTCCCACTGATCAAAACCCAACTCAGAAAATGAGAAGACTGCAATCCTATGCATGCTTGCCTGGAGCAAATCTCATTTAGATCAATGGCATTTACTTTGGAATGGGTGGTTTTGCAGTAAATCAAACACATACAGAGCAGAGAAGGAAAAATGTATTCAGATAAATGAACAAGCCAAGCCATGGTCTACATATCAGTATACAAGGAATATGGTCAAGGAGTGAAGCATGCACCTACAGACAGGAAACATAAAACAGACACTCAGTGAAAAAGAAAAGGCCTAGCCAAAACCATCCTGAATCTGTGAATTTCAGTTTGAGTCATGCAGTGTATGAATATCCTAGAAATACACCAGGAAAAGGCTCTCTTGATTAAACAGTTTGAAGGCTTGCAGGACAGATGCGTATGAAACTGGAAAGAGATGGAACGACTCAGTAGAATTCCAGGCCTGCAATGCCGCCACCACAAGGTCCTTCTCCAAACACTTCCCAAGAAATTGGGGCAGGACCACAGGTCCAAGAGCCCAGCTTCGCCGATGACAATGGCAATATGAAAGCTCTATATGTGGTGTTTTATCTGTCATGACTTTCACACCTAGAAGCCATCAAGTGATATACACAAATCTGAGTCAACCATTTAGGATCACAAATATGTCCTTTTCAGTATAAGCTGATCTGGACGCATCATTATGAATATTTGAGACAGGGTGTGTTGTTAGACAGAACCACAATTTTCAAGGTGTATGTTTATGTGTCAAAGTAGCCCTGTTATGGCTAAATATCAATAATCCAAAATATTTGCTTCCATTTCCATTTTGAAATTGTATCCAACGAAGTGCAAACATCTCCTTTGCTTTACTGTGGGCATTACATTATGAAACAAATTGCATCTAGAAACAACAACAAAAACCTGTGTGTTTATGCATACACACAACTTCTTGTAGTAAAGTATGTGACTTTAAAGCTGTAATGCACTGAATTTTGAATGTTGTAATTAATTCCAAAGGCACAGAAACTATTTGATGTAAAATAATGCTATTGTGGGAGGAGGAACTGTAAGAAACTGTAAGAAACCAAAACAAATAGTAAGGACCCAGATAATGCAGATGACCTTCCAAGTGGTAACACTTCACACCCACAAAAAATAGATGGTTTACATTGAATCTGCAAGTTGAAGTTTCTTGAAGAGGAAGAGGTAAGGCCATCTGCTGTTTGGAACAGAAAGTTTAGAGGAAGCACTGTGATTCTTTCAACAATGAAAAGATATGCAATGGTCTCCAGGTCACATCACCCCTGAAAAATTCACTGCTTACAGATTCATTCCCAAGCTTCTAGCAACCTTGAGGCCCTCAAATATTCTCTACCATCAGAGATTTTGATCAAAGCTGTCGGGGCTTTGAAGGACTTTACGCAACCATTTCTGAACAAGAGCTTCTCATATCAGTCTGTTCTCAGGAGTCTACCATGTATGTTTTGCTGACTGAATAAGTCTCCCTTCACATTTTTTCCTGAACTAGGCTCAACAGAAAGCTGCTCTCTCACTGTAGTTTCTTTGCATAAAGCCTTGGGGTATTTTCTATTTTTATCTTTGGTGAAACGGAACCTTTATCTTAGTTAAAAGTTTTCCTCTTAGTTACAGTCCAATTCCTAATTGAACACACTTTTGAGGCATACTTTCCCATATATTGTTTTGAGGTTTGTTTTTGTTGTTGTTGTTTCAAATCTCAGTATCATATAATGTAGCAAAATGTGTCCCTTTAATTATATAGACCAGATCTACATATTTAAATATTTCCTTCTCTTTTTTCTGCTGAGATTTCCTCTCTCTGACTCCCTCTCAGTAATCACTACCAGAAATCAGAAAATGACGTAAAAGTTTACATACACACAGACTGTCTGACTGTCTCACTCACTCACTCAGCTTTCCAGAACATGGGACTCTGGAAAAGCTTTTTACCTTCCACAATTAGAAGTGCTGACAGTTAAATTTATGTGGCCTTCCCTAATGAGCATGCAAGGGAAATAAACAGCTGAACTTTAAAATTCCTTATAGAATGAGCACAACTATGTACAAACCGGTCATTCTCTCTCTCTCTCGCTCTCTCTCTCTCTCTCTCTCTCTCTCTCACACACATACACAAACGGAGGGATAGAACCCTTTTTGTAAATCAGGTGTGTTAATGGAAGCCCAGTGCCATGCTTTTCCAGTTGTTCTGTATTTCAGGGGGCACAGGGTGTGCACAGAGGAAGAAGACGGGGGAACCCCATTGCACAAGTCCTTGTGCAGGGCTTCTGCTGATGGGACTCGTTAGGTAAATCCCACCCTGTGTATTTAGAGACACTATGCCAGGCTTCCTCAACCTCGGCTCTCCAGATGTTTTTGGCCTACAACTCCCATGATCCCTAGCTAGCAGGACCAGTGGTCAGGGATGATGGGAATTGTAGTCTCAAAACATCTGGAGGACTGAGGTTGAGGAAGCTTGCACTATGCATTTATAAGAGAAAAAAGGCAGCAATACTGTTGGATGCAGATAACCATTTATTACACATTTGGAAATGTATGCTGCTGCACCTATTACCACATGGAAAGCTAGACATAAGTTGTGTCTGACCACTAGGCAATTTTTAACCACAAATCTGGAACCAATCAGAAATCCAAGGAAGTTCGCCATACTGCCACATATATTTGCCTACATTATTATATATTATCTGTGGAAAGTTCACAAGCAATCGCTAGAATCTTTTTGCCACCATCAACTTGGTGGATTTACCTTTAGTGTTGTTGCCTTGAACCTCCAGCTTTTCTAGCATCTTCTAAAACCATGGGGAAATCAAAGTATAAAGTCAAGGGCATAAACCTTGACCTCACTGTTTCTCCATATGTGGATAAACACCTGTGTGCCATTAGTCTTAAGGCATGATGAACACTTTAATCTCTCAGGAGATTCAGGAAAATAGATGGTAAGCATGGTTAAGAATACAGAGAAGGTTCACTGTACAGCACTTTATGAAGATGACCACAACTATTTAAAATCAATTACTGGTGCTATTGCTAAAAGAAGATAAGAGACTCTACGAAGATAAGGGTGTGTTCCGTCTCAAATAAACATTGTGTTATTTGTTTCTACAACTTAATTTTTACGTTTGTTGATCTGTTAACAACTGATCAACAATGATCAATTACCAGGCATCAGTTGTTTGCTGCTATGTAGGCTATGTCACCCTGTTGAGGCCAGTTCTCCCCAGAAGAAGAAAAGTCTCTCTGACCTTGTCATCTGCTCCTCTAAGTAGCAGCTTGGAAAGCCAAATATTGCACTCTCTTTTCACCTCGTCCATACATGCCACCTCTCTTATCTCAGTCAGATTCAAACTACCATTAATCCTTCTTCTACAGCAAAGTTTTTTATCCTCTGCATTTGGAAGTTGATTGCTTCAAGTTTCTTTTCAAGTCAAGAAAGTTGTATGTTGGTTTACATGAAAATATGAGTTGGGTATGAGTTTAGCTAACTGGATAGGCACACAGACTTACATGTGCTGAGGCCAGAACCGTATGGTCAGCCACACAGAGCCGAGAGGAGAAATCATGTGTTTTTGTTTGTATAACAAAGATGCCCTTAATTATATTATGTCCTACTGAGAAGAGTGAAAATAAACAAAGCTTGCTTGATTACTGCTTCTTGGAAGGTAGAAACACTTGTGTGTGTTTTTTCTCAATAAAAAAAATTGTCCATGGACTCCTTTGTCCAAACTTCTTTCCCCCTATGAGTTCTACTTATCACTGTATCCCCCACCCCAACCCGATTCCCTCCACCTTTTTTCTCCTGGTGTACGCACAACGAAAAATCAAATAGGTTGGTATCTTTGGCACAACATTTAAAGGAAAAAGGCCTTTAGGAAAATTACATCATTCGCAAACATACTGCGTCAATACAAAAACTGGAGAAGCCACATTAACCCAGCCACACTTTTCATCCATGGCATGCATAAAAACCCAAATGCTAGTCACTGCCTCCAGGAAAGCAGTGCAGAAACCAAAAGAGGAAAATAAGAAAAGGATCACAAGTATAAACAACAAAAGAGCAGAGCCCTGGACTCCTGAAGGCTGAGGCCCTGCCACAGTGCAGGAGATAAGGAGTGAGGTGCAGCTCTAAATACAACAGGCCAGCTGATAAAATAGGCTGCCAAGAGCTAGTTTTAGCTGGAACAAATCAGGGGGGAAACCAAAGGGGGGGAAAGAAGAAAGAATGCTGGCGAATACCAGCACCAGAGTAGCTGAAACACAAGCACGCTTACTAAGCTAATGCATGACATGCAGCTTCACTTAATGGCTCTCTTACAAAGCCTGTTTGGACCAGTTTTCATTTCTTTATTAGCAACCCTTTCAAAGCTACTATACTTAATGAAACACACTGTGCAGACCTTTCTCTCTCTCTCTCTCTCTCTCTCTCTCTCTCTCCAGGACTTTGTTCTGAATTCTTTTAAATGTATGTAAAACATTTCTGCACCTTTCTGTGCACAAGATCCAAATGGGCCCACTCATGGCTCAGCCTTTTGCCTGGCACAGGAACTGCCCCTCCCTTTCCTCTGCTCATCGCCAACATCCCTGCCCTGCTTCACTCCTGTTTCCTGAAACTTTGATGACTCTCCTTTCCTAGGTCAAAACCCACCCCTTGCATCTACCCAAAATAGTCTCCACCCCCACCCATTACAGAGATCATAGAATTGTAGAATTGCAGAGTCGGAAGGGACCTTGAGGATCATCTGGCCCAACCCTCTGCAATCCAGTATGATGCAGCTGTCACATGCAGAAATCGAACCTGCAACCTTGGCATTATCGGCACTGAGCTCTAACCAACTGAGCTATCCAGATCGTCACTGCGGAAACTCCCAGAACAGAAACAATTGGAGAAGAAGCGCTTCCTGTTCCTCCTGAGCAAAACAATGTTCAAACTCCCGTTTAGAGGTGAGGCTACAAAATTAAGAGCCCGCTTTGCATTAGGTTTGAATAAGAACATGGGATAATTTCTTTACTCTATAAATAACGACTTTCTCCTATTTGGTTTGCATTCAGGATATATTTAGCGTTCCACAGATGAGTTACTTTTCTACTCTCATTACCTTGCTAGTTTGAATTATTTTCCAGTGTGAAACAGAGGATGCTGCCTTATAGCAAAGCAAGTGACTGGTTCACCTAGCTCAGTAATGTCTATAAACGTTATGCATTGGCTGGCAGCAGCTCTCGGGGAATCAGACTGGAGTTCTTCCCAGCAATACCTGGAAACATCAGGTATTGGACACGGGACTTTCTCCATGCCATGCAAGGCCCTTCAGACATACAATGATTTAATATATATGACCTACATAGCTGGGGACCTGCATACCTAAACACATGCTTACATTCACACAGATAAGATCATGTGTATGAATGAAAAATATATACAGAAGGTGGGGGGTAAACAGAACTGTGTTTCATAGTTGTTTCTTGTGCAGGTATCAAAAAACTCTCTGTGAGTTTTAAAAAATGCAATAAAATCAAGTTTGGAATATTTATGTAGTAACCAAATCCTCACATTCTTTTGACATTTGATAGCAGGGTGTTGAAAATTGCCATAACCCTCAAGGACCCATCAGCCTCTGACAGTTTTATAGGATTACTAGGAAGGTTTCACAGCAGTAGGATGGTAATTTAAAACCAGGCCTCCTCCTGTTGTGTTTATAGATGCAAGCAGATGTGTGCTCATCATTCCCCTACCTAACAAAAATCCGAGGCCTTGAACTTAGTTAGAACATGTTCCCAGAGCACAAAGGTTTGAGATCTGAATTTTCAGCTTGTGCACATTCAGGTTGGACTAAGAATCTTAGGCAGGGGTATTGGGGGAGGTTTGTGGGGGCTATTGCTGCTGCTGATGTTCAGTTTTTTGCAACTTACTTTGGATCTTATCTTTTTATATTTTTCTTCCATTGAAAAGCAGTGCTTTTTAAAAAAAAATCCTTCTGTTTTAAAAGCAGCACTCTGCTGTATTTCCCAGGAAGCAACTGTTAGGAATACAAGTCCAAAATGTGCAGGTTTTATGTCGCTGAACAAACATTATCACCACATTTTAAATTTGTTGTTAGCCGCCCTGAGCCCGGTTTTTGAACCAGGAAGGACAGGGTATAAATAAAAGTTGTTTATTATTATTATTATTATTATTATTATTATTATTATTATTTTGTTCTCCCACCCATCCTCCTGGTAATGGTCTGATTACTGTGACAACTTTGTATGCTCTATAGAATCATAGAATTGTAGGATTGGAAGCAGGGCCAGATTTAGGTTTGATGAGGCCCTAAGCTACTGAAGGTAATGGGGCCCTTTATGTGTCCAGCTGTCCTTTGTCAACAACAAATTGTCACTGTTTTTTGTGTTGAATATATGCTATGTGGTAATTTATGAACCTAATAGGTATCTAAAGCCATTTGCACATAACAAAATATGTAATGGTTTTAATTGTTCAACTGAAATACTATTAAGAAGAAGTATATTAATAGTGAAATACAATTAAGAAGAAGTATATTAATAGTGAAATAATTAAGCTCTAACGTAAATTTATTTTTCATTAATTGGGGGGGGGGCAAGAGAGTGGGGCCCTAAGCTATAGCTTGTTAGCTTATATGTAAATCTGGCACTGGTTGGAAGGGACCCTGAGGCACGTCTGTTCCAACCCCCTGCAGTGCAGCCGTCCCATACGGGGATCAAGCGTGCAACCTTGGCATTAACAACACCACAACCAATAAAATAACTGATTTAAACCACAGAGCCTAGGACTTGCCAATCAGAAGGTCGGTGGTTCGAATCCCCGCAACGGGGTGAGCTCCCATTGCTCGGTCCCTGCTCCTGCCAACCTAGCAGTTCGAAAGCATGGCAAAGTGCAAGTAGATAAATAGGTACCGCTCCGGCGGGAAGGTAAACAGCGTTTCCGTGCGCTGCTCTGGTTCGCCAGAAGCAGCTTAGTCATGCTGGCCACATGACCCGGAAGCTGTACGCCGGCTCCCTCGGCCGATAAAGCAAGATGAGTGCCGCAACCCCAGAGTCGGCCATGACTGGACCTAATGATCAGGGGTCCCTTTACCTTTTTATCATCATCAAGCTAGATCTTTTGTCAGCTTTACCAATACCAATACCAAGTCTGAAAGGTGTGCTTAGCAGTCAGGGGTCCCTGAGGGTTCCTCTGAAAGTTGGAAATGATAGGAGTTGAAGTTTGAACTACTTTGATGGCAAAAAAACCTTTAAAAAACCAGAAGTATTTGTGTCAGACCTGGCCAAGCTTAGGGTTTTGCCCTGTCTGCAGCCATGCTGCTGCTTTATTAAACTCCTGTTCTCGCCCGAATAAAGAGGGCCTGGAAACCTGAGTATGCAGGAGCAGAAGCAGTACTTGGTCAACTACATCTCTAGTCAGGTTAGTTATCCAGGGAAGGGGGGAAAGAGAGAGGGAAGAGAACCACATGACATTTCCAAGAAAAGCAAGACAGCACAATGATGCATTGCTGATTCATAACTATGACTGGGGCATTTATAATATTAACTTTGGTAGCATTCATTTCAAAATCCCTCGTGCCTCTAAATCCCACTCAGAGCAAGGGAAGTATGTCACATTAGACAAAGCCATTTCTGCTGTGCCAGCAGAACTCTTTCCACTGGCCTCTGTCCCCCACTCCCCGCCCTCTGGTTTTATATCTCTTCCGCCTGTGCTATAAAATTGTCATCGGGTATAACATAACATGCACTACAGTAAGACA
The DNA here is from genome assembly GCF_964106645.2 of Podarcis pityusensis. Classification (NCBI taxonomy): domain Eukaryota; kingdom Metazoa; phylum Chordata; class Lepidosauria; order Squamata; family Lacertidae; genus Podarcis; species Podarcis pityusensis. The sequence goes on from NC_138031.1 coordinate 59,433,350, forward strand.
GGCAGGTTTTGGAGACAGTGAGGAAGGAAGAGAAGCCTGACCTATGAAGTCACACTGTTACGAGTAATGGTTGCATGCTTGCCTAGCCTCAATTTATTCTCTCTTTTTTTAAAGGCTAAACTAGTGGTGTTGAAATTCTTGTAGAAATACACTATGACAGCAGTGCCATATGTACTGTGGCCTATAGCAGTGGTGACCAACCTTTTTGTCAAGTGTGCCACAGATCAAGTCCAAAATGTAAGAGACTCCTATGCTCTAGTGCATCCATTCCAACCCAGCACCCTCCAGATGTTTTGGACTACAACTCCCATCATCTCTCACTGTTGACCATGCTTGCTGGGGATGATGGGAGTTGTAGTCTGAAACACCTGGAGGGCATCAGGGAATGCAGCTCTAGTGTACACTTTGATGCATGGAAAACAGCCTTTTACCCGACAACCTATATCTCTGCTCTGACAGGTAACAGCTTCTCTACTATTTTGGGCACATAGAGTTTTCCCCATCGACTTCCAACTGGAACTGTCTGCGATTGGATCTAGGACATTCTGCATGCAAAGCACGCCCTCTGCCATTGAGCTATGATGCCCTCTATCTCCTGTGCCAGGTGGTCTTAAGGCATGCTTCTGTAAGCTTATGTTTTTCAGCACAGGCTTCAGAAGGAGACTGTGAAGATCACTGAAACAGAGCCAGCTACATCTATTTAAAGTTAAGTAGGGTTCATCAAGAGCTAATTAATGTTAGATTCATTGAATTAAACATTTTGGCAAAGCAAAAGGCTGACCTAAATCATGCGGTCATTTTTTAACAATATATTTTGATACAAATACTTCTACAAATTGAAGATGGCAGGCATCATCTTTAGGAGCGGCATTCTCTCCCAAGTGACAGGGGGAGGGCAGAGGAATGCCCTTGGTGCAAAACGTGAGCGTTGGCTAAAAAACTAAGTCGGCATGGCATGATTATTTTCTCCATATGAACACTCTTGCAGATTTAATAAATCAATTGACTGATGAACTAATACTCATATAATTAATAGACTAAAATAACCTATATCATCGCACCCTAAAAGAAAGTAGCTTTTTATATGGGGGAGAAGGATGGCCAAAGACAAATGATCCAATTATGGGTGAGTCCGATATGGAAAGGTGACCTGTCAAAACTAGGTCTCCCTTCTGTACTATAATGATCCGAGAGGACTCTTCCTATCCCCACAGCCTCAATGAGCACTTCTCTACTGCTCAGAGTATGTTAACTGTTTGCAAGTGAAGGCACTATTCTCATCTTGGGGCAATATGAATTTGTGCTGGCAAAAGTAAGACAAAAAGCACGCCAACAGGCAGATTGTTAGTAGGATTGGGCAAAGGCACCTTTTTTGGTGATTGTGCCACTACTTCAGGTTGTCTGCAAAGGCAAAGGAAGATGCATAGAATACAGGCAGGACCCAAGAATGGAGTTTAAACACAGGTTCCTTATTTCACCATAGCTACCAGTACATACAGTGCAGTTTTCATTAAGTCTGAGAGAGAAAAATTGTATTAGGTGTTAGTCTCTTAGTGGTGGTTTCTTTCCAGCTTCAAAACTGGAATGGCAATTCAGAGGAACAAGGCAGGAGGGAGCAAAGTCCACAAGCTCTTTCCTGCATAAATGGGTAACATGGAAAAGGGAGTTTCCCTGCTTTACAGAAGGATAACAAGACAGGCATGGTGAATGGTAAAGAACAGGGCACTCTTAAGCCAACAATGAAATGATAATAGCATGATAAATCTTCCGGAACTCTGTCAAGCCATGGGAATTCTGAACCCTCCCTTAAAATGTTGCTTTGCCGTTCATTCCCCAACATGGATAAACCGTGACTCCATCTACATACCCTAGCAGATGAAATGAATCATATTAGCTCTGAGAAGCAGCATTTAAAATATGCACATATTTATCGGCTTCAGCCTACATCCATAAGTCTACCTTTACAATTTCTGCAAACCAGCGATAAACAATGTTTACAAGAATAGAAGAGTGTGCGTATGTTTGTATGTGCAAGATAAACCCAGACGGTTTATGCAAGGACTTGCTGCATCTGCAGGTCATTCAAATGAAAATTCATTCTTTCCCACCCCCTACCCCCACAATTAAATCCATGCTATTATCAAAACCATCAGTTTATTTGAAGACTGCTGGCTAATATATAAATTTCCCTTTGTGCTCAAAATGTCTTTATCAGATAAGGGAGCTTTTGTTTAAACTACTATTTTCAGCACTTGCTTTTGAGATTTTTTTTTTATTTTTTTTTAATACACAGCATGGAGTAACTGGAGACTTCCTACCCTGCTTTAAAAGTGTGTTTCTTCTGTCTGCCTGTATTTTGTAATTTCCTGTCAAATACCTCACCGTAATTAACTTTCCTTGCTCCAATCTACTTTCTTTTTCTTCTTCTTTCTCAACTATTCCCACTTCCTGAGGATGGCAATAAAATGCTGATTACATGTGGCTGTTATCTGCTTGCCTTTCCCTTCATCTCCCTCCCACCCTCCTGTGCCCTTTGTTGAAACCAGCCCTTGGGTTTCAAGACTTTCAGTGGAGAAAGTAAGAGGAAAAGGAAGCTAACGGGACTGCAGGATTCCAGGATCATTAGCATTTATTGGGGCAATCTGCAGCTACAATCAGGACAAATAATTAAGGTAGAGCTGCTTCTGAAGTCTGCATGTGTCTGCTGCTTTTCTCAGACACACTGAACTTTGAACAGAAGTCTGAATGCTCTTTTTTCTGTCGGCTCCAGCAGGTGTGAGCGAAGCAGGGGTGGAAATGATAACAACAATAATAAGCTCCAAAACACTTTCAAAGAAGGTTAAGAGGCCACACCAGTCTTACAGCTAGACAGGAACTTTATGATTTTCCAAAGTACTCCAGGGATAGCTAGGTCAATTCAACATGAGACTCTTAAAACTCAGGGTCATGGGTTTGAGCCCTACATTGCACAGGAGATTCCTGCATTGTAGGGGGATGGACGGGGGGTCCCTCCCAAGTCTACAATTCTATGATTCTGTGACTCCACCCAGAAAGATCTAAGTCTACTGCCACCTAGTGAGTAAACTACGAAACAGGGGTGGGGAACTGGATATGGCCCACTGTCGTTTACCTGACATCACAAAGATGTCAGGTAACCACCTACCCACCCACCATGGAGGGATCTTCAGAAGCCCCTTTCAAAGCACCACACAATCCTACATGTGAGCCAATAAATTAAATGGGCATTACTTGGCCAAAACAGTTTAACAGGATCTAGACTGGTGTTTGGAAGTGGCAATGGGCTGGATATGGACCAATAAATCACAGCTGAATCATGATAAAAACAGGTGTTATGCATTCTGAGCTCTCAGTTCTGAGAGATGGGGTGGTCGCCTGTTCCACACCTGGAGGGAACCAGTCCGCAACTGTTTATAACATATGCTGAAGATGTACCATTTGACCTTGGCCTTGGACAACCAAGAGAGATGTTTTTAAGATCCATCCTATTCTTCTGAAAATTTGGACCGATTTTAACACTGTAATTTTTACATAGTTTGTAATGTAATGTGTTTTTAATCTTTGTTGGAAGCTGCCCAGAGTGGGTGGGGTACAAATAAATTATATTATTATTATTATTATTATTATTATTATTATTATTATTATCATCATCATCATCTGCTCTGGGACCTTATGGTGAATGACAGATAATAAATCTTATAAAAATATTATTAATAATCAACAGCAGCAAGAACATTTCCTGTGCTGTGACCCTTTATAATGCAACACAGCTCGGAACACAACCATTGCCCCCTTTTTCACACAATAACTGTACAGTACTTGTCCTCCTATTCTGGAGTTTAAATTACTGATAGCTTACTACTCAGCAAGATAGTGCAGAACTGCCGCAGCTTCAGTGGGGGGCAAGATGAGAAGACACTCTGTGTGTGTGTGTGTGTGTGTGTGTGTGTGTGTGTTGCATCTACAGTGAGTCATGTGTGTCCTTGTGTGTGCCCTGTATGTGTGCATTTGGAAGGGGGCATGTGCATATCCTCCAATTCTGGTCCAGTGCTATTTGGCTCTATTCACCTCTCTTCTAGCCTTGCCCACTTCTTGCTTGCAGAAGGTTGGGCATAAGCAAATGCAACTCTCTTAGAGACACAAGGATAAGTGGGTCAGACAGGTATAGGCTAACAGTTCACTCTATGGCTCAAAGACCAATGCTAGGGAACAACACCTACTTCCATACGCAACTCAAATGTTCTCATTACATCTTCCATTTTGAAAGAAACACATCTCACCAAATGGTTTTGCCAAACTTCTCATTATTTATCTACAATAGGGAGGCTTTTATTCCATCTCCATTCTCCAGCACCTCCATTGTTTTTTGGTGGCCAGTAACTTTACGTTAAAAAGGTAAAGGACCCCTGACAGTTAAGTCCAGTCGCGAATGACTCTGGGGTTGTGGCGCTCATCTCGCTTTACTGGCCGAGAACTTTGGGTTGCATTTTATATATTTCTACTGCATTGGTTTTAAGGTGCAGTTTTGGAGCTGCATGTTTTGTTTTGTTTTGTTTTGTTTTGTTTTGTTTTGTTTTGTTTTGTTTTGTTCTTCCTTTTCTACAACTTACTTTTTTAGTTGCATTCAAATAGTTTTCCATCATTTTTGCAGGCCTTCAAACCTTGCCCTTCAGCTGACGGATTACTGCTTCACAATGAGTATTTAATAATGCCGGCGACCGATTTTTTGAAAAAATCCTGCCATCAAATGCCTTAATTCTTTTTAATTTCATATCTCAGCTTCTCTGGCCGATTTTCAAAGCCATCATTTCCCCCTTGCTTTTGTATCCAACAGGAAACAGATTTGCTCTTCTTCTAAACACCTATCAGAATGTTTGATGTGCAGTGATTAATCCTAAGATTCAGCTCTCACAATTTGCCTGTATATACCCAGACGCTGCAAAAGAGTAAACACATACATAAGCTTCCTAGCTGAACATGGATATATATAGCTGTGGTGTGACCTAGTGACAAAAAGCTCAATGTGTACACATGCACACACACCTATACGTAATGGCATACACATTTAGTCTGGTCTCAATGCCCCAAAACAACCATGCATTATTTGCATTAGCATTCAGAATGGCTTCATCCTTGTTAGCCGCAAACAATTTTTGATATGATAAGAGGCATCATTTCCCTTAGTACATACATACATACATACATACATATATACATACATACGCATATACATCTGTTTTTTTACCTATTCCACTATCTAAACAGGTTCTGGAAACACCATAAAACAGTTTTGTGTGTGTGACTGAAGAATGGCATAGGTGAAGACATCACAGGCAACAATCCCTTTATCATCCCCCTGCTGCAGGTTTTGGAGGATGAACTATGATTCTGTGTTGCTTTCAGTTTCTCTTCAAGACAGAGGTAGCAGCTTACAGGTAACGGAGCTCTGCTGAAGCCCCTGAAGGCAGCAGAGAAAATGACAAGAAATGTGGGAGAGTTGACTGCTAATGACCGTGTATTTAAAGTTACTTTTCCTGAAAAGGAATAACAAATTATGTTGAAAGACAAATTCACAATCCAGCAAGCAACCTCTTAAAATGCATTCAGATCGATTTCTGTTAAGATGCTGCAATCACTAAAGCACATACATCTCACACAAATTGTAATAACGTGCTTCCAGGATGATGCCTCATTTTGGAGAAGGTTCAGAAGAGCAGGCAGAAATGTATTTCAGAAATGAACCCTGACACGAATTGAATTTACAAGGTGAATGAACACTCCAGACAGCTGCCTTAATCAAAAGTACACCACGCCCCCTCCCTGCGGTAAATAAGGAGCAATTAAAGAATTCACTACAGAAATGAGCTCCATTAATCAACTTGATGCAGCAGATTGATGCACAGCCATTAAAGTTGTCTAAACAGTTTTGTTAACCTTTAACAAAAATGTGCAGGGAACACATACTGCAAACTAGCTCACAGTTGAGCCAGATGAAGCCTTGGTTCAAAGAATGTGTCTGAGGCTTACTTGGTTTGCTTTAATTCTGCCAACAATACTGTCACACACAAACAAGGTATTAACTATATGTGGCAGTTCCAATCACTGGCAAAATTCACCTTCTCTTACCCACAGAAGACCAAGAGAAGAACATGAATGTTTACTTAAGGAGACATAAAGCCCACAGGGCAGTAAGACAGACTGAAAATACTCATGCACAGAAAGCACAGAGTATAACTAAGGTGTCTGTCCTGATTGATACTCCATCCTGCACGCCCTTCTTGCCTTACTCCTGCTGTTAACACCACAAATCAGTACAGAAGGTGGAAAGGAGAAGAAAGTCAACAGATTGCATTAAGCACAAATGTGGGCTTTCGGTGATAGAGTTTGGGCCCCACATGCCTTTAAGATCTACTCCTTGACAAATGAAATCCATGGTATTACCAAGAAGATAGGTTTATGGAAAGACTGACAGCATTTGATATTGTACACACTTTCCCTTTTCTGTGCTTCTCTTGCCCTTGAAGTTTCCACCTCCCAGAAACTTACAATTTATAGTTGTTTATGGCAATGCTAGGACAAGGATCTGTAGGATCTGCAGTCAGGTCATTGTGTACCCTTCTCCACAAAAGCACATGCAAGCCAAAGCTACAGCAGCACAACAGAGGTAAGGCCAATGTAAGAAAAAGCAGAAATCATATCGTAACTGCACCAAGAAATAATACGCTGTTTTATCATCTGCCCATATCCACAAAACAGCAGATTTTACTCCTTTAACATCCGTGTCTAAATCCAGACATGTGTTGCCTGTTGTTAGCAATTTTTAAGGCTCTGGCTGCTTTTATCTGTTATCACTTACAAACAACAACTAGCTTATTTAGCACCTGCCTAAGTAAAGCAATAGATGATGGACATTTGAGAACCAAGTTATCTCTTATTCCCTGAGCCACCTATGGTTCTGAAGAAGTAATTCCTTGCAATTTAGGGAGAGAAGCCTTTTTAGGGGGCTGGGGGAAGGAGAGAGATCTTAAGCCTACCTAAATCTGCAGAGTTGGGAAAGTAGCCATTTTGGCAAAGCCAGGTTTATAGCTGTCTCCTCCTATTACAAAACATGCAGCGCTGGAAGCCTGCAAGATGAGTCAGTGTGAATGAACCTAATGTAGTTGGAGCTGGGACTAGGGATTCTGGAAAAGAACAATGTCTGATTTACTGCAGATGATCAGTTTTCCAACCCTGTCCACTTCTATTAATTCCTGACACTATAATTCTAAGCAGATTATTTCAAGGGCACTTTTATGTAAGGATCGGAAACTGCAGCCTAAGTAGTTTTCCAAAGACAGAAATTTTGGACTATTGTTTTCAACAGCTAAATAATGTGAAGCAAATCGGAACCACTCCAACCATGTGCTACATTCATTGTTTACAAACATTCCAGTTTACACACAAAGCCCACCAGATGGAATTGTTTTTCAGTGGCACTCATATGTGGGCTGTATGTACACTCATCCGTAATATCTGAACTAGCCCTGATATTATTTTTCCTTCCACTGAGTATTTGAGCATGTCAATTGGTTCTCTCTGTGTACTCATTTCCAATTTTCCCAGAAAATGTTGAACCAGAATATGGCAAGACATATTCATTTGTCATAGAACCATGAAACAACAGTTCAGCTACTAAAAGTAAATAAATGTAACCCCAGGTTGACTTTAACCTATCTATTATGTATTTTGGAAAGTTGGTTCACTACACACACCTCTTAACACATCACAACCTAATTTTGCATGAGAGTTCCTGAGATCAAGGACCATGTTTTCCTCTATGTTTTGATACAACCGGATGCCATTTTGAATCAAGATGGCAGACTGAACCTTCCAAAGCTACATTGATTTTGACCTACCCACCTTTAGAAATTAGCTGGTAAAATATAATTCTGTGGACTAACCAAACGGTCACAGAGATTCCGTCTTTGAACACTGGGTTATATCCAATGCTCATCCTACTCAGAAGAGACCCATTAAAATTAATGAACATGAGCAACTTGGGTTCATTGATTTAAGTGGGTCTACTCTGAGTAACACTTAGTTGGCTACAACCCACTAGATATGAATTTAAGCAAGACTGAGGCTTTGATTTAAAATCAGCTTCACTCTTTATTTAAAGGGGGGGGGGGGGAATAACAGCTAGCCAAGTCTTTAAAGTGTCACTGGACTTTAAGTGAGCCACAAGGTCCAAATCTCCTGCTAGACATACAAGACTCTTTTGGTGATGTAGATCCCATTAAACAAAGTAAAGTAATGTAGCTATATAATTCTGTTCACCTTTATAGCACTACAATTATAATGAAAACTAATAGAGCTTACTCCTTGACCCTTAATTAGCAGGAGGACTGAGAGAACCTTAAGATTTTCTGTATTTCCTTTACATTTATGACATAGACGTGCTTCTGGAATTAGCCTTAAATTAAAGATATAGCAAGAGTGAGCCAACTACAAAAGCTTTGCATTGGAATATGAAGGCTAGCTTAGACACAAACCACGACTTTCAAATTCAAGATATATCCAAGCTAAATGGTTTTGCATTCACGATCACTTTTATGGATCAGAATCCATGCTCTACCTAAAGGCTAAAAGATTGGATAGCAGAATCCATCTTTTAAAATGTATTTTTATTTATACAAATGCTTTTTATGCCACCTTTCAGCTGTATCAGGGGCTCCCAGGGTGGTTTAGAACTGTAAAATCTCACTACTGTTACGAACAGACAGCATTAAAAGCTAGAGTAAAACAATTAAAACAAAACCAGAGCTAGCAAGGTTAAAATACTCTAGCAGAAGGGAAGCATTTTAACTATCTGGCCAAAACATAACAGAGAACAGACAGAGAAGCAGCCAGTCTTTTTCTCCTTATTACTAACTACTATGACAGGCTGAACAGAGGTTAATGGGTGGCTAAATTGAAGTATACACCAAGAGTCACTTAGAAAGAAAAAAGTGACAATTACAACATCTCTTCTGCCAAAAACAGAGCTGGGTGGCATAATATATTCACAGCATACAAAGATACATCTGAGTTGGACTAAATGACCCTTGGGGTCCCTTCCAACTCTACAAATCTACTGTTCTATGATTCTCCCTTGAATGCATTCAATATTCAGTGGTTCCATTAGAGCCAGCTGGTGGATCTTCCAAGGTCTAGCATCAAGACACAAGCATTAGTGAATTCCACCTGAAAAATCTGGCAGCAGGTTCCAGGTTTCCCACCACCGCCCCTCTTTCTCTGCCACTGGGACAGGAAGAGCTGGTAGTATGCTTTTTCTCACTCGACAGCTCCAAAAATGATATGGCTGAAAGCTGCACTGTTGGGTCCAGCCAAATCAAGTGATCTGGGGAGCCAATAGAGGCCTTGCAAGCCTCACACAACTGATGCCCCAGGCTTTGGCTCCTCCATCTGAGCAACCTGTGGCTCTCCAGCTGTTACTGGGCTGCAGCTCCCATCATTACTGCCCATGATGGTTGGGGCTGATAGTTGTTTCAACCTAACATCTGGTTCCCCACTCTTGCTCTGCAGAGTCCTGGAATCTTGCCTTGCCTGAAGCACCATCTTCCATGGCCTCATCTGACACCTCGCCTTATCTCCCCTGAAGCTCTGTTTCGGTTTGGCTCACCTCACCCAAAGCCTCACCTTATCTTTATTAGCCTGAAGCTCTGTCTTGCCTCACCTTTCCCAAACTCTGTCAAGCCCTGCTTGAAATGTTGTCATGCCAGAAGTTTTTCCTTGAATAGCTATTGAGCTACTGCTGTCACCTCCTCCTGTGTTTGACCCATCTGCCAACCACCAGTTGTGGCTAATTTCAGAGATAAGATATTTTAAAAACAAGCAAGGGGAAACATGATAGCAGTCTTCAGATATGATTCAGAAGATGGAGCAGACTTCTTTTCTGTTTCTCAGGTGGGCAAGAAAAGAACCGACAGGTAGAAATTTCAAGGAAGCAGGTTTCAGCTAAGCAGTGGGATACATTTCCTACTGGTACATATTATTTGACCGTGGAGCAGACTGCCTCAGGATGTAGTGAACTCTCTTTTGCAAGAGTTATTTACGCAGTCTGGGTGGCCATCTGTCAGAGATGCTATAGTTGTAGCCAGCTTTGCAGATCCTGCACTGAGTACTAGCTTAGACCATCACTTCCAATATCGCTTCCAACTCATGATTCTACAGTTTTTCTACACCGCATCAGGGTTAGCGACATCCTATGTGTAGTATCTATTACCAGATGAAACCAGACAGGAGTCTACTGTGGGGATAATTTGGTGCCTACCAAAGAATTTCTTCCTTCCTTTCTTTCTTTTTTTCTAAGGGTTTCTCTGAAGTGTTTTCCGGTCATTTATGGAAGATACATTTCATATTTGATGAAATGATTTCCTTGGTTTTTTAGAATTTGTATGGACAGTGTTAATGTCCTAGAGTTTGTTTAATGGATTTTATTGTTCTTGAAAGTTGCCTTTCAGTGTTTAACTATGTTTTTACTGTGTGCATTGCTTCAGTAGCTTTATTTCAAGAAGTGGTCTAACAACAGCAACAATAATTAGGATCTCTTTTCAGTTGTATCGTGAAGCTGCCTGAAGATGTACGTTTCCCACATTCAATCTACATGCTAGTTCTATACCAGTAACACCCTCACCCAGGTTGCCCAGAAAGTCCTATTCAGCTTTCTCAAAAGGTTCCTCAACAATTATGCCTAAAATGCTAAACTAGCCTGTTCTGCTTCACTGCTCATTCTTAAAAATGAAAGGTGTTCCTTCTAATATGGCAGGTAAAGCAACAGCTGGGAGGCCTAACTCCCACACCTCGTAGCCTGACATTATCATTACAAAGATCTCTGTAAATAAAGAAATATGAACTGCTGGTGTCTGGTTAGGCTTGTCTCTCTCCTTGGGTGAAAGAAGCTGCTTTTAGGGCCATTGGATTGCCCTAAAGGCTTCCCAGAGTGTTGTATAATAAAATATGACTGAAGCAGAGGCTGTGTCAACAGACACTTCCTTTGAGGGATGTAAAAAGCAGAACAATGTCTCACTCATCAAATACATAATAGGGCAAACATAGCAAGCCAAAATATCTCCACCCACCCACAGCCTTGTAAAAGAAAGTATATTATATTGTGGGGAAAGGGAAGGAGGCGATCTGGTCACAAGCCAGGTGATGCCATTATCAGCTACTTAACAAAGGTCATAGGCAGAATAGCTGGAAAGGACTTTAATATGTGCATGCCACCATCAACACACCACAGTTCTTAGAAGTGCAAGATGTTTCAAAGCTCATCCCAGGCCTTTCAGGGCTGGTCTACACATTGCTGCAGTCACATGCCGGATCACTTCACATTGCTCCAAATGGTGGCAGGTATCACATAACATGCAATTTTTTCATCACATCATTCAAGCATTTTTCACCACACTACTATATGAACTAAAAAAAAAAAAAAAAAAAGACCATGGATACAGATGTGGCCATTTATCACCTGTGGCAGCTACCAGTAACCTTACACATTCAGCAGTATAAGACACTGGGTCATGTGTCGCATCCATCCACATTGCAAAGAGAGATTCTAAAATCCTTATTGGAGCGATACTTTTATTAGACCAACCAAAATATCACAAAATACTATGCAAACATTTGAGATCTTCAAAATTCTTCAGCAGGCTAAGTAGTAAGCAAGGCAATGGGGATTTGTGATGGACTGATGTTTAAGTTTGCATTTGGTCATAGACTTAAGATGGGATGGGCGAGTGGAATGCCCTAATAAAGATTTTGGGGTGCTTCTTATGTGCTTTCATTACCTTTATGTTACCATGAAGAGTGTTATCCTGACTACTCCATATTTTTAAACAATGTCAGAGAACTAACACTAGACTCTACTGAAAACCAGCACTGCACAAGAAGATTGCAAAAACTTCTCTGTTAAGTATGTAGTGACATGGCAAAAACTGCACCTATTCTGTGTGGTGAGCAGCTCTACCCCTGTAGCTAACTATGTAATAAAACTATAAGCTACAGTGATTTAAAGTGGCTTCTATGTGGTAGCTAGGAAATGCAGGCCAGGCTTTCTCTAAAAATAATTATACCGCCACAGTTAACGTCTCACAGGATCACGAGTGAGACTAAACACAACCTTAAAAAGATCTAAAAATAATGGCACAAAGCCCTCCTGACAGTTCCTCTACAACAGCATTTTAGCAATTCCCAAATGTATTAGGGAACCAAATCACCTCTCGATCTGGTGTAGAATGTCAAAGATCAGCTTTACAAGCAGGAAACCATCCTCAGCCATCCTAATTTAGCATGCCATGCCATAACAGTAGCTGGAAACTGGGTATTATATTTAGAAGTAATCAGGACATCCAAACATCTGAATTTAGTGACTTGAAAGGAAGAAAGTGGTGACCTGTTTTCAAAACTACTCATTTTCAAACTTTCAACTTCTTCTATTTTAGTAAGACTGCGCTGTTGTTTTTAAAACAGTTTTCTGAAGTCTCCTCTCTAAAACTTGTGACCTGCCTTCAACTTTCCCACACAACATCAAAATCAGAGGAGAAACACATTGGGAGAAGGGAGTGCGAAAGAAAATAGGTAGGTAATTTGAGTCACTTTGGCTGGAATCAGGATTCATCCTTTCTTTTTCTTTTTTACATATATAGAAAACTGAGAACGATGTAGTCTGCAACAATATTCCAGCAGTCTTTTATTCGGGCAATAAATCACTTCAATAAAAAAGGAAGGAAGTTTTCTACACTTTATCATTTTCAACATACTTACCAATATTATAGAGCAACAAAGTGTGTGTTTTTTTACAATGCTTATATACTTACTGCTTCCCCCCACCCCAAAGTTCTGTAAATGTTTTGATGATTTTAGGACCCAAAGCCAACAGAATTTAAGAGATTTACATGTATTATATGTCTGGATAGCAACCGTATCTAAAAATATCACTGGCAACTGTGCTTCCCTCCTAATGCCAAGGAGACTGGCTTGTCTTTCAAGATTCATGGGAGGTGTCTACTTGCCCATTATTCTCTTCAGTCAGACTTTTTTTAATATAGCTACATCTCATAGGAGTTGCATTAATGCTGTCTCAGTGATGCCAGAAAATGTGACCCAAACTGTTGGTTAAGGGAAAGAAAAGCAGCTATATGAAGACTAAGCTCCATTTCCCACACACACAAAAAACATATGGCATGGGGGGCATTGGCAAGAAGTGACAAGGAAACAGCTATGCCTAATTTATACTGCAATTGATTAATGGATGATTTCTGTCCATGCACATTTCTAGCACTCTAAACCTAAATAGTGCAATTTAGCTGCCCTAATAAAAAAATGGGCTTTAAATACAATAGCAAGCAACATATTAAATACAAACTTTCTCTTTTTAAAAAGACACACATCCATGTTAATGGTGCACTCCAGACAAACCTTGCAAGTGCAGGGATAGGTGTGTCAGGTGTGGCGAGTATGGACCTCCCAAGACAATTGGACCTTAACTCCCATCATCCCTTACAATTGAGCTGGAAATGCCAGTTTGGAATCCAACAACTGGAGGTCCAGAGGTTCCCCATCCTTGCTTTAGTGTAAATAAATTCAAAGGGTTCATAGAGCTGTTCATAGAGCTCTACTAGTGAATCACACTCCTCTCTCAGACTTTATGGCCTACATTATGCTGACTGCACATCTAAGTCTGAGCCAAGTGCTGGCCAGGTTACCAAAATCAAAGTACTGTATCTTAGTTTTCCAATACGAAAATCACAAGTGTATTCCTGTCACTACATGTGTACGTTAATTACCCATGCTTTAGGCATTGCACTTGACGGAGCATGAGGTTTAAAGGTTGTGTGTCTTTCATTAAGACGTCAGAGATTCCCATTAAATAAATAAACAAGTGCAACAGCCATCTGACTTGGTGGTGAGGGGGAAAAATAGGAAAACCAAATCAAAACGCATTCTCAAAACCATTTTAAAGAAAGATTCCCCCACCCTTACCCCTTGATTGGTTTTAGACTAGAACTTAAATTTCTCTGTTTGTATAAAAACAGCACAACAGTTAATAGTAATTATTGGCAAAGCTTTCAGCAGCATTGATGGAGCGGGTGGCAAAATCAGTTCCGCGAAAGTGGCCGCATTCCTTCAGAACCATGCAAGAAAGGGAAAGAAGGCATGCTTGCCATCAGCTCCCTTGGCCCTCCTCCGTTTTTGCAAAGGAGAATGAAAATGCAAATGAGAATAAAGGTTGCAAAGTTATGTGGGGATGGGAGGAGTTGCAGGTTTAAGATAGATTTCACAATATATTTCCATGGGAATATTTTACCCAGTATAAGAGGAAGAATAGCAAACTATCACCCATGTAACCAGAGCCAACCTCCTTGGGAAAGTAATCCTGCAAACAATCCTGCAAAAATAAGCAACCATGCACACAGAGTGGCAGGAGGCAGTGAGATCACAGAATAACAGAATGCTCACACTATTGCTGATTTCGGCAGTGTCCACAAACTCAGCACCACGTGTAATTTGTCTCTAAGACATGCGTTGCTTATTGCATGTCTTGTATTATAACACAAGATACCAAAAATCTATCTTCACATGCACATACATACATGCATTGGCTACGATAACAGAAAATCCCAACAGCTTGATCCTGAATATGGAACCTATTACAGACAGTACTGATGGGAATAATAACATTAATCCATAGGATGGGGATTCTAACACATTCTCCTTTGCTATATTGGCTAGACATTAAGCCAATATAACATCACATGATGTCATACAGTCTCATTGGCCAAAGATACACAAGGTCTTCCAGATGTGAAAAGGGGTTCTTTTTATTCATTTACTTGAGTATGAAAGGGATCTTTAACTTGCACGCCATAAAAGATGAAGAACCAGAGTGTGAAATACTTATCACTTCATCAGACTGCCGCATATGATGCCAATTCAGAATCTTCACAGACTCATGGGAATCAGCATCATGTGGGTTTTAAAGGGGGGGGGGGACGGACATAGGGAACTAAAAACTAAGTACAGCAATTAAACACAGCCAATAACAGAAGCCATATGCAGATCAGCTTGACTTAGAGAATTATAGTCTGGATGACTGAAAAAACGCAAGTCTCGCTACACGAAAAGAGGGGGGAAAGGCCTGTTTTGATTCTGCAGTGGTGCCTCGAAAGGACAAACAACCTTTCTGCAAATAAGATTTTTTAAAAAAAAAAAAAAATTTCAAAAGTTAAACTGTTTCTGATTTCCTTTCCAAGACAGAAAAAGTTGGCATATAAGTGTAAGAAAATAAATAATACAGAGGAGCCTTTCTATGTCAATAGACCCATTTTAAAAGGACAATATCTAGGCAAATGAGCAAATTAGACTGGACTCCACACTTTCTACTCTTGAATGAATGGTTAACGTAAAGCTTCTTTAAGAAAGAGCTAGTTGTCAAACAGAACGCACTGTCCACAATAACTCATTGGGGGGGAAATCCAGTATTGGCAGTTACTAGATAGAAAGTGTATGAAAGTTGGTTCGAGTGTGGACCTTCAGGGCTCCCTCCCAACTCTACAATTCTGTAATTCTCTGATTCATAGTAACCTCTTTACTGTTGCTTATGAAAACCCTCAAGAATACCAAACAGGAAGACAGAAGTCAGTAGTTTGACTTTTAATTAAAGGGTGTACCTACAGTATCACAGTGGGTTTCTATTCCAATCTGAAAACATCTAGGTAATATCCCTGTTTTTAACTGTAGGTCTGCTAAAAGAAAGCTTGTGGTATTACATAGAATCCCATAACTCACTTACCTGAGATATCTGTCCTGCAACAGGAAGGAACTCACAGTCCCACAAGTAAATCCTTTAATTACTGACTCTCTCAAAGATAAATCATCATCCACTGCACTGACACGAGTTCTACCTGAAAGAGAGGGAAATCACCACAGAAAGATCTTGAGTCAGTTTATGTCAAAAAGAAAGTCTGGTTCTGTTTTTTAAATGGAGAAGACAATTAATAGTAGACCCTGTACTATATATGGCAGTTATATATTTTCTCACAGGATGTCTAAAACCAGCACATAAACCTTTTAAAAACATTTTAAAGGTTTGGCGATTAAGCACGTAGAGAAATACCCTTTCCTCCATGAGCTAGGAGCTTTATAGCAGGTGAAGATTCACTCATGAGCAAAGAAATGTGAGTGTTCCAATCAATTATGAAACCACTAGAAGGAATAACACAATTACCTTTTATCTCTTGCAAACTTTAAGATGAGACAATAGCTGTACTGTAGTCCTAAAAGATACCTACAGGGATCTAAGGCTCCTTTCAAGTAAATATGCATAGGACGGCACTGTTAATTAAAATGGTTGGGTCTCTAGAATGGTAGCACTGGTCTCATAAGAATGTGTTCCATTTAGGATAAAGGACAGTATAGAGATATAATAATAATAATAATAATAATAATAATAATAATAATAACAACAACAACAACAACAACAACAACAATACCTTTATTGTCAATGTACAACCTGTGTACAATGAAATTAAGTGAGCCCCACCACCACCACCAAACACTCAATCTCATTGCACTCTGTGTTCTTGTCGCACAACACACCAACCCCGAAAGTCAGTTGCACTGTATTATTTTCCCTTCAGCAGCCTAACAGCCCACAGGTAGAAACTGTTTTTTAGCCTGTTGATACAACTGATTATACTTCTATATCTCCTGCCCAAGGGTAGAAGATTAAAGAGGTGCTGGCCGGGGTGTGAATTGTCCCCGAGAATTTTTCTCGCTCTCCTAAGGCATCAATCCCTTGCGATGTCATCTAGCGGGCTCAGGGGACAGCCCATGATATCATGTGCTGTGTTCACCACCCTCTGTAAAGACTTTCTGTCCGGGGCTGTCAAGCCAATGTACCACACTGTGATACAATATGAGAGGACACTTTCGATTGTGGACCAGTAGAAGGAGGTCATCAACTGTTGTTTAACATTGTTCTTTCGCAAGACCCTGAGTCTCTGTTGGGCCTTCCTAACCACCTGAGTTATATTGTTTTTCCAAGTGAGGTCTTCACTAAGGTAAACTCCCAGGAATTTAAAGGAAGAGACTCTCTCCAAACAACAACCCCCCCCCCCCGATATACAACGGGGCTAGTTCCACTCTCTTCCTCCAAAAGTCCAACACCATCTTCTCTGTCTTGCTAATATTTAGGTGCAAATTATTATCTAGGCACCATGTAGATACTTTTTTAACCTCCCCCCTGTACGCTGATTGATCTTCACCTGTAATTAGAGCAATTATAGTAGTATCATCTGCAAACTTAATAATTGCAGTAGATGGATCAGATGAAATAGAGTCATATGTATACAACGAGAACAGGTAGGGGCTCAGCACACATCCCGGTGGGGTGCCAGTGCTGAGCTTCAGGGAGGTAGATGTAACAGGTCCAATCCTCACTGTTTGTGTCCAATCCCTCAGAATGGAATCTGGAAAAGTGTTCTAGCATTTTATAATTTGAAACGCATGAATATGTACGAGTCTGTTGTCTTTTTAAGGGAATTTAGAGGGAATTTGATTGTGATGTTTCAGTCTTGCCTAAATATCCTCATATAGTGTTTTATGTAACAGTGACTGTGACTTGTTCAGATAAATATATAAATATTTTTGCAGGCCAGGCTGAGCCCATAAACAGTTTTAGAAGATTAGGCTAAATTTATACTTTTAGGGTCTCATTTGTGAGCTGCACTGAAATCATACAGATAAGAGTTTTTAAAATCATGCACCTTTATTGATTCCAAAAATGCAGTAAGGAGAAATGACAAGTTACCGTATTTTTTGCTCCATAAGACTCACTTTTTCCCTCCTAAAAAGTAAGGGGAAATGTGTGTGCGTCTTATGGAGCGAATGCAGGCTGCGCAGCTATCCCAGAGGCCAGAACAGCAAGAGGGATTGCTGCTTTCACTGCGCAGCGATCCCGCTTGCTGTTCTGGCTTCTGAGATTCAGAATATTTTTTTTCTTGTTTTCCTCCTCCAAAAACTAGGTGCGTCTTGTGGTCTGGTGCGTCTTATAGAGCGAAAAATACGGTACTCTTCATGTCTTCCGCTACAAGCATCCATCATATGTTTCTATAGCCCTGCACTAAAATGGAGGCTCTTTTGACTCCTTGCTCAATATAACAATTAATAGGTGATGTTAAATGGGTGACTAAACCAGGGATAGCCAACATGGCGTGTTCCAGATGTTGTGGACTACACTTCCATCAGCCCAACCAGCAAAGCCAATGATCAGGGATGATGGGAGCTGTATTCTCATAACATCTGGAAGGTAACACATTGTCTAACCATTATCTAAGCCAGGTTTCCCAAACTTAGGTCTCCATCTGTTTTGGACTACAACTCCCATCATCCCTAACTAGCAGGACCAGAGGTCAGGGATGATAGGAACTGTAGTCCAAAAAAGCTGGAAACCCTGATCTAAACCTTTGACCCCGGTTGCGATGAACTAAACTGCTTTATCAGCAAGGCAAATTTCTGATACCAAGTCATAAACATCTGAGAAGTTCCTGGGCATGTAAAAATATTTTCTCATTCTTACATTTGCTAAATGCTAAACTGGGAAGAAAACACCATTGACTTCAACCATTTCCAAGCAAACAACATTTCTAACAGACTACTGCCTTATATAGAGTAAAAACCATTGGTCCATCTCACTCACTACTGTCTACAGTGCACTGAAGTTGTCCTCCAGGGTTTCAGGCCAGGGTCTCTCCTGGCCCTAGCTCAAGGTGCTAAGGATTGAACCTAGGACCTTCTGCATGCAAAGGAGTTGCTCTCCCACTGAGATGTGCCCCTTTGCCTAGATGTCACTAAACATTTCCACAGAGATCATAGGATTTTGCTTAGCCATCCCATACAAAGCATTTATAACCTACCGATAGCAAATCTATGGAGTTTGCACAGATTTTCCTGAAATAAAATATTTTTGGACATTCAAGGGGGAAAGGCTGCTTTCTTCTAAAAGATAGCCTTCACTTGTTTCGGTGAGGAGAATGAAATCTGAATAAAATCTGAAGGTTAGAACCTTTCCCCTGGACCGACTATAATGCAATGCTGTGGCTTCTGTCCAAAGCTAAGAGGTTGGGAAGTGGTGAATTACTAGCTGCAGTATTAAGAGTGCTAGAAAAGGAAACATGGGCTGGGAAAATAAGAGGACACATGTACAAGTAAGCAATTTAGACAACTTATCCAAAGTGGAAGCAAGACCCTAAATTAAGCAACAGCACTGGAAGCCCAACCTTAAATTTGTTCCCACTGTGGTTGAGAAATTTCCATCCTACAGGCAGTGCAAGAGTAGAAGGCTAAAGACAAGGTCACTATTGTAACAGTCTAGCAGTTTGTGGTTTTGTAAATGCCTAGGTTATATACAGTTCAGCAATTCCCCATGCTCGAATCATGTTAAGACAATTTGTGTAGGTGTGTTGTGCCAATGCTCACTGTTGCACCTGAAACAGTTACAAGCAGTTCTGTAAATTTATACTTATTTAATTGCATGCAAATACAAAAACACCGAAAGATTTGTGGGCCTGTTGTGCTAATAGCAAATCATGCACATTAAACCAATGGTGATGTTTAACACCGACATAATGATACTGGAGGGAGGTGTCTTCAATACGCTGAGACATTTACCTTTGCTTTTCATTCCCAACCTGGTAGCAGTAGTCTCTGTCCTGAACCAGGGTCTTGAAAACTATGGCCAGGGCTGGCCAAGACCATTAGGCAGAATGATTTTAGGTATACTGAAAAGCCAGCAAATGGTTACCTATTTAATTCACTGTTGCTGGGGGTAAGAGAAACACTTGTGGGGTTTTTTACTTCAGATGCAAAAATATACTGGCTAGTCTTGGCTAGACTGCTGCAACTCAGGCAACAAAATATTTTGGGCCAGCCCTGACTATGACCAAGTGGATCATGAACTAAAACTGATTCCAGATAAGATGGAATTGATTACCTGAGAGGGAAATTTTTGACCTGGCATCAGCTGGGTTGCATATGATTAAAGGGGGCATTCCTGCTCCTAATGGATTATGTATGGATTTTAGGGAGCCCCTAGAATAGTCTTCTTCAAGACTGCAACTCCCATCATCCCCAGCTAGCTTAGCCCAATAGTTAGATATGATAGGAGTTGTAGTCCAACAACTTCTGGGGACCCAAGGTTGAAGAATTCTGCCCTGGATCTAGGACTGCTTTGGACAGCTACTTCCATGAGTGCATTTTATCAACTACAGTTCATCAGTAAACAAAAGCTAATCCTGGAGAGCAGAAAATTATTTTCTAACCACCCCAAGAATTAGAGGCCAACCTATCACTACCCACAGCTTTGCAATGCCAAGGAAACAACTGCAACATTGTCTTCTACACAGAGCTACTTTTGAAGAGCTACAGTTGGTAGACAACAGGAGAGTCTGCCTGTTGGCAGGGGTGAAATCCCCATATTCAACCATTCTGATCTAGCATCACTGGATATTAGCAGTATTGTAAGGAAGTACAGAAAAGCCTTAGACAATATTGAAGACCACAGAATTCAGCTTCTTAGCACCTCCACTTTTAGCTTAAAATAAGCAAGTCTATAGGCCTTATGGTTGCAAAATACATGTTTCAAATATTGTCAGTCCCCCTAAAATTAAAGAACATACTTTATCTGCCAAATTCTATTATCTGTATACAACAAAAAAACATTAGTTCAATAGCCACCCAAATTATTATTTTTTCCAGTGTAGTAGAAATGTGGAATAGTCTACTAAGTATAATTAAGCAACAGGTGTGTTAAAAGTCACAAAGATATTTATTTCTAAAAATTCTATTGAGTTTTGTTTTTTTTAATTAAGCTACTAATCCTTGGCGATAAATTCTCAACACTGTCACACAGCTGCCTACAATGCTTTCTTAGTGTGTCAAACCTAGTTATCTTGCTTCCTGAGTCTTTCAGTGTTAATGCTGAAACATCACTGTTGCTAATTGAAGTGAGTGCTTTTTTGACATGTCAACTCTTATTTCCAATTACTTTGAAGCCCAAAAAGACTTTGTCTATCTATAGCTTTAGTCCAAAAGTATTAACTTTGCCTATGTGAAATTCTCTCTCACACGCACATACACATGAGAGAGTGGGAGATGAATTCATGGACTTCAGCAAAAGAAAAGCATCTGATAAATGCATACCAGCATCTGGGCTGAGTTTGGTTGACCGCATAATTGGGTTGACCGCATAATTGGGCACAGATAACACATGTACCATATGGAATTCCCCCTTTCTTGGTATACCTCTCCCTATTTAAAACACTCTTGCATACATATAGGCATATTAAACAAGTCTGACATTGCTGTACTTTTGGTCTGCATCAACATGCTTCTTGTTAGTTAAGTAAATAAGAGAACTAGAACTACCTAAGCTTGCTTTCATCCATATATAGAAGATCATAGGTTGCCATTTTCCCATTACTCTTCCCCTACATCTTTGGCAGCTGGAGCCACTGCTCTGGTGATGGGGTCAGGGGGCCATGCTCTAAATCTTCACATGCCAAGATGCATAACATCAAGTCTAATGCCCAGAAGAAGGAACTACTGATGCAGAAGGTCACTAATTGCCAGTTTCTCTGCATTACAAGGGTTCTGGAAAGAAAGCCCCACAAGAGAGATATAAGAATGGGGACACATCCTGACCCTTTAAAATCGCCAAGGGATTCCACAGAAGGTAGAGGCAGCCAAATGCTAAATAAAATAAAAAATATGAATTTTCCTACTTGGGTGAGCACACATTACATTTTCAGGATATTTCCAAAGCACCACTAAAGGAGACTTTTAGAAATACTAAGACAGTGTGTTATATGATCTGCAGAATTCTACAAAATGTGTTGATTTAAAATAATACACACAGAGAGAAAGTAGCATATGTAAGCTACCATGCTGAACAGCCACTCCTGCTTTGAAGTTAAATAAAATAAAATAAAATCAGGAGATCTGATCACAGAGCTTCCACACCATGTGATATTTGGTTCTGCAAATCATGAGATCCCTCTGAACCCTCAGATCCCATCAGTCCCAGGGTTACACGCAACACCATAGAAGGTGCATGGCCAGAACTCCTGATGTGATATAGGTTTCAACATAATCTTTTGCAATCTCATTCTTTGGAGCACAGATAGGAAACACGTGTCCCTCCCGATTATGCTGGATTAAAACCATCCCAAACTCTGGAAATGCTGGCTGCAGCTGCTGGGATTGAAGACCAACGCGTCCTCTATAGTACAGTGTCTGTGCAACCACATTTATTTGCATGAATGTGTGCCTCTATCACTGCTTTCCACATGCATGCTTTTTCTGCCATATATTTTGCGAAACCTTCACTCTCAAGGGATTTGTTCTATTTCCTTCAACTGCTGTATCTCAAAAGATACACAAAACAGACTGCTCTTCTTCTGGTGTCCAACTGCATAGGTACCAGTAGCAAAGACAGTCTGCAGTTAATTATATGGAATTCATGTTTTTCACCTTCCTTGCCACCAACCATGGTATCTTTGTTTTACTATACATAATTTTTTAAAGTTGTATGGAAGTCACTTGGGCATAAAGGTATTTGAATTGCATTTGAATTTATTTCATGCATTGTTGTTGTTGTTGTTTATTGCACTTATTAGTTGTTTTTCTTTTGCAAAAACAACCCAAAGTGATTTACAAAATAGAACAATGATTAAAACCAAAGCCGAATAAAAACCTAAACACATATAAATGCAAGACACATTGAAAAGCCTCCAAATTAAGGAGGGGAGAGGAGAGAACCAGGGTAAAGAGAAATAGTGGTGGTATCAGGCATATCTCCCTGGGGAGAGAACTCCAGATGTTACTGGAATCGACACCATCATCTTTGACCACTGGCCATCCTGGATGGGGCTTCTGAGAGATAGAAGAAGAAGAAGAGTTTGGATTTGATATCCCGCCTTTCACTCCCTTTAAGGAGTCTCAAAGCGGCTAACAATCTCCTTTCCCTTCCTCCCCCACAACAAACACTCTGTGAGGTGAGTGGGGCTGAGAGACTTCAAAGAAGTATGACTGGCCCAAGGTCACCCAGCAGCTGCAGGTGGAGGAGCGGAGACGCGAACCCGGTTTCCCAGATTACGAGACTACCGCTCTTAACCACTACACCACACTGGCTCTCAGATAGAGTCCAGCAACTTTATACTGCAAACCGTCCTGTGATCTTTGGATGAAAGGCAGTATATTAATTTAATAAATCATCATCTTCATCATAACAAGTGGGGAGCCACCACTGAAAAGGCCTGTTCTTATGTCACCTTCCTCTGCATTTTCCTCAGAGGGGACACACAGAAAGGGTGTTGGATGCCAAATGCAGGGTGTGGGTCAGTTCATGTGGGGACAGGTGGCCCTTCAGGTACTGGGGTCCTGAGCCACATATGGGTCAAAACCAGCACTTTGCATTGAGCTTAAACTGTGCAATTGCTATTTTTAATCTTAATCACTCTGCGTGTGCAATTTTTAATTCTTTCTATACATGCCATTTTTAAAATTGTTTTTACATATGCAGCTGTTCTATACAAGCTTTTATTATATTGTAATACTATACTCCCCACAAGACCTCTGCACATCAAAAGCCAAAGGATTTGTGAGGAGAGACTGTCCAGAAGAAACAAGAGACTCACAGTGCTTCTGACTTTCGGATAAAGCCCAGCATGCCAACCCCCTCACTCCCAGTCCAGGACATGGAGAAAACTCAGATGAAGACAGAGGGTCAGTGGCACATGAAAAACAAACCAAAACGTGTAGACACCCGTTAAGGCATAAGAAAAGCGGCTCAGCTATTTTAGCATTTTAAGTACTGCCTCTTCACAATTAGTGGAACAATTTCAGTGTTTTTCTTCCAATGCCGTACATTTTATTGGCAGCGACAAAACTTTTAAATCTTATTGGAAATCAGAGAAAGGAGAAAGCACAGTAGGGGACCATTCCCTTAGGCTGATGATTTGAACACAATTTAGTTTACAGTTAACTCGCAGCACGGCTTCTGTAATGTCCTTTATCATCTATGAAGCTGTTCTCTCATTGCTCATTATCATTATCCATAAAAAGACAAGAAAAGATGTTTTGATGCAAAACAGGATAAGAGTTATTTGCGCAAGGGCAAAAAATCTCTTTGCAATCATCTGCATTTTAAAAGACGGCTCCCTTTATACCTGCAGAAGAAATCAGGTAGAGGAGGTAGCAACGTGTATTCTAGTTGTGTATTGGTGTGGAAGGGAGGGGGACTAATCATACTGAATGCTAGTTATGCATTCCACTTTCTGCATGAGGAAGCTGTCTCAATCTTAGGCACACCGCTGGTCCATCTAGTGCATTATCTTTACACTATTGTTACACTGACTGACAGCAGCTCTCCAGCATTTCAGAGAAAGGAATTGAGCCTGGAACCTTCTGCATGCAAATCAGATTATTATTATTATTATTATTATTATTATTATTTTTTTTTATTATTATTATTTGTACTTCCCCAGCCACTCTGGGGGGCTTCCCAAAATAAATATTAAAATACTCTAATACATCAGACATTAAAAGCTTCCCTAAACAGGGCTGCCTTCAGATGTCTTCTAAAAGTCTGGTAGTTGTTGTTCTCTTTGACATCTGGTGGGAGGGCATTCCACAGGGAGGGCGCCGCTACCGAGAAGGCCCTCTGCCTGGTTCCCTGTAACTTGGCTTCTCGCAGTGAGGGAACCGCCAGAAGGCCCTCGGTGCTGGACCTCAGTGTCCGGGTAGAACGATGGGGGTGGAGACTTATACCCTAACACTGATCTATAATCCTACATAGATCCACTAAGGTGGGGAATAGATAAGAGTGGGTGGGGAAAATAAAGAGAAAGTATGTATGGTGTGTGGGTCTGCATGTGTGGAGGTTTTTCTGCTCACCTCAATGGAATGAAAGTATTTCAGCAAACTCTGGTAAACCATCTGCTGAAGTAGGCTGTTTCATAGGAAAGCATGATGAAACCTCATTCCTAAGCTGCTGCAGAATTTTCCCTCAAACTCTGGCAGTTCTGCTTCAAAGACCATTACGGACAGAGAGCAAAGCCTTTTTTTAAAAAATGTAGATATGGAGAGTCTGTTTTCTAGCAGGGTCTGTCCTCACAAGTCCTCTTTGAGGTCACTGAGTAGGTGGAGACCAAGCAGCCGTGCCAAGAGGACTGGTGGAGTCAGCAAACACAGCTATCGAGCAGACACTCGCCAAAAATTCCACAGGGGGAGAAAGAAAACAAGAAGCGCCAAAAGTGGTTTGCCTTCTACGGGCATCCAGTTGTTAGGTGTGTTTTCTTTAAATACAGTGGTGGAAACACACAGACACAAGGCACCAGGATAAATTATAAAAGCCAGAATGCCAGCCTGACGAACTGCATTGATGTGGCATCTTCTCTGGGTTCAGAGCTTGGCTTCGGCCTCCCTTGGCATTCCTCCTTTCCCCAGCACGAAATCAATTACCTAAGGCAAGCCTCTGAATGATTTAGAAACTTGTGCATGGCTTAAGGTTCTTCTTTCCTCCCTCCACTCTCAATCTCAGTCTTTACAGAAGGGGGGTGGGGTGGAAAAGTAATATCCGGGCAACACCCCTTCCAAGTCACCCGTTTCAGTCTCTAGAGGGAAGTACTGATTAAGGGGAACACGTAACATTGCTGAGGTGTTCCTCCAGCTTTTTACAGGCTCGGCAGAATTACTGTACTTGCCAACTGCTAGCTGCATTCTGGAGGATTGCTCATATACTCCAAGAGCTCACACATGTGCTGATTTTGTAGGATTTGGAGAGATTAGTAACCTGTAACTGCCAACAGTCCATAGCTTGAGGCAAAAAATAGATAACCTCGGCTAACCCCGATTCGAAATAAACGTTCCTTCCCTTCCCTCTTTCCTGTGGTGCAAGTAAAATGGCACAAAGACATTTCTTTTATCAATACACTCACTTGAATACCGCCTGTTTCAGTATCCTACTGCACACCTAAGCTACTAAAACAAATAAATAAAATGACGGGGAGGAGGGTACAGAGTGATGAGGTTTAACTTTCAGGCTTTTACTAATGCATTATGCTTTGAGCTGGTACCTATCAAACAGACACTCCAGGGCTTCAGAGGCCTTCTCATCAAAACACAAAATGGATAAACGATGGACTCAGAAACAATCAAGCACCCTTTACTTGCCTTGCAGATGGCTGAACCGAAAGGCTAAGCATGTAAATCAACATTCCTATTCCTCCTCACTTTCTGCACTTTAGTCGTAATCCTTTCACCTGGTGTAAACACACATGCTGTATTATTTGGACTAGAGACCACCCAGCAATAGCATGCCATCTTTCATTATCTGCTGTAAGTGGGAGAGGGTGATGGATATATATATATATATATATATATATATATATATATATATGCGTGTGTGTGTGTGTCAGGCAAATCCTTTAACAGCATTCCACCTGGAATTTGTCCAAAAGTTCACCTATCAAATGTCATCATATAAGAGTACCTGAAACTTCAGAAAATACTTCACAGCGTGAAAGCACAAAAGGACTGCCTTGTAAATACAAATATTAAACCCAACACCTCATCACTCTGCCCTCTCTTGTCACCAAGCTGCCCTAAGACATGTGCTGCCTGAAGTAGACAAGCAAAAGCTGCCCCACACTCCATTGCTGCCCCCCAAGCTCTGGGCCCCACTTTGCCACCTGCACTGCAATTTCCTCCTCCCCATTCAGTGATGAACTTGGTCAGTTGTGTGAATTGTGTGGCTTTTAAAAATAGGAGTGGGAGCTTTTAAAATGCTGTGTTGTGAACTGCCCTGAAATCTATGGGTATAGGGGGGGGACAACATTTCAATAATAATAATAATAATAATAATAATAATAATAATAATAATAATGGTGTTGACAGGATTTGGTAAACTGTATATGGAATGGGTGCAAATGACTGGGGTTGACAAATAGTAGGCCTGCATTTCTATTTATCAAGCCAAAATATGGCAGACCCACTCTAGAAATATATACAAGTGATATCCACAGTTCAGCTATCCTCTTTACCACTGTACACACACCCCAATTTCTCTGGTGACCAGCTTCTCCCCATTTTTGCCAACCAAGTCTGCTAGGATACTGCATAAAGAGCTTTAATATATTCAGATTTTTTTGAGTACTTTGTACAAGTACATCCTACCTTAAGACAGCATCTAACCCACAAAACCAAAAGATGGTTGGAAATGAGAGCTTGAAGGTATCGGCTAATTTTGAATTACATTACATATTGTGCCTTTACTTAATCTCTTTTCAAATCAAGTAATATTATAATTGCAATATCATTCCATTGTGTTTCATGTCTCCCAAACACCAAATTAGTGTGAATATTAAAACAAGCTGAAGCTTTATAGTTTAATTACTTTAAGTATATTTGCCGTGACTTGCTGCAAGTACTGGAAGGGTGGGGGCTTGGAGGTTTGGAGAATATATAAGAGACTGACTTGCAGTCTCTAAGACAGAGCTTTTAACCAAAAATGACTCTTGAATCCTGACCTTTGGGCTCCGTATTATGAAGAATAGTTTAAATTAGAATACTGCAGAACATTCCAGCTCTTGGTAAAATGATGGCAAATCATTATAGCCCTTATTTTAAGATGATCAAACGAATCTTAATGAAACATGCTTGCGTTCTATGCTGTTAACAGCCACTTTGTATTCCTAGATCTACCTTAATGACAAATTTGGCACCGTTCCTCTAGGACTAATCACACAGGCAGTCTGAAAACCTGCTTATGTATTTAATATTAACATTATTTTTAAAGCATTGTCTTTCATCATTTAACACCATTTCCAAATGCAAAGCCAACTTCTTTGAGACTTTAAAACAGTCCAGGATGCAGCCAAGGAACAAGCATTCAGCAATATGGAGATAGTGTTGTATATGGCTCAGTTCCAAGCTTTACGGTGCCTAGATCACTGTGGTTTAATTTGTTAAGACTCATTATTTAAAAAAACTTTATTCTGGGAAGGCCTTGACAAAAATCCCTTATTATAGTTGGACTGTCCTAGGACTGGAGCTTTATTCTTGCCGAGTGTTTATTAAAAATGTAGACTGCGGTGCTCTGTAGACTTACCTTGGCATAAACCCCACTGAACTTAGTAGGAAGTTCACACACAAAAATATGATAAAAACATACAATGAACAACTGCATACAGGCGGTGGCCATTTTGCACAGGGGTTCCATTCCTGGCCCCCACCCATCAGTGGTGCATACATAAAACCCACCCCAATCCAACCCCCATTCTACCCTCTTCCAGGTCCAAAAGGACTCATGTTGTCAGTGGTTGCACATCAGTTGGATGCACACAAAATGGCTGCCGCCTGTACATAAAAACAGCTAAGCATTTGCATACATAAAAATAACCTTACATGTTATTAATTATTATTATTATTCAATATCCATTCACATAGGGGGCACAAGGCCACATGTACCACCACATGATCAGCGTCCATGTCCATCTCCAGCCTTCCCATGTTCAACAAGGTTTGAAGAAGGCTTCTATCCATGTTTAAACTGAGGGAGGGGTACTGCTTTTGTTTGTTGCATTGTTATGCATTTTTGTTTCTTTATATCGTAAATCACCCTGTGATCCTTGGATGAAGATCGGCGTGGAAATAAATAAATAAATGAGTAAGTAAGTAAATATTGAAGGACAGCCCCTTTCAGAGCTCCCCTGCTCAAATTATGGTCAGGAACAGAGAGTGCAGAGCCAGCATACATGGGAACTTTTGTAGCGGTGGGAGAATAAACATGACCCCAACATCATCATGCTCAGTCAGAGCTATTGTCTATTTCTGGCATTTCTGACTTGGTCTTTTCTGCTCAAAATTTGCCTGTGCTTTTTTATTATTCTCCTTTTCATTTCACCTTCCTCCCATGGTGAAGACATGTCAAACTGGGCTACTTAAATCTTCCTAACTGCACAATCCTGTGTGCATCTACTCAGAAGTGAGCCCCACCGATTTTAAAAGAACTTACAAGTTAAACATGGTTAGAACTACATCTTAAGCTTTTCCCACTGACCCCACTTATTTCTCAGTGAATTCTTTGATCTTATCAAGGCTGCGTTGTTCTGATTTGTCCCTTGTGGGCTTCCCTTTATCTCACCTTAGTCTTTCTTTTATCTTATTTCTTTTGGTCCATGAATTTGATCACATAACTCCATTATTGTTTTCTCTTCGTTAGTTACCTCATCCGTTCTTGCGTTCAATTTGAAGTTCTGCTATTAGCATCCGCAGTTCCATTATATCTTTCTTCTTCCTTCCTTGATCTCTTTATTCTTCAAGTTCTGGCTCTCCAAACTACATATTTCTAACCTTTTATCTTGATTGTGTACATTTTATTGGGGTTGGCTCCTTATATTTGGAATGAGTTTCCCCACTGAAATCTGGTTCGTTTAATCCCACTGCACCATTCAATAAATTCCTCAATGCCTATTTGACTTAAGAAAGCATTAGCAGTGCTCAGCCCCACTCCTAATGTTTTACTCGCATTTACTTGAACACAAATAAAACCCTCAATACTTCTGGGGGATTGTACGCACACCCTGTGTTAGGCAAATGCCTAAACATAGCATCAACTTGATAGCATCATCTCTCTTCTCCATTTTCTTTCTTAGGTGTGCTTATTTATCAGGTTGCCTGTCTCGTGGCAGCAGAATACTGTGTCCTTTCAACATTTCTATATACAGTCTCTCCAAGTGGTTGCTGGTTGTTGAAGGTGGGTGGAGTGACAATGATCAGGATCACAGTAGGTATGGAGGAAGAAACTAAGCTTTGGTTCCCTTGGTCCTCAGAAAAACCTCTGAAGATGGTATTCCCCTTGGGGGCCATAGGGGCAGAGAGAATCTCCCATGGGTGCTGAAATGGGTGGGAGGAACATCTTTGAAAGACAAATTTTCCTCTAGACCACAGCAGGAAACTCCCTCTTCATGTCTGCAGTGATCCCAATATTTACCAGTCCTCCCCTCTCCCCCACCCTGGCCCTATTTACATTTTAAAAACAACAACCTGTAAGTTAAGCTGATCTCTGGGATAAGCATATCCTATTATGCAGTCTGAGCAGTCAGCTGAAATACTAAGGTTAGCCTTGTTTTTCTTTTTTCCAGAATACCACACACACAATACTTGAATTTTGATATGCTGACAAATTCTTTAAGTTATTCCATTTCCCTCCCCAAGCTAATATGCCAACTGGGTGGCCGGAGGGAAAGGAGCCAAGAATGGACATTCTTGTAGATATTTGCTGCTTGCAGAGCAGTTCAATATCAGACGCCTGCTTCCTCAGCCGTGACTGCTTTCCATATTTTCTTTACATTTATTTCCCCCCTCCCCTACCCTGTGACAGGTTGATATATGAAAACCAACAGTGAGGCAGCAACACAAGGAGCGGCGGCGGCGACATGAGCTCCAGGTGTTGGGGGAAGGGAAAGAGAAGCCTACAAAATGTCTCTGCTCCGATACATTATCACATTCCACAGAAATATTATGGTTCACGAGTCTCTTGTTTTCCAGCGTATTTTATACCACATTACAAATGTACCACTTCATCTGGAAAAGAAATAAGGGCCTGCAAGGGCAAAATATGTGGGCCAGGGCCAGGATCGCTCTAAGGCAAACCATTACAGCAAAACAACCATTTAAGACGGGAAGTTTCATTCTCTCTGTATAGAATTTTTTAAAAAAACAAATTTCAGCTGAAAAGATCAGGGGGCAGGAGTGCCACATGCCCATTTTTCTCAGCACAGGCTTCTTAAACCTGCGATTATTTATTACATTTGTATACAGACCATCCAGCCAAGTTCTCCAGGAGGTTTACATAAGCTTTGAAATATAATTCGCAATGAATCAGGAAAACCAAGATAAAATAAATCACAACAGCAAAAAGCCATGGGGGGGGGGGAATCATCTAAAAAGCTGCATAAAACAGTGCATCTGAGATAGCCATTAAAATCAGAATAAAAACACAGCAAGGGAAATGGGTGGCGTTCCTAATATAGATGATGATTAAAAGGTCTGGGAGGAAAAGAAGGCTTGCACCTGGCACTTGAAAGACCATAATATACGGACCAGGTGAGCCTCTTTTCAAGGAGTGTATTTTGTTAGTGTGGTGTTACCACCAAAAAGGCCCTTTCAGAATCGTGTGTGTGTACACATAGTTATTTCACATACCCTGCTTCTTTCTTTAGGAGCTCAAGCAACCTGCACATGGAATTCAAGTGGTCACAATCAGGAAAGCTTACAAGACTAAACTGTGAGTTATCAGGAGTCTTGAAGGAGAGAATCTTGGCAGCAGATCTCAGATACCTTACGTCTTATGCAGCTGAGGCAGGTCTGTGAAGAGAGCATGGCTTGCCTGAGGCAAACTAATGTGTGCTTGACAGGTAATATTCAAACTAGGGAAATCCCAATCTGCAGCTATAACAGCTCAAAATGATACTCAACATTGCATAAAGCTCTGTTCAGGGCAGTGCCTGCGCCAAAAAATTATCCTGCATCCCCGCCTTCAACTATTCTCCATCAAGGAGGGGGGGGGGGGGCATGCAAAAATTACCAGAGAAAATTGTGGTGAAATTCTCATGGGTGTGTTATAGGGTTTGTGCTGCGCTTACCTTACTTTTGAGGTAGTCGAAAGTTGTGAGTGTCCTTTTCTGTCATCTGCAAATCATCTCACCATTGGTCTGCACTCCCTGGTGTCTAGCCTTCATTTAAAGGCCAGGGGAAGACATGAGATACCGTATTTTTTGTACCATAACACTCACTTTTTTCCTCCTAGAAAGTAAGGGGAAATGTCTGTGCGTGTTATGGAGGGAATGCCTACGGGTGGCGGGGGGATCTGCTGC
Source organism: Podarcis pityusensis (assembly GCF_964106645.2). Taxonomy (NCBI): domain Eukaryota; kingdom Metazoa; phylum Chordata; class Lepidosauria; order Squamata; family Lacertidae; genus Podarcis; species Podarcis pityusensis. The sequence continues at coordinate 59,465,344 of NC_138031.1, forward strand.
AGTCGTGAGCAGAGGATCCATGGTTCACCTTCCTTCCCTCCTCCGTGGCTCGCTTTGAAACAGCAAAGTGGGAGAAGAGCTGCTGAGTGGGGAGGAGAGAGGGACAGAGAGCCTGCTTCTTTAAAGGAGCAAAGCGGGAGAGGAGAGGAGCCGCTTACACAAGTGTAAGCGGCTCCTGTCTGGTTGGTTCCTTTAAAGCAAGCAGGCTCTCTGTCCCTGTCTCCTCCCCACTCAGCTCGCTAAATAGCAGCAAAGTTTTTCAGCTCGCTAAGCCAGGGAGGAGGGAGAAAAGAAGAGCCTGCTTGCTTTAAAGGAGCAAAGTGGGAGAGGAGAGGAGCCTTCTCCCCTTATACCCCTCTTCTTCATTATTAGCAGCATCCTTCTCCACCCACCCCACGCGTGTTCCTTCTCCCCTTAAACCCCTCTTCTGTATTGTTAGCAGCATCCTTCTCCACCCACCCCACATGTGCTCCTTCTCCCCTTAAACCCCTCTTCTGCATTATTAGCAGCATCCTTCTCCACACACCCCACGCGTGCTCCTTGTCCCTTGAGTGCTTTTCCTTCCCTCCCCACTTAAAACGTGGTTACAAAGCACGGATCCACATGGATCCTCAGGATTTTTGCACTGGGTCACCCCAAATTCACCATCAGATCACATAGCATATCCATAGCTACATCTTGCACCAAAAAAAACACGCACCCACTGTTGCCTGGGGTGCAAAAACATGGTTACAAAGCATGGATCCACATGGATCCTCAGGATTTTTGCATTGGGCTACTCCAAACTCACTGTCAGATCACATGTCTGTGGCCACAGCATGAACCACAAAAATCATACATCCACTGTTTCGTTTAGAATATTTTTTTTCTTGTTTTCCTCCTCTAAAAACTACGTGCGTGTTATGGTCGGGTGCGTGTTATAGAGAGAAAAATACGGTAACTCTCCCCATCAACACCAACCCAGCAGCTCTTTCAAAGGAGGAAATATGGGCAGTCAGGGAAGCTACAGAACACAGGATAAATGGCTGAGGGAAAGAAAAACACGTATACCACCCCTGGCCACATTACAATGATATCATGAGCTGAAAAATCTGCACCCACCAAAATCCTGAAGTGTGATAAGGATGAGGCAGAAAAACTAAAACCTTTCCCACAGGAGAAGAAATATTTTGAGAAACTGGAGGACAGATTTCAGTACAGCACTAATTCAGCATGCATTTTAAAATGTTAATTGCAAGCAGCCCCTTGGCCCCAGATGCTATTTGCAATGAAGCCCTGGAAAAGCTTCAATAGAAATTGGACAATAGCAGGTAATACCATGCAGATCTGCTTATTTTCTTGCAGATTTGTATAATTATACCCACAATGTTTTCCTAAAATAGGCATTATGGAACAGTTTGCCCACAATTTAGAAACATAATCAGCAAGTGGCCTCCCCATCGGAAGCGTGGTATACAGTACTTTAAATAGCCTCAAAACTGTCTGAGGCAGGTTATTTTTTTTGTCCCTGTGAATCTGAATACATGGTAGTGTGGAAGAAGCAGATGAAACACAACAGGATCCAACCAAGTGCCCGAAAACAACTGGTCACTACAACAAACTACTGAGAAGGGAACTGCAAAGCCAGGCAATCCTGTTTGGTAACTAGAATGTAAGCTAAACTGTTGCTTGGGACATAAAGCTGTAAGTATAAAAAAATCTCATCAAGGAGGAGTATGGATGTGAATTAGGAACAAGCATTAAGAGAAGAAAATACAAGCATAAGGAGGACACAAGGCATCCTTGTCTTGCACCTAGTTATTAAATAGAAGCAGCATATATCTTTTTCGTGACATAGTCACAATTCTTATTCAGTTTATATATATTTAGAACCTATGCCCCAACTTTCCCCCCTATTTCCCCAATCAAATATTATTTATTTGACAGAATATGTATGCCTCTAAGCGGTTTATTTATCATTATTTGCTCTATTTGCAAACTACCTTTCATCAATTAGAACCCAATACGATTTGCAATATATACATAAAACAATAAAATATAGCTACATTTAAACTATTAAAAGAAAACACAAGCCAAATCATGCTCACTTTTACTCCTGCCTAAAAAACAAAGCTCTCTGTTCACTGCTCTGCAACTTACTATAAGAATGCAGTAACTTGGAATATGACATTCTTTGCCTGTTGCTACAATAGGGCTTCGGCAACTTGGGTTTGGGTAGCCTGTATAATTTGTGACAACTAAAAATTTCACTATTTTCTATTTCTGTATGGGTGCTTCAAGCTGCAAACCCATTTTATTCAATATCTGGCTTTTTTTGAAAATAAAAACTTACATTAATTTTAGACTGGCATTTACGTTTTTGATAATAGCATCTATTGCAATAACTTCTGCAGCACACAACTGTTTCTAGGGAATATCCCCAAAGCAATGGTTTTGTGACCACACACGAAGGATGCAGATTCAACATGTGAACAGACAGAGCAAGCAAATCTGGCAAAAAGAGACAGAAGGGAAAGAGGAAAAATGTTCCTCTTCCCCATGAGCCTTCTCAGAATGCAGGAAAGGAAATTCTGTCAGTCCAGGCAGGATTCAGGAAGGAAGGTAGAGGTGGCAGAATAGTGGCATCACCAGTGGTGCTACTCTGCCAGAGAGAGGAAGTTTTGTTGCTATTCTTCAAATTGTGTTGCTCAGCTCTTATACACTGCTTTGGGGCATGTTCATAGATCCTGGGCAACACCTCAGTTTGCAGCCCCTTGCCCAGGCAGTCAATTCAGCAGCTTTTGAAGTTCTCCTACAGACAACTACATTTCTCTTGAGCACCCTGCCCAGTTGGTTAGTTTGAGGACTCTCTCAATAAGGGTGCACAAAGACAGTATTCACTCTGTTTTATAAGAATTGTTTGCATTTTGCATATTATTATTATTATTATTATTATTATTATTATTTTCACTCACTCAACTAGTACTAAATTATGTTTCCCACCCAAGTTTTCAAGTACAGTGGTACCTTGGGTTAAGTACTTAATTCGTTCCAGAGGTCCGTTCTTAACGTGAAACTGTTCTTAACCTGAAGCACCACTTTAGCTAATGGGGCCTCCTGCTGCTGCCGCACCGCCGGAGCACGATTTCTGTTCTCATCCTGAAGCAAAGTTCTTAACCCGAGGCACTATTTCTGGGTTAGCGGAGTCTGTAACCTGAAGCGTATGTAACCTGAAGCGTCTGTAACCCGAGGTACCACTCTATGGGCAGGTTTTTAATACAGCATGCTTTTTAGCAAGTACTGTACCTTCCTGCTCTGCCGCACCACCCAAGGCCAGTTCGGGGTTGGTGAATGGTCACTCCACAGCCCAAATTTACAAGAAATGGTTCCAAAATATCCCGAGGGCCTCGGTAGCATAAAGCCCACACAACTGCATCCGCCCAACTACCCCAAAGTTGGAGAGAGGATGCTTTAACTGTAATTGGCAATTTAAAAATGTGCACACAAGAAACACACACACAGAGAGAGCGCAAATCCACTGCTGGGCTATAGCTACACATGCCATGTGCAAAAATTACAATTACCTACAGTATAAGGCAGCTTCCTTAGTTGCTATATTTGACCCAGCATAGTGCTTAGGATACCATTAACACCACATCAAGAGAGAGGCCCCACCAATTTCTGTTTGTGCACTTGTGCATGCAGGCCTCTATGTGTGCTTGTTAAACATACTAGCACACCACAAGTTCTCCTTGTAAATTTACCTTTTGGCTGAAGTATTTGAGAACTGTTACAGTTTTCCTGTAAAAATGTCATGGAGGCAGGAGCAGCACTAAGCCCAGGATCGGTGGCTTTCATAGTCCAATCCAGTGTTATATTTTTGCAGTTAAGGGATTTCATGGATTTTTCACTTCACAGTTACTTAAACTTACTTTTAAAAAACAAAATGCACCTTTAAACAAGTTTCTTTTGTCCAGATCTTAAAAAAAAAACAAAATAGGAAACTTAATAGCTTATAAAAAAATCTGCAGCACTTCTGAAGAAAATATTTCTAAGTGAATTTTACAGGTTTCTTACCATATACAAAAAAAAACCCCACCCTAAAATAAGACTAGAGACAGAAGAAAAAATGAGCTTTTGGTTTATTAGAAGGATGGCTACAATGCTAGTAATTGTTAATAGAAGAATATGAGGCAGTACAATCTGCCGCTAGGACTCACATAAAAGTAGGACTCACTTGAACGATTGTGGCAATCTTTTTTCAGAAAATAAAGCATTATAATTTGGAACAGGGAAGCAGCTGTTGGAGACAACCTGCCTTGGTAACTTTTTTGGTGAACACACTTTAAGAAAAAATCACAAGACATAGGAAGGAAGCAAATAAAAAGCCCTTGCTTTAAACTTAATTGACTACTCCACTGAAAAAACCAGCCTACTTGCCTGTATTTTCCTTTGACTGCATTTTTACAGGAAATAGTGTCAACAGTTCAAGTACTTCAACCAAAGGTAACGTTACATCTGCTCCCAGAGACCTTGATGTGTGCCACTACATACACACATGCAGTGCTTAAAAAAAGGGTTTAGGGATACTCTCATTTTCCTACTCATATTGAAATACTGCCCCTCAATGAGGCCAAACTTAAGATTCACAAAATGTTTAGGGGTATGCGTCCCCCCAGGGGGGAAAAATCACTGCACACATGTATATGTAGAATGCATATATCACTGCACACATGTATATGTAGGTGCATATATAGAACTATGTAAAGAAAAGGCAGGGATATGTGCAAACATGGATCTTAAAAAGAGAAACACAGATGTGAAAAAATGTCAAAGTTTACCCCAGTCCTCCTTTCCCCTTCCCATCTCCCTCGTACCATCTGCAAAAGCTCAAGTCTGCCCAAATTTGCAGGCGAAGTGACCTTGAGGCCCTGCATAGCTGGTTACTCAAACTGCACCTGCACAGGATTAAGTATCCTGTTTGTGAGTGATGGCTGCCCCCCCCCCGCCCGCCCCCTTCTCAGTCTGAAACAGTTTTCACAAGATGAAGCCGGGTGAGAGGGAGGCTCAGGGAGACCAGCGTCTTCCCTTCATGAAGAGAGCAGCCGCAATAATATTGATTTAGGTTGTTAACCTTACCCAAGTCACCACCTGCAGAAAGTTGCGTCTGAAATTCTTATACATGTTTAGATCCGTTCTAGTTTCAACCCAAACATAATTACTGCCTTTCACGGATGTGGCTCTAACCTGGAATACGAAAGTCTCCTATAAGGTCTGCATGTGTTCTCCTAATAAATGTGGGTTTGTTATACATGTTGAGCAAGAAGGTGAGGAAAGGGGATATTTACCCACCCAACTGGATTATTGACTATATGATTTTGAGAGATGCCTTGGTAAGGTAGGTATGCCAAGAAAAAAAGATGTGCCAGGGAAAAAAGGCTTGCTTGAAGTTTTCGTAACTATCCCAGATTCCCAAAGTGTGAGGTGGGCTTGACAAATTTGTGTACAAATTTGTGTACATGCTCAAGCATGCAAGGAAGCAATATCTCAACCTGTATCCTAATTACTTGTCTATTTACTTGTGCCAGTGAGACAAATTTCATGTATGGATTCTTCCTTCCTTCCTCCTAAAATGTGCAAACAGGGCCGTGCCTAAACCACAAATACTTTTTCTTCTTCTCTGTCCTTCCTTTTCTATATGAAGCAACTGTGTCCATTCATACACATCTCACGCCCTTCTCAGAAATGAAAGCACCCATCATAAAACTGAAAATACATTGGATACATGGAAGCTTAGGAGGATAAGACTGGTTGAGGCTATATAATCACTGGCTCATGTAAACGTCTAGATACTAGAGGCTACCGGTTGGTAGATTAAATCCTCTGGTTATGCAAAATAAGAAACTTTGTTGAAGCTACAATAGCAAACACTATTTTACCAATGTATTTTGCACTGCAAAAGAAAAGTACCTATACTCTGGACTTATTTATACGACAGTTGTTAATTCAAAAATGGAGTATTGAAGCTAGCCAATCACATTGAAGGTATATAATCCTAGGCATGTCAATGTAAACTGTCCAGACAGGATGTGAAACACAGAAACAACCTCAGACAGGCCATAGCTTCTACAGCTGACTTGAAAAACAAAGGTAAGGCAAAGGTCAAAGAACATTGACATCTGTAATTGCCATGCCCCTTCTACCTGACCTTGCATTGAGGTTATAGCCAGTACACCAGGGAGTTATTGCACCGATGCACTTACACACAAGTAGAAGTAGCAAGGACAGAAACCTAAACATCTGTAAGTATTTAGGTAAGGGAATGTATAAAGTTTGCATGTATCCAGACCTGCTTTTCCATGTGTTTGCTGAAGGAGCAGGGATCCAGTGAAGAAGGGAAGAGAAAGTGATTTTTCACCAAGTGCCACTTCTGCTTGTAGCTTCCACATTGTTCCAGGGGGTCACCCAAACCTCCAGGTCAGCTTTTGGTGGGAGACACAGGGAACTGCAGGGGGGAATTAGAAAAAACTGCCTCCACCACTTCCTCCAGCAGGTAAGACCTTTGGACTGATTTCCACCCACAGGCAGTTCAGATCAAGCACTTTATTTTTAACAGATATGGTGCATTCTATGGATATAGGCGTTCCAAAGAGCACCCCTATCACCACAAGTTATTTCAATGAGGTAAATCTCTCATTTTTTTCTAAATATTTTCCAAAAGCAATATCAGTTGTTCAATGTCACAAAATGAACTGACAATGACCTGGTTTGCACATAATACTAAGCTATGGTTTGTTTGTTCATGTGAGGTGCTTGTCCCTTTTGCATACTGCATGACACAGAGGAAGACTTTGTTGATGAATGCCATCATGGTTTGCCATCATCCTCCACAACATCTGTGACACAAAGGGAGACATCCCACTGGAGGAGTACCCTAAGCTGGCCAACACAGGAGAGGAGAAGAATAAGGTGTCCATGGATGGAAAACAAGGCAGCCCCCCTCCTTGGGCAACCACCAACAAATGAATGCATGGTGGTGCATGGAAAGGAACCTATAGCATTCTGTGCTCTACCACTGAGCTGGCATCTCTATCCACTTATATTTTACTTCGCTTCCTTAGTCCATCCTAGCTGTCAAGTAGCCTAAAACTGTCCATAAAAAAATATGAATCTAAATGAAGTAGCAGCACAGAAGTTACTCTTGTTTATTTACTTTCTCAAGGATCGCATAGGATCACAGAATTATAGAGTTGGAAGGGACGTTGAAGGTAATCTATTCCAATCCCTGCAATGCAGGAATCTTTCACTTTCTTCCATATTAATTAATAGCTGTCCTTCATTTTCTTTGGAACACCAGAGACTATGCTTGAAACTCATTGTTGCATCTGACATCAAGCAGTTCAGCTGTCACCAACAAGGACCTGTGTTTGTACGCATGTCAGGGTCTATAATCTATGAGCTCTCTACCTACCAAGCTGGCATCCTGATAGTTCCATCCATAATGACAACTTGTTGCATTTTGTGTTCTCAATACAGAATTTTCTGTTGAAAGCAAATGGTGTGATTCTAAATACAGTCATACCTTGGATCTCAAACACCTTGGTACTCGGACGTTTTGGCTCCCGAACGCCGCAAACCTGGAAGTGAGTGTTCCGGTTTGCGAATATTCTTTGGAACACGAATGTCTGACAGGGTTGCCGTAGCTTCTGATTGGCTGCAGGAGCTTCCAGCAGCCAATAGGAAGCCATGCTTTGGTTCCCGAACATTTTGGAAGTCGAACAGATTCCGGTTGACTTCCAAGGTACAACTGTACACCAATGAGTGCATGGTAATGATGCAAGTCAGATTTACTCCTAAATATGGGTAAAACGGAGAGTTAAGTATCTATAGTTTTGTATGGAGAAACTGCAGTCATCTCTGAGCATTTAGAAAAGCAGCATCTGTACTAACAATTTGCAAGGCCAGCACCGGGCACATGCCCAAATTGTTGCAACATATTATTGAATAAATAATATGCAAGCCTCTGCAGATCCAGCTTCAGAAGGATATTAATTTTCTCCTTACTGTCCTGAAATGTTTAGCCCCTAGGTAAAATTTATACTTTCTGAAGTTTTCTGGTGAGTCACTGAACTCTGGGGTCAGGGCCGGTCTATTTATGACATGGTACAACTGAAGGTTTTCAGTAATCCATTCCAAATCCACAATCCAATGAACAAAAAATAAAACAGAATCAGCATGCTGGTTTTAGAAAGCTACCCACAAATGGCCGATTTGTATCTGCCGATGAATGGGTGGATCATGGGACTTACCGTATTTTTCGTCCCATAGGGTGCACCAGCCCATAGGATGCACCTAGTTTTTTGGGGGGGGAAATAAAGGAAAAAATATCCATGCAGGAGGCTGTGGATATCTGCCCGAAACGCGGGGCACTCTGCTTCAGTGCGCCCCGCGCTCCGGGCAGCAGGCTGCTATCCGCAGCCTAGGGAGCCCTGCGGGAACTCCCGTGGGCTCCCCCGGCTAGCTGATATCTTCCTGAAGCCTGGAGAGCGAGAGGGGTCGGTGCGCACCGACCCCTCTCACTCTCCAAGCTTCAGCGAAAGCCTGCATTCGCCCCATAGGACGCACACAGATTTCCCCTTCATTTTTGGAGGGGGAAAAGTGCATCCTATAGGGCGAAAAATACAGTAGGTGCACTTAAGAGCCATCCAGAACACCAGACAGAAACAATAAATGAATTAGCAACTGTCCAAGTGTTTGAGAACCTCCAGTTTCATGCCTAAGTAAATACTGAGTTCTAGTTGCTTCCCTTTAGTAACAATCTTATTATATGCATGGGGGGGGGGGGGGACCAAAACAGATTTCTAATTTGGAAATTGAAAGGCATGACAAGAAAAAGTACATACAGCATGTAGGTTCAATGCATAAGAGTGCGCGCACACACTCCTCCCTGAGGACAACTTTAATTCACAGTAGAGTCAGTCCTGCCAGAACATTACTTGCATTGTGGAAGTATTTGACACCTCTGTGGCTACAAATTTACAGCATTTCCATTTATTTTTAAGGGAATTTTTTCCCGAGTTCAGAAACCTACTCAAATTTCAGAAACCTCGTAAAAAATCAATTTAGACTAAACCTTTGCGTACGTACATGGTCTTATCCAAAGAACGTTTTTTTAACACTCACAGATTTCAAATGGTTTGCACTTTTATAGCTCATTACACATACCAGTGAGTTAAGCCTCACAACCCCCTAGTAAGTTCCAAGAGGGAAGTGGTATTGTGGCCAAACAAAACACACCCTCAGAAAATACCCAAACTGTTAGTCTGTAAATATACTGGAAGGAAAACTCATTGGGAGAACACTACAGCTCTTGTCCTAATCAGAAAAATCAAGATGCCCAAAGGGGTGGTGCCGTAAACCCCTTGCAGAATCTCTTAACGTTCCCATCATTTCAACTACCATTTATCTTTTTGTATCGCTTTTATTTTGGCAAAGTACTTGCCAGAACTGACCACTCACGGGAGCCCTGTGATGCATATCCATTTCACAGATGAGAAATTGCTGACCTGCAGAAGACAGATTTGAACCCAAGTGTCTGAGACCAAGTTTTTGCCACCAGACCCTTCTGGTGTAATCTATTGTAATCATACAGTCACAATTAGAACTTTGCTGAGTCTTGATTTCTAATCCCTGTATCAAGGCTGATTAAAACCGGGACACTGAGAAATCTATGCTAAAAGGGAAATTAAAACTCTGCCCCAAGGAAAGTTGAGTTTTTGCTACTTGACTAAAGCATGAAAACTTGGCAAATCTGCATACTATTTTTCTCTTTGTTTTGTACAATTTATTCTATATTCTTATTTATTTATTTTTCCAAAATTGCTGTTCCTGCTGTTAGTTCTGCCAAGGAGCTGTATAAGGCACTAAATCTCTCCATCTGTAACAGTGGAAATAGCAGCTCTCTGGCCTGTCAGAGAAGAGCTCACATGCTTCCAAGTGTATCTTTGTGACCATAAGAGCCTGAAATGTTTTCTGACTGAACACTGATGCTCTCATAAAGTTGAATGCTGAGTCTCATTGGAAAAATCTGGGTTTCCAGGATGCCACTTGTAGGCATAGTGGCATCCTTGAAGACTTCATATAGCGCCCCTTCTCCCTGGTCATTGCCCCACCTGACAGAGCCCAAGTATGACAGGTGGGAGGGGCTGCCCTCCAGCCCATCATCTGACATCACAATTACATCAGCTGACTTGTTTTTGCCCAGGTGGGTGATCAGCTAATGGCTGGAGTTTGCAAAGCACCCAAATATGGAGCTATGCAATCCCTAACCATCAGGGTTTGCATTCTCCATGTGCAGCTAATTGTCAGTCTTCATAAAGTGCAGTGCACAGGGTTTTGCAGGTGCAAAGGCATTTTGTAATAAGATTTTTATTTTTAAAAATTCATACTACATTGATAACAGCTACAAAAAATACAAATAAAACAAATAGAATACAGGGTCCTCTCTTAAGGGTACTTCTTAGCCATTAGCACTCACAGAAGGTAGCAGTCCCTCTGAGCTCTCACCTGGGTTATTTCCTTTCTCATCCCAGTTGCTCACCCTGAGAGACAGACATTTCCCTCACTCCCACCCAGGGTCCTGCATCAACCATCTACCACCCCTATAAATATACAATCCCTGGACCATAATAAAGGCCCCATGCATAGGACTTCTAGAAAAAGGAATCATTAAGATAAAAAGAAAGGAATGAAAGACAAATAAAAGAAACATTAGGAAAAGATAAAAAGGGCTTCCGGTTTTCCATCTGCCAGTTGCATTAAAAAATAGAATAAAAATTTAAATATATTCAGCCCATGATAACATCCATCTTCTCCACTTTCTGTTAAAAATGTTTCTTTTAAGTCAATGTGTCTGAGGCATTTTGCAAGCCCTGACAACCAGCTGCATGTAGAGTGCTGTGCACAGGGCGCCACAGACACCAGCCATCCACCCAATCTGCCTCTGTAACTCCCCTTTGACTCAACTACATATTTAACTATCTAACACCTAATGTCACATATGACATCGGGTAGGTGGCCATGGCTTGGCCCAAAACAGCCTTGTGGGCCAAATGGAGAAGCCTAATTAGGGCCACGGGACAGAAGTTCCCTAACTGTAATCGGCATTGATAGTTGCTCTTCAGAGTTCATCAGACATGAGTCTTTCTCAACTGTACCTGGAGATTGTATCCAAGCCATTTTGCATGAAAGGCATGTGCTCTACCACATGGCTACAACACTTTCCCTGTGCTTCTGACCTAAAGCACAAGGTTACCAATATGTTTCACTTGCTTCATCTACTTGCTTCTACAGTCAGTTCTGTAACCAGATACCGTGTGGTTGGGTGGATGATATGGTTGCTTGCCCATGACATCATCATTTCCACCCAGGGAAAGCAGCTTTTTCATAAATAGCAGCCGCATCACCCACTCAAACCACTTGGTTCCTGGTTCTAAATATGGGACATGGGATCCCAGCCACTTGGAATGGGCATTTATGCCACAGAAGTTTAAATGGATCAAGCCAGGGTCATTTATCTGTTGCAGGAGGCCTCTAATAATTATGATAAAATCCCATCACTACATATACTGTTGTTTTATTCTCTTTACATGGGCACTGTCCACTTGCAAGAGCCTTGTACCTAATGAGCCAGAAGCTGACCAGTATCAACCAGAGCTGTCTTTGACAATCTGAATGGTACATCTTGGAGTTTTAGACACCATGGAAAGTACCATATTCAAGGTCCCTAAGCTCCTGTTTCATACATTGCATTGGTCACATGAGTGGGTTCCCGCAAGTGAAGAAAACAATAGAAAATAATGTAAGAACTGGCCTAAACTTCACAGTATCTAAAAACAAAGCTGCTTCTTGCCCTATGCCCTCATGTTAAAAATGGAATATGTGAAACCTGCTGCTTCTTCCTGCATTTCCTATAGAATAACTCTCAAGGCAAAATGTCTCCAATACAAAAACTGAATATAATGAAAAATGATTAACTGCAATTCAGTAGTACATTGCGTCCTACCTTGAATAATTTCCATCCACAAGTAGAAACCTTGGCACTTAAAGTAAGTGTCTGACAGTTGAGAATACTGGAAGTTGTGCATAACATTTATTCTACCTTGTTAGAACAAGATCTGCATTTTACCATTTATAATGATCTAAGATCACTCTTATAAATATTTGCTCTGTATAGCCTGCAGCTGAAATGCTTTAGTTTTTTAATATTTAATGTATTAATATTAATGTGTACAACAAGCAAACATTGTCTCACAAGTACACCATCTTGATACAATGCAAAACATTCTTCACATCAAAATGTACTTTTTTAATAAAAAAAACACCACATCTGAATTAACATTTCATATTCTAAAGTGCATTCCATAAATCGTCCAGCAACAGTAATTCACACTCCAGAAACATACTGTTTAGACTACCCTGTACATGGAGCTACCCTTGATGACTATTTGGAAGCTTCATTTAGGCAGAGAGATAATTTTCCATCTCCTTTTCAGGAGGTGAAATAGCTCTTGCACTATCAGCTTCTCCACAGTGGGAGAATTTGCTAAGCTGCCTAGTTCTCTGCTCCAAAGGGCTGTGATTATTTCTATGACTCCATGCAGGCAGTGGCCAAGTAACTATGTCTCAAAGCTGCATCATCCTTTACATATTTGCCATGCAAATTATACACATTCTCCTCCTCCCCTCCTAGATGACTATCTGCATCTATCACTAAAACAGACACTCTTGCAATCTTATGTTTAAAAAATTTCAGTTCTGGATTGCTGTGGAACTAACTAACTTACTGGCAATACCCAGACAGTCTTTGTAAGGCTTTTACTCGCATACCCAATGGCTGCATAACTGTTGCAAGCTACTTTAAGCACCTTTGGGCAAAAAAGCAGACTATAAATATGAAATATATAATAATGATAATAATAATGCATACTTCCCTGGGACTGAGAAACAGTGGGAAGCATCTAACAGCTCTCTGAAGCAGGCATGTCTAGGCAACTACTGGCTCTGCTTACCAGCATGGAGCACAACACACTTCAAAACGGACCCCCATTCCAATTTGCAACTCAGCTTGTCTTTCATATATAGCGATTCCTGGCTGCTGAGAATTTGGCCCTCAAAAGAGCTACAATTTTATGTGGGGAAACCCAGCCTTTCAATTATTTGCTTGTTGTTATCTCTGTCAAAATGCAAGCTGGAAAGCATATTTCTCTTTCCCCTTCCCTTCCCCTGACTAGTGAATTTTAAAGAGAGAAAGTAAATTCACAAAGCTTCGGAACAGATGCTTAAGTACATATCTGATTTCTTTCCAAAGTTACTTTTTGTGCAAATTAAAAGTGTCCAGAAGAAGAACAAGAACAACAAGAAGAAGGAAAATTGATCCAAGTTGCAGGAATGTGCTGTTATGTTGAAAATCCAGATATAGTCAGTCCTTCATGGTCAGATTTTAAATGGCCCCATAGCCCCATGGATGATGATGATGATGATTTGAATTTATATACCTCCCTATACCAGGAGGTCTCAGGGTGGTTCACAGAACAAAATCAAAATACAAAACCACAAAATACATAATCAAAATAAAAGCAACAACCCAATAACCCACACCCCAAAAAACACACATTTTAAAAGGGCATAGAATGGCAATCAAATCAACAAACGGCCTGGTTAAAAAGGATGTTTTTGCCTGGCTCCTAACAGTATATAATGACAGTGCCAAGCGAACTTCCCTAGGGATGGCATTCCACAGACGTTCTCGTGTTGCCACCCTCTGGACCTCTCGAGAAGGAGGCACACAAAGAAGAGCCTCAGAAGATGATCTCAAGGTCTGGGTAAATTCATATGGAAAGAGGCTGTCCTTGAGGTATTGCAGTCCTGAGCCATTAAAGGCTTTATAGGTCAAAACCAGCACTTTGAATTGGGCCCGGGATCTAATTGGTAGCCAGTGCAGTTGAACCAGGATCGGTGTGATATGCTCAAACCATCTCGCTCCAGTGAGCAACCTGGCCGCTGAATTCTGCACTAACTGAGGTTTCCGAACCGTCTTCAGAGACAGCCCTACATATAACACATTGCAGTGATCTAACCTTGAGGTTACCAGAGCATAGACAACAGTAGTTAGGCTATCCGTGTTCAGATAGGGGCGTACCTGGACCACCAGCCAAAGCTGATGGAAGGCACTCCTGAGCCACTGAGGCCACCTGAGCCTCGAGTGACAGCAAAGGATGCTGGAGGTCCCCCAAGCTATGAACCTGCTCCTTCAGAGGAAGTGTAGCCCCATTAAGCACAGGTGATCTCCCACCCATCTGGTCCAGGGAACCACCTCAGTCTTATCTGGATTGAGTTTTAGTTTGTTAGCTCTCATCCAGTCGAGTACCGAGGCAAGACACTGGTCCAGCACTTCCACTGCCTCACCTGCAAATATAAAGGAGAAGTAGAGCTGAGTAGTTCTTTATATGGGATTCACACATACTACTATTGCAGTTACTACTGAAGAAGATAGACAGAGCTGATAGTTAGGGCCAATTCACATAACAAAAAGTGGTTGTGTTTCATCTGCAACGGAACTTCAAATCTCAAACCATTTTTAGTTTGGCAAGCAAATAAATGCATCAAATAAAGTTTTGGCAAGCAAATAAATGTATCCAATAAAAAATGCAACAAATAAAAATAGGAGAGAAGAGCAAGGTGAGCAAAAGATTCACTTTGTTACATGCATATCTCAATCAAAATTGAATCAGATCCTATACATTTTTATAATAGTAATAATGATAATGATAATGATAATGATAATGATATCCCACTTGCAAAGTGCAAACTCTACCTAGAAATGTCTGCATGCTAACAGTCACTAATTTGCAGTGTCTGCCAGTTTGACATGGGAGAGAAGGTCTAAATTCTTTGTCACTCCCCAGAATGTAAGCCATTCACATTAATCAGATTTCTCTAATGTAAGCTAGGTTCCAGAAATGCTCCAAAAAGGGAGAGAGTGTCTCTGTGTCCATTCAACTGTCAGCATTACAGTGGTACCTCGGCTTAAGAACTTAATTCATTCTGGAGGTCCGTTCTTAACCTGAAACTGTTCTTAACCTGAGGTACCACTTTAGCTAATGGGGCCTTCCGCTGTCACCGTGCCACCGCCGCTGCATGATTTCTGTTCTCATCCTGAAGCAAAGTTCTTAACCCGAGGTATTATTTCTGGGTTAGCGGAGTCTGTAACCTGAAGCATATGTAACCCGAAGTACCACTGTACTTGCATAAAGTACCGTATATACTCGAGTATAAGCCGAACTGAATATAAGCTGAGGCTGAGGAGATTTCACCCCTCCCATACACAAGAATCTCCTGATCATCTCCTGATGGTCTCTGCTGACTCTCCAGAGAGAAGGAGGCGTGTCCTGCCTATCTACTTATTCTGCCCAGCAACATATCAGTGTGTGTGAGAGAGAGTCAGTCAGTCAGTGTATCGGAGAGAGTGAGAGTGTTGGAGATCCTAGAGATAAGATTGCTGTTAGAGCAGCTGCAGACTCTCAGTGTAGCATTGATTTATGCTTAGAATATTCAGCTCTGTATATAGTTTTGTATCATAGTTGTAGTTATAGAATAAAAGGAAGATATTCTACAGAGCTGCTCTCCGAGTGGTTTATACTCTGCAAGACTCTGCAAAACTCTGCTGCGCAACGACTGTATTATTGAGACAGTGAATCCGGTGCTCTCAGCTCTGAGCTGTGAGTCCACAGCACTGTGACCGTTTCCTGTGAGAAGGAGGTCTCTGGCGGTGCTACCCAGCTCGCCTAGCCCAGTCGGGGTTGAGGTGCAAGAGTCCAGTTGGTGCACTGGCTCTAGGGCGATGCTGACAGAGGCACCTAATTTCAGCACAAAAAACTGGGAAAACTTATTGACTCGAGTATAAGCTGGTTCACCACACCACAAACCTGGTGGTGGCGGCAGCGGTGGAGGAAGAACAAGCAGCCCATAAGGCTCACAAGAGCAGGCATAGGAGCCACAGTTGAGAGAGGCACAGTGCAGCGCCTCTCCCAACCGCGGCTCCTGTGCCTGCCCTTGCAAGAGGCAGGCAGGGGCGGAGGGACCAGCGGTGAGAAATGGCTCCTTTCGGGCCACTCATCCCACCACCGCCTGCCTCACTCAAGTATAAGCCGAGGGGGGCTTTTTCAGCATTAAAAATGTGCTGGAAAAGTCGGCTTATACTCGAGTATATACAGTAACTACTGGGCTGGCCTTTCTGCTTCAGATTGCCTTCAACTATTAGTCTACATTCTGGCAAGGTATCGTACAAGGATGCTACTTTTAAAAAGCATGAATTTCTTAACACTATTTGCATCAGCCTAATAGTTTGTAGTGCATTGCTTTGGTTTCAGTATTATGTTAAAAATCAAAAAGTCATTCCGGATCCAAGTATGAAATGCCAAGTTTTGGGTTGTAGCAAAATTCTAATGGCAGGAATCACAAACTCTTGGGATGAGGGTTTGCAGTGGAAATGCTGACACATAATTGTTAACTACAGCTACAAATGTCTCTGTGCAGATATATTTCCCCTCTCCTATACAACCGTTCCTACTAGCTAGGCATTGAGAAGCAGCTGCATACGCTATTGAAAAAGTTACTGCAGGAATTGGAGCTGAGAAAAGTATTTCAGTACAGAAGACTTTCCTTCCCTGAGGAGGTAGTTGCAGTTCTAAGGCTTTCTATATCTAATTTTGGAAAAGGAACAAAGGACAGAAAGGGGACCGGGGGCAGTGGGGAGGAGACAAAGGGAATAAAAAGAGAACAGAGAGAACTGCAACATGAACAGGAATTTAAATATGTATTTTTAAAAGTTAATTTAATGCAAGAATAAAGCAGGTAGTTGTGTTATGCTTGCAGTGTGTCGCCTTCCTTCCTGCACCACTTAGAGAAGGTGGACACCCTGGGCCACATTTTCAAAAGAAAAAAAGAACTGCTATGGAACTTATCTCAGAATTGCAGTTTTCACTTCCTCCCTGGAATTAAGGAGAATGGTGCATCTGAAAGTGCTTGGGTCAAATTACAGCTCTCTGTTAGACAGGTCTCCATGTTAATGGGGCAGGTATTTTGAAAGATAGCATTTTACAGTGGCAGGTAGTATTTTCCCTAGCATTTTCGCCCCTGCTGTTTTGAACAGCACCACCAAGTGTGACCGTTTAAAAGACACCAAGTATTTTCAAAGCAAGACACCGCTCTAAATAGAAAAAACAGTAATCAAAACATCCCTGTGTGCTACACTTCCTCAACTCCACTTCTCACAAAACCACATCATGTATCCAGCCTTTCAACTGTGGGCATCAACCAGCAAAAACACAAGCCTTTTTAAACCCTCACATTTATAGTAGGAAAAAATCTCTCTTGCAAACACATTGCATATGTATAAGGAGACAGCCTCCTGCTGAGTTAGAATAAAGTCAAAACAAAACCAAACTTCCACTGCAGTTCAAAGCCAACATGAAGCCAACCAATATCAGAATGAAAAATGAATTAAAACCAAAGGGGGATCTTAAGGTAAACCCGCGACAAGTTGTGGGTTCATTTCACATCACTCAACTGCAGACTCTAAGCAAGGGGTGGCTAACCTGTGAGCTTTCCAATGTTGCTGGATTCACATCATCCCTAACCAATGGCCTTGGAGGCTGGACCAATGGGAACTGGAGTCCAACAACATCCAAAAAGCCACAGGATAACCCACCCTACTGCAAACTATATGCTGTACTTACTCCAAGTACACATAAGTTAACACACATACACATGCACACACCCCAAATATGACTTCTGTCACTGTGCTCTGAGGCTGCCTACCAATCTGAGGACGCCTCTTCCCCCTGCCTGATGGTGGTTCACCTCAGTATGGAATTCCTCAACCCGACTTAATATGAAAGGCCTCCTTCTTTCCCTATAGATCCTCCCAGACCATCCACTGAGTGGGTCCTCTTGGTAGCTCCACCACACTCAGATGCTTTGAAAGAGGTCAGGAGAGTGCAACTTCTTTGGCCATCCCTAAACATATCCCTCAACTGTGCCAATTTGAGTGGGACATCCTGGAATTGGTCATCACAGTTTCTGGCTGGATCCCAGAACATCCCATTTTTGGGTCTCATGTAAGTCAGCTATCTCACACCAAAATGCAGGACCAAAAAGACACTCAGTTTTTGGTCTTGTGCAAGTCAACTGGCTCCTGCAAGAGCTTGGGACCAAAAAAAAAAAATGAGCATCCCAATTTTGATCAGCGGGATGATGGAGGGTTGGCAGTGTGAAATTCCCTTCCCTTTATTACAATATTTTAGTCATATGGGGAATATGTACCTTTTTACCCAGATCTTTCACACCTAGTATAAGATGCATTCTAGTCTCGATTGCAATCTGTATTTAATATTGTGTTTTTAAATTGTTGTAACCTGTCCCCAGACCACAAGCAAATAAATACACAAACAAATATGGCATTAATGGGAGGACCATGAAAACTTTTCTCTTCTGGCTTTTAGGTGTAAGAAGTTGGGAGACATTTTTTTAAAGGAGGTGTTCTGTGTTTTAAGACTTGGGGGTGTATAGGAGACAGTTAACAGAATCAAAAACACTACTGCAAATTCTCTTAGCGGTCCTGGCAAAGTTGTCAAGCATGTATTTTGCCAAGGAAATGGGTAGATGGCTTTTAGTTGCTGGATCTTCCTCAAGTCTTTTGTGTGGCTAGGAGGCATCTGAAAAGGGGAGAGAGAGAGAGAGAGAGAGAGAGAGAGAGAGAGAGAGAGAGAGATGAAGCTCTGTGTCTGGGTAAATAAACAGTAGAGTACAGTTTTTTTACCAGGACACCAAGGACAAGATAGGGAAGATTGAGTTTTTGGCCTATGTAAGAAAAGAGAGAATTCTGGGGTTCAGTGATGTCTCTCCCTCAATATCCAATAGGAGACTCAAGCTGTTTATTGGTAAACAAATGGAAACATGATTCACTTCCATTAATCTCCTTCCAAGGGAAGCCAAACTTGTTCCCATAGAATTTCTCACCACTCAGAGAAGTGAAGTGAGCAGAGCATGATTATTTTGCTTTTTTTTTTAAATTACAAAAGAAGAAGTTTCATATTGTAAATTCTATACCTTATTGTGAGCCGCTTTGGGGGCTTTGGTTGAAAGAGAAAAGGGACTGGAAACCCGTAAATAAGTCAACTGCATTAATGAAAGAGGAGGCACATGCTGAGCTGTGGGGGAGAGCCTGGGGCTTGGATCACAACCTTTCCACACAGGTGCACGCTCCAGTGCCACAGTGGGCCCAAACTCTGTAGCCCTTGCAGTTCCTCCAGCCTTGCTCAGGATACAAGGCCTGAAAGATCACCAGTCTCAACATGGTCCAGCTTGGATTGCAAAATCTTCAGGCACCTTCCCCCCCCCCCCACCCGACATGTGGCAATACCAAGAAGAGAGATCTTTGGGGTCCTTTTCCAGAAGAGGCTCATCTGGGTCCTCATTTCAGCACCGGTCAAAGGCCTTTTTTATTTTCCAGGGTTTAAAAACTTGGATTAGTCTGTTCTTTGCGAATACTGCTTCTATAGTGTTGCTGTTTATGTAACTCTTAATTTGTGGTGCTTTCAATATTTTATCATCAGTTGCCCTGATAATGCTTTTGAAGGGATGGGTACAAACCTAAATAATAAATTAATAGCAACAAATAAGGCAAACCAGGGTAGCTGACAGTTGCATTCAGCCTGGAGCTGAGTATTTCTCATACCCTTTTTGATGCAGTTCCTAGAACCGAGGAAAGCTTCTGGTTCAGGGACTAAGGTTTCCATAAATTACATTAATGAGGAGTTTTCTAAAGGGAGAGAAAACACATTCTTTTTAAAAAAGAACATGAAGCGGGGGGGCCTGTGATATTTAGAGGTTAAGAGCTCTGACATGAAGCCAGGTCAAACAGTCACAAGTAGCGATAACTCTGCAATAGTCCTAACATTCACCCCTAAAACATCATAGAGCTCCAAGCATTCCTCCTTCTCTCAAGGCTGCTTCACTCAATATGGAACATGCACACATGTTTTTTAAGATATGTACATGAGCTGGTGGTCCCTGGCCAATTATCGCTTCCCTGGCATTTACACACATCTTTCTGTCAAGTCATGGTACACATATTTCAAAAACTCCCTTGTTTCTCCTCACAGCTTATGCTTTTAGCATGCAGACCAAAAAAAAAGGTATTTGTGCAGCAATCCTTAAAACTAATTTCTAAAACAATATGATGATGGAGATGGTAAAAATGGTGCACATCTCTTTCTTTCACTTCTTTTAAAAATAAAATACGAAGAGGAATTTCGAACCGACTGGGGCATAAATATTAGATGAAGGAAGTCATTCTATTTAATCCCTGGAAGAATAAACAGCATGCTCATTTCTAAAGTGTTCTGGCATGCTGCTATACCATTTGGCACTGCCTTACTGGAAGGACTGTGTCATGCGAGTGGGTTAATAAGCTTCCAGAAAAGAAGCAAGCAGATGAATGTGTAATAAAGGCAGGATAGCTGAAGTAGCTGCTGCAAGCAAGTGCTGCATACCTTCCCCAATCATATTCATTGCTGGAGGAATCAAACATATGAGAAATTCCAAATGGGATGAAAGGCAAATATAATTATGAGGTGGAGAGGAAGCACTCATAAAAGCAAACATGTTTTCCAAGTTCAAGCCTGCGCGGATGGAAAGTTAGGCTTAGGAAAGCCAAGGCACACACTCTGCTGTGAAGCAACAAGATAAAACCTATCTAATTAAATCTTACAAAGCACAATAAATTAGATGTGCAGAAAAGAGTTCGAAAAGGTCAAGATTTTCTTCTAACCTTGTGGTTTCATAGGGCCCCCAACCAGCTGTGCAATTTTTGATCAAACTATGCAAAGGTTACGTTGAAATGCAGCTGTATGAAGTGGAGGAGCTCTTGCACTCCCTCTACGTCTGAAACCGGTCAAAGGTAAAGCTACTAAATTTGGGCTATGTGTGATCTTGACTCGTGTTGCAAGTATTCAAACCAGCTCAACATTCCCACAGCATTCTCAGGAATGACCAGCCTGCTCTCAAGGGAATCAAGTGAAACCAGCCAGCAAGACCTACAAAAAACCAAGTCTTCTATTTGCTCCTTAACAGCC
Organism: Podarcis pityusensis; assembly: GCF_964106645.2. NCBI lineage: Eukaryota > Metazoa > Chordata > Lepidosauria > Squamata > Lacertidae > Podarcis > Podarcis pityusensis. Next base: position 59,486,520 of record NC_138031.1, read on the forward strand.
AGAATGCTCTACTGAAAGCAAGTTAAAGATACAGTGGTGCCCCTCAAGACGAATGCCTTGCAAGACGAAAAACTCACTAGACGAAAGGGTTTTCCGTTTTTTGAGTCGTTCCGCAAGACGAATTTCCCTATGGGCTTGCTTCGCAAGACGAAACGTCTTGCGAGTTCTTGCAAGTTTGTTTCCTTTTTCTTAAAGCCGCTAAGCCACTAAGCCGTTAATAGCCGCTAAGCCGCTAAGCCATTAATAGCCGCTAAGCCGCTAATAGCCGTGCTTCGCAAGACGAAAAAACCGCAAGACGAAGAGACTCGCGGAATGGATTAATTTCGTCTTGCGAGGCACCACTGTACACTGGTCCCAAGGAAGACAACAATGCTAACACTCAACCCTAATTTGAGAATACTGCACTGCTGAAAGTTTTGCTTACTGCAGAGTTATCTAGGAACTCCAAGGCTGTGCCTAAAGAGAACAAAGAGGGGTGAACCAAATGCTGACAAAATTAAACTGTTGCCATACCTTGTCATTTCTGTCGTCATCTCTCCCCAGCCCCTGCTGCCATCTAACCTCTTCTCAAAATTCTTGCTTGGCCCTATAATTTTCAACAAATGTTCCACTGATGAGTTCAGGCTGTGAGTGCAGCTGTCATGGTTTTTACTGCCACACATACAAAGTACTCAGACAATTCTATGTGCTTATGTATCACAGAGCCCATATTCAATTAGATGCCACCTAATTGCCCTGAACTGCTATACAAGTGCAATGTGGCAAGTCAGTGCGGCATCCATGCAGAGAAGCTTATGCATAATCCTGTCCTGCTATCAAAAATGAACCATGGGCAGCAAAGGTAAACTCAAAGGATGGGCAGCAAGGGCAGCAAGGGAAAGCAGAAAACAAGGCAGGAAGGAGTCAGAACCAAGGAGCAAGATGGAAAATGAGACATGCTAGCGCAGGAGTAGGCAACCTAAGGCCTGTGGGCCAGATCCGGCCCAATCACCTTCTCAATCCGGCCCACAGACGGTCCAGGAATCAGCGTGTTTTTACATGAGTAGAATGTGTCCTTTTATTTAAAATGCATCTCTGGGTTATTTGTGGGGCATAGGAATTCGTTAATTTTTCCCAAAAAAATATAGTCCAACCCACCACATGGTCTGAGGGATGGTGGACCGGCCCATGGCTGAAAAAGGTTGCTGACCCCTGTGCTGGTAGACTTTTGTTGTTTGAGAAAGTTTCTTCAGCTGGAAAATGGAGTGCTTTATACTCATTCCTGCCCAGGAGGATAAACCTAGGAAGATAGACCTTGGTTCAGATCTGACAGGTTCTTCTCTGAGAGGTTGCAGTTACATGGCTCACCACATGAGATGGTAATGAGCAGTTCCTGACACTTATGGACTGGTTTCTCAGCAGCGTGTATGATGACTCTTCGATTCAGAAAAAAGGTATCTTGTTTCATATACAGTGGTACCTCGGGTTACATACGCTTCAGGTTAAATACGCTTCAGGTTACAGACTCTGCTAACCCAGAAATAGTGCTTCAGGTTAAGAACTTTGCTTCAGGATGAGAACAGAAATTGTGCAGCGGCAGCAGGAGGCCCCATTAGCTAAAGTGGTGCTTCAGGTTAAGAACAGTTTCAGGTTAAGTACGGACCTACGGAACGAATTAAGTACTTAACCCGAGGTACCACTGTGCTACTTTTTGTTTCAGTCCAAAAATCACTGACCTTCATTCCAATATATATATATACACACTATATTTACATGCAAGAAGAAGAAGAAGAGGAGTTTGGATTTGATATCCCGCCTTTCACTCCCCTTCAGGAGTCTCAAAGAGGCTAACATTATCCTTTCCCTTCCTCCCCCACAACAAACACTCTGTGAGGTGAGTGGGGCTGAGAGACTTCAAAGAAGTGTGACTGGCCCAAGGTCACCCAGCAGCTGCATGTGGAGGAGCGGAGACGCGAACCCGGCTCCCCAGATTACGAGACTACCGCTCTTAACCACTACACCACACTGGCTCTCAGTGTGCTAAGCTAATATGCTTAGTTAAAAGCTACAACTCTTCAGTGAAAAAGCACTGTGAAATTATAAGTCAATTATAAGTTTCCCCCTCCCACATACAAAATATCAAGCACTCAATCCCTTGAAATTAATCCTATGACAGGTTTCAAGTGAAATGGTCCAAATTTATGAGACTTGGAGCACATGCAAATGTCAGTGGTTCAGGAGGATGGGATCGTATAGATTTATCCCATCGGCAGAGAACAGCACCACTTGGGACAGAGGGAGTCCACCGTGGTAGATGTCTCAGGTGATGCCCAGATGGGTGGTAAGCTGCCAGCAGCAGGTCCCCCCACTAGCATTACTGCATGAAATGGAGAATATGGAGATCAGAGATGGGACACCACTGGATCTAAAGCCCCATGAATCCCAAAGGGCCCGATCCCTCAGCTACAGCACACTAAGGTTGGTGAGCTGGTAGGGACCACATTGCTGGCAACAGGGTTTCAAATGCAGGAGTGGATCCGCCACTCCACACCCCCTTAGCCCCACATTAAGACTAGAAATTTCATTTTACGTCCAAGACTATTTTCCAAAGTTCAATTATTTAAGCACCTTAAATACCAATGGATGCACTTCATTATCATGTGATCTTACAGCAAGCTTTATATAGTGTTTTGTTCTTTACTTGTAGTTTTCTTTGGGTTAGAAGGTTTTGATTAGTTTCTTTCTCCACAAAATATGCATTCCAATAATGATTACAAGTTATTATAATCAAGTCCACAGGCACATAAAATCAATTGACCATAACGCTATGAATTGCCTCAAAATTGCAGACTGTCATAGCTCTGTTCTTTAAGGCGCTGGCTGAAAAATGTGTTGATTATGCTTCCCACCCTCCCACCCCTTTTTAAAGTATCAATCAAGTTTGGAAGACAATTTTTCCAAGTGCCTGCTTAACTTTCCGTCCCCTTCTAAAATTAAATACATACGTTTTAGGGAAAGAGTATAATATGCTTTGATGTGGCTTGTACTTTACTGTATTGAACTCCCAAGTGGTCCTCTGGGCCAGCAGGAAGCAGGGTATTTATGGAGCGAGGTTTCAGATAATTAGATATCTCCTTTAGGAGTCATGTGAGAATGCAAGAAAATCAATTTGCCAGTCTGATCCATTTTCCAGTTAAGCTGGAGTTCTCAGATCTGAGACAACCTGCAGGCACAGAGAAGTCAATAAGACAAAATCTCTTTAAATCCAAAGTTCTTTGCTTAACCAAGTTTGGGGTTTAATTTCCTACTCGGCTCCACATTCAGAGAAACTGAATTAATTTTTTGCTCCTGTCTTCACTGCAAAATACGTAGAAGATACCTGAACTTACATTTCCAAGTAGAGAGTCATAAGATCCGAGACAAGTATGAGGACAAGAGAAAAAGTTCTAGTCCTTATCGACAAGCTGAAAATTAACAGATCACTTGGTCCAGATTGTATTCACCGCCCAAAAGTTCTTAAAAGAATCAAATGTGAAATATCCCTAAGATCAGCCTCCATACTTACACACTGGAAAGCGGCAAACATAACACCAGTTTTTTAAACAAGAATCCAAGTGTGATTCAGGAAATTACAAGGTATTGTAATGGCCACAAACATAAAGAATTTAAAGTGGGATTAGGCAAATTCACAGACAATAAGGCTATCAGTGGCTACTAGCTATGATGATTGCATACTACCTCTGGAATCAGAGGTAGCCTGCCTTTGAAAAGCATCTGCTGTGAAATAGCAGAAAGATAATGCTACTGTATGGGATGCGGGTGGCGCTGTGGGTTAAACCACAGAGCCTAGGACTCGCCGATCAGAAGGTTGGCGGTTCGAATCCCCATGACGGGGTGAGCTTCCGTTGCTCGGTCCCAGCTCCTTGCCAACCTAGCAGTTCGAAAGCATGTCAAAGTGCAAGTAGATAAAGGTAAACGGCGTTTACGTGCGCTGCTCTGGTTCGCCAGAAGCGGCTTAGTCATGCTGGCCACATGACCCAGAAGCTATACGCCGGCTCCCTTGGCCAATAAAGCAAGATGAGCGCCGCAACCCCAGAGTCAGCCACGACTGGACCTAATGGTCAGGGGTCCCTTTACCTTTAATGCCACTGTGCTCATGCCCTGTTTATGGACTCCCCATAGGCATCTGCCTGGTCACTGTGAAACATAGGATGTTAAACTAGATGAGCCTTTGGTCTGATCCAGCAAAGCTCTGCTGAGGTTCACATAATAAATTTCATCTGTGCCTAGCTTAGGATGTTTAAATTTGGTGCCACCAAGTATGCTGCCCAGCCATTTTTATAAGTTGGAGGACACCCTAACCCCTTCCCAATAAATATTTAATTCATTTTTAACTGGAAGCATTTTAAGGATTTTTTGCCTTTCCTTTAAGAAAGAAACAGCCAAGGGCTTTTTCTCTTTTGTTCAGACATCATCTTTAAAGGAAAGACATAAACTCTTTATGCCTATCCTCCAAAAGACATTCAAAGATGATGAATGGTTGCAAGAAAAGGGAAGGATAAATATTCTCCCCTGCTTCAGTTTATATATGTGAGGCATAAATACCCACTTAAAGATGTGAATGTGCACAGTGTACCCATTACCTTACAAGCTGCATGCGCTCTGCAAAATGTTTTATATTTTGAGACAGCCTGGATAGCTCTGTTGGTTAGCGCATGGTGCTGATAACGCCACGGTTGCAGGTTCAATCCCCGCATGGGACAGCTACATATTCCTGCATTGCAGTGTGTTGGACTAGATGATCCTTGGGGTCCCTTCCAACTCTTAACTTCTATGATTCTGTGATTCTTATTTAGGTGTATTACTACTACATCCACTATTGTAACCATAGCCTTTGAGATTGCGTAGCCCCGACAGTGCTTCTTTTTCTTGCTGCAAACGTGACTGGTATTCTGGAATGTGCCATCATTCATTTTCCTTTTGCCAACTTACTAGCACATTCCTTTGACCAGAAGTACACAAAGAAGTGTGTCGATTAAAATAAGCCAAGTGTAACAAGTATACTAGTGAAACCGGTATTTGAGATGGAAATACTATTCAAGCATTCTGGAATCTAAAGGATAAGTTGGTTGCTTGATTTGCGGGGTGGGGCAAACCGGAGGAAAGGTGTAGTGACAGCAAATACTAATATTTCAAGAAGAAACCTAAGCTCTTAATGATCAGGATCAGAAGAAGGAGCACAACCGTGAAAACAAGACAGCTTGAAACAGGCCTAATCTCATGGCTGTCTAAACCTAGAAACAGAGCAGAGATTCAGCCATGCCACCAACATCGTTTCAATTGAATACAATCTTGCCTATCCAAGGGTGGTCTCGTTCCAGAGATAGAATTCCATATCCTACGAACAGATGAAATTCCTCACTTGTTGATAGCTCTCTTGTGAGGAGTTATCACTTCCATTTACTTAACACACTTTGCAGTGGATACAGTGGAGCGGCAGCTAGTGATGGAATGTCAGCAAACACGGTGTGAGGGTCCCTTACATGATAAAATGGCAGTGGACACTAGTCTAGACAATGGAGGCAAACAGCTCCCCTTTTCTGTTTTAATCAGGGTTCGTTTAATGTTTGCTTCCGTTCAAACTATCCATTTCCCTCATTCTGCCTTGATGTCCAATTATCTTTGCACTTCAGTCCCATCAGATTATGAAATCAAAACAATGTTCACATACAGACACACACACACACACACACACACACACACCATTTTTAAGCAACTGGAAAGCTAAATATATATTAGTTTTTCATGCTGAGCCTAGCTATCTTGCAGCTCAAGTCAGTCCCCATATCAGGCAAGCACATTACTTATCAGCATTGGTGCACACAGTGTGGTCTCAGCTGTTCATATCAGTCTTTCCAAGACACTGATATATAATAGCACATCTTCCATTTTTCCTCCATCTTGCCATAATGCTGCACAAATCTTCTCAAAACTAATTATCTTGCCACACACACACAGAGAGAGAGAGAGAGAGAGAGAGAGAGAGAGAGAGATTCTTGCAGCATGCATTGCAGATGGCTCATTTGTACATTCCTCCATTAATGCTAAAGATATCAAATTCAGAATTCTCTCATTTCCTTTAATTTTGAATTGTTAGAAGAAGCCATAAGAAAAACAAAGATCTGTCAACACCTGCACATGAGGTCTAAGAGAACTGCATTAATGTTCGCTAGCTAAACCATGGTGGCCCTGCAGTTATTCTAGCCATAAAGGAATGGAGTGTATTTATACCAATAACAAATATGATACATGACAGTAACTTGGGTGTTGTAGCATATATATTTTACCTGACACAATAATCTTCCATTTTATGGGTCACCATTTATCTTTTTAAAAAACAAAAAAACACCCCACCATATTTGGTATATAACATTCAGGGCATTAAAAGCTGATTGTGGAAGAGAATATAACTGGATAGCAAGATAATACATAGTTGCTTAAATATAGATGAACCATGTAGTTAGTCATACAGTGTTCCAGGGGTTCAAATACATTTCAATCCCTAACACATGCTATCTGCAATCCCCTTTTTATCTTTTAAAAATGATTTCAACGTTTTTTTCAAACACAATGTATTTTCTGTATCCTTAAAAATATAAGCCAATATATTTTTAGACAACGTTGTTTATATGCATGAGTGGGTGATCTATGACATCAGACCACACTAAGGCTTGGGCAGCAGTGCCACAAGTGGTGACTGGTACCACACTCCTACTTATGCGAAGTTGGGAAAAGACAGCTGCAAAAATTAAACCCATTTGTCTTCCTTTATTATCTAGCCATATATTTGCACCAGTTTCCATGGCTCCTTTGAACAAAAAGCATCATGTTGTAAGTGCACAAAATTCAAGGGAGAGGTTATCCTGCATAATTATGCAGCTTTGTCCCCAACTTAGACCCAGCTATGGACAACCATGCGTTTAAGTGATCAAGTGTCCTTAGCAATTGTGCTGCCTGCTGAGTACCAAAGCATGAGAGCTACCTTCATGTTTTGTGCCCTAACTTTCTTCTGAGATGTCCAATGTACTCACTTCTTAAAAATAAAGGTAAGAGTCTGCTGGCCTTGCCCCCTGCCCCACGTAAATCTGACTCCTCCTACCCATCTGTTGGTGGCCCTGGAAATATGGTTATGGGTTATGCCATTATGCTCACCTATACCTCCAAATTTACCACTACACTATTTATCATGGCAGAATATTTGCATATAAAAGTACAAACGATTTCTGTTCTTTCTACTTTTTGTTTCACCTGTGTGTGTTAAGACCAAAATAAGTGGATACTTTTCAGTTGAAAGGGAAAGTGCAAAAGTATAAGCAGCTGAATATAGTTAATGAATAAACCCCGTAAGATTTAGTGATCACAATTGCTATTCAATTTTCCCCCTTTATGAATAATTCAGATTGCATATCTATCCCCGTTGCTGTACTCTTAAATGAAAAGTTCCTTTGTTGATATCGTCATTGCTCAAAACACCATATGTTTTTTCCACTACTGAGGATGACAAACTCTCCGAATGTTTTCAGAGTGGGAAGCAACAAGTGGGCTGGCTCTGGGAAAGGGAATAGCAATTGGCATGATCTGGCCCAGCTGTCTTCATTTCGAGACCTACATGAGCCTGTTAGCTGACTATGAGGTCTACAGAAGACTCTGGCAGCAGTGTGAACAGGCATATTTAGAAAGCAGGAAAAAGATGAAGGGAAAATGCTGTCTTTTTGCCAACCTACAGCTATCAACTATCACATAATGCCAACTCTCCCACATCTGAGGTGTAGGAAGTACTCTACAATATTGTATTTATGAATGAATGTGAAAAAGAAATGAACAAACTTCCATTTGCCCGGGAAAGGACCATGATAAATCTGTACAAATTATTAAAGGCTTTCAAGAGTACAACATTAAAAATCTTTATCAAGCCTAGGACAGGGACACTACATGGGGCAACAGGAAACATTTTTGTTTCTTCTACATTAAAAAAAAAAAAGCTGTTATCCAAAGAGTGCCCATGTGAAAATAGCTTCCGAAGGCGCATTGGGAGCCCTGATCTCCTTTTCAGGTGCATCACATGCAATTCTGGAAGACTGTCCAATCTTCAGTAGTGGTTTTGGAGTATGCGCTTTGAGGAGCTAGAGGATTCTGCCCTTTGGACACCAGTCACAGAAGAGCAGCGCTACAATTCTATGATTCTATACACGTGGTTTAGTTGAGATTCCTGCTTTGCAGGGGGAAGGACTAGATAGCTCTCAGAGTCCCTACCAACTCTACAATTCTATGCAAACAATTTTTTTGTGAGGTGTGCAATAATCAGGATTCTACATTGCTTGGAAGATATATCCTCAAACACAAAAGTAGACCACACTGTAATTTCTCACAGAAGTTCCTAATTTACACATTGATTTCGATAGCTTTCAAAATTCTGGATTTGTGCCCCTTTTGTGCATACACACATGTAAGTATCTTGCTACTGATCATTCTGTGTAAAAGAGTGAGGGGGGAAAGCCCTGTTGCTCTAGCAGCAGCTCTTGTGCTGGCTCCCACTAATGGAACAATTTCACTAAATTTGGCCCAGAGTTTCTCTCTCGCTCTCTCTGATTACATTCATTCATGATGTCTATTTCTGGGACACTTCCCAATTCTGGTGTCCTCAGGATGTTTGGGACTCTAACTCCCATCTGCTCCATTCCAAAACATCTGGAAGGCACCAGATTGGGCTGATCTCATCTGTCCATTAGATTGGTGTTTCCCAATCTTCTGTAGCCAGAAGGCTACCACTCCTCCATATAATATGGCTATGGGACCAAGGCACCACTTAATAACAACAGCAGCAGCAGCTGAAGATACATTGACATGAGCATGCAAAAGCATACAGCAAAAGTGGTATGAGTAGAACAAGACACAGGCTCAGTCTAAAGAGAGACACCTGGCCTTACACTGCTCTATGTTCATATTTCAATTTGGGTGGTCTGGCTTTTGGACCAGGTATACAAGGTATAAATACTTTTATTTATAAATACATGGAGAAATAAAACAAAGAGCCACTGGAAGATTACGGCTTGCTCTCCAAATCGTTCTTCCAGAAGGAAGTGTGTCTACAAAATTCCACATTCGGATCAATTGTTATGTGCAATAATGCAGGTTGTTCATTACATCATCTGCTTTATATATCTTGTTTATCTGAAGCACCAAGTTGTCTCAGCATTCTCTGTTTCAACGAGGAGGCAGAGATGAGGGGAAACGAGGACAGATACAGACAGAATGGAAATACTGTTGCAGAGCACCATCTTGGCCTCGTGTTCAGGTCAGATTATATGCCCAACACCTCCATTTCAGTCCAAGTGGAAAAAGAAACTACAGGGTGCAACATTTATCCAGCTGTGTGAACTTTGCTGTCCAGATGTTGTCTGCCAACAAAGCAGGATCAACATAACACTGAATTTACTGTCCTCTGCCACCAGCTGGCTCTGCTTTTTTGCAAGTCAACTCCTGGAATGTTTTATGTCTTTGTAATATGCACCATCTCTTTCAACACCTGCTTTTCTCAGTAACAGATCTTGCAGTATGAAAGAGGTTCGGCAAGGATTGATGATAGCCCTCGTCAAGAGAACATCCCTGCAACAAGCGTTAGCTGTTGGAACATCATGAATGTGTTTTTCTTAGCTAAAATTACAATCCAATCTGAGAATGAGTCATCCACTTGATCTTTCCTGCTACCGCATTTAGAAGTTGTGGAAGTATTATGCTAGAATCTGTTTTACACACACACACACACACACACACACACAATATATCGGAGTTTTTCACACAAAAGAGTTTTAAGGACAGAAATGTGGACAACCACAAAGAGTTCTCACAGGGTGTGGGTGTGGGTGGGTGGGTGAGAGAGAGAGAGACATGCATGGGGTGAACAACTGTTCATAAAGGGCCTTTGATGTGTTCCTCAGAGAACGGGTGAATTGCTCAAAAAAAACCCTAGGACAGCATTGCAAGTCTTATTAGGCCGTATTTTTAATATTTAATAAACACTCTTTACAACTCAGGGAGGAAAGGAGAAGGAATCCATGAAGATCCTGTAGAAGATCCTGTATTAAAATTGTTTTCTGGGTGATTTTTCCATATTTTTCCATATTTCCAAAGCAACTTTAAGAAGTTTTCTGACCTAAATTTATGAAAATGAGCACCCCATGTTACAAAACTCCTACACAGTAGTTAATAGGTAACAACTTGCATGTGGGTAGACAATCGAAGTGTGATTATTGCTTATGTGGATTTTTCAACTCTCTGTACACATGCTTTGAGTATGCCAATGGAAAAAGATTCGTACAAAATGTGAAGCAGCTCTAGCTAAAACGCTGGGGGAATCTGATTGAAGATACTGAAGGGTGAACAACCTAGAAGGTTCGTAGATGATTTCCTACCTGCGAGATGTTTACCAGCAACCACGGCTCTCCTGTGATAATGGAATGGTATCTGGGACAAACCCTGTTTAAAAGAGAACAGAGCCACATCACACCAACGCAGGATGGGGGAATTATAACATGAGGGCTGTCATATATTACATCCTAAAGCAATGCAGTAAACACCAGCCAAATCAATAGTGTTACTGAACTATTTCCTTAAGTATGCTTCTCACTTTCAACCATAACTTTTAAGCTCCTTTTCTTTCACAGAATCAGATTCCATTTAGTCATCAGCAATATTAGGTCAATGTCATCAGAAAATATTGCTCGTCATGGAGACTGGGACCACAAATTTTGTTCAAGTGTACCTGTTGACAGGGTACAACTGCATTCTGATAATGGTGGAATAATACAGCCTTCTACAGGAACACCCCAAATGCACTTGCTCATAACTTTTACCAGGTCACAAGAGACACAATCCCATGTCACAGGACAGATGGAGTATTGGACCCAATGTGATACTTTACCTAGAACGAATTGTTATTTGGCTTGGGCAAGTAGCTCGCAACAAGACTGGTGCCCAACATTCCATTTTACACTCTACAAAGCTATTTGCAGCCCTCAGATACTTAGACTAAGCCATAAAAGAAATTAAAAGAATAATTAACTAGCAGAATGGAGCCTTCCCACCTGTTCTTGGGGGGAAATGAAAAATATACCGTATTTTTCGCTCTATAACACGCACCCGACCATAACACGCACGTAGTTTTTAGAGGAGGAAAATCCGTAGGCATGCCACCTGTAGGCATTCCCTCCATAACACGCACAGACATTTCCCCTTACTTTTTAGGAGGAAAAAAGTGAGTGTTATGGTGCAAAAAATACGGTATATAGTTATATTGAAATGTATGCCGGGATGGGGAGGGATGAAGACCAACCGATTAAAAATCTTGCTCCTACAGCCTAAGCAAAGCAAAATGATTCTCATCATTTACACTGAAAACAGGAAAAGGGAAACGACATCAATTCTCCTGGGAAGGGTTCCAAATTATGGTTACATTTTACAGAGGAGATGACTTATTCATGTTAAAATGTGAACATATGGTTTTCCTCAAGGTTTTTCTCTCCTATCGTTTCCATTGGAAATTCACATTGTTGTATCAGAAGTTTCTTAACACAGTGGTGTCTTGGGCTTAAATTTTGTCTGAAGTAGTGTAATACAGCCATCAAGTTAGTTCTACAAAACAATGACAAAATAAAAGATAGCCGAGATTCCACTTTCTTAGAGCAAAAAACTGGCATGGGATCCAGATTCTTCAGGATGCTGTTATTCTCCTTGATTATTGAAGAGTTAGCATCTATTTTTTAAAATAATAATTTTTATTCAATTTTCATCAAATTGAACATCTTTTTTTATACCATGCATTCATTGACTTCCCTCCCTCCCCTTCCAAGGTTCATTTAACTTATCCAACATTCCTGCATATTTTAATATATCCATCCAATTTCATTTTCCCATCTTACATCAGTTCAAAATATGTTATACTGTTGAATTACTTTAATACTGCCAGAGTTTTTAACTGTGCACAATTATTTTCAATACACTCAACAAAAATTTCCACTCCAATATACCCAATGTACTTTAACTTTTTTCAATGTCCACCACATATGAAGAAAGGTGCCTTCTACTTCTTTAAATTTCCAACATGCTCGCTCCAGCAGCACACATACTAAAATTGGAACGATACAGAGATGATTAGCATGTTGGAAATGAAGAGTTAGCATCTAGTATACCTGCAAGGTATCCATGCTGGAAATTAAGCTTTGCACTCCTGTTCCTCACATACTGGTTATCTTTCTACAACAAATTCAACCAAAGCATAGTTCCAAGTACGCACTGAAGGTTCCATCTACTACTGGCCTGCTCCAAAATCTGCCTCCATAAAATTTAAAATATTGTGGTAGAAATAAAAACAGGTCTTTCGGCATCTGATTCCTTTGCTGCCCCAGCTTGAATTTTCAATGTGATGTCATATTGTAATGGTTCTAGGGGTTGCTCGTGCGTAAGCCGGTGCAAACACCTGGCTGGGTTGCCTGAGTGAACCTTTTCTGTCCGGACAGCCACTCACCCGTGGCTGTCTCAATCGCTGGCAGAATCCGTCAGTGGGCGTTTCTTAAACTTCTTCCAGCAAAGAAGCTCTTTGATGCCTAGTCTCCTCCTACTCTCTCTGTGCAGAAGCCTTCTGCGCAAGGAGGGCGTAGGCAGCGGAGGACCCCTACTCTCCCCGCTGGTCCCCGGCAAGGAGTCATGGGACCGCCTCGCCGCTTCCCCCATCTGCCCCCCTTCTCCACTGGTGCTACGCTGATTCTCTTCCCCAGAAGATGGGCTGCCTCTCCCAATCCCGGGATGCTCTCTGGAATCCCTCTGGATCTTGCTCTCTCCCTCCGGCACTGATGGCAGTTCCCTGACACATATGATACCATGTGATTGACTGGTGACAAGCAGGTAGCCCAGCTGCATTTCAAAGTGGCCACGGAGGGTTGGATAGCTCCTCGCTTCAGTTGCAAATCAAATCCTCTCTGCAAAAACACCAGCCATTGGAGAATGATTCAATAGTTTCTGGTTTGATCTGTTTGCCAAAGTGGACCAAGGAAGTAGCCAGGAGATCAAGGAGGGCCTTCCTGTTAAGAAGCCCAGTTAAATGCTCTCTAAAATAACTTGTCCTCCTTAGGCACACATATACTTGTGTTATGCATACCAAAGATTATCTTGGACTGCAGTGCAAAATCATTTTTCCAGTGGTCTTATCCAAGTTCTAAGCAATCTGTAACACATGTAGGAATGTTTTTTTCATTCTGTCACTGTGATAGAGTTAGTTCTTATGGATACCTGCACCTGTCTCTTTCATTCTAAACAGAGAGCAACACAGCCCTACTTAGAAAAACTTCCACCCTAAAAAGAATTTAACTGCACACACACAAACCACACATGTTCATGTTTCAGAAGAATTTGTGCAAAGCACGTCAATTCCCCAAATCCCTCTTAAGGGTATTTGATTTACTGTTTTCCAACAGAAAGAAATGTCCTCCCTTTCTTGAACCAAAGTGGGGGAGGGAACTGTTAGTTTCATGTTTTTAACCACTGTTTGTTTTATAAAACCCACTGCACTATCCTCTAATACCATCAGATTGCCTTAAAGATTACTTTCCACCACTACAAGGAATATTTATGCTAGAGCGATATAATACAAAACAGCTATTCCAATGTAATTTATTTATTGTATGCTGCTATGTAATCAGCTCTTAGGGAGATCAGGGAGAGAACCCCAAAAGAGAGGTACAGCTTCCTGTTCATTTGAGCTGCTTATAAACCATAGGGGGGAGTAGGTTAAATTGAAGTAATACATTTCCCTGTAAACAATTCCCTGAACATCAAAAGCTGATTTATACTAGATCAGACTACTTGTTCATCTAATGCAGCAGCATCTACTCTGACTTGCCGCAGCTCTTCAAGGTCACAAGGTGCAGTATCTGTACAGTATTGTTGTTATCTGACCCTTTTAGCTGAAGTTCGCAAGGACTGAATATGAGCAGTCCACATGTGAACCACGTGTTTCCCTCCCTTATGCCATGAACCCCCTAATGATGTAACTGTTTTGTTTGTTTGTATTTTAACACATCAATGGGTGGCCTTGCAGAGCAAAGAACTCTCTCAAGGTTTCCATCAACGTAACTGCACACTAACTGAATTCCCAGCATCCCAGACCATTGGCCATGCTGGCTGAGGCTGATTGGAATTGGAGTCCATCACCACCTGAAACACCACAAGTTCACAATTCCCGAGTTAGGCCTTAAAGGCTGCGATAACAAGTACTTCGTAAGAGGTACGTGGAGATCAAATCTTCTTAAGACCACAAGAAAAGTAAGTTGATTTCAAAGTCAGTAGGGTGGGGTTCTACAAAAAAAAAGCAATGCAATGCTATACCATGTGTATATGTTTTGCAATGTCCCCTAGAGCCAAAGGGCTTTGGTGAAATCTCTTCATTATGAAGGCTTCCATATTATTAATAACCTAGAATAGAACACAAAACAGAATGAGAGGAAACAGCACATTCATCCATATGTCTCGCTTCCAGGAACGAAGAGCCCACATAACAGCACACTCATCCTACCAGTTTACTGACACCCTGTTGATGGCAATATGCTGGTAGGCGGTTGGTGTCTCCATAAAAGCAAAAAGACTAGTAGACCAAACCAGACCTCATGTCTGCTACATGTAAGCAAATCTTCAGATCAGTACTGGAGAACTACTCATTGGAAATGTCCATTTTTTTGTTCCTACAAGAACTGCATTTCCTTTTTGTCTTTTCTGTAAAAGGAGCAATTATAAAACCCACCCTTGAAATATCACAGAAACAAGTAAAATAATATAAGGCAAAATAGCTGCTTTTTCTTTACATGGCCTCGGATCTACAGAATTTGTTTCACAGAAGGCTAGCAATTCCTACACAGACTCTTTGGCCATGGGGCACCTAATAAAAGGACATAATGAAACAAATGTTTTGCAGGTGTGAAACAAATGGTAGGTGTTGCCGATTTCTGAGAAATTTGGTCACTTCAGCATACCAGTCACAGCAGGATCTTTGAGCTTGATTTTGTGGCTTAACATTTTGTCCATGATAGTCAACAAATGGATGGCGAGAGCTGCAGGGGGTGAGGAAGAAATGTGCAAAAATTGCACTCTCCCCAGATCAACCAGTGGGATTTTCCACTGCACCAGAAGAAGAAGAAGAAGAGGAGGAGGAGGAGGAGGAGGAGGAGGAGTTTGGATTTGATATCCCGCTTTATCACTACCTGAAGGAGTCTCAAAGCGGCTAACATTCTCCTTTCCCTTCCTCCCCCACAACAAACACTCTGTGAGGTGAATGGGGCTGAGAGACTTCAGAGAAGTGTGACTAATCCAAGGTCACCCAGCAGCTGCATGTGGAGGAGTGGAGACACGAACCCGGTTCACCAGATTACGAGTCTACCGCTCTTAACCACTACACCACACTGGCCCAAAGGCCTTCCATGGACAGGAGGAGCCACTCTGTTCTCAAAAGGCTAAGTTAAGATCCAAGACAATTGAACACTATTTAGGAGCGGGGAGTTGAGAGAGAGAGAGAGAGAGAGAGAGGATTAATACTGAATGGAATGGAACAGAATTGTGGAAATGACATATGGAAATGTCACAGACTGGAAAAAGACATATTTGTCCATCCCTGCTTACAGAACAAACACCTTTGCTTTAAAATAGTCAAAAGACACCATTTAACAGGCATTTCTCCAGCAGATGCATATTGAAAATGAATGGGAGCAGCATAAGAAAATGGAAGACCTTCTCAGTTGAACTGTTTCCGAAAAGTTAAACATGGCAGGTGATTTGAACCCCTTTCTTAGCTCACAAGTGAAACTGGATGTACTGCCAGTATTGTACCTGGGACCGGTTTCATTCAAAAAAGCATGAGCGTTACCACTGAGTCCCTCCCTTGCCACAAGTGGATGGATTGTGTATAACATACTATACAATGTGGGGGTGCATGCATGGAATCAAGGCCTTCTACCTTTGCCCCACCTCCTAGATGCCCACCCATTTAGCATGGGCTGCATGTGTCTGGGACCCCGATCAGCTCGTGTGCAATCCAATGGAATACCTACACGTCTGCAGGACTATGGGCACAGGTTCCTTGCTCCTGATCTGCATCAGCCAATTGCCAGTTCAAATCAGCTATATCAACATGGGACTGTTTCCCTTCCTCTGCCTCTGTTCTTCCTATCTCCAGTCCAAGAACTACCATCAGCACTACTTAACTACCCAGGCATACAACCTACCGTATTTTTTGCTCTATAAGACTCACTTTTTCCCTCCTAAAAAGTAAGGGGAAATGTGTGTGCATCTTATGGAGCGAATGCAGGCCGCGCAGCTATCCCAGAAGCCAGAACAGCAAGAGGGATTGCTGCTTTCACTGCGCAGCGATCCCTCTTGCTGTTCTGGCTTCTGAGATTCAGAATATTTTTTTTCTTGTTTTCCTCCTCCAAAAACTAGGTGCGTCTTGTGGTCTGGTGCGTCTTATAGAGCGAAAAATACGGTAGTTTGTTATCTCCGACTTATGCATCCCCTGTTATAATTCAAATTCAGTTATGGTGAGGAGAGGGGCACAGCTTTCAAATAATTAAAATAAAAGAAAGAGAAAATGTTCATGATGAGATGGCAGAGTGTTGGAACTTTGCTGGTATTTATTTATTTGTTTAAGGAAAAGTTATGTTATATTCTAGCATTACAATTCTATGATTCTATGATTCCTATACACGATGGGAGTTCATGAATTCAGTATCTAAAGCAGTTACTTTGGTATATTAGGGACTATTATAGCAGAATCACTAAACATCATGAGCACAGGAATGGGGGAAATGGGTGAGAGACCACACCCAATACATCTGCATAACACTTGTTCAGTCACATAAAATACAGGCGTCATGGCAATGGCTATGCTACCTAATTACATTTCCTGTGGCACAAAATATTGCATTTTGAGTGCCGGATGAAATCTCCTTGCAACAGAAATGCTACTTGAAGGATGGTGCTTGGCTCTCGTGCAACAAATTAAGAACAACTGCATATTTATTGCACTGAAAATGAGTTATCTGGAAAGGCCTGAAGAGCCACTGGTGCTGACAGCGAGCAAAAAAGAGGTCATGGGAAGCTGGTTTGCATGGAACACGCAAGGCAATCTCCAGTTACAATTAGAAAAGCCCCAGATGCTTATTAAATAGATAACAGGAGTGCATATTGCCAAGAAAACTAAACACATTTTATTTTTCCCATGTAATTGACTGAACAGCATCCCAATTAGCCAAATCAATGCGAGCTTCCTTGCAATAAAGGGGAAACTGAACTTATATTAAATATTTTTGTTAAAAAATGGAGGAAGTGGTATGTAGGTTTTTGTGAGAATATTCGTATGAGATGTTCTCGTACTGCCTAAAATGTAACTGTAGCTGGCATTTGAGGAAGGTGGGCTCACAGAACCAGGGCAGCCACGAGAACAGCCCTCATAGTGGACAGCAGGGGTTACATCTAAGAAAAAAGATATGTTCCCTGAGTTATTGCAAGTTACAGGGCTATCATGGGCCGTAAAGGGGTCAAGAGCAGCAACTTTAATTGAATCCAGAATTTCAATAGTTTTATAGCTATGCTAGCTGCTACCAGGCAGTCTCCAGCACCACACTCCCTTGTGCGTCACACTCAAAAATCCCAGGGATTACAGAATCATGGGCTGCTGGTGCCAGGTTATTCCTGGGTGCCGTGATCATATCATATATAGGTGATAAAAAGCACACCAGCGACTGAGCAAATTGCACCTGCTCAGAAAGAGCAATCAAGGGTGGCACTCAACTAAGATTTCCTCAGCATAGACCCACTGAAATTAATGGCCCTAATTTAGTCATGTTCATGCATTTTGGTGGGTCTGCTTTGAGTAAATCCACCCCAACACACCATAGGCTGAAGGGTGATGATCAGAAGCAACGATGTTCCAATTCATCTACAGTTCATTAGCCCTCATCTGTCAACAGCCACCAAACAGTAGTTTGGGGCAGACGTCAGCACGACTCCCTGTGAACTCTTGACATGTGATAAAGCCCACTAAGCCAGCCCTCACCAAGCTAGTGCCCTCCAGAAGTTTTAGACTACAACTCACAGCTCAGCTGAAAGAAACTCCAATTGGCTCCTCCTCTCTCTCAGCTGTCATCTAGCAGTCATTACATCTAGCTGCGGCGGCAGAAGAGATGAGAGTGAAAGGCCCACTTTATTTATTCTCCTGAGACAGCTGGGTTTTGTTTTGTTTTTGCTTATTTTCTCCCTCAACTGTTTCCACCCCAACTGGGCATTATAAGAACTTTTTAACTTTAAGAACTGGAACCTGAGTTTGCTTCCTTGCCTCCTTCCTCCCCACCACATTCTTCTTTGCTGTCGTGTCTTTTAGATTGCAAGCCTGTATACAGGGCCCATCTTGTGTTTTTTTATTTATCTTCCCTAAGCCATTCTGGGAGCCTTTTGCAGTGAAAAGTGCAGGGTGCAGGGGGAGACTATAAACAAACAAACAAGCTGTAAGTTAATTCATAAGTGCACCATATTTATCCAAAACGCTTTTGAACATGCTGCTGTCGAAACCAGTTCAGATGACAGCGGCCTTATCACTTATGCCAGACTAAATAAGCTCTCCCAAGACTTCCCGAGAGAAATTGTGAGCACTTAAGTTGTACAGCTAGAGACTGTAATTTTAACCTTCATTCTATGCATCAGATGCAGGAAATAGAAATCTGCTAAACATATGGCCTGGAATAAGTCCCAGAACGAGGCACCTCAAGGTACGTCTGTTGAAGTTGCCCAGCCTGAGAATCTTATTAAAGGTTTGAATCATGAATGCAGCATTTGTATTTCCACATATCCAGATTAAATTCATACAGTGCACACCTAGAAACACTGAGGGCAACTAATGCAAAAATCAAAAGGTTTCTGGGACAAAGCAAATATAAAAAAACAAAAACAAAAGAATCTGTAGCTGTATTAGCTTGCAGCTAAAGGGGGGGGGGGAGGATGGTCGCTGTACGTTTCCCATTATAGAAAACAGCTTCAGAAAATTCCTCCCACGCAACTTCCTGACTGTATCATCATGCAAGGAAGTCTGGAAGCCTTTGAAGATTCCATGCAAAAACAAACTTGCATCTTTATAACGCTGGAAGTCGTCTCCTGTTTTCTGACCACCCATAGAGAACATGAACATTTCATTTTAAGCGGCCACCCCCAACATGCAAATTTAAAATAGAAAAGAAGGGAGGATGCTCAAGAGTAATCATTAGGCAATGTTTCCTAGAGGAAACAGCATTGTTTAGTTTGAACCAACCTGTTACACTTTGACTTAATAAAGCTTGAAGGGAATCCGGAAGCATTTTTTGACCAGCAGGAGATATAAACATATTCAAAGCTGTGGGCATTTCACACCTTCATTTCTGGAATACAACTTAGCATCTATCTAGGTTTCGTTTTTTAAAAAGTAGGATTCATATTGCAAACTACAGCTGTGGGCAGCATCTGGAAAAAATCTGAAAGTGGGAGGAGGTCTGCCAGGTTTGGGAATACTGTGTCTTTAACAGTTTCATAACAGTCATGGAACAGGTAGCTTATTTTCTCCCACCACCGCTGTGCCATGCTGGGAGCAGTTACATACGTTGAATTTCTGCCAGAAAAGGCTAACTAAGTCTAGCAATTGGAACACCAACCTTTAGCATCGGTGAGTGAGGTTTCAATATCTCTGCCATCTCCTTGGCCTTTGCCAAAGGCTACTACTGTGTGGTCTTCTAGTCACAGATTACAAGAGTTGAAGAGGGTCTTGTAGGCCCTCTAGTCTAAGTGCCTGCTCTACATAAGAAATCCAGAGCTGCTACACCTCCTGTAATGCTGGCCTCAGTGGGAGCTCCATGTGACACGAAGACAGTTCCGTGCAGAATGCCTATCAGACTTCAATTAAAATGTTGCTGGAATTAACAAAACAGTCTTCAGTAAGCACCAGAAATTCAACAGGGAGGGGGCCTGTCTGACCTGAACTAGAAGAGGGTTCTACAAAATTGGGCCCAGAATATTCCATGTGGAAATGAACTATGCATCACAAGCCATGGAGGGGGCACTAGCAAATGATCAGGCAACGTTATAAGGAATCCAGAGGTCCCTGAGATATCCTGAGATTTCTTAAAAACAAATTTAGGGCCTTGTGAATTAATACAAGAACGCTGAACCTGTTCAACCAAAGCCTACCCTCTTGTAACCTAAGCTCATTAAATTTCAATCTAGCTATAACTTCTTTATTCCGGTTTCTTCTGGCTTAGAAGTCTGTTTCCCAAACAAGGATTCATTTAGCAGTCATGGCTAATAGCAGTTGATAGGCCTTATCCTCTGTATTACACAAATATCTAATTAAGTCCTGTTTTTCAAAAGCTGCCGAAGATATGAATCTTGGTCAAGGGAACATAAGCAGTCTTCCTCTTCCCTCACCTCACCGCAGAGATTTATCCCAAAGGATGACCTTTCCTGCCCACGCTGATCTGCAGTGCAAGGATGACTCCACTTCAGAATTTGATTCTGATCTCATAGCACGAGTCACAGCAGCAGCAGAAGCAGAACAAATGTCTTGGAGGGGCTGGTGCAAATGTGATGTCCATGATAGCCACGTGCAAATGAAAATATATACAGAGATAGGTCGAGGAAGCTGTTTGAAAAAAGTGGAGCTGACTCAGTACTACACCTTTACAAGGTTACGTGCAGCACACTATGTCAGTGCCTATTAGCAATAGCTATGTGAAGCATTTGTATAATGGGCAATATTTGGAAGAAATAGAGCCCCAAAGTCTCCATGCTATTACAGGTCAACATAGTTAGAATGCCATAGGGGGTTCATGAAAGTGCAGGTTGGCTGGTGAGGGAAGAGAGGCATTTTGACACTGGCATTGCAAAGCCACTTACCTGCAGTTCTTGAGCTTAAAAAACAAAAGCTTTTTCAATAATCATAACCATGATAATGGTGTGAAGCATCAATATGCTGCTGCGTTCATGGGCATAGGCATAGGGGTGCAGAGGGAGCAACTACTCCCCCCTCCCTACCACCAAATGAAGTAAAAAAACAAAAATTCTTAACTAAATGACCAGTTGCATCACAGATAACTTGGTTCTGGCCGCCCTAACATAAAGCCAGCCCCCAGTAAAATAAATCCTGGCTGCATTTCCAAATACAGAGGAGCATGGTTCAGCTGGCACTCTGTACATGCCTTGGAACTATGAGATTCCTCTAGCTTCACTCAACAGGTGCAGTGAGAATGAACGTGCAAATCTGGGAAGAAGCTGGCAATTACTAATTCTCCCAAATAGCTAACCTAACTAAAGTACACGGCATTGAAGATCCCAGTTTCCACAACTTCATGGTCCCATGTAATTTGGGAGTTTGTGTAATGTGATCAGGGATGGGGCAGGCTTGTCTTTGCTTGCTTGCTTGCTTGCTTGCTTGCTTGCTTGCTTGCTTGTTTTAGAGCTGTCCTAAAAACTTTCATGAAAAGGATATATCAAGAACTCTGGCCAAAAGTTTCAATATAAGGAATAATTCCTACTCAAGAGTTGAAATGAAAAACGTGTGTATTCTGCTAAGAATAACAGTTTGAAGCTAGTAGTAGATTTAAACACAACGTATAAGTATGATAGTTTTAAAGTAATGGTAAGTTTGGATACAATGTTTAAGTGCAGAAATAATGTCGTTTCAAATATACAATGATATAGTACAAAGGTACATGAAATACCAGTGCACAACAATTGTTTTATACAAGTCTCAATAGCAGTCAAAAAGAGTCCACATTATATAAAATTAGAATAAAGAATAAAGAATGAAGGATCAAATGGGGCTAAAAACTTTCATGGCACTATTTTTGCCTGCAAAAGTGGAAAGAGGGGGTACTTGGAGACTTTCGTGAGTGGGCAGATCTAAGATGTTTTGGTAGTGTGATATTGCCTTAAAAATATGGGGCAGTCAAATACCTCTGAAAAACCTTTTCATTAATTGAATTTATCAATATGAAACAAGGGTAAGAAGCATCCTGTACTCAAGGCACTCAGTACAGCTTTGTTCAATGCAGGTCCATACCTATTAGAAACCAATGATCCATGCCATTAATGATCTGCTATAGCTCAAGCATATGTTTCCCATGCAAAAGGTCCTAAGTTGGGTCCTGCCATTTCTGGGCAAGGCTGGGAAAGTCTGCATCTGAATGTCCTGGAGAGCCATTGCTAGTCAGTGCAGACAGTAATGAGCTGGAGGGACTGATGGTCATAAATTGATGTACTGTAGCTTTCTATGATAAACACAGCTTTAACAAGGAGGGGAAAAATCTCATCTACTGAAAAGCCATGTTTGCTTTTTAAGTTAAAAACTGTGGTGATTTTGAAGGAAAGTCCATGACTACATTAAAAATGTAATGAAAAGAAAACTGGGGAAGCTCTATAAATACTTCAGGATTTTAATTGTGATCTCACTGTTGGGCCAGAGGTCAGCGCTCTTCTTTCCTCTTAATCTAAACGGCATGAGAATGTAATGGATTTAGCAGACCAATTGACTCACACAGCCAGATCATAACTGCAGAGACAGCCAGCTTATTATTCCCTTCCGCATGCAGTCACTTAGTTCATGAGAACAGTTTGAAGCAGGCCTGGCCTAACGCTTCCTCATTCTGTCCCCATGCAATTTCTTCACTAGGAAATCAGTGCCAAGGAAATGCTCAGCATTAAGGGAGAGAGAAAAGGGGGGGCTAAAAACACAGATTTCTTATTCTGCTGGCCATGGGCACTATCCGCTGCCCTGCCCTCAACATCTTAACGGTTTATGAGCTGTTGAGTAAAGAATGCCTCAGAGTAAAAAAAGAAAAGAAAAAAAGAAGAACTGCCTTTTTCTTGGACTCTGTCCACTTTAAGCAAGCTATGAGAACTTGAATTTATTTCAGCATCTTAAAAAAAAAAAATCAGGAAGGTAATGGAAAGTTGAAAAACACAACTGTGGGAAAGTTTGATGAGGGGCAACCGTCACTGGTAATCAAAGTTTTCAAAGTGTCCATTTTAGTTGTATTGTTTTGTTTTATTTATTAGATTTATATACAGTGGTACCTCGGGTTACATACACTTCAGGTTACATACGCTTCAGGTTACAGACTCGGCTAACCCAGAAATAGTGCTTCAGGTTAAGAACTTTGCTTCAGGATAAGAACAGAAATCATGCTCCAGCGGCGCGGCGGCAGCAGGAGGTCCCATTAGCTAAAGTGGTGCTTCAGGTTAAGAACAGGCTAAGTATTGCACTTGGGCAAAAAAAAGGAGAGGCACAAATACAAGATGGGTGACACCTGGCTTGAGAGCAGTACATGTGAAAAGGATCTAGGAGTCTTGGTTGACCACAAACTTGACATGAGCCAACAGTGTGATGCGGCAGTAAAAAAACCAATGCAATTCTGGGCTGCATCAATAGGAGTATAGCATCTAGATCAAGGGAAGTAATAGTGCCACTGTATTCTGTTCTGGTCAGACCTCACCTGGAGTACTGTGTCCAGTTCTGGGCACCACAGTTCAAGAAGGACACTGACAAACTGGAACGTGTCCAGAGGAGGGCAACCAAAATGGTCAAAGGCCTGGAAACGATGCCTTATGAGGAACGGCTAAGGGAGCTGGGCATGTTTAGCCTGGAGAAGAGGAGGTTAAGGGGTGATATGATAGCCATGTCCAAATATATAAAAGGATGTCACATAGAGGAGGGAGAAAGGTTGTTTTCTGCTGCTCCAGAGAAGCGGACACGGAGCAATGGATCCAAACTACAAGAAAGAAGATTCCACCTAAACATTAGGAAGAACTTCCTGACAGTAAGAGCTGTTCGACAGTGGAATTTGCTGCCAAGGAGTGTGGTGGAGTCTCCTTCTTTGGAGGTCTTTAAGCAGAGGCTTGACAACCATATGTCAGGAGTGCTCTGATGGTGTTTCCTGCTTGGCAGGGGGTTGGACTCGATGGCCCTTGTGGTCTCTTCCAACTCTATGATTCTATGATTCTAAGTACGGACCTCCGGAACGAATTAAGTACTTAACCCGAGGTACCACTGTACTGCCCTTCATCATCTCAGGGCGGTTCACAAAACAAGATTTTTGTAACCACGTTTTCTCCTTTGCAAAAAGAAGGGAGGAAGCTTCATGGATCTGAGTAGTACTCTACTACAAATGCATCTTTTTAGAAAGCAAAAGAGGAACACACACACAGAGAGAGAGAGAGAGAGAGAGAGAGAGAGAGAGAGAGAGAGTGCTCTGAAACTCAAGCTGGCAAGGCAGAGAAGCCCAGTTTCAAAAGCTCCCTTCATCTACTTCTCCGAAAGAGTTTTCACATCATCCACTAAAAACAACATAAATACTTAAAGCATCAATCAGGGTACAACCCAGAGTTTTTTGGAGTACTGGGGAGTGTTTGTGCTGATTTCAATAGGATGTGAATTGCACCCAACGAACTGGGAATGGAATAAAGTGTCATCTAGTCAAATCCCTTGCCAACAGGTTAAGATCTCCCATCCAACAGCCCCCTCCAGATGAGTGTGCCAAAAATAGAGAAGAAACGTTCCTGCTCACACAGATTTCTCTGGCTAACACAAGCAAGACAACCTCTCTATGTGTAGATGAAGGCAAGTGGACATTTTATTTTCCATAAAGATGCACTCCAACATACACATCTATTTTAGTGTGCATTTGTAATCATAGCAAAAAAAAGTAATAATAATAAAAAGGACCAACTAGAAAATGCACAGTAATCAGTAAGTGGGACAACCGACAAGGTCAGTGGCTCAACCGCTGATTTATAAATACCATGTACTGGAAAGGAGGAGGATCCTAAAAAAAGCAAGGTGAAATTTATTAAAATCTTAATCCTGAAGTGCTGCTACAGCATTTCTGAGCTCCCAATCTTAATTCTCCCACCTCCCCTTTTCCCCTGCCTGTTACTGTTGGCAGACTCTTGAACTCAGCAGAGTGACAGGGGATGAATACGACTCAAGGGCAAAGAATGGGGAGTAGTTACACATGGAGGTTAGAGCTAGTACAAAAGTAACAGTGAAGGTGACTTGAGAAAGCTTGTCCATACAATTGTATCAGGGCAGAAAAGAAAGGGCAACATAAACACAGTTCTGGAAAAATAATGAGCTAGGTCATTTGCTATGACACTAAGTGTCAGGTAGATAATTTTTAAAACAGCAAAACAAAGACTGTTCTTCTCTGTTGTGCCTTTTGAAGTTTATCCAATGCTGGGAAAATTAATGAGTTTGAAAAATGCAGAACTGAGAAGAGAAAGAAACATTTCAAACTCATTTGGATCTGTTGCCCTTTGTTGTGTCGATTTACAAACAAGAAGCATCCCCCCCCCAAAAAAAACACCCAACCACTTGCATCTAGCCATTATTTCACACAGATCAAGAAGCTCATTTATTGTCCTTTGTATAAATCCATTGGCAGAGATAAAGTCAAATATTTAAGCACATTTTTGAAAGTTACATAGATTTCAGTCTTCATGTTAATAATGCTACAAACAACAGCAGCAACAACAACTTTGAGTATTATAAAGTGAATAAGGGACTACCTAAGTAC